>NW_026606118.1:24813750-25505000 GCF_029834395.1 Sorex fumeus
CAAAGTAAAAGTTTAGAAAACATTTAGGAAAGCGCTTTTTAAACAAGAAAAAAAGAAAAAGCCATAGTTGAATCAAACCTGTGCCCAAGCAGAAGAAAAATATATAGGGGCAGACAGTACATACTGCTTAAGGGATCAATAGACTAAGAGGACCTAACTCATCAATATATATGCACCTAAGAGGCAGCAACGTTTATAACACAACTGATAATAGACCTGCAAAGAAACATAAGCACCCATACAATACAGAGACTTTAACAACTCACTCAGATCCACCAGACAGAACATCAATAAGTAAACAAGGCCCTAAATGAGCGATTAAAAGAATTGGGAATGATAGATGTATGTAGGATTCTCCACCCTCCCAAAAGCAGAATACACAATATTCTTCAGTTCACTTGAAGCATTCTGAAAAATGAATCACATGCTGGGGAACTACTCAAGTGTCCATAAAGTCACAAAATTAGAAAACATATGAAAGCTTTTCAGACCACAATGCCATAGAGACAGAAATTAACTGTAAAAAAGACAACCAAGAAAATATCTATCATTTGGAAACTGAACAAAATTCAATTGATTGACAACAGACAAAGAGAATATCAGAGAAGAATTAAAAAGATTCTTTGAAATGGAGAATTAAGAGACAAACTATCAAAGCCAATGAATCTGAGAAATTCATAGTACTGATAGGGAACTGACAGTATTTTGAGGTTATTTCAGGGAACAAGAAAAAGCTCAAATCAATTACCCGGATATGCAATTTAAAAAGTGAGGAAAATAACAGCAAATCAATTTCAAAGGTGCATGTGGAAAAATAGTTTTAAAATAAATAAAGTCAATCAAATAGAAATCAAGAAGATGATTCAAAGAGTAAATGAAACAAGGATATGCATTTTTGAAGGAATAGGCCAAATTAAAAAATATATATGTATTATATAAACTCATGAGAAAAATGAGAAAACTCACATAAGTCAGAGAAGATATGAAAGGGGACAAATTATTATAGACATAATAAAAAATACAAAAGATCATGACTAGTTACTAGTAAATTTATGCCAGTAGGGTGAGCAGTATAGAAAAAATAATGCATGTGTTTTTAGAAACACGCAGCTTCCAATTTATTCAGGAGGAATCAGAAAATCTAAACAGACTAACAATGAGTAACAAAATTAAGACTAATTAAATATCTTCTCAAACTAAAAGCTCAGGTACAGATGGTTTAACTAGTTAATTCTATCATGTCGCCAAAGAAAACTTATACTTACACTGTACAGTTCAATTTCTACAAAATATTAAAGAAGCAGACATTCTTTCTAGCAACTTCTATGAACTTAACATAATTTGCCTTGGATCCAAGAAAAACCTTGGATTTATGTTCACTGACTCTAATAACCTGCCAGTTTTGAATTTTTTTAGTCTTTCAAGTGTTCTAAGTATAATATTACATCGTCTGTAAGAGTTTTAGTTTTATTTTTATTATCTGAAAGTCCCTAATATTACTTTTTTTTGCCTGATTTCTATGGCAAGAATGTCCAACATGGCAAACTTGTCCTGTGCTTTAGAGAGAAGGTTTACAGTTTTTCATCTTTAATAATGTTGTTTTCTGTGGACTTATAGTAAGTGACTTTCACTATGTTGAGAAAAGTTCCTTCAACCTTCATTTTATTCATTTTATTCTTCACAAAGGGGTGATGTGATCTTGACAAATGCCTTCTCTTTGTCTACTGTATAATCTTATGACTTTTATTTTCTCTATATCTTAAAGTCATCTTAAAATCATATAACTTTATAATATAGTTGTTTATTTCACTGATTGACCTGTGTATGCTAAATCATACTTGCACCCCTGGATAAATCTTACATGGTCACAGGGTATGATTTTTTTGATGTAATGTTGTATGCAAATTGCTAATATTTTGTTGAGTACCATTGTATCCATGTTCATCAGTGCTTGTAGATTTGTAGGTCTGTTTTTTTGTGTTTGTGTGTGTGGTGTTTTTTATTGCTTTAGATATCTGGGTAATGTTTTCCTCTTAGAAACTGTTTGGGAGGATTTGTTTCTTCCATTATTTGGGAAACCAACAAAAGAATTGGGAGTAAGTCTTCTTTAAAGGTTTAGGAAAACTGATGAGTAAATCCATCTGCGGTTGGACTTTCGTTTTGGAGAAGACATTACTTTGGGGAAAAGACTACTTTGGGCCACACCCAGGTATTTTCAGGGCTTATTCCTGGCTTCTGCTCTTAGCAGGGTCATTTGGAGTGCCAAGGATTGAAACTAGGTCAAGCATATGAAAGAATAGAGGCTTAATTGCTTTACTATTTCTTCAACTCCTAGGAGAGTCTATTTTTATTACCATTTCAATTTCTTTGTTGGCAAGTGGCCTGTTTAGGTGTTCTTTTTCTTCTTGATTCATCTTTGAGAGAGTATTGGAGTCTAAATATTTGGGATTGGAGATATAGTACAGTGGACAGAACACATGCATTGTACAATGCTCACCCAGGTTCAATGTCCAGCACCCTGTATGGTCTGTTGAGTCCCACTAGGAGTGATCCCTTAGCACACACCCAGAAAACCAAATATCTATCTATCCATTAGGTTCATAATATAGAGATATCTATCTATCTATCTTTCTATCTATCTATCTAGATGTATTGATATGGATATATAAAAATGTATAACTAGAAATACATAAAACTATAGTAACATTCCTATATGGTATATATAAATCCATATATACATATATTTCTCAAGTTTTATGGCAAAATTTTTCAAAGTATTCAATTAATGATCCTTTGTAATTGTGTGTCATCTGCTTTTATGTCTTCTCTTTCGTTTGATTCCATTTACTAGTTTTTCTCTTTTTCATTTGTTGTGAATCTTGCAAATGGTTTTACATTCTTTTTATATTTTAAAAGACTTGCTCTTGGTTGTGTTGAGATCTTACAATGTTATATTTGGTTTCAGGTTTATTAATTTTGGCTCTAAATTTTATATTTATTTTCTTCTCATTGCTTTGGGTTCCTTTTGTTGGTTTATTTCTAGCTTCTCAAATGTGGGGTTAAGGTATTTAATTAATGCCTGTATCAATAAAAAATTATTTCAATATCACTTTTAGTGCTCCATTTGTTCTGGTAATTGTATTTTCATTCTGATTTGTTTCTAGAATTTTTTCTGTCTTACTGATTTCCTCTATGGCCCACTAATTCAATAGTAAGTTGTTAAATTTACAAATGTTTGATTTTTTATTTCCTCATTGCTGTTCATGATTCATTTCTATTTTCAATGCATCATGGAATAGAGGGTAGTTGATACAATTTTAATTTTCTCGATTTTCATGGACAGTGACAGATTTTCATGGAGTTCAGTTTTGTGTCCTAATATGTGGTCTTTCATGTAAAATGTGTTATGTATTTTGGAGAACAATATGCATTTGACTTTTGGGATATTATGAGCTCTGTGCTCCTACATAAGTCTGCCGGGTCCAAATTACACATTTATTCCTTCAAAGTTTGTGTTCCCTTATTAGATTTTAGTCTAGTTGGTCTATCTAGATGAGACAAAGCAGTGTTGAAATCTCCAACTACATTTAATTGTTGTCACTATCTTCCTTCAGGTCTATTGGCAGCTGTTTTAAATACATCTTCTATATGTAAATAATGGAAAAGAAGAGTGAGATATTTATAGTAAAATCCAGCTCAAATCACAATTATAGCTCAGAAAATTCAAGTACCTCTATATCATACTTGAATCCATAAATCGTATTTAGAAAAAAATAGGTAGATCTCTTCACCATACCAAATTTAAACATATCTTTAGTGATCCAAGATCTTGACCTCAGCACTGTAGTACTGTTCTCCTGTTATTCATTGATTTGCTCAAATGGGCTCCAGTAACGACTCCATTGTGAAACATTTTGGTACTGTTTTTGGCATGCGGGTGTGCTACTCTCGGCTCTCCAAGAGGGAGGGAGTCTGCTGTGTGCAAGGCAAATGCAAGGTTTCAATTCCTCCCTCCCTCTCGGGGTGCCCGGCAATCTAGAGAGTATACATCGAGAGTATCCCGCCTGCACAGCAGAACCTGGCAAGCTCCTCATGTCGTATTCGATATACCAAAAAACAGTAACAACCAGTGTAACAATGGAGACTTTACTGGTGCTCACTGGAGCAAATCCATGAACAATGGGAGGACAGTGCTACAGGGCTTTAGTGATCCAATGTCATTGGCCCAGTAAATGGAAGTTAAAATAAGGGATTGAAACTGCAACACAAAAGAAACAAGGACCAGAATTAAAAAGACAGAAAACCTACAATCTGGGAGAAAATATTTGCCCAGTACTTATCTGATGAAGGGTTAAAATAAAAAAACCTATAAATCTTTGGCAGCACTTTAAAAAAATTTTTTACAAACTATCCTATTAAAGATAATAGGGAGGTGGTGGTAGATGAATAGAAACTATTTTTTAAAAAGTATATATTTCCATGAATAAGCTTCTTATTTTGTTGTAGTTTCATTTGCTTATTTTAGCTTTTATTTACTTGGCCAATGACATTGGATAACTAAAGATATGTCTAAATTTGATATGGTGAAGAGCTCTACCTATATGGGCTAGAGTGATAGCCCATAGAGTGGGTAGAGCGGCTGACCCGGGTTTGATTCCTCTGTCCCTCTCAGAGAGACAAGCTATTGAGAGTATCCTGCCACATGACAGCCTGGCAGGCTACCATGGTGAAATCAATATGCCAAAAAGAAACAATAAGTCTCACAATGGAGACGTTGCTGGTACCTGCTCGAGCAAATCAATGAACAACAGGAGAGCAGTGCTACAGTGCTACAAGGAAATGTGAAAAAAAATGTTGGTATCAATGTCATCAAAGAATGCAAAATAGAACATTGATTTATCATCTCACACCATTGTGACTGACTGACATATATTACTAAGAATAAGAAGAACCAGCAACCAGTCTTGGTGTGAATGTGGGAAATGGGCATTTTTATTTACTGCTGGTGGTAAGGTCAGCCGGTTCAATCTTTATGGAAAACTATATGTACAATTCTCAAAAATCTAGGAGTTAAGTTTGTAGATAATCAAGCAATTTTACTTCTAGTTATCTATCCTAAAACTCAATTCAGAAAAAACATGTGCACCCCTATGTTCATGGTTCTACTATTCAAAATAGTAAAATATTGGAAAGCACATCAAAATCTAAGAATAGATGACAGAAAGGAAAATATAGCGCATAAACCCAGTGGAATACTACTCAGCTATAAAAAAATGCAATTTTCTTCTATGTGGTTTGATGTGGAGAATATTATATTGAATGAAGTTAGTCAGAAGGAAAAGGAAAGACACATAATGATCTATCTCATATGTGGATTAGAGAAACATGGTAGGGGTGTAACAGATGCATAAAAGAATCAAAAACCGAGAATTGGGTTCCACTGGTAAGTTTACAACAAGAAAAAAATGGGGGGAGGCATAAGATGACACTGTAATAATGGTGGGGGAAGTGTTGCTGGAATTTTTATGTATCAAAACATTCCAGTAACGGGACTGGACTGATAGCACAGCAGGTAGAGCGTTTGCCTTGCACGCAGCCCGACCTGAGTTCGATTCCCAGCATCCCATATGGTCCCCCGAGCATGGCCAGGAGTAATTCCTGAGTGCATGAACCAGGAGTAACCCCTGTGCATTGCTGAGTATGACTCAAAAAGCAAAAACAAAGCAAAACAAGACAACTATTCCAATAACAGTTTTGTGAGTCAGGGTACTTAAAACACATTTTTTAAATGAAGAAAAGGATTAAAAGGATTAAAAGTTGTATAAACACCAAGTGATTAGGAATCTAGCAGCTTTCTCTTGCCACTGTGTTCAGTGGTCTTGCACAGCTTCCCGACCTGGGACGGCTGATGCCATGGGGGAACAAAGGAGGAAAAGAGGGCCAGGCTGGTTGGTGGCCAGTTGCCATTTATTCTGGTCTCCCCACACACCTATTCCATTCTCACTAAGCCCCTCATTACCATCTCCTACTGTCTCCCTTGCTTGTCTCTCTGCTCTTCGACTTGAAGCCTTGGTCTCTCTATCATCTCTCCTAACTTCCCCACATTAGGTCTAACACCAGACCCCCCCCCCCCCCTTACTAGAATAATCAACATATAAAAGCCCTCCACTCAAGGATGAATTACCACCTAGGGTGTATTTCTCCTTTCCTTAGTGCAACAATCATTTAATTAACATCTTAATTAGCATCTTAATTCTACTTCTTAATATTAGTTATTTGTATGGACAAAATTTGGGCTGGAACAATACCACAGTGGTAGGGTGTTTTCCTTGCATGTAGCCAGTCCAGTTCGATTCCTCCACCCTTCTGGGAGAGCCCAGCAAGCTACCAAGAGTATCTCGCCCGCACAGCAAAGCCTGGCAAGCTACCCATGATGTATTCAATATGCCAAACACAGTAACAACAGGTCACAAAATGGAGACATTACTGGGCCCACTTGAGCAAATCGATGAACAACGGGAGGACTGTGTTTGTTTGACAGTTTGTATAGACACAGTAAGAGATACATTAAGCTTGTAGGATTGCTTTCCTGGAAACATCTCTCTATAGATCTCAGATTACAATGATCATGCCAGATCTATCTTTCCTAACCCTAGCAGGGTCCTAATACAGTTATTTTAGTTTTTGGATTCTGGCAGAATTTGTCCGTGACCACGCTCGTAACTTATAGTTCAGTATTATGGTGCTTTGGCCTGGCCCACTTCGATGCCAGGGTAGCTCACATCTTGACCTGGGTCCATACAGTCCCTCATCAGGATGCTGCTTTTGGGGTGCTAGGAAGTAAGGGCAACTGAGGCTTAAGAAAACAGATGCCCAGGAGTGAATATCATTTGGAGTCAATTAACTCCCAAGTTACATAAGCAACACATTAACTGTCTTCCTGTGTCTATACAAAAAGAACATTATTTTGAATTAACTATACGAAGGACTTAAGGAAAAGAGAAAAGCAATATTTTCAAGTTAACAGAGTCTGATTAGTAGATAAAGGTGATTACTACTTGAGGAAGCAGAACACAAAGAAAGAGTTTATGTATAAACAGAGGAATGGGAGCACTGTGATTGGAATAACCCAATAAACCTAAGCTCCCTGTGGCAAGGAAGAAAGACAAACCAATCTTATCTTTTAAAAATGTATTACACTAACACAAAAAGGCAAACAGATATTACTTAAAAAGAAATTTTCGGGGCACTATTTCTGATCATCATCAATTCAAAGATCCTCAACAAAATCTAAGTCAGCCAAATCAAATAATATATAAAAGATATCAGAGACAATGTATGAATTTCTTCTGGAAATGTAAGGGTGGTTTAATATAGGGAAGCATATATTTTTTAAAATCTATTAATAAAGGAAAATAATATAAGCAAAAATAATACAGACAAAAACTTTCTGAAGATTCTACATATTTTCATAGTAAGGTCTCACAAAAGGCTTTTTCTCAGAATGTTTTATCACAATATTTTCTCACAATGTGAGTCTCATTACTTGTTTCTATGTCACTTTCATTGTGGCATTTTCTCCAGATGTTCTCTTTTTTTTTTGTTAGTGAAGCACCATGGGGTACAGTTGTAGATTTACAAATCTTTGTGCTTGGGTTTCGGTCATACAATGATCAAATACCCATCACTCCACCAGTGCCCATTTTCCACCACCATGGATAATATCCCCCCCAACCCCCCCTCCCACCCTACCTCTGTGGCAGGGCATTCCCTTTTGTTCTCTCTCTCCTTTTGGGTGTTGTGGTCTGCAAAAGAGGCATTGAGTGGCAAACATGTTCAGTCCATAGTCTACTTTCAACATGCATCTCCCCTCCTGGGAGGATCCTCCAAACACCCTTCATTTGGTGCTCCCTTCTCTATCTGAACTGCCCTTTCCCTTAGAATACCCGGCTGGCCTCTAAGCTATGGAGTAATCCTCCTGGTGTTGATCTCAGCTATTCTTGGGCATTAATCTCACATTTTGTTACTTTATATCCCCCAGATGAATGCAATATTTCTATGTCTATGCCTCTCTTTCTGACTCATTTCGCTTAGCATGATACTTTCCATATTGTACCACTTATATGTAAATTTCGTGAATTCATCTTTTCTAAGAGCTACCTAGTACTCCATTGTGTAGATGTACCAAAGTTTCTTTAACCAGTCATCTGTTCTTGGGCACTCAGGTTTCTTCCAGTTTCTGGCTATTGTAAAGAGTGCTGCAATGAACAAACAAGTGCAGATGTCTCTTCGACTACACATTTTTGCCTCTTTGGGATATATTCCCAGGAATGGTATCACTGGGTCAAATGGGAGCTCAATTTCTAATTTTTTGAGAAACGTCCATACTGTTTTCCAAAAGGGCTGAACTAGTCGGCATTCCCACCAACAATGAAGGAGTGTCCCTTTCTCAGCACATCTGCACCAGCACCGGTTGCTTTTGTTCTTTTGAATGTGGGCCAGTCTCTGAGGTGTGAGATGGTATCTCATTGTGGTTTTGATCTGCATCTCCCTGATGATTAATGATGTAGAGCATTTTCTCATGTACTATTTTGGCCATTCAGATTTCTTCTTTGAGAAAGTTTCTGTTCATTTCATTGCCCCATTTTTTGATGGGGTTGGATGTTTTCTTCCTGTGGACTTCAACCAGTGTTTTGTATATCCTTGATATCAACCCCTTGTCAGATGTGTATTCTCCTTTTATGGTCCTTCTCCAAGCTCTTAAACTGTGAGTTTAGGTTACTTATCTGTGCTCGCTCCTCCTTCCTGAGGAATGCTTGTAGAGCTATAAACTTTCTTCTTAACACAGCTTTTGCTGTATCCCATAAGTTTTGGTAACTCGTGTTCTCATTTTCATTCGTTTCTAGGAATCTTTTGATTTCCTCTTTGATTTCCTGCCTAAGCCACTCATTGTTCAATAGCACACTGTTTAATTTCCAGGTGTTTGATTTAGTTTTCTGTTTTTGTGTGTGGTCTATTTCTAATTTCAGCGCATTATGGTCTGAGAATATTGTTGATACAATCTCTATCTTCTTAATTTTATGGAGGCATGTTTTGTGGCTCAGCATGTGGTCTATCTTGGAGAATGTTCCATGTACGCTTGAGAAGAATGTGTATTCAGCTTTTTGTGGATGAAGTGTCCTGTATATATCTACTAAGTCCCTTTCTTCCATTGTTTCCCTCAGATGAAGTAAGTCCTTGCTAAGCTTGAGTCTGGTTGACCTATCAAGAGGTGACAAAGCGGTGTTGAAGTCTCCCACTAGTATTGTGTTGCTGTTGATGTCTTTTTCCAAATCTATGAGTAGTTGTTTTAAGTACTTTGCTGGTCTCTCATTAGGTGCATATACATTTATTATTGTAAGTTCTTCCTGTTGTACAGATCCTTTGATCAATAAGAAATGGCCTTCACTGTCTCTTATGACCTTCTTCACTCTGAAATCGATGTGGTCTGATATTAAGATGGCTACCCCAGCTTTTTTTATGGGAGCTGTTTGCCTGTAGGATTGTTTTCCAGCCTTTGACTCTGAGTCTGTGTTTGTTTGACTATTGAGGTGTGTTTCTTGAAGGCAGCAGAATGTTGGGTTCAATTTTCTAATCCATCCTGCCACTCTATGTCTTTTAATTGGTGCATTTATTGTTATGTGATTTTTACCCATTGTTCTGTTGAAATTAGGTGTATTTGAGGGGCCTGTCCTGTCTTAAAGTAGCCCATTTAGTTGTACTTGTAACCATGGTCTTGAGTCTATGAAGTTCCTGAGCCGTTGTTTGTCTGTGAAACTGTGTGTTGTTCCTTCTATTATGAATGAGAGTCTCACTGGGTAAAGTATTTTTGGAGATGCATTTATTTCATTGAGTTTTTTCACTATGTCCCACCACTGTTTTCGGGCCCTGAGGGTTTCATCAGAAAAATCAGCTGTGAATTTTAAGGATGCTCCTTTGTACGAGATTTCTTTCTTCGATCTTGCTGCTTTCAGAATTTTGTCTCTGTCTAAAGTTTTGGTCATTTTGATCAGGATGTGTCTTAGGGTATTTTTGTTCGTATTTCTGGTACCCTTCGGGCCTCCTGAATGTGGTCACACGTTTTCTTCAGCTCTGGAAATGTTGTAGCAATGATGTCTTTGACAGTTTCTTCTTCATCAAGGTTTTCTTCCTGTCCCTCTGGGACTATAATAATTCTTATGTTACCCCTCTTGGCTTCATCGTGATTTTCTCTTGCCATCTGTTCCCGAACTGTGAGTCTCTTTTCCATTTTCTGCTCTTTTCTGGTGAGTCTCTGAACTTCATCTTCGAGCTCACTGATTCTGTTTTCAGCAGCTCTTACTCTGCTGCTGACGCCTTCCACTGAGATTTTCAATTTGCCTACCAGGTTTTTCAGGTCCGACATTTCCGATTGCATTTTCCTTATTTCTGCCTTCAAATCCTCTTGTCTTTTATTGGCATTGCTTTCCATTGTTTCTTTTAGTTCCCTAAGCATCCTAAGTAGCTTCCTTCTGAATTCCTTGTCAGAGAGGTTGTCTAACACTACAATACTGTTGGTGTCTTCTGGGCTAGTCTCTTCAATAAGAAAGTTTGGTGGGCTTTTGCATTGCTTTACCATTGTTACCAGTGTTGTTTAGTCCTTCATGTTCACTGTTACTATTCTGGTTGAGTGAGGAGAGAGTTCCCGGATCCGTTCAGCTTTGTTGCCGAGAGATGGGATGTTGCCTCAGTTCCCGTCCCGCTCAGGTTAAGGGAGAAAACTGGCAATTTTGGGGGATCAAGCTAGCTGCACATGCCCAGGGAGAGTCCCAAGCCGTGGGGACAGGCTGTACCTGGTTGAATGAGGAGAGACTGCCAGGAGCCGTTCAGTTTTGTTGCCGAAAAATCGGTTCCTGTCTGGCGCAGATCATACTGTTCCCTCTTATGGTGGGAAAGGATTTTGGATAAGGTTGCTCGATGGTAGGCACCCTTCTATGTTTCTGAGTTTGATCTTCTTCTCAATCAGGCGTTATTCTTTGTTTTATAACCGACATTGAATGGAACTTTTTGAGGAGGAGCTATTTGGTGCTGGGTTTATACAGCTATTTTCAAACAGGTCTTTGTTGGAAATGGAGTAGGCGAGTGGGATGTTGTTGGATTGTAGTAGAAGAGGTGGGAAATATTTGGTTGGTATTAGGCGACAAGTTATGGGATGAGAGTCCTGAGTGCTTGATGTGAGTGATATAACTGCGGCCGCCTTAGCGGCCGCCCACTGAGGAAAAGGCCACGCCCACATTTTGGAGGCCATGCCCCTTCCTGGTGGCCACGCCCCTAGTCCGTCCCAGGCCACACCCACCCAGGATCCTGGAATGGAGGAAGGGTGGTGGACAGTCTCCCGCTGGGCGGGGATGGAGGCGGGAATGGAGGTGTGGCTGGGGGGCAGGAGCACTTCCTGGCTGGACGCCCCCTACCCACCTGGAGGGGAGGGTCCGATCCAGATTTTCTCTTGAACACATATTTCCATCCTCTCTCTCTCTCTCTCTCTCTCTCTCTTTCTCTCTCCTATTTTTCTAAGTTTTGTTAAATAAAAACTTACCTTGCTTCACTTAATCAAAGAAACTCTTTACAAGATATGAATAGAAGGACTTCAGCTCAAAAAGTTTTCACTCTAAGACCAGGCACAAGGTAATATTTGCACTTCTGTCACTATTATTCAATGCAGTTTTGGAGTACTCATTATAGCAATCAAAGAGGAAAGGGAAATCAAAATAACTCAAACTAGAAAAGAACTTGAATGAAAGCTATTTGCAAATGATGTGATAATATACATAGAAAACATTAAAGTTTCTCTAAGAAAACTCTAAAAAATTAAATTAACACAAGTAACAGGCTGTCAAATCATTACACAAAAGATGTTTGTATTTTTGTATGCAAATAGTGAACTACAAGAGATGTAAGACAGTTCAATTTAAAACAATGTTCCAAATAACCAACACTTAGAAATAAACTTTTAAAAAGATGTGAAATATTAATTTATTGAAAATTATAACATACTATTGCATGAACTAGGATGTAAAATCTTTGCACTTGCCAAGGTATCAAAAATCAGATGGACTGGACACACAATGAGATTTAAAGACGACCACTGGACTAGAGCCATTACCGACTGGATTCCATGGGACATCAAAAGATCATGTGTCCACCCACCTACGAGATGGTCAGACTTCTTCGTCAATACCCTGAACGACCAGTTTGAGGCTGTTCATGTCCTTAGAATGAGCAGATGCCACTGGACTACACTGGCATGTGACAGGGATGAATGGAGATGTTACTGATACCCGCTTGAGAAAATCGATGAGTAATGGGATGAAAGTGATCAAGTGACCAAGTGACAATGACAGTTGAAAATGATCATTCTCGACATGAACTGAGTGTTGATAGGAGGCAAAGGAGTATACATGATAACCTTTCAGTGCCTTTAAAATAAACTACAATGCCTAAAAGAAAACGGGGTGAGAAACAAAAAGTATCTGCCATAGAGCCATAGAGTAAGACTGGTAGGGGGATGACAGGAGTGAAACTTGGGACATTGGTGGCGGGAAATGCACACTGACGGGATGGGTGTTGGAACATTATATGGCTTAAAACCAGTCATGAATAATAACTGAGTGTCCCAATAATGGTTCAATAAACTTTCTAAAATAAATTTTAGAAGGATCAAATTATTGCTAAACACAGATGCTAATAATGATTCAAAAATTATTCCTCATTAATTTTGGCTGGTGTAATATGAAGCAGTCACTTCTGAAAAATTATTGACAGTTTTTTCCTTTTTTAGTTATTTTTTTCTTCACTTTTGGAAAATTATTAAATACATTTTATTTACCTCGTGTAAGAGTAGTTGCTATCCTTTGTGTTATTCCTAAGAAAATAACAAGGTATTATAATTTAAACAAGCAAGCATGACTATGAGTAATAGTTTTATGATCAATAACCCCAAATTAGATACAACCAAAATGTTTCTTAATTGGTGGATGGTAAGTGAAATCAACTGATTATTGCTCCAAGGCATAAAACATACACTAGGCATCAAGCTCTATTCCCAGCTTGCATAGCCCACGAACACTGATGACTTAAGTCTTGGTACACCACCCTCCATTCCCATTCACTGCAAGACTCAAGTAGCCCTGCATCTCCAGAGGAGTATCTAGGAAAGACCCACTGACCCCCTGGATCCTGGTCCCCTGAGTAGGGTTTGAGAAACTCCTCAAAGAATTTGAAAAGTAAAGTGATTAAAATAAAACACTGTTGCTAGATGTTAGTTTGATTTAAGATGACAAATTATAAATATATGCATTGGATGGTCACACATACATACAAATTGAAATGTAGCAATTTGAAACACGCTATGATAAGTGGAAATAATTCAATTTCTAAAAACAATGAATGACTTTTATTTCTAGAAAATTACTGAATTACAGACCATATAGATTGAAATATTTATTATTGCAAAAGTTTAGAGATGGTGGGAAAAATATGGAATATATGTATTTAAAAATCAACATATAATGAAATGTTCATACTGTTGGAATAGCATTGCATTTTCATTAGAGTATGGAAATACAAACATTCATATGTGAGAAATGACATGGCTTATTAGTATAAGTACCTATTGGATCAGTACCAATTACCTGACTGAATTTCACTTTGTAATAAAGTGAAATGGATGTATTAGGGAAATGCAAGAAGGATGTATACAATTCTACCTGCAACTAATTTTTCCGCTATTTATTTTAAAGTCACAAATATTACAAAATATTTTTAAGATCACAAGTTACAAATTCTAGACAACTAAACCTAAGACATGAAAAGTGCATGAGTTATCAACACTGCTATTGTAGAATAGTATTTAAAAAATGTTATCAACGAACAATGCTGAACAAAGGTTATCTAGAATGTTCTTTGGAGTAAAATAAAGGTACAAATATATAAATTTAAAAATAATGCTTTTCCAGAAGAGAAGTGTGAGGCAACAGATGTTTCTTTGTATACTATACATCATTAATTTTATATTTTCCAAGGAAATTAAATTGCAAATGAGAATAAATTATATAATGCAAACTACTGATTGTAAAGTATCATTTAACTATTTGCCATAGATAAGTTAAACCAGTACTTAAAAAACAATCTAAATATGAATTACTAGAGTAAATACACACTGAAGAAATATGAAAAATATTCTGAATAGTCAAAGAAATGGTAAAAATTGTGTTTGGTGAAAATCAGAAGCTCTTTGGAGAACCAAAACCTCCAAATTTTGAGCCGTAAAATAAAGCAATCTTAAGCAGTATTTCAGCATAGTATTCTTCTTTGCTGTATTCACACCCACCAACTGGGCCCCTGGCTCCGTGTAATCCCATCAACGGCCTAGACTCAGAGACTATAAAAACCAGCTCCCGGAAGAGAAGAGCGCAGTCTCCTGCCCCCCGCGCCTGACTGTCCTCGCGCGCCAGGACCCCTTGGAGGGGAGCGGGTTGAGCTTTCCTCCCCGCCCCGACCAGGGCTCCAGCAGCCAGAGCTCCAGGACCAGCCACCACCATGCTGAGAGCACTCTCCGCACACATGAAGGTACTGGCAGAGGGACAAAGTCACGCGGGTTCTGGGGCCGATATCTCCAAGCCTACTCGGATTTGGGCCGAGCATCCTCCACCCAGATCCTCCAAATTCCAGTAGGCGGGGTTCACACCCACCAACTGGCCCCCTGGCGCTGTGTAATCCCATCAACGGCCTAGACTCAGAGACTATAAAAACCAGCTCCTGAAACATCTTATTATGACATCTTATTATCTCATTCCTACTTTGGACAAACTGGCAGGTTACCGAACGTAGCCTGCCCACATGGCAGAGTCTGGCAAACTCCCCGTGGCGTACCCAATATGCCAAATACCAGTAACAATGATGGGTCTCATTCTCCTAAAGAGCCTTGAATATAATCTCAGGGCTAGGTTGAAGGAGACGTTACTGGGGACTGCTCGAGGCAATCGACGAATAACAGGATGATTTGTGATTTGTGATTCTTCTTTGCCAAAGACCAGATTATTCACACTTGTTAAATATCTCCATAAAACTTTAGATATACTAAATTTAAAAAAGAACATAATTACGCACATTTTATCAAACACTATTAATTGTACAAAGGGGGAATACTGTATTTATATACATGGTTTCATTAATTTATATAGTAATTTGGAGCTATAGAACTGATTTACTAATTGCCATCCTGTTATCTAATATGCTAAAATATACATGTAAAGAAAAAACAGGTTTTTCAGTTTAGCATATGAAAATGTGAAATATATTTAGTAAGATCTTGACCAAAGTCACTAATCTGTAAATAATAGAAGCCATTAAAAATGCAGAAAACAAACCAAAGTTCAAGAAGACTAAAAGTGAGATTAAAAAATATGTGAAATTTTACACATTATTCAGTTTAGCAAATTGTTGATGCTTAATATGTGTAATTAAATGAGGTTTTTTGCATGGACTTCGAATTTGAGAGCATTAGAGACATTTTTGACAGGAACCACACAAGATGTGTTGTTTTCTTGCAATGTGAGAATCTGAAGAAAAGTGATAGTTTGTACTTGACATTTAAGTAAAAACAAATGATTCCATCATTGCCTATATCTTCTCTTTCTACTTAAAAAATGCTATACATAGTTTTATCCTTTTTAGTAAATTAGGTAATTATATAAAAATAATATTTTCATATTCATTTTAAAAAGATTATATAAAAATTAAATGTGCCTTACCTAAATTCTAACAAATAAGATTATCTTTCTACCTTTGAACCAAAGGAACATAAGAGGATATTAAAAGAAATTTTATTACCACTCAAATTTATGTGCTTTAAAGAAATGAAGCATGTGAATTATACTTTTATTAAATAGCCTACATTTGATATATAATATAAAACTGAGACGCTTAAGTATGAATTCAGACAATGCAATCTGGCAAAAGGAAGTCTGCATATAAAATGAGCAACCTAAATTCCATTGTCATTCTCAAGGTCACGAAGGAAATTCTGCATCTAATGAAATTTGGCTTTTCTAGGGCTTCATGTTTCTTGATCATACAATGATAAAATTATTGAACATTTACTGTCTGAGACTGTAAAATTTATTGAAATATAGGATAATTGACTAAATAAATTGATTTTTATTCACCATTAGTTTATTCAACCACTTATAAATCTATTCACTATTCACCAGAACACTATTGAAAATGTATTTTTGCTCACAGATTAAGATGATGTTTAATAAAATATTCTGTTTTATGTATATTCATTGATAAATCATATTTAAGGCTAAAAAAGTGAAATAAACTCCCACAATTAAAGTAGGCTTTTATTGTAGAGATTGACGTACAATATAAAACACTATGTTCATATAATTTATTATACAAGTAAAACTAGCATCTATTGAATGTTAAATTTATGACAGGCATTAATCCATATGAAGGGGATACAATAATTACTACAGATATATCTCAGTTGTCAACAGTTCAAGAAAATACAATGTTTAAGAAAAGTTTGCTAAAGACATACAATGCTAAATTGGCCAACTCAAATGGGAGTTGAGGGAAGGAAATATACAACAAATACATGTGATCTGAGATTCACCAGTCAAGGTTAGGATTATCTTTAAGGATGTCTCTTTTTCTCATAGTAACATCTCAGCTTCTCTTGGAGACTATTCCTGCCTTTTCAACTTATTCTCTACCCTTAAACTTTGCAGAGGTAGATACAGCACCTTAGGTAAAATCAAACACTGTTTGGAAGACTCTTTGTTACAGTGAGTCTTCTGCAGTGACTACATTATCCTGACCTATAAATCTAACAGATAAGCAAATGAATAGTTTCAATTGTGGGTATCAACAAAATTATCATACAGGGGCCTTCAACAATTCACAGATGAAACCATGGAGAAACCAAGCTTGAAACAAAAGCTTAAATAATGTGATAGCTTGTAACTTGTTCATAAAAGTAAGATGGATAAAGAGAATCAAAAGACAAATTGGTCTGGTTATTGGTGAAAACAAAACAGAACAAGTAGTTTTTTTAGAGAGTCAGTAGATTGACATCATATTATATAATTATTTTTCTGTATAATATTTGAAAAGATTATTTGTGAAAATAGAAATAAACTGTACATTGATTAGATAGATATAAAAATTACTGAGGAATTTCAGGCAATGGACTGCTGAAGTGATTTTTAAATTTGTGTTACCCATTTAACTGGATGAAAGAAATAAACAGAGATGAGATAAACTGAGTTGAGTTAAAGCACTGTTTCTGCAAACCAGAAAAGGAAGATGAATTACAAAACTCAGGTAGAAAAAGAAAAGACGTGATAAAAGTCATTATGAAAAAGAGTGAATCTGCAAGAAACAAGGGTTGATTCATGAAACAGAGGTAAAGTTCCACGTTCTATTTTGAGATAAAGAGATCAATCACCAAAATAGGAAGTGTAAGATACAGGTTTAAGCAATATATATATATATATATATATATATATATATATATAGTGTTCTGTTTTGAAAAGGCAAATAATTGCGATTCTGACCTGTGCAAGTAAGTAGAGAACTCAATCAGTAATTTAAAAATTGTGAAATTGATAGTTTGAATGTTTTAATTTGGCATACTAATATAATGCATATTAAATAAAATGAAAGAAGTTAAGAATGCAATTAAAGAACAAAACTAAAAATGTAATCAGAATCAATAAATATGAGTCATAAAAATCAAGGGAGATACAGAGAAGAAAAAATAACATTAAATTCAATAGAGATGACTTTTGTTCTACCATACAAAAAATTATTATATTCTCAATAAGAATACTTTTGGTAGTATTAAGAGTGGCTTTAGTGAGGGTCACCTTGAACATAGTGTCCCATTTCTGATCGTTGACAACATATGTGGTTCCTGAGTTCATTTAGGAGTAATCCCTTAGTGGAGTCAGGAATAAGACCTTGACCACCAACAAGCCCCTCCCAAAAAAAGTTTCTTTATGAATAAACAATATTTTCACTAGATTTTGAACTCTATCAGTGAAAAAAAAGGGAGACTTTAAGAACATATCAAAATTTTACAAAATCTGAAGGTAAAAGGAAAAACACAGATCATAACCTGAAGCTGTCAGTTACAAAGATTGGTTTTGATATTTTTGTTGTTGTTAAATGTGAAGTGATACTTAAGTTTTTGTAATGCCTGGAATGATCCAGTAAAGAAAAAAAAGTGGCAGAAAATGTGAGACAATACAACTGATGAAATAAGGTCTAGGATTAGGAAAAAAAAAGATGCACTAGCTAATGAGATATTAGACAAATAAATTAAAATTAAAATATTAATTTCAGCATTTACTAGATGAGTTCTATGTATGTATATGGTGACAGGAAATATTTTGTGATGAATCTAATGAAGCAATGGTAGGAAAAAATTTTAGAGGACTAGCAATGAAGAATTTTTAAAAAGTACAGTTTTCCAAATGAAAATTTTTGAGTGAATGAGTGATAGAAACATAAAAGTATGATTTTAATTAGGGACACGGGGACAATCAGGATCTGCTAAGTGAATTGGAAACAGTTCGTATCGATGGAAGAATGTATGGGAAGATACAGAAAAATAAGTTTTTCTATTCCTATTAGATAGTATGAGTGCAAAGATTAGGTACAATTTTAGTAATAAGGGAAATGGAGATGAAAAATTTCTAAATTTATACAGTAAAGGGTAACAGATATTTCTTTGTATTCAAAATTTAGTATTGCATGGTTTCATCTGTGTTAAAGCATCTTTGTTCAGAGGAGGGAGGAAAGCTTGATATGTTTTTTGGGTATATAGCACTACCATTAAGACATAGCTGGTGAGCTGAAATGGAAAAACAAAGCTAAATTCTCCAGACATTTTTGAGATAGAATCTATAGCCGATAACTGAACAAATGTGAGTCATAAAGAAAACGATCAATAGAGCATGACTATAATAGAAGAGAACATTTTCGAAAGAATATTTTAAATCAAAACGCCCTTTAAAGCTCACTTGGATTCTTTGCTTGTGTCAAAATTTTTCTTACATCAGTCAATTCAGAAGGCAAAACTTGTTGATTATATACCACTTATTTAAATACCAATTAGGATGTATGTGTGTGTATAATATAATATGCATAAAATATATAATATATTCCAGATATTCTCCACAGGTGCAGAATATGGAATGGATAATATGGATAAAGGTTCTGTTTCTGCTCTCTAGATAACCTTCTATGAAAGACAGACTAAGTGAGAAAAAATAGATGGAATATAAGAAATATGTATATGACAGTGAATAGCAAAAAGAGTGTGCTAGATTTCATCTGTGCATGAGGAAATGTTTCACAGAGATTAATTTGAATGAGATTACAGAATAAACTGTAGATTTTATAGCAACTTAAAGAAAATGTAAGATAAGAATAGTAGACAACCCATTTGAGCAAAAAAATTATTGTCAACGGCAAGACTTAATAAGCTTTTGGAGGGTTTACTTATAGAGAAATATCAGATTGTGACACTATCCAAGCAAATGCAGGCAATAAGAAAGGTCTTGGATACCATATCACTGTCTTTTTCTTATGAATAGTATAATGATACTGAGGATGGTGATAATAATTTAGATCATCGCACTTAATATTAATGGAGTAACTGCCACCTGCAAACAGATTTATATCATGAATTTTCTTCTTTTTCGAAGTCTAAGAAACAAGTATAATTGTAACACCTTTTCACATTTTGGGAAAATGAGGCACATATGAATTATACAAATTGACCAAATTCATCAACTGGTAAGTAGAGAAGTCAACATTTTAAAATAGGTTGTCTATCTCTCTATAAAATTACCTACTTATGCTAGCCCTAACAGAGATGGGAGAGACTTTTTAAGGTTTTAACAGGAAGACGATATAATTGACTTGGCTATTTGGAACAGTAACTCTGCAGTTGACAGGATGGATTAAGTATCAGAAAGTGGTTATTAGAAAGCTGTTGCAGTGTTCCAGGCAGCCAAATGAAAGAGCGTAACTATGGTTGTGGCAGTGACTATAAAGGACAGATTTGAGACTGTTCGAGGACTGTAATTGGCAGAGATTGTGGATTGATTGGGGTTATTAAGGTTGAGGAACAAAAGGAAAGAGAGGATGATATATAGGTTCCAAAGTAGGAAAAAATAGATATGGTTTAGTAGGAGTAGACAAAGAATTTGCAGCATATTATTTCTGAGTGGTCTGTAAGACATCCAAGCAAAAGTCAATAGAACACAATTGTACTTACAGGATGAATCTCAACAGAAAGGCTAGAGCTTTATGGGAAGAGTCAGTAGTCATCAGAGTCAAATAGACATTTAAAGACATGATTGTGGATGTAATTTTATAACCAGGGTGAGGAATGAAAAGAGAAGAGATCTAAATACAAATCACTTGGGAGTAGCTGACAGAATGATGTGTGAATTCGATTTGCAAGGTAACAAACAAGCTTAGAAAGGGAATGAAAGGAGGGAGATGTCCCAGAAGCAGGATAGAATCATGAAAAACTTGCCTGCTCTGTAGGTCTAAGGTTCTGAAACTACAAGAGTGTTCTTTAGAATTGGCAAAGACGACGTCATCAGGGACCTTAAGGAATACTCTGAAATACCCCAGTAGGATACATTTATAGTTCTGAGCTGACAGATTTTTTTTTCTGTAAACTTCTCAGCGCTGGTTATGCAGGCAGTTGGCTGACTAATGCACAAAGACCACAGCGTCATGGTCAAGAGATCGGCACTCAAACCATGTTCCCTTCCAGCCCTGCCCCCAGATGGAGCTGTGTGATCATCACTGCAACTATAAAGCCACAAGGTATGGAAAGTTTCTAACCTTTCAAAAGTTGTCAATGCAACTTATTCCTTCAGAAGTAAAAGTTCTAGTTCTCTCTTATAATTTGGCAAATATCAAATCGAATTCCAAATAGCAAAATGTATTAACAGCCTGATTTAAAAAAGATCCATATGATTTAGTTTACAAAGAAAAAAATCAATCAAGTCTCTTATCTACTAGGAAATCAATGTGACATATATGTTCCATAAGAATTCTGCAGTTTTTGCTCCATTGTAAAATGCAAAAGAAACAATAATAAATAAATAGAACTACATGTAATTTAACTTCTGCATAACAAAAGCAACACAGTCTAAAACTAAAAGGCACCCAACTGAATGGGAAAAAACATTTGCAGTGAACATATCAGATAAAGTACTGATATCCAAAATACATAAAGAAATTGCAAAAATAAACAACAAATTCTAAAAGCCTATGGCCAAGTTGACACATTAAAATATGCACATCATCTACTATTATTCAGGAGCTCCAAATCAAGGTAACCATGAGATAGAATCTGACACGAATAAGAGTGGTACATATAAAAAAAATACATGAAAATGGGAAAAATCTGTATTGGTGGAGATGTACTGAAAAACAAATTCTAATCCGTGCATAGTGAATATGTTGACTGGTTAGCTCACTTTGTAAAACTGTATGGAGAGTTCTCAGAAGAGTCACTGTCACTGTTACTGTCCTCCCATTGTTCATCGATTTGCTCAAGAGGGCCCAATAACATTGTGAGACTTGTTACTGTGTTTGGCATATCGAATACGTCACGAGTAGCTTGCCGGACTTTGCCATGTGTTTGAGATACTCTTAGTAGCTTACCAGGCTTGCCAGGCTTTGCTGTGCAGCTGAGATACTCTTAGTAGCTTGCCAGGCTCTCCAAGAGGGGTGGAGGAATTGAACTCAGGTCGGCCATGTTGGCTGCGTGCAAGGCAAACACCCTACCCACTGCACTATTGCTCCAGCCCACTCAGAAGAGTAAGAGTTGCCATATGATCTTGCAATTCCACTTCTTGGCATCTACCCCTAGAACAAAAAAAGCATTCATTAATAAGGTCATAGGTATACCATTATTTACTGTAGCACTTAGAACAATAGCTAGGATATGGAATCAGTCTAGGTGTCCAACAACAGATGAGTAGAGATAATCACTGTCACTGTCACTGTCCTCCCATTGTTCATCAATTTTCTCTAGTGGGCCCAGTAACGTCTGCATTGTGAGACTTAGTTGTTACAGTGTTTGGCATATCGAATATTTCACAGGTAGCTTGCAATGCGGGCGATATACTCTCGGTAGCTTGCCGGCCTCTCCAAGAGGGACTTAGGAATCGAACCCAGGTTGGCCATGTTGGCTGCATGCTAGGCAAATGCTCTAGCTACTGTGCTATCACTCCAGCTTGAGTGCAATATATATATACATATATATGTATATGTACATATATATATGTATATATATGTATATATAATGATGGAATACTATGCAGTCACAAGGAATAGTGAAAACATGCAACCCACTGCAACTTGAATGGAACTGGAGGATATCGTGTTAAAAAGAAGTATGTCAGAAGAAGAACAAACAGAATGATATTACAGTAGCATATAGAATAACAGAATAAGGGTATGCAAGGTATGAAAGTGGGCAATATCTAGTTACCCTTGACCTTAGATCATAGAAATGGAAAGGGGAGAAAATGAGAGGGTTAGTTAAGAATAGGCAGATGGGAGTTAACAGGGGCAGTGGTTAGAGACCTCAGCCACATTGGCAGTGTTGAGTTGTGGTGTACAGTGTGGTATATGTATCTGCCTAAACCAAAGAGTATGAAACCCCAAATTAAAACAACCAAACTTAAAGAACCTGTGAAGAAGGCAGACTGGAACTTGGAAGGAAACCTGAGACATTGGAATGTGAAAGCTGACACTCATGGATGTTGTGATTGGTTAGAAAACTGTATGCCTGAAACTCTACTAAACACAATTTTAAAACACTACATTTTGTTAAATTAAAAAATTAATAATAAAATGCTATTTTGAAATACCATTCTTTCAATTGTTATAGGGTACAAAAAGAACTATTATACAATCACATTATTTTCTAAAAACCAAACAGCTCTATACTTTTTATTCAAGGTCACACATGGCATTCATTTTGGTGCGTGGATTAAACAGAATATAGTACTATGCATCCTTTTAAAGTTGCATACACAGAAATCCAAAGAACTGTGTGATTTGAGAAAAAATACATCTTTTTTTCAGAACTATTAATATTTCATTTGAATTTTATCTCTAGCCATTTATTTTAAATTCAGCAATATTAGATATCATATCTTTTGTTCCCTTTTTCACTTTGAAAGAGTTGATATATTTACATAAAAATGACATCTTTGCTCTTAGAAAACCATCTATGGATTATTCTCTATCCAGAATTGAATAATCCTATATTTATGACATCTTAATCACCTCCACAGCAACGAATTGTGAGGTTAGAAACAGAGGATTAAAACTTCAAGTGGAAAATAAGAAGAAAGAATTGATGAGCTCTTTAAAAATCAAGTTTATTCTCAAAATAAATATCCTGAGGAATAATAAAAGGTACTCAAACAAGGGCTATGAAGAATGAAGAATATAGGGGAAATACAGCACTACAGTCTATCAGAATTTCTCTCAACGTGTCAGCGGGTCCTTTGGAACTGACAGTGCTGATCTAAACGTTTTGATAATAATAGAAGTGTTAACAGCGATAGGAACAAATAATATTAAACACTGTCAACTGTAACATTTTATTTTTACTGGCCTGATGTCACTGCTGCAATGAAGAATAAACAAGGACTTAGCTATTGAGTCATTGGAAATAAGCAAGGCTTTAGCAACAATATTGACAAAGACAACATGTGCATTTAAGCAGATGAAAAGAAGGGTTAGCAATAGAAAGGAGACAAAAGTGGCTAAGAAACTTCGAGGAACAGAAGGAAAAAGAGAGTAGAGTAGTAAAAGGCAGCCTAGACATGACCGCTGTCTAGAATAGTGATTCCAAAAACATAGGAGATCTATAGACACACATATGTGTTTCAAAAAATATTTAAATCTTTATAATCTTTAAAAATAAAATTTAAAAATTGTATAAAAGCAGATTGTAGCACTTAGAAAGCACTGCAACTTTTATTGTATTTTAATAATGGACCCATCTCCATCTGTCATGGATTAAAAATAAACAAGCTACTTGACTGATAAGCATGTGACCTTTGAACTAGATTTCTCAGCCTTATTTGTATGGAGCCAAAGAGTCGGCACATAGACACAATATGCTTCACTGTTCCAGAATAATATATTTCTGCAATAAATATTTAAGAATATTTGAACATTTAACTTGTATTCATTAACAAATTGTAAAATTTCACTAAGTGAATGGTTGCATTTTAATATTTAGTTTGATATCTTTATTTATTGCAGTGCACAGCAGGTTTAAAGAAAATGAAAAGAATCAAATATTTGTTTTAAATACATTTATATGAAACTGTCACTAGGTTTCCTGTGGAATAATCACTAGACACCTTTTTTGGCCCATTTTTACTATGAAAATTTTTAGGCTATGAAGAAAAGTTTTTAAATGGTTATAGATATTGCTCTTATTAACTTATGCATGTATTATAATGAAATAGATAAAATAACATTTTAACTAGACAAATATGTGTTTTTGTTAGTCAAAACCAGACATGATCTGGATACTTATTTCTGAATCTTTGCTTATGGATGACTCCTAGAAGTGATTTTGTTACCATACATGATACAGGGATCAAAGCAGAGTTGGCTACTTGCAAGACAAGTACTTAACCATTTATGATGTCTCAGTCTCTTTGACAGATATTTCAACTTTTCTTATTTTGAAAATTAAGCTTTTTACATTTGCAGAATCTTAATCATTTGAGGCCTCTTCTGTATTGTGGAGCCGAGAGCACATCATGTTCACTACATGCATTTATTAAGAGATAGCACTTTGGGGAGCTTGGAGAGATATGCTAGTTCTTAGTTTACAGAGGCTAAGAACTAAAACTGATTTGATCCCTGGCACCACAAGAGACTCGAAGCATCATTGAAAGTAGCCCTGGAAGCCCTGAAATGCTGCTCTGTGTGGTCCACCAATACTTAAACTGCATATTTAGGCCGAGAACCTCTTGGAGCATGTCTTGAGAGAGAGGACTGGTCAGAAATACATCACAGGATTAAAGAAGCCTGCAAATGGCACATGGAAGCCCCAAATTAGATTCTTAGAATGAATATTGTCCTCAGAGCACTACCAGAAATGATAACTGAGACAGAACCAGGAGTAAATCCTGAGTACTTTCAGGTATGGCTTCAAAGACAAAATAAACGAAGATTAAAAAATAGTAATTTTCACATGTTTTGAAGTTAATTTTGAATTTAATTGAATTTAATTTTTCCAGAGTGCAAAATAGCTGCAAAAATGCTTTCCAACCAGGAGGCCCATGGTGAATCCTCAGTTCCATATGGTTTCCCAAGCATTTCCAGGAATGACTCATGAGTTTAGAGTAATCTTAGCAATTACTTGGGAGTTTTATAGTCTCTGGGTCTAGGCTATTGATGGGATAACACAGCACGGGGGACAATTGGTGGGTGTAACACCTACCTACTGGAATATGGGGGATCTGGGTGGAGGACACCCAGTCCCGATCCATGCAGGCTTGAAGATCTCAGCCACTGGGTCCCACATGCATTGGGTTCCTCTGCCGCTTTTTTCATGCACTAGGCTCTCCCGAACATGTGGAGAGAGGTCTTAAGCATGGCTGTGGCTGGTTCCAGAGGTCTTCGGCTGCTGGGGCTCTGCTTGGGGCGGGAAGAAAAACTCAACTCGCCCCCTTTCCAAAGGGGCCCCAGTGATGACAGCCAGGCACGGGGACAAGAGACATCTTATTATCTAGTTCTTACTCTTGGAGAATCTGGCAGGCTACCAAGAGTATCCTGACCATATGGCAGAGTCTAGCAAAATCCCCGAGGCATATTCTATATGCCAAAACCCAGTAACAATGATGGGTCTCATTCCTCTGAACCTGAAAGAGCCTCAAATGTGGCACTTTCTAAAATCTCAGGGCTAGGACAAAGAAGACGTTACTGGTACCTGCTCAAGGAAGTCAATGAACAACAGGATGACAGGGATACAGTGACTTGAGAGTAACCCTGAGCATAACTGTGACCGTCAAAAACAAACAGAAGCCAAAAACAGAATGAGTGACTACATAAACTCTAATGTGATGTTCAAATAAATAATATTTTGTGAATTGCAAGTATATGGTTATAAATATAAAATCAATTTTTAAAATTTGATAGTCACAGTCTAATAATTCAGCATAATTTCTATCAAAAGTTTGCAATTTTGTATATTTTGTTAAATTTCTAAGTCCTTTATCCCAGTTCAGAGTAATAAATCTATAGACGATAAATAACTGTCTTGATTTAATGTGTACAAAGTACCTTCCACAAACATTGAACTATTCTAAAAGTTCTAAACTAATATACTTGAGTCATTTCAGTTTTCTAAAAGAAATTTGAATCAAAGACATGCAATCCTTTTTAGAGATATTTTATTTCAAAGAAATTTTTGATATATACAATTAGATTGAGAGTCATATAAATATGAAAATAAGAATAAAAAGAATAACAAAATTGAAGCCTACATTTGCACATACAATTATAGTCCTCTGTGTTGGTAGATCACAAGGATAAATCTCAATTTTCGCGCTGAATTATACTCAAAAAAAGAAGACAAGAGAAAACAGTGTCAGGTTAGTAATGAACCTTGAAAGATAAAAACAGTGGTTTGAGAAAAGTGCTTGTGATTTTCATAGACGATGCATTATTTGATGAATATCTGTTGTATGAATCACAATTTTAGAATATTGAGACTTCACTGAAACTTTTCATTGTATTGAAATAAATCATTCTAATGGCGTTCGCCTTACAAGCGGCCAACATGGCCGACCCGAGTTCGATTCCTCCGCCCCTCTCGGAGAGCCCGGCAAGCTACCGAGAGTATTTATATGCCAGACACAGTAACAACAAAGTCTCCAATGGAGACGTTACTGGGCCCGCTCGAGCAAATCGACGATCAACGGGAGGGCCTTTTCCTTTACCTTTTAATGCTACTTTATACATCTTAAGTGCGCTTTTCCTATGGCCATCACAAAGCATTATGAGTTCTGAAATTTAAGCTTTTTTTCCTTTACTTGGTTCAGAATGAGCCAATTACTCCTGAGATATTACTGAGGTATTACTCCTGGTTCTACACTCAGGAATTATACCTGAAAGTACTTGGGGAAACACATAAAGTACCTGGGATTGAGCCCAGGTTGGCTGCATGCAAAACAAGTGCCTAAATTTAGAATCTTACAGAGAGGATCATAGAAAGTAGAACTTTTTCTATACTCCTGTTATCTTTTTTTTTTTGGAAAATTTTGTTCGGTTCTGAAAGGGGCACATCTGACTCGACTTCCTGGCTTTACTTCTTCCTCTGTGCTCATAGAGCACTCCTGACAGTGCTCTTGGAATCATATGCAAATCCAGGGATGGAACCCAGGTTAGTCACATGCGAGGCAAGCCTCTTGCCTGCCGAACTCTCTTTCTGGCCGCTTTGTTCTCCTTTTTCTGAACCCCTCTGTTTCTGGTTCAGACGAGATCGGGCGCGTTCAGGGTGGTATGGCCGTAGACGTTCTGGTTGAGGGCATAGGTCAGATCTTCTCCCAAACATTTTTATTTTGTCCTCAAACTTCTCTCTGAAAGTATTCGTTTGCACATGCACTGTTCTTTGAAAGACAATGGTTAACACTCTACTTTCCATTGATGACACTTTGGAAAGTCTTTATTTGAAATCCATCATTTTGAATATGTCTATTTTTTAATTCCTCCATCCCTCTCGGAGAGCCTGACAAGCTACCAAAAGTATTCCACCCACACGACAAAGCCTGGTAAACTACCTGTGACGTATTTGATATGCCAAAAACAGTAACAACAAGTCTCACAATGGAGACATTACTGGTGCCCACTCGAGCAAATTGATGAACAACGGGAGGAAAGTGCTACAGTGCTAGGGAATTCAATTCCAAATTTTACAAGAGTGTTTTCTACCTCTCGAACTGCCTCCTCCTCCAGAAATTCCAAACGCTCCTCCATGTATCCTTGAATAGGGATAGCTGTTCTGCATTCAGGGCCCTGACCCTCTCAGTGCTTATTAAAGGTCATGCACCAGATGGTGCTCATCAAGTGGTTGAAATGTGATATTGACTTAAGGCTCACATGACACAGCATATTCTTCCCTCTAAATCCACATCTTCACTTTAATTACAAAAGTTCATCAAAATTTAGAGTCGTCTTATTTTTTCCCAACCTAAATGGCGCTGACATCTCTGTACTTAATTGTTTTAATATTGAAGAGTGATTCATCTGAAGATGCAAAAGAAACATCTCTCACACCTATCAGGCTACTTCTATGATCTTTCCATACACATTCTGTGAAGAGCAAAACCCCCTTTACCCCTACCCTCCACCCCATTCCTGTAAAAACAGCAAGGCTGGAGCTACAATAGGAGAAAATTCCTTAAGTTTAGTTTTTTAATTGAATCACAGTGATATAGGCAACTGTAATGGTGTTCTTGATTGGGCTTCAGTCATATTCCAATACCTGTGCCTTCACCAGTGTGCACTTCCCACCACTAATGTCCCCAGTTTCCCTCCCAACCCCCCACCCCCCACCCCCCGCCTTTCTGGCAGGCACATTTCTTCTCTCTCACTCTCATTTTGGTCATTGTGGTTGGCAATATGCATGCTGAAAGATTATCAAGTATATCTCTTTGCCTACTTTCAACACCCAGTTCCTGTCCAAAACGATCATTTCCAACTATTATTAATAGTAAATATTTCCAAGTGTTAAATAAAGCATTATTGTACTTTAAGAAAAGGTCCAAGACCAATTCAGGAAGAATGTTGCAACTCTGAGTCAGTAGGGTAGAAATATTAAAGTAAGATGAAAAGATGTAGAATTAAGTACTTCTGAGTATCTTCCTTATAAGATGCTATTTTTTATAAAGAGAAAGAATTCACATTAAAACAAACATAGCCATGAGAAAAATGTCAGCAGCAGAAATAACAGAACAAAATGATATAATATGCCATCTAATAGGATGCACTGGAAAGGACCCAGAGGTAGGCTTAGAATAAATGATAAATATTCTACTAAACAAGTAAACTGTACTCTTAATACTGAAATGAATATAAATAACAAAGACAATTTGAGGAAAAAATTTCAGGTTCTTAGTTGTTTAAAAATATGAAAGTCATGAAATGGAATAAAGCACAGCCATGGCTGGTGTCTGAGTGATGAAATTTTATGTTATATTTTTTACTACTATTTTACCCTTGATATTTCTCTCATATCTCTATCTGGACTATGTGTTGGTGTGTTGAAATTGTAGTTATGCTATAAAGATTCACATTTTGTTTTTGCTTTTTTAGGAAATGGGCCGGAGCAATAGCACAGCGGGTAGGACATTTCCCTTGCACCCAGCCAACCCTTGTTTGATTCCTCCACTGCTCTCAGAGAGCCCGGTAAACTACGGAGAGTATCTCACCCGCATGGCAAAGCCTGACAAGCTCCCTGAGACATATTTGATATGCCAAAAACAGTAACATCAAGTCTCACAATGGAGACATTACTGGGCCCGCTAGAGCAAATCAATGAACAATGGGAGGACAGTGCTGCAGTGCTTTTAGGAAATGTACATTAAAATATCCAATGATGGGCTGGAGCAATAGCATAGTGGGTAGGGTGTTTGCCTTGCATGCGGCTGACCCTGGTTTGATTCCCAGCATTCCATATGGTCCCCTGAGCACCACCAGGGGCAATTTCTGAGTGCAGAGCCAGGAATAATCCCTGTGCATCGCCGGGTGTGACCCCCAAAATAAATAAATAAATAAATAAAATCGTCAATGATGATAAACTCAGATGTACAACACAGTCTCAATTTATTTTAGAAAATAATATTTATGCATGAGGGACACAGCTCAAAAGACTGGAATGAATGAATGACTTGAGGAAAACCCAGACTTGATCCCAAACACCAAGTGTTTCCCTAGCACTGCCTGTCACAATACACATGTGCCAACGCTGAGGGGAGCCTCCAAGGAAGGTCAGGTGTGACCATTTCCTCATCCCCTAAATAACAAAAATGTCAATATTATTTTTATCACCATGAAAAATAATGAAATAGTGATCCTTGAAAACTATGAGTAGAACTTCAAAAGTTAAAATATATTACTCTTAGCTTATATTTTAAATGCTTATTTGAAGAGGCATACCTTAAGATTGCATTTTAATGATGCTTCCTTTCGTAGCTTTCCTTTATGTCTTCATTGTGTGTTTTATATGTGTATATTTTTAAAATGTGAATTAACTTTGTTGATTAAAAATAATGGAAATAGGTCAAGAGGAAGTATAAATTTGAAGGCATTTTGCTTAAACACAGTTGACCCTAATTTAATCCCTGGAACATTTCATTCACTAAGCACCACCTGGGGGGACCCCTGAGCACAGATCCAGGATTATGTCCAAAGCACAGCAGGGTGTGGTTCAATATTTTGCCCCTCCATAAATTTATCTGACTATAAAATCCCTCAGAACCCTACATATTTTTTTAAATCTTGTGCCGCTCCTACAGTCTATTTTCTCTTCAGTCATGTGGTAATATGTACCTTGTTCTTATGGCCTACATGATTCATCGCATTGACTTTTTTGCAATTCCTCAGTGTTGTCATGAGTCTGGCCTTCAAAATGTCCTTAAGCTTCCTGACAGGAAACTGTTTAAGAAGTTCCTTATTTCTGAAAACCATCCGTTTCCTTTGGAGCAGATCAAACATTTTTTAAATGAATTCGGCAGCAACACTTCTTCACTTCTTCAATTTCCTGATCTTCACAAGTATATTCTTTGGAAGCCAAGATTTACCTCAGACAGAAACCAGAGTCAAGTAACATTAATTACAACTATTAATTTCTGTTGTGACACATAAGGGTCTTGAGAATCATTACTCTGTAGTGGGAACAATAAAAAAGGTGATCAAACTGAAAAGGAATGACTTTTGCTTAGAGCCATCAGAGATCCGGGATAGCAGAGTAATCGCCACCCATAAACTTAGAAAGATGGGTTAATTTATGCTCACCTACTTGGAGCTAACACCACAAGAGTCATAAATTGAAAGAAAGAAACATTTAATTGATAATTCTGACAAATTGCTGGTGAATGGATTTGGACTAACATCAGAGTAAGATTCTTCTAGAGACCAGTATTAGGATTCATACTTTAATGGACTTTATCTCCTAAATCTCCACCAAGTTATCATGGGTAAAAGGTAGGAAGATTCTCCCTCAACCCCAATCCTGTTTCTAGCAAAGGGAAATGAGTAAGTCTTGTGTAATGTGTACTAAAGTTTTCACATTACACAGTTCTATCTCCAAGAGAAAAGAATAGCAGAGTTATATTGCAGTTCTATCAGGAAAGCCAATATTCTCAAGCCACTACCTTTTCTATTGACTTGAAGAAATAAAGTATATACACACAACGGAAGAAATATTATTTTGGTCTAGGTCCAGACTATAGATACCTTAGAAGATTAAAATTCACTATAAAATCATAGAATTTTCTCCATCTCACTATCATATTAACATCAAAATAGTTCCATATTCTGAATGAGAGACAAAGATGTGAATGACAGTCTTTTGAGGATGAGTACTTAGGGACGATCCATATAAAGAAAGAGTTATAAGAACATTAAAAGGCTTTAAAGTCTTTTAAAGAAACAAAGGTTAGTCTTCAGTTAAATTAGCAAAAATCCTCAGGTTATAGGTTTACTGACTTCAGTCTCATAAAACATGTCTACTTTCAGGGATTAAAAAGTCTAAAGTATACAGAAATGCAAGGAAAAATAAGATATTCTGAATAATAAAGTGCATATCAGAACCACACCTGGATCTTACTTAAGTATAAGTATCAGATAATTTTAAATATCTGTAAATAATATGTGGGAAGCCTTAACAGAAAGTAAACAATGTATGCAAATAAAAGGTTATATAAGCAGAGAGATAGAAACTCTAAGAGGGACTCAAGAAATAAAATACTAAAAACTAATTACTATAATATAAAGAAAAGAAAGGCCTCTGATTGTTCATAAGGACACTTAAAACAAACAATATAAAAATCAGTGAGTGTGTGTATGTAGGCTTACAGACTCTCTTGAAATATAAAGAACAAATATATTAATGAAAAGAGATCAGAATATTCTAAGAATTGTAGGGACATTACTAAATATACAAGAAAAAGTAATTGGAAAAATAGGGATTAAAGCATATGAAATATGTGAAGTAATTGTAACCACTTTTTAAATAACTATTTTTATTTTGTTTTTATTATTATTTTGCTTTTTGGATCACACCTGGCAATGCACAAGGGTTACTCATGGCTCTGTACTCAGAAATTACCCCTGGCTGTGGTCAGGGGATGTTATGGGATGCTGGGAATCGAACCCGGGTTGGCCGCGGGCAAGACAAATGCCCTACCCTCTCTGCTATTGCTCCAGCACCCCGCCTTTTTTTTAAATGAAGCAAGAGAAATAGTTTAGTAGGTAGGGCACTTTCCTTGAATGGGATCAAACCACTCAGGTTAGATCCTCCTGGAACCTTATGTAGTACTTCTGAGTCCCACCAGGAGTGACACTGAGTACAGAGTCATAAATAAGCCCTAGGTAGTAACAGGAATGGCGACAAAACAACAACAAGAACAAAACCCTACAAAAAACAGATAAAATAAATGTTAAAAATACAAACAACCTCAAATCAAATAATTTTAGAGATTGCTAAGTGTAATTTTTAAAATCATAAACCTACATTTGGCCACAACACTATTAAACACAAGCAATACAATTACAAAGATATTGTAAAAGCCAAAAGAAATAAATTCTATTTGTTTAAAAGACTATTTAAGAATTATATAGGGCAGGGGCATGAGAGATAGCACAGTGGGTAGGGTGTTTGCCTTGCACATGGCCAACCCAGGTTTGATTCCCAGCATCCCACCATATGGTTCACCAAACACCACCAGGAGTAATTCCTAAGTGCAAAGCCAGGAGAAACCCTTGTGCATCACCGAATGTAAACCAAAAAGCAAATAAATAAATAAATAAATAAAAATTTAAAAAAATAAAGAATTATATAGGGTAGCCATAGAGATTATACAGCTAGTAAGGATCTTGAATTTAACACACAGCAGCATATATAGTCTCTCAATCTATACCAGGAACATTCCCTGAACATCGTGAGGTGTGGTCCCCAAACCAAACCAAGTGTATGAGTGTATGTATATGCATATGTATGTGTATATGCATATATGTAAATATATGTAAATATATACATATATGCATGTGTATATATGTGTATATGTAAATATATGCATATATACACGTATACACATATACACACATACATATGCATATACATACATACATACATACATATATAGAACCTGGGCATAACTCAGTTGATTGAGTGAGTGCAAACCATGCTGGTATGGATGTATATGTCCAATCCCTGATGCCCTTCACATGCTGAGGGTGATGTTTAGTATTACTATAGTGTCTGATCTCACAACCAGAATGTGTGAAAGTAACCCAATCTAAAGTGTGAATCCCCAAAGTGAGCACTGAAACTGAAGTATGCAACTCCTGGTCATCATGACAACAGCAACAATGCCAAGAACAGAAGGGAAGGGGAGGGGAGGAGGGAAAGGAGACAAAATGATTCACATTGACCATCAGGGTAGACATTTTTCTAGAAATAAATGATAGAATATAGTTAGCTGTTAAAATTACAAACCGCTGGGGTCAGAGCAATAGTACAGCGGGTAGGGAATTTGCCTTACATGCACCCCACCCGGGTTTGATCTCTGACATTCCATATGGTCCCCCAAGTACCGCCAGGAGTAATTCCTGAGGGCAAATCCAGGAGTAAACCCTGAGCATCGCTGGGTGTGACTCAAAAAGCGAAAAAAATTGCAAATTGCCACCTTACAGTCCAACAAAATACAAAAATTATCACTAAAATTGAAGAACTAAAGATGTCCTCAAACAGAAGTGGAAAGTATCAATTGTTAGGAGACATGCTCTGCAAAGAATGTCAAAAGATTTCCTTAGATCATAAATTTAATTATTCACAAAAAGAACTGCTTCAAGAAGTGAATAAATAAATAAATAATTTGTTTTATTTTATTTAAACTATAAAACTTTGAATTAATAATTGTGATAATATATTAGATTCCTGTGATAAAAGTGAAATGAATGACAGAAACAGTAAAAAAATAGGAAGAAGAAATTAAAAAATCCTTTCTAAAATAAATCATATACTATTTATTTCCATATTATAAAATAGGGCTGGAGCAATAGCATAGTGGGTAAGGCATTTGCCTTGTATGTGGTTGACCCAGGTTCGACTCCTCATCCCTCTCGGAGAGCCTGGTTACTTACCAAGAGTATCCCACCCACACGGCAAAGCCTGCAAGCTACCCATGATGTATTTGATATGCCAAAAACAGTAACAAGTCTCGCAATGGAGACATTACTGGTGCCCGCTCGAGCAAATTCATGAACAACGGGAAGACAGTGCTACAGTGCTATTATAAAGTAGAGTAATATTTTTAAAAATGCATCAAGTTACTTAAAATATAGCTGAGTAAATGTATTTTTAAATATCTAAATAAATAAGTTTTCTAAGAATGAAAAATCAATATGCTAAGAGATGAATGGGACATGAATATGAAATCATAAAAATAATAAACTCAATTAAAATAAGAATGGTCAGAAAAGAAGCTTTGGACAGTAGTTATCTACATTTTTTAAAAAACTGAGGTCTTTCCTGGCAGTGCTTAGAACTTAGTTCTGACTCTGTGTTCAGGGATCACTCCTAGCGGGCTTGGGAGACCATATGGGGTGAGGGGGATCAAATCCGGGTCAACCATGTGCAAGGTAAATGCCCTATACACTCTACTATCATTCTCATTTCTATGCATGGTTTTATAATTAAATGTCTTTGATGTTATCCAAATGTAACAGTAACAGTTTTAAGTGACTGGTTTAAACATAGTTGATATATAGAGATAATCAAGGAGTAACTCAAAGGATATAGTACATTCTTGTAGTAGGAAGACTAGGTAGATTCCTGCCACAGCATATTTGCTTAATGCCCAGAGTACCAAGTCAAACCCCACCCACTATATGAGGGGGCAAGGGTTGTTGTGGGAGAAACTAAAGCAAAAAAATCTATAAAGATGTTGCTTACAATTAAATGTCTAAACCTGACATCAATATTGTCAGTTCAAAATTAGATGTAAGTAAAGACTGATAAATTGAAGATAAGAAAAACGTGGGAAAACATATGCTGTATAAATAGAGATAAAATAGAAGTAACTGTATTAGTTTTGACGAAGCACATTTCATAGTAAGTGCTTAGCACTGCCAAGTGTGATATATGCATATATATAAAACAATTGTGTATATAACACTACAACATATTTCAATTGTAAATACAAATACATAAAACAAAAATAAAAATATTAAATTAAAATATGTTCAAATTTACTGAGTTAACATCAGTAATTAATAGAACAGATAATAAATGCATTGCTGCATGAATCAGCGTGTGATTAATAGTTATTTGGTAATTCATCTTTCAAAAGGTCTTACAAAAGTAGTAGATACATTATTGTTAATCGCTTGTATAACCACTAATATGGATTTTGCCTGCTTGCTTGCTTTCTCTCTCTTTCTTTCTTTCTTTCTTTCTTTCTTTCTTTCTTTCTTTCTTTCTTTCTTTCTTTCTTTCTTTCTTCCTTCCCTTCCTTTCCCTCCCTCCCTCCCTCCCTCCCTCCCTCCCTCCCTCCCTCCCTCCCTCCCTCCCTCCCTCCCTCCCTCCTTCCTTCCTTCCTTCCTTCCTTCCTTCCTTCCTTCCTTCCTTCCTTCCTTCCTTCCTCTCTCCCTGTCTTTCATTTTCAGTTCTTGTTTGGTTTTGTTTGGGGGGCCACATCTAGTAAGATTCAGAGTTTACTCCTTTTCACGGATCACTCCTGTCAGAGTTTAGAGAACTCCATGTCATAATCGGGATCAAACCCTGTTGACTGCATGCTTGGAAAGTGCCTTACTATCTGTCAGCTCTGGAGCATATTTTGGGTTTAAAACACACTTAAAAAATTCCAAAGTAAAGAAATCATTCAATTATATTGTCACACTTCAAGCAATTAAGCTGAATATCAGAAACAAAGTTTAAAAACTCTCACATATTTGACACTTTTATGCCCTACATGAATCAAAGAAGTGTGACAAGATACTTCAGAATATTATTGTTGGTTTGTTTTGGTTTGGAGGACACACCCAGCAGTGCTCAAGATTTATCTCCTGGTTCTGCGTTTAAGGTGGTTTCTTAGTGGACTCATGGTACCAAACAGGATACACGGAAAAGTGGAACCAGCTGATCTTGCACAAGGCAAGTGCCTTTCCTGTTGCACTATTTCTTTGGTACATTTAAAAATATTTTTAGTTATAAAAATGTGTGCAGTACAACACAGAGGTGGTTAAAAGGGAATTTATAATGTCTGATGCATACATAGATTAGGCAAATTTAAAAAACAAAATTTATTATTGTAAGCTTTCAACTTAGAAACCATAAAAAAAGAGGAGATATTTGTCTTCCAAGTAAAGAATACAAATCCATGAGACTGATATTGAAAATCAAGAATGTAAATATAGCATAAATTGGTTCTTTACAAAGCGCAATGAAATTGACAAATTTCTAGTTAGTGTAGAAAAGGACAATTATTCTTTTGTGTTTTTTAATTTTTTTATTTTTTGAAAGGACTATTTTTCATACTAAAATTATCAATATGATTCTAACAATAATAAAATCAAGATAAAATAATTATGGAACAAATCAAAAGAAATGCATTTTATGTACAGAATGCTTTTTCACCTCCTGAAAATTAGTGAGTACAATCCAGTACTAGAATAGAAAAATAATTTCTTATCGGAGAGCCCGGCAAGCTACCAAGAGTATTCGATATGCCAGACACAGTAACAACAAAGTCTCCAATGTAGACGTTACTGGGCCCGCTCGAGCAAATCGACGATCATCAGGAGGGCCTTTACCTTTACCTATTTAGTACTAAATAAGAAAAATAACAGAATTATATTTACTGATACAAGCAAAAAATGCCCCTGATTGAACTAATAGCTTGTCATAAAAAATGCTCTGAGCAAATTAGAAAAAGAGGAAAACTCCCTCAATATGATAAAAAACATAGGTGATTAAAAATAATTAATCCACAGCCTACAGCTAACATCATATTTATAGTGAAACTAACCTCTTTCCTCATAATATCAGGAATAAGAACTGCCTTACTTAACACTCATATTTAACATTGTAGCGGAAACTCTAGTAAGTGCTATAGACAAAAAGAGGAAGTAACATTGTTTAGATATGAAAGGAAGAAATAAAACTGTTTCTATTAACAGATGACATGAATGTTTACTTTAATAACTCGAAAGAATTCCCCAAAAGTTCCTGGCACTAAGCATTGTAGAGTCAGAAAATAGAATTAATATATAAAATAGAAGTTCGAAAATAGAATTAATATATAAAACATGATTATTTTTACATATACCAGAAATGTACAATTGAACTTTAAAAAAAGTAAAAAATTGAAAAAAATCAGCATCATTTACTAAAATATATCCAAAAATGAAATAGGCAGTTCCCATCTAACAAAATATTTATAGAACATACATGTATAACTTAAAACCAGGTGTTTTTAAATGAAAGATCTTTGAAAATCAAGAAATAATCCATAGCCTTTGATTACAGAATTCAATATTGCTAATTTGTTACATCTTCCCTGCTTGATATACATATATATGTAGATACATACATCCATCTATATGTGTGTGTGTGTGTGTGTGTGTAGTTCAATCGCAACAAAACTTTCTGTATGTTGTTTTAATACAAAAATATACAAATTATAAACTTTGTATCTAAAGTCAAGGAGCAAATTGAAGAACAAAGTTGGTGGACTCATAATAATTTTATTCACTTCTATTTAATTCACTTCAGTGATTTGTACGGCTACATTGGAGCTAACTAAAAGAAACCAGGGAGTGTAATATTCGCAAAAGAACAGACACACAGATAAAAAAAACAGAACTGAAAACCCAGGAATAAACAACACAAAAATTGTCAAGTGACTTTAACACAGGTAATTCAGTGGATAAATGATAGTCATTTTAACTGATGGTGCTTGAAAAAAATGCATGTATACACAAAAAATAAAATGAATCTTGACAGAGACTTTCTATCTTTCACAAAAGTTGACTTCAAATGGATCATAAACCTTAATGTAAGTTGCTGAACTAGAAAACTTTTTTGAAGCTAACAGAGGAGAAAATCTATATTACCTTGTGTTTGATGATTAGTTTATAAATACAAAACCAAAAGCATGATCCATAAAGGCCCGGGACATGGAACTGATTTGAACTTCAGTAAAATTAAAAACTTCAATTCTGTGGAATACTCTTTTAAGAGAAAAAAGAAGAATTGAGGCTTATTTTACAAAATACTTCACCAATAATCCTTGTAACTGATATCACTGTCAAAAACAGGGAAAGTGTGAAAAACTGTCAAAATAAAGAGATAACTAAGCAGATATGCCTTTATATGGCCCGTGCTATTCCAGGAAGAATCCTGGGAGAGAGAAATGACATTAGAAAAAAATTTAAGAAAATCAATAACATATGAACTTCAGATACTACTAATATATCAATCTAATATATCAATATTGGCTCATTAATTGCAATAAATGTTCCACACTAATGTAAGACATTTTTAGTACAGGAATCTAAGACTGCCATTGCAAATTATCACACACACTGAGGACTATAAAAACAAAATTTATTCTCTCATTGTTCAAGAGTCTAGAAATCTATTCTAAGGTGTAAACATGTCTTCTGAAGCCTAAAGAAACATCATTCTTTGTCTTTTAGCCTCTAGTGCTTGTTAGTACTCGGTTTTTCATCAGTGCAATCTCTGTCTCTTTCTTCAAAGGTTGCTTCCTCTACTTTCACATCTCTATTATATGATCTTTTCATTATTTCACAAGTTATTGAATTTGGGGCTCAACTTAATCCACTATAATTTTATCTTGATTACTGTTACAACGATCTTACTTATTAATAAATCACACTAATCAAACATAGAGGCCAAACTTTAAAGACTTTGTGGGAAAGTCAAACTTTCTCTGGATTAGTTTAATATGTTGAATATTTGCAATATCTCACCAATAACCTGAACTGTTTTAAAATTAAAATTTAGTTTAAAAATAAGTGATGCGACAGACATTACAAGAAACTGTGGTATGAACTAATAATTTTCCATAAGAAAGCTTTTTTCAGTATCCATCATATTTTGAGAATAATCAAAAATATATATTTTTTTATAAAAAATGAGACATATAGGGGCTGGAGTGATCATATAGCAGGTAGGGTGTTTGCCTTGCAGGTGGCCAACCCAGGTTCGATACCCAGCATCCATTATCGTCCACCTGTGTGCCACCAGGAGTAATTCCTGAGTGCAAAGTCAGGAGTAACCCCTGAGCATCTCCAGGCATGACCCAAAAAAAGCAAAAAAAAAAAAAAAAAAAAAAAAAAAAAAAGGAGGAGGCATAAACATGTGAAACTCATTTAACTTTGCCATGACCTCTAAGCAACACCTGGGAGGCCTGGGTGATTCCCAGAACTGCAAAGTGCAAGCAGTACTAAATTACCATGTTTTTGCATTTAATGACTTTCTGCTGACCAAGAATCTGCACAATGGATCCCTGAGTACAGTTTGGGAATCTGTGAGGTGCTGCAGGGGACGATTGAGGGGAGTAGTTCAGTTCGAGGCTGCACTCGAGATTATTGGCCCAAGCAGATGAATAGTAGGGAATCCCTTCCCTTGGCAGGGGCCCCTTGGCATCCCGGCAGCCACTCCTCCCTCCCTCCTAAGATGGCCAGATGCAATATCCCGTCATTATTTCTAAAGAAAAACGTCAGGGACCATTGAGCAAACTGATTACCAATCAGCCAGGGAAAGTGAGGAAACCTGAACACCCTGTTTGACTGCTTGTGGGCTTGTGCAGCGTATCTCCCTCTGGAGGTGTTCATCCATATTTCTCCCTTTTCTCTTAAGGTATATAAACCTACGCCTGATTGCAATACACTGATTCTTCTCCCTGCAGAGGCTTCCCAAGCCGTGTCTTGTCTTTGTCTTGTCTTTTTATATGGCTCTGAGTACTCATCCTCTCTCTAGGGGCTGCCCTCCTTCCCTGTCTGGTATGCAGCGGGTGTGGTTGGACGGACTATCAAGGTCTGCAATCTTGCCAGTTCTGGACCCAATGTGTCAGAACAACAGGAGTCCTCCACCACCCAGCACAAAAGAAAAAGAAATTTGAGATTATAGAGCTTGACTTAACTCTACCTTATACCATTCAAAGAGTCTACCATAACATGTACTACTCAGTAGTGTTCAAGGCTTGTTTTTAACTTTGCTCAAGGATCAAGCCTGGCGGTGCTCAGAGGTCCATATGTGGTATTGGGCATTGAACTAGGACTGGTTCTGTTCAAAATAAACACTTTATCCTTTGTACTATCTCTATGACCTGACAAAGGCTTTTTTTTTTCAAGTTCTGCATTGCAATTTCACATTGTGCCTGACTCATCCTGCTTTTTCTTCTTTTCTCAACTATTGGTCACTAACAAAGTACGTTCCTAACTCTGTTTTAACATGTGCTTTCAAAGCACTAAAATAAAGAACAGAGGAAAACACAATGGGAGCACATCACACTCCATTGTTACAGTCATATCCCACCTTACACACACACATACACACACACACATTTCCATACATATTTTATTAGAAAAAATGTTATTTAATGCTATTGGCTTAGTAGATGTAATGTTCAGATACATTAAGATTTTGACTTATATTAATTTTGGATTGCCAACATATGTTTAAAGATAAGAGTATAAGAAGCAAAAAAAGATAAAGGTATTTTAAGATATTATTGACCAAATATTTAAACCTAGTTCAAATCTTATATAGACATATGAAAAACTAATAATGTGTATGTCCCAGTTGAGTTTATTCCAAGCATGGAAGACTTTTTTCAAGTAGAAAATCACTTAATAACGTTTAGCACACTCATATACTAATCAGTTATATTTCAAAGATTTAGATTTGTAAAATCCAATTACCTTTCCTGTAAAGAACATCTCCTAAAAAACAAATAATAGAAATGTGCTAATGGAAACATGCTCAATAGCATTATTCATTTTTTTAAATAAAAAATCTTCTGTTCATCTAAGTGCTGAGAAATTTTATACGGAGGTTTTGCACCTCAGTTGTATCTACATTTTGATAAATTTTTGTCATGAATGTTGTCAAATATACTATATAATGTTTAGTAGCTTCTACCAACATGAGTCTAGTAAGAGATCAAAAAAGTAGAGAAACCAAAGATTATCAAATGTTGCCCAATGTCTCTTGGAAAACACAATTTTTGCAGCATAAAATTATTGATTTATATAACATATTCTAATAACACATAACACTGGCAAAATAGAAAATTCTATTGTCAATTCAGTTAGCTATGTGGAAGTTTGAAAAACATGGTCAACAAATTATGTTTTAATGAGTCTACATTTTCAAATAAAATATTGAATATATTAAATTCATTCTATTACTATGCTAAAATTAATTGGGTTCTTATATACCACCCAAAATTTCAGGAATAGAACTTTTATTAAAAAATTAGAAATATTTTTGCAATTTCATTTAAAAGAGTGAATACTGGCATCATGATTTGGGGGCCATATTAATTATACTATTAATATAACTTCCCAAGTTAATCTACAAATTCAAAGAAATTTGTACAAAAATCTAAACATCAATTTTATCAAACTGTAACAATCTGATTTTTAATGTGAATTGTCAAAGCAAAAATAAAAATCCAAGTATACAAGAAAATTTTGAGTAAGAAAACTCAGATAAAAGAATTATCTTGGAAGCAGAAAAATAGTGCAGTGGGTAGGGCATTTACCTTGCATAGGCCTATCAAGTTGGATTGCTGGCATCCCATATGGTCCTCTGAGCACTGTCAGAAGTGATTCTTGTATGCAGAGCCAGGAGTAGTGCCTGAGTATAGCCAGGTGTGACCAAAACAAAACAGAACAACTACACCAAAAAGAGCTGTTGTGCTGGGCCAGATAGATAATAATCAAGTTATGTTTTTGCTGTGCTCTGCAACAACTGGATTAGATCTCTGACATACCAGATGGTTCCCTGAGCTCAGTCAGGAATAATCCCTGAGTGCAAAATCAAGAGTAACCCCTGAACATCAACAGAATGTGGCAGCTTTCAACCAAAAAAAAAAAAAAAAAAGAAATGTCTTGCTAATGTTGAATTATTTTCATTGCAGCATTGCATAACTGAATAGTGACTAGATTTAAAAAAAAAAACTCTAAAGCAGTAAACAAAATATCTGTACTTTGGTGAAATTGATACACTACATAGGTTGCACTGTAGTACTTTATTACCATTGTTCATAGATTTACTCGAACAGGCACCAGCAACGTCTCCATTATGAAACTTCTTCTTACTGCTTTTGGCATATCGAATACACTACGGGGAGCTTGCCATGCTCTGCCATGTGGGTGGGATACTCTCGGTAGCTTGCTGGGCTCTCAGATAGGAATGGAAGAATTGAACCTGGGTTGGCCGCGTATAAGGCAAACGCCTTACCCACAGTTCTATCACTCCAGCCAGCTATAACTTGATTATTACCTGTCATAGGTTACAGCAGATAAATAAGGATATAAGAAAGTATCTGTTTGGTTGCTAGATAGAGTGGTTATGCTTATAAAAATTTATTTAAAATTTTATGTTCTTCTTACATATGTGTGCATATAAAACCAGATTAGAAAAACTATTTAAATATAAAAGATATATTTTTTCAATTTAGAATAAAATGTAATGGATAATACTGTGGCACTGATGCAAAAGAATGCTAAAACAAATTATATGAAAATAGAAAACTTACATGCAAAGATGCTACCCTAGAATATTCAAAGATGAAATACAGAGGTTATTTGCCATTTGCATACCCGTAATAAAATGATTGTTAATATATGATTCACATAAAAAAAAACTCTACATTAATAAGAAAAAGAGTAGCATCCCTTTTAGAAAAAATAGAAAATGTATAATTAGGACAGTGAGTAAATGCAAATGGTAATTAAACCCAAAGTATATTGTAAATCAATATTAATAAAGAAAATACAAAGAGAAGCCACAGTGTAATATCTTTTATGTTGCCAAGAATGCTATTATTTTTCAAATAGTTACTGATGTACTTTGATTAACAAGACAGTTAATGATGGTTTTATGCATTCATAATTTCAAAACCACAACAACCACGAGAGTACCCACTTCCCTCTATCAAAGTCCCTCATGTTACAAACATCCCCCAAATTCACAATTCTGTAGAGCAACTCTTCATTTTGTTGCATTTGGCCATTAGTTGCTCCCTTACTACCTACTTTAAATCTCACAAATGAGAACATTTTAACATGTGTGTTCATTTCCTTCTGAATCACTTCAGTCAGCATAATACACTCTCTTCCATCCATGCAGTATCCAGTTGCATGGCTTTGTCCTTACACCGTATAATATTCCATTGTGTATATATACACCACAACTCCATGAACCTTCATATGTTGATTGATGTTTGGGTTATTTCCATATCTAGTCTATGGTATAATAATTGCAATGAACATCAGTGAGCATACATGCTTTCAAATTGATGTGATTTTCGTTTTCTAGCTTGTTTGTTTTAGTTTTGTAGTCACACCCTTGAGTGTTTTTGGTTTACTTCTGACTGCACTCAGGGATCACCCCTGGTCAGTTTGGAGGACCATATATTCTAAAAAATTATGCATGCTGAAGGTTGTGTGTTCACAGGCTCTCTGGAAGTCTCTGTCTCACAGCCCGCATTCAGTGCTTTTGAGCCTCTGTATGTGGCCTGGATCAGGACAGCTGTTGGACAAGGGCAGATGAAGGAAGAGACGAGGGCCAGGCTGGTTGATCTTAGTAGCAGTTTATCACAAGGGAGTTTATCCCATAGAAGAAATTTATGTTATGGAGGGCTCAGGTTCTCTCAAGCACGTGTTCCCCCTTGTTAGCCTCTCTGCGGTTCATCTTGCCACCCTGCTCTCTCCTCTCTCCAGTTCTCCAGTCTATCTAACGCCCCTGCATTCTGGGCTGAAACTGCACTCAGTCTGGTAGCAAAATCAACATAAGAAAGCCCTTCCTTAGGGCCCACCTTATAGGTATTCTAAAGGCCTTCCTGACTGCCCCAGGAAAAATACCTCCTTAAGGTGTTTTTCTCTTTTCCTCAGTCCAATAACTATCATTGTATCAATACTAGCTATTTTTGTATGGACACAGTAAGAGATAACATTGAGACTTGTAGGGCAGCCCTTCTGGGAACATCTTGCCACAGACTCAGACTACAGCACTCAGGCCAGATTAATCTTTCCTAACCCTAGCAGGGTCCAAATCTAGTTATTACCTTTTATAAGAAAGCCCTTCCTGAAGGCCCACCTAAAAGGTATTCTAAAGCCCTTCCTGAGGACCCACCTAATAGGTATTTTAAAGACCTTTTGGATCATGACAGCATTTGTCCATGACCAAGCTCTTAACTTATAGTTAAGCATTATGACACTCTGGCCAGGCCCTTCTCAATGTCAGGGTAGCACATAGCTTACCACTTGCCCTGGTTCCATCCAGTCCCTCGTCGGGACCCTGCTTTTGGGGGTGCTAGGAAGTAAAGGCAACTGAGGCTTAGGTGAGAGAACAGATGCCCAGGAATAAAATATCACTGAGAGTCACATTACAAAAGCAAGTCTTCTTGTGTCCATAAAAAAAGGAGATTGCTCTGAATAGACTATGCAAAGGACAGAGAAGAAAAAAACAATATTTACAAGTCAACAGAGCACAAAGAAAGAAGTTACAAATAAACACAGAGGAATGGGAGCACTGTGATGGGAGCAACCCAATAAACCTGAGTTTAACTACCTGAGGCTATGTGCAGGAAGGACAAAACAGTGTTATCCTACAATATATGGTGTCTAGGATTGAACCTTATTGCAAATCAATGCTCTACCCACTGTACTATCATTTTGGCACCTGTTTTTTTTTTAAATTTGGAGGCAGATGTCAAGAAGTGGTATCATGGTTGTATGAGACTTCTATTTCTTTTCAAGAAATCTCCATGTTGCTGTCCAGTATGTTGAATGTGATGACAACCTTCCCACTGACAGTGAATGAGGGTTTCTTTTTTAACATGTCTGCACCAGTACTGCCTATTTCCAGGCTTTTTGGTATTGGCCTTCTCGTTGGTATGAGCTGTTACCTCATTGTTTTTTTGAATTGCTTTTCCCTAATCTTAGTAACTTTTTCATGTCCTTATTAGTCATCATTAAATCATCTTTGAGTAAGTTTCTGTTTTGTTCTTTCCTAAATATTGGATAGAGTTATTGTTTTCGATGTTGTTGATCTTTGTGAGTCCTTTATAAATCTTTTACATTTTTGAATATTGTACTGTGCAACTATTTAGTGATATGCAAATATTTTCTTCTCTTATGTAAGGTGAGTTTATTTTGGCATAACTTTATATTGCAGTGCAGATCTAATTTTTGTTGTTCCACTTTTTGTTTTATAATTTGCTTTGGGTGGGTGATGGTGTTAGTGGTGGTGGTGGTCTTTTTATAAAATTTGTTTGTTTTGTTTTCTCTTTATGTATTTGTTGCTTTTACATCTGTGGCCAGCTAGTGGAAAAAAACCTCTGAGATCCATTGCCTGTAGAGTTCTGCTTGTTTTCTTCATTGTGTCTTACAGGTTCTGGCCTAATCTTGAGTTTTCAAATCCACTTTGAATTTTTTTTGTTTGACTCTAATTCCAATAGCGATCACGATCACAATCATCCCGTTGTTTGTTGATTGCCTCGAGCAGGCACCAGTAATGTCTCCTTCACCCTAGCCCTGAGATTTTAAAAAGTGTCATATTCAAGACTCTTTCAGGGTTAGGAAAATGAGACCTATCATTGTTACTGGTATTTGGCATATTGGGTACACCACGGGGAGTTTGCCAGACTCTGCCGCGTGGCAGGTTACATTCGGAAGCCAATAGCATTTCCCCCTAAATGTAGTTATTCGATTTTCCAAACACCATTTGTTGTCGAGACTTTCTTTACCCCACTCCATGTATTTAGCTCTGTCATTGTAGACTATGAGCTGATAAATCTGCAGCTTAACTCAGGATTCCCAATTCTGTTCCATTTTCTAATTTTATTCAGTGTCAGTTTTCATTTCTATATTTTTATTATTTATAGCTGGTAGAGTATTATTTATCTATTTATTTATTTATTTATTTATTTATTTTGAATACCTATCCCTCCACCAGTGACCATTTCCCACCACCACGGATCCCAGTATCCCTCCCACTCCCCATCCCCCATCCCACCCTGCCTCTGTGGCAGGGCATTCCCTTTTGTTCTCTCTCTCCTATTGGGTGTTGTGGTAGAGTATAATTTAAAATTAGGAAACAGAATACCTGTAATCTTTTTCTCCTGTAGAATTTCTTTGGCTATTTGTGCACTTTTATGGTTTCATACAAATTTTAGTAGTTTTTTTCCAAGTCCTAGAACATCATCATTGGCATTTTAATGGGTAATATATTGAATCTGTATAATTCATTAGCTAGGGAGGTCATTTTGACAAAGTTGATTCTTCTAATTCATGAACAGGGGCTGTATTCTCATTCTACTATCATCTACAATTTCTTTCAGCAGTGGTTTGCAGTTTTCACCTTAATACATTCACCATCTTTGTTATACATGGTGTTTCACTAATAAAAATTTTTTTAAAAAATTAAAAAAAAATACAATGATTAATAAAAAAAAAGAATGTACATTTACCATCTTTGTTAAGTTGATTCCTAGGTATTTGATATCTTGGACACTATTTTGAAACTTTTATTTATTTATTTCTCTTCTAGTTCATTATTTTCATTCAAAAATACCAGAGATTTATGTGCCTTTTTTTTTTGACCTGCTGTGTTACTACATTAGTTTATTGTTTCCAATTTTGTTTTATTTTATTTTTTGCTTTTTGGGTCACACCTGGTAATACACAGGGTTACTCCTGGCTCTGCAGTCAGGAATTACCCCTTGTGGTGCTCAAGGGACCATATGGGATGCTGGGAATAGAACCTGAGTCAGCCACATGCAAGGCAAACACCCTACCCACTGTTCTATTGCTCCAGCCCCTGTTTCCTGTTCTTTTGATGGGTTTTAACATATTCAATGTCATCTTCAAATAGTCAACATTTATCCAATTCTCCAATTTAGATCACTTTGATATATATTTTGTCTGTTTTCTCCAGCAAAGACTTCACAGATGTGTTGAATAAGAACAGTGAGTGTGGACATACTTGCCTCATGTCTCATCTCAGGCTATTTCAGTTTGTCACCACTGATATTGGCTGAGTTTCTTGTAAATAAGCACTCCTATTTTGAGATAAGTTGTGTCTATTTCTGTTCTTTGGTATATATATATTTTTAATCATGAGTGGTTGTTGAAAATTGTCAAAATCTTCTCTGCAGAAATTGACAGAACCATGTGGTCTTTACATTTTCTTTTGTTTATATGGTATGTAACATTAGTTGACTTGTATATATTGAAGCTTTGTTGTATCCCTGAGATAAACTTCACTTGATCCTCATGTAAAATCTTTCTGATATTTGTTGGATTTGATTGCTTAGATCTCTTGGAGGATATTTGCATCAATATTCAACAAGATATTGACATATTTTTCTATTTTCTTTAAGCCTCTGATTTTGTGATTGGTAATGTTGACTTCATAAAACCTAGTGAGGTGAAATACTGTTTCCTTGATATTCTGGAGGATCTATAGGAGTTTTGCACAAAGTGTTTTTGAAGTTTTGATAGAACTCACTGATGAACCAATATGAATCAAAGCTTCTTTTCTTGGGGATATATTTAATTACTGTTTAAATTTTCTTACTCTTTGTTGGTCTGTTCAGATTTTCTATTTCTTTTTGGTTAAATTTTAAAAGTTATTATGGTTCTAATAATTTATCCATTGGGTCAGAGAGATGATACAGTGGGTAGGGCATTTGCCTTGCAAATGGCTGACCCAGGTTCAATCCCTTGTATCCCATATGGTCCCCCTACCACAGTCAGGAGTAATTCCTGAGTAATTCCCGAAAAGCTAGGATATCCCCTGAGCATCACTAGGTGTGACCTAAAAAGCAAAACAAACAAACAAACAAAAAAAAAAATCCACCACCACCAACAAAACCAACAACAACAACAAAACATTTTTTCTATATTTTTTCTATGTTCTTATGCTTTGGGGCTCTGAGTTGTCTGTACAAATCACATGATTTTGTTTATTTCGAAAGGACTGTTGTAATTCCTTCACCTGCCATCACAGAGCTGATTTTTGTTTTTTTTTTTTTCTTCTCTATTTTTTTTAAGTTTAGCTAAGTATTTGACAAGAGTGTTTATTCTTTTATGCTTTTTGTCACACCTGGTAATACACAGGGGTTAACCTGGGTCTTCACTTAAGAATTACTGCTGGTGGTGCTCGGGGGACTATATGGGATGCTGGGAATCAAACTCAGGCCGGCTGCATGAAAGGCAAACACCCTACCTGCTGTGCTATCGCTCCAGCCCCCAATAGTATTTATTCTTTTAAAAAAGAAACTCTTAGTTCCATTTGGTCCTTTGTATTGTTTCTTATTTTAAGGTATTAATTAGATTTCAATCTAATTTCAATTAAGTAGTGCACTCCAATTATTTTGGGGTTACTTGTTTGGGGTTACTTGTTTGATATATATATATATATATAATTGATTTTTATTTATCCCTGTTGTGAGCCAAAAGGGCTATGAAATTTCCCCTTAGTACTGCTTTTGCTGCATTCCACAGTTTCATTAGTTGGGGTTTTCGTTCTTGTTTGTTTTGAGGAATCATTTTATTTCTTCCATGATGTCCTCTTTGATCCAATTGTTATTTAACAGAATGTTCAATTTAACATTATTGGATTATTTCCCAACTTTGTGCTTATAATCAGTTTCTACTTTGGTGGCTTTGTGGTCTGACAAGATACATGTACGTTTCTATTTTTGTGAATTGGGGGCTATTAGAGTTGTTTCCCAGAATGTGATCTATTCTCTATACTGTTCCATGTATAAAAATATGTACTTGGTTTTATGGGGGTGGAGAGTCATATATATATATATATATATGATTATATATGACTATATATATATTTTTTCAATTCTCATTTAGGGCTCTTGCTTCTTTTCAATTTTTTCTAGTTGATCTTTCCAAACATGAGTGTGGGGTATTAGGTTTTCTTTTTCCATTGAACTGACTTCAATGTTTCCTTCATGTCCATTCACATTTGCTTTGTAACTTTGCAGCCCCCTTCATTTGATGCATATGTGTTGTTTTTTTTTTTTTTCCTTGAATTTTTGTTATTGCAGTTGGTTTTGTGTCACACACCCAGTGGTGCTCAAGTCTTAATCCTGGATCTTCATTCAGAGATCATTCCTGTCATGGATCATGCTATTTATATTCAGACAGTATGGGTGGTAGGAACAAACAAGTGTTTGAAGGAACCTGAGTTCTTTCTTATCACAGTGGGTGTGTCTGGGTCTTATACTTAATTCCAGGAGTTGTGGGGCAGGTGAATTCTCTACTAAGTCAAGGAGGATTTACACTAGGCCTGAGTATATGGGCAGGCACAAGGATGTGGCATGCACAGGTGAAAAGAGTCAAAATTCTCTGACACACACCAAAAACAAGTGAGCAAAGGGAGTTACTCAGGACATCCTATGGTTTCCAGGGAACTAAGCTCATGCTGGGTTCAAGGGCTGGGTTTAATGCAGTAGGGTGGATCTGGATTTTCTCAGTGGATAATAGGGCTTCATTATTTTAAAGATTTCTCCAGGAAGTAGAGATGAATGATCATAAAATAATTAAGATTTTTTAAATAAAAGATACCCTTTTGGGGCTGGGATTTCTCAGTATCAAGGCCATCACACTTTTTTTTTAAAGTTTTATTAGTGAAACACCATGAGGTACAGTTGTAGACTTACAAATTTTTGTGCTTGGGTTTCAATTATACAATGATCAAGTACCCATCCCTCCACCAGTGCCCATTTTCCACCACCACGGATCCCAGTATCCCTCCCCTCCCCACCCCCCACAACCCTCCCCATCCCACTCTGCCTCTGTGGCAGGGCATTCCCTTTTGTACTCTCTTTTTTTGGATGCTGTGGTTTGCAAAAAAGGCATTGAGTGGTAATCATGTTCGGTCTATAGTCTACAAGTGAAATGAGTCAGAAAGAGAGGGACAGATATAGAAAGATAGCATTCATCTGGGGAACATAAAGTAACAAAATAGGAGCTAATACCCAAGAATAGACGAGATAAGTACCAGGAGGTTTACTCCATCACAATTTTTACACCACGTGTAGTTTCTTAGAAACTGTGACATGATGAAAGACATGATAGGAAACAGGGTTGGATATAGTAATTTTATTAGAATTGTATTACATTACTACGAAGTTTAAAAAAAGAATCATGCTAGTCTCCTTCAGTTCCAACCAGTTCACCTATGTGACATTTGTGGTTATTGTGGCAAGAAGGGGGACAGAGTATTTAAAAGGTCATGTCAGTGGAACCAAATAGAAGATTTCTCAATGTAGTAGCTTTACTCACTGTGAACATGATTGTTTGGATAATTCAGTGACAAAATACAAAATTATCATGCAGAATAACTTGCATGTGTGGCTACTGAAAATGTGCTTTTCCCTCTACTTCTACCTCATTGAAACTAGCAATTGAAAGCTAATGGCTATTCACAATTTTTTCTTTTGTTCCAAAATTTTGGCAAAATGCTGTCTGACAAGTCACAATTATTGGCACCTCTCAAACTATTGGACAAAGACAAAGAAGACCTAGATTTATAAATGATGCTCTAAAATCATAGCAAAATAGAAGGTAGTTGAGCTAGAGGGCCCAGTAAGATTGATTATTTATTTTACTAAATTATGTGTGTCCTGTTTGCTTAGAAGGAATTTAAAAGGTACTCTTGAAAAAGAGAAAAATATGTGCTTCAGTACTAATTTGACCACTGGTAGTTTGCATAATTTGTAATGAGCCACCAATCCTCTCTGAGTCAGTTTCCTAATACCTGCATCGATGTTGATATAGACTTACGGGCTGATATAAAAAATGAAATCAGATCCAGTATAATATGTAATTAATATGCAACCACATGCAACAAATAACAATGTTCAGTAACTAACATATCATGCACAATTACTAATGACATCATCTTGTGTACTTTGCACTTTATTTGAATCTGTCTTGTAGATGGCAGAGCTACAGGCTAAAGAGGCTTTAAAGGAAGTACTTCATATTTTAGTTTTTGAGTCTTTGTTCTTTTCCAGCAAGAAGCTTCAGGTGTTGATCTCACTGAGACCTCCGCTTGGAGCAGTGTGGGCAGCACTGACAGTGGCCTGGCTAACTACCAGCTTACCAGGAGGGGGACTTGCTTAATTGCCTGTATTCTGGCTTTACAAAGCAGCTCTCACACTTAAAGCTCAAGCAACTCACATCTGTGGCTGTCAGGCTTCTGCCTTGCAGATGAAGAAATCAGCTGTGCTTGGTCCCCACAGGATACCCAGGGGGTCCAAGCCTCATGCATAAAGTCAAAACACACCAGCTCATTTCCATATAGAATACAAATAACATATTCATTTAATAAGATAACTCCTGGAACTTACTGCACGAATTATTTTAAGCTCCTGTGCAGGTAATTACAACCCTGCTTAGGAAAAAATCGATGGAGCCATTAGATCAAAAGCAAATTTCTTTCATTTTATTTGCTCATGTGTCATCTCTGTGCACATTCATGGTTCTTTTCTTAAATACAGTCCACCAAGAATCATTTTTCACTTCAGTGTTGAGGTAATTTATGGTATTACCTCAGGCTATGTGCTGTGTGTGTATGTGTGTGAGTGTGTGTGTGTGTGTGTGTGTGTGTGTATGACTACACACAGGTATTCAGATGCAGTAGAGAAGAAATGGATGGAGTGAATAGCTTAGTAGCTTTTATAGAGATATATATATTATTCATTTTAGCTATAAAATGTATATTTTTATTGCAGTGCCATCAAAAGAGTCACTAGTTACAGATAAGGTGCAGGGATTCACAAGATTCTATGCAATAAAATACCTTGCTTGGCTTTACATCTGAGATCATTAATAGGATCCTAATAATGATGCCTCTGATGGTGGAGTTTTAATTACTCAGCTACTGCTTAGTATTGCGGCTATATAAATAAAGAAGAAAACATGCCTTACATAATTTTGCAAACTTTATTACTAATTTGCTCTCAGTACTATTCTGGTTCAGTTAAGTTGCAACCACATTTCCCCTGAATTTCCTTCCCTGTCTGACTCCTGGCTAGGATTAACAACAAGAAATATTTGTGCGAAATATGAAATGTAGAAATAGTAGTTAGAAGAGCTTTAGGCGGGAACTTGGCCTAGGAAACTAATCTGCTGACTCATTCGGAGGTGGGCTTAGCAGTGGGTAGCAACAGGAAGACCCATAGGTTAATGCAAATCCATTGGACATCCTTCCATTTTTTTCCAGTCCTATGTCAGAAATGGATGTTGCTCTGTGGCCCAAATCAATTGGCTATTTCTAGCTTCTTTGAATTTTTATTTTCAATTTTAGTTTTTTTTCCTAGGCTCTTACTACAAGCCATCTAAACCAGTCATTGAAATTCAAAAATAGCGTATTAATTATGCCACAGTTTCTTGAGTATGTGTTGCAAAATACACACAGGTAGTTCAAAATGTCTTTCAAAATATAGCTCCTCCTGCTATCATTAGGGCATTCAGCGCTTCTATTAATAGTTGCTAATTCTATTGCCACTTTTTAGTGTGATTGTCATTGCTGCTGTTATTTTAAACATTGCAGGAGGAGGGCAGGTGTTCCAACAGAGAAAAACATTAATCAGCATTGTTCAGATTGTAGCTACTATAGCCAAGGTCAGTCTTGTATGTACATATTAATTATTATGCAATATGATTTTCAAGTTACAGCTGAGAAATCCTCCCATATCAACTCCCAAGTGCTTTAAAATATTTTTAGAGGAGCTATAATATTTTTACTGCTAGTATATAACAATGTCTCTTTCATTATGATTAGTGATGCCTCCCTTTTGGTAAATATATACTTCCTGAAAACCCCTGAGACATATGAAATATACTGATGAAAGCTACACTGAAAACATCTCAGGGAAAATTAAATATACAAATTACTAGTTTTTATTTTCAGATTCTGACATCTATGTCTATGTAACCTAAACACAGGCATTGGAATGTTGAAGAGAGCACACAACTGTTGAAGAGAAGAAAAAATACTGAAGTGGGACATTGGACATTGCCCAGATTAATTTCAAATGAACATGGGAGGTGGGTAAAACAAATAATTCTATGGCTTAAAAATGTGTAAATTTATCTATATTTTCTAATTATTAGAAGTTCTGGAAAAGGCTTGTATTAAAGTATAAAAATTATAAGGAGGGGCTGGAGCAATAGTATACGGCAGATAGGGCGTCTGCCTTGCACGTGGCCGACCCAGATTAGATTCCCAGCATCCCATATGGTCCCCAAGCAGCGCCAGGAGTAATTCCTAAGTGCAGAGCTAAGAGTACCTCTGTATTTCACTGGGTGTGACCCAAAAAGAAAAAAATTACAAGGAGGAGGGCATGTGTTCTCTGTTTTATCAGAGATCTAAGTGATAATTTCACTTTGATCACTGAAACTCAAGTGGAGTGTGCAGAATCATCCTTATGGATTTGGAGGTTAAGAATATACATAATAATAGCTGAGGGTCATTGGGAAATACTGTCATTGGAAGGTTTATGTAATTGTTGATAGCAAAGAAAAATTCTGGTATGAAAATTTCTCTAATGAGGCATTCTGTCTCTGGCCAGATTCTCCTACCACATTTAGAGGTTTTCTCTCAAACTTGTAAATACTGCAAACTCCCCAGAAAGCAATGTAACTTTCTGATGAAACACTAAATATACAGAAATTCTACTCTTAAGTATTGGATTTGCAATTTTTTTCCACTTCTGGAGATTATAACCATAAACATTCTCCTACTTTTTCATGCACCTCAATAACTCATGAATTAACCTTGAGTTCAGTATCTATGATAAGAGGACTGTCATTTATTCAGGTCCAATAAACTCCTGGTTGGTACTAACTACCTTTATTATTTTCCCCCTCTTGGAAAATAATGTTATTTCCTTCTATTACTCTTAAAATTTTACGCACACACACACACACACACACACACACACACACACAAATAAGCTGATGAATGAGTAATGTTTCAGTTCCATTTAATTTATAGACTACATGTATTCATTGATCAGTGGATAGATAGATGACTATATTTTACTATAAGATACATTGTTGGACAACGCTTTGCTGTTCCCACAGGGAGTCTAAGGTTTATTTAGCCACTCCTACAACAGAGTACCTGAGGCACAACTAAATAATCCTATATTGCTTTTCTCTTTCCTTGATGTCATTTGTATGGTTTATTTAGCAATATCCATTGTGTATAGACACAGAGGGACAACTGGTGCTATGCTATGAAACATGGGAGTTAATTGACTCCAAAATAATATTTCCTCCTGGGCATCCATATTTACTTGACTTAAGCTTCAGCTGCCCTTAGTTCCTAGCCCTCCAGTAGCAGGGTCCTGATGAGGGACATATGGACCCAGAGCAAGCTGTGAACCACCCTGGCATCAAAATGGGCCAGGCCAAGTGCATAATACTGAACTATAAGTTAAGAGCACAGTCAGAGACAAACTCTGTCATGACCCAAGAGAGGTAACTGAGTAAGGACCCTGCTGGGGTTAGGAAAACTAACCTGGCTTGAGGACTGTGTTCTGGAATATATAGCGAAATGTGCTCAGGAAGAACCAAACTTTAAGCCTGCTATATCTCTTACTGTGCTCACACAAAATGACATTGCTAGAAATATTAGAAGTTAATTTATTATAATAGCTATAATTTATTTAAGTGGATTACTAGCTGAGCAAAGAAGAAAGCAATAAACCCTACATGGAATTCCGCCCTTGAGCAGATCTACTAGTAATCTGGAGTGATCTCCTTAGATGAGATTTTGTCCTTGAGTTGATCTCCTGGAGGAGTAGCCCTACCCCTCTTTGCTGATTGGTTAATGATCAAACTCACCTTTGTATCCCCACCCTACATTACTTCTATATAAACTATGCTGTAAGCGGCTGGAGTGGTAAGAATGCAAAGAAATTCAGTCTAAGAAGTCGGATAAGTCTCCGTGGTTAGAAAGTCACAGAAGTCAGATGGTTAGAAAGTCTCCAAAGTCGGAGAGTCAGAAGTCAGAGAGTCAGTTGTCAGAGGGTGAGAAGGTCACAGGATCAGATAGAAAGATACAAGGGCAAAAGATAAAAACAGAAGAACTACGAGATAGAAAGAGACCAGAAACTAAAGAAGAAGAAGACAACGGCAGCTGACAAGAGACCGAGAACAGAGGAGAGACTACAGATATGAAAGTCAGACAGAGCCTAAAGAGACACGTAGAAAAGAGCTCAGTAGCACACATAAAAACAGAGCAGAAAAGAAGAAGATAGAAAGAGAACACAGCAACAAAGAGAAGACAAGGACACAAGGAGGAAAACTGAGACTTTGGAGACTTTGGGGTCCATGAGGAGACTGGGATGATAGAACTCTGATGACCAAGACTACAGATGTAACTGTTCCATAAAGGGAGAGATCAGAGGATATCAGAGAGTCCAGCCGTCACCTATCCTCCACCTATCGTCTCCCTGCAGAGCCTGGAGAGGCTGCTCCTGATCTGCCTCTGTTTCCTGCCTTCCCGTGGGCCTGCCTTGGTGACAGCCCACTGTTTCTCATTTCTTATGCATATTGCAGGTTGAGTTGGTGAGATTAAATAACAAAAACTCAACAATAGATATTGATACACAGCAAATTAGTGGATTTAATACACTTTGAGATAACAAAGGACCAGCCACCACCATGCTGAGACCACTCTCCGCACACATGAAGGTACTGGCAGAGGGACAAAGCCACGCGGGTTCCGGGGCCGAGACCTCCAAGCCTACTCGAATTGGAGTCGAGCATCTTCCACCCAGATCCTCCAAATTCCAGTAGGCGGGGATCACACCCACCACCTGGCCCCCTGGCGCCGTGTAATCCCATCAGCGGCCAAGACTCAGAGACTATAAAATCCAGGTCCCGGAACCGCGCGGCCGCATTCATGGCCGCGCGACATCTTATCAGAACTTTTTTTTATGACATCTTATTGTCTCATTCCTACTTTGGACAAACTTGCAGGCTATCGAATGTAGCCTGCCCACAGGGCAGAGTCTGGCAAACTCCCCGTGGCGTACCAAATATGCCAAATACCAGTAACAATGATGGGTCTCATTCTCCTAAATAGCCTTGAATATAATCTCAGGGCTAGGATGAAAGAGACGTTACTGGGGCCTGCTCGAGGCAATCGATGAATAACAGGATGATGAAATGAAAAATGAAATGAAAAATGAGATAACAATGAGTAGGATGGAGAATCTAAAAGAAGGATATCATGCTACATGGATATGGCACAGATGATTTTTTTAAAGTGGTTAAATATATTTGTTTGTGATGTAAGTTATTGAACTGTGGTTTCACACATCAAAATATTTCCGCCCTAAACGTGTTGAAACAGTTGCATGACAATAAGGACAAATATAAGGCACAAAGAGTGAATCTTAATGAAAATTATGAAATTTAGTAGATAATGTATCTATATTAGTTTACTTCTTGTGATAAATATTCTATATTAATATAAGTTATTCAAAATAAGAAAAACTGGGGCTGGAGAGATGATACTTCTGTCTCTAGTACTGTGCATGGTCTTCTGAGCTTGGCCATGAGTGATCCCTAAACAAAGCTGGGAGAAAACAGCTGGCCCTTCCCAAAGATCAAGCACTATAGCACTGTCCTCCCATTATTTATCGATTTGCTTGAGTGGGCCCAATAACGTCTCCATTGTGAAACTTCTTGTTACTGTGTTTGGCATATCGAATATGTCACGGGTAGCTTACCAGGCTTTGTCGTGCAGGCAAGATACTCTCAGTAGCTTGCCGGGCTCTCTGAGAGGGTCAGGGGAATCAAACTCGGGTTGGCCAGGTTGGCCATGTGCAAGACAAAAGCCCTACCTCTGTGCTATGGCTTCAGCCGGCAAAGATCAAGTAAAAAAATAAAATATGTCTCTGACCTCACCTGATGCCAACAGAGAGACAGCGGCAAGTGAAGTGAAGAAATAGGAGAGGTTTATTGGGGTTCACTCCGGATGGGCCCTACAATCTCTGATGAGGTGGGAATAGAGCTGAGCTCCGAGAGAAGCTAAGTGGGATTTTAAGTTATTTGGGATGGGTTAAGGGAACAGAGACCAATGGAACCCGTGAACTTGGTCTGGCCTTATGTTGTTTGTGGAGGTGGATGTGAGAAAGCATGACTTGCAGTCTGTCGGTTTCCTGGCACCGGATAAACCGTGAGCTGCCTTCTGCACAAGTAGGGTGGTTATCTATTCTGACAATGTCACTATCTCATTAGCTTGTTGTCATTTGCTCCTCAATGAACCTTAAAAAAGAAAACAACCAACAAAACAACAAAATCACGGGGTAAACAATGTGCTAGAGTACTGTTATAAAACTTTTTACACTGTCTAGCTATTTTTTCTGTACATCAAAATTTATTCTATAAAAATAGATGATAAAGAATACCAAAAAGTAAGATTATTAGCTATCAAGGAAGGAGAAAATTAAATCAAATCAATACATCTTCCCTATAAGGATTAAAATTAGCCTCACCATAGAGCTATTTCAGTTTCTTTTAGGCTACTAGATATTTGAAGTGCAATTTCGTTAGAAATGGGTTTCCATATTACAATTCTCTGTTCTATACCTTAATGATCTTTTAGTGTCAAGGCAAACTTAAAATACATTTGCAATGTAAACTTTTGATTGCCTAGTACCCATTATGTTCTAGGCAGTTAATTCAGCAAGTGTGGGAGTTAGTCAGCAAAGTGCAAGGAGTAGTGAGTCAAAACTTGGGAGACAGTGAAGAGAGAACAAAGGCTATCAGTATTAAAGCATCATGAGAGCATAGTAAGTCCATAATATTGCAGAGGACAGGTGACAGTAGAAGTTAAGAAGAAAACCATACCTAGAACTGGGAGAGATAGTATTTGGATACATGCCTACTACACACCTGCATTGGGTTTTATTCTTAGTCTCACCCCATACCCTGGGCATTGATTATTACAGTTGTAAAAATCCCCAACCACTGCAAAGTCTTAGAAAAATTGCCCTTTTGCACTTAGATGAGGACTGTGAGTGTCAAGGAGAGTCGGAATTCAGTAGTGTTTATGACATCCACCCTACAATGAATAACAAGGCCAGCCTTTGACTCTCTGACCTTAACTTTTCTCTCAAGTGTTTTCTTCCCAGTCACCCTAATCTACTTCTTTTCATCAACAAACAAACAAACTAGTTTCTGCTTTCTGGTCAAAGAACAACATCACCAAAAGATATCCTCTTTTCTTCGTATAGATATGTTTGTCTAGTTCTGAACGAGGTCTTCTTACAGGAAGTGCTCAGTTACTCTATTGCTCTTACCCTTAATGCTCTGAGCTCTTTCTTATCTTTAATTCTCTATGAGAATAAAGCCTCCCCAGATAGTAAGGACTTTACACACTGACTTCTTAAAAATTAGTAGGAAAATGTCAAATCTGGAGATGAATATTTGTAGAATGAACAAAAATTAGCACTTTAAAAAGCAAAAAATTGAGATGTTATGATTGAGATATGACAAAAAGAGAGGTTTCAGGTAATCAACATTCTTGACCTTGCAATCTGCCAATTGTTGACAATCTGTAGATTATTAACCTCTCTGTACCTCAGTAAGAGGATAGGATAATAATAGCGCCTGCCTCATGGGGCCATTATGTGAAAATGATATGTATATAGGGCTTAGAATAGCTTTCTTCATAATAAACACTAGAAAGAAAAAGGAACACAGATATTTAACAATGGGGTTAAAGTCAGAGAGAGTTATATGCAAAAGTATCAAAATGGATAATATGGATTAGATAAAAGTGAAAATAGAGCAATGCAACATCAGCAGTTATTTTAGAAATGTAGAAATAATTAGAAAAATAAACATATTACATGCATTCTCCAAGTAATAGAACAGAAGATAAAAATACCTGGAGCAGAGAATAGTTGCTACATTTAACATTATGAATTATTTTTACCACTATAATTGTCTTTAGATCGAAACATTATAAAATAAAACCAATGGAGAAAAGAAATTCTTTTCAACAAATAGTACTGGAAAAACTAACAATCTATATGCAAAAAAGTCTAGATATACACTGTACATCTTCTCCAAAATAAAACTAAAAATGCATTACAGAACTAAATATATGCATAAAATGTAAAGATAATATAAACAGAATCTAGCTCCCTTGGACTACGAGTATTTTAGACAAGGGAAAAGTTACAATTTATGAAATAAGTAATCTATAAATGAGATTTTATTCAAAATTTTTAAACGAGGACCAAAAGAGATACCTCATTCAGCTGGGAAATATGCTTTGCATGCAGGAGGCACAAGTTACTTCTCCATAGGTTTGAGACAGAAAAAATCCTCAAGCACCACCAGGTGTGAGCCCCCAAACCAATAAGTAATAAATTATTTGTGAAAGAGAATGTTACAACAATTAAACAGCCAGCCACAGACTAGAAGAATCTATCTGATAAATAGCAAGATAAGCTACAAATAATAAGTAAAGAAACATGAGCAAAAATATGAATAATATGAGCAAAATAAGATACAAATAATAAGTAAAGAAACAATAATTCAAAAATAGGCTAGGTGTGGAGAGTTAGTACAGAGGGTAGGACAATCTTGCATATAGCTGACCCAAGTTTGATTCCCCACATGATCTCCCATGCCCTGTCCCAGGAGTGTTACTTGAGAAGAAACACTTGGGCCAGTAGTAAGCCCTAAGCACTGCTAGGTGTGGGCAAAAAAAAAGAAAAGAAATTAGACCAATGACTTAGTAAACACTTACAAAATATAAATATGTCTAGATAAAAAAGTCAACTTGAAAAATGTACCAAATCATTTAATCTAATAACCACCTACCATTAAAGAAATGCATGCTATAACAATAGTGAAATGCTATCACACAAAGTCAAGAATGACCAAAATCCAGGATAACAAAAATAGTTATTGCTGAAAAAGATTTGTTTTATAAAGGGGGTCTCATTTATTTATAGTATGAATTAAAATATGTTAAAACATACTGAATTATTATGTTAAAACATAACTAATAAAACAAAATATGCTAAAGCATTTAGTTATTTAATGAAATATGTTAAAATATATTTAATTATTTATGTTAAACATAACTAATAAATAAAATACACAACATGAAAAATATTTCAATATTAAATGAAATATGTTAAAATGTATTTCATTAAAATAAAAGAGTATCTTGCCCACCCGGCAGAGCCTGGCAAGCTCCCCGTGACATATTCGATATGCTAAACACAGTAACAACAAAGTCTCCAGTGGAGATGTTACTGGGCCCGCTCGAGCAAATCGATGAACAACGGGAGGGCCTTTACCTTTACCTTTACCTTAAAATAAAAGAAACTATGTTAAAACAATCGGGAATAATTTGTCAGCTTTTCACAAAGCATTACTTTCAATATATATCAACTCTATTCTTGGAAGTTATAAAATGGTGTTTAGGAAATGTCTTTACAAAACCTTGTTCAGATGTTAACAGAAGGTAAATTTGTAATTTCCAGAGGTGGGAAGCAACTGAATACCCTTCAAATTATTTGAATGAATAAACTATGCTATGCCCATAAAATGAATATTACAAAGTACCCAAAAAAGTGAGATAGCAAACAATGAAAAGACATGATTAAGCTCATATTTCTGTGAGAATGAAGCTTATCTGAAAATTTATATACTGTTTGATTCCCACCTTATGGAACTCTAAAAAAGACTAGCCTACTGAGATAATACAAAGATAATTGGTTGCCATGGGTTAAAAAGAAAGTAAGAATTATATGAAACCACAGATTATTTAGAGTAGTAACAACACTTAGTATATATTATTATGAAATATACTGTCATTATGCCCAAATATAAAGAATATATGATACTGACCACAACACCCAAAAGGAGAGAGAGAACACAGGGGATTGCCCTGCCACAGAGGCAGGGTGAGATGGGAGGGATGGGGGTGGGAGGGATATTATCCATGGTGGTGGAAAATGGGCACTGGTGGAGGGATGGGTATTTGATAATTGTATAATCGAAACCCAAGCACAAAAAATTGTAAATCTACAACTGTACCTCATGGTGTTTCACTAAAAAAAAAAAGAATAAAAAAAGAATATATGAAACTAATAACAAGCCCAGATATTAACAATGGACTCTTGATGATAAGGGATCAAAGCAATTCATAAATCATGACAAGTGTATTGCTTTGAAAGGGAAGGTGTGTTATGAGAGTCAAAGAAATATGGAAGCTCCAAACATTCAATTTTTCTATGAAATTAAAGTTACTATATTATATAATTTTCAATTCCTTGGGCTGTCTTTGTATCTTGGTCACTATTTCTTTTGAAGTGGAGAAGCTTATTAGTTTAATGCAGACCCATTTGTTTATCTTTATTTCATATGTAGAAAAGTTTCAAATGTATATTTGAAATATATTTCAAATATATAAAGTTGCTATGTTAATAAATATAATTATAAACACTACTACTATTCATTGTGGGATTTATACATATATAGAATCAGAATATAGCAGATCAAAATACATTTTGTACATCCCTAACAAGCTTACATCTTAATCCTGCAGTTTTATATTTTAATTTACATAAATTGCACCTATGAATAAAGCATTAGCTCAAAACTTGGATTTACTTTAATTTTATTACTCAAGAATAAGAAATATAAACTTGAGTGCCCGAGAAAAGATGACTGGTTAAAGAAACTTTGGTACATCTACACAATGGAGTACTATGTAGCTGCTAGAAAAGATGAAGTCATGAAATTTACATACAAGTGGTACTACATGGAAAGTATCATGCTAAGCGAAATGAGTCAGAAAGAGAGGGATAGATATAGAAATATTGCATTCATCTGGGGAACATAAAGTAACAAAATAGGAAACTAACACCCAAGTACCAGGAAGTTTGCTCCATGGCTTGGAGGCCAACCACACATGCTAGGGGAAAAGGGAGCTCAGATAGAGAAGGGAGCATCAAATAAAGAATGTTGGGAGGATCCTCCCAGGATGGGAGAAACATGCTGAAAGTGGACCATAGACTAAACATGATTGCCACTCAATGCCTCTTTTGCAAACCACAACACCCAAGAGGAGAGAGAGAACAAAAGGGAATGCCCTGTCACGGCGGCAGGATGGGATTGGGGGAATGGAGGATGGGAGGGATACTGGGATGATTGGTGGTGGGAAATGGGCATTGGTGGAGGGATAGATATTTGATCATTGTATAATTGAAACCAAGCACAAAAATTTGTAAGTCTACAACTGTATCTGATGGTGTCTCACTAATAAAAAATTTTAAAAATGGGAATAGTAAAAGAAAAAGAATAAGAAATATAGAATTCTACAGGAGTAAAATTCTGAATTTAACCAATTTTATTATACTCTATTATTTCATCATTTATAATTTTGCATAAGGATTTCATGTTTGAGCAAAATTAAGACAGTGGTAGCAATTTGTTTTACTCAACAAGGATTAACAATATATAGATTAGGGTAACCATTCCTGATTGACAGACTAAATTACTGGAAAATATAAGTGCATGCTTACTGAAGTTTACCATAAAGAACACATTCAGTAAAAAAAAAAATACCAGTATATGGAGCTAAATGCAGTGTAGGCAGGACCCTCCATAACATTGAAACTAAAGGCATCTTTAAAGATGAAACACCGCCAAGAAAACAAGATGAAATAAAGCTAAACAAGTGGGATTTTACTAAACTAATAAACTTCTACACTTCAAAAGAAATAGTGACCACAGCCCAAGGAATCAAAAAAACTATTTACCATATATCCATCTGATAAGGGGTTCGTATCAAAGATATATAAAGCACTGGTCAAATTTTACAAGAAAAAAACATCCAACACCATCAAAAAACAGGGAGAAGAAATAAAATATTTCTCAAAGGAGAAATACAAATGGCTGAAAGGTACATAAAAATCTCTCTATATCTCTAATCATCAGGGAGATGCAAATCAAAACAATAAGATATCACCCCACACCGCATGGATTGGCACACATCAAAGACAATAAGAACAACCAGTATTGGCATGGAAACGGGGAGAGAAAGACTCCCCTTCTTTGTTGATGGGAATGCCAACTGGTCCAGCCCTTTAGGAAAATATGGGCATTCTTCAAAAAGCTAGAAATTGAGTTTTTTACGACCCAGCAATATCACTTCTGAGAATATATCCTTGTGGCCCCAAAACACTGAGAAAAGCCATCTGCACTCCTGTATTTATTGCAGCACCATTCACAATAGCTAAAACCTGGAAACAAATTGAGCTCCTGAGAACAGGCAACTGGGTAAAGAAACTATGGTTCATCTACAAAATAGAATACTATGGAGCCACCAGGAAAATTGAAGTCATGAAATTTGCCAAAAAATCTCCATGCATGGAGAGTATCATGCTGTGTGAGATGAATCAGAAGGAAAGGGACAGACAGGGAATGATTGCATTCACCATTTTTGAGATATTAAAAACAATAATAAAAACAACATATTATGAGACTAATTCTCAAGAACAATAGAAACAAGTACCAGGAGAACAGGTCTACCAGGAGAGCTTGCCACAAGTGGGGGTTAGGGGTGGACAGTTAGGATAGAGAAGGGACCACTATGACAAAGATTGCTCTGGACAAGAACTGAGTCCTGAAAATATGTAAAGTAATAAAAACGATGACCTTTCAGTACCTGTATTGCAAACCATAATGACTAAGAGGGGAGAGAGAAAGAGAGATAGAGACATACACAGAGACAGAAAGAGATAGAGAAAGATAGATGAGAGAGAGAAGTAAAGTGCCTGCCACAGAAGCAGTCTGGGAGGCAGGGGGCTGGTGGTGGAAAGGAAGCTGGGGACACTGGTGATGGGAATTTTACACTGGTGAAAGGACAGGTATTGGAATATTTTATGACTAAAACCCAATCATTAACAACTTTGTAACTGTGCGTCTCACAGTGATTCAATCGTTTAAAAAAACTAGTAAAATCATTTTATCAACACAATTTTAATATGTTTTTATTTAGCTTTTTTCAATGTATAGAAACACTTATTTATCAAATGTGTAGTCTCATTCTACATACCTGACACCATGAGAAACTCTATACTACCTATATGAAAATCAAAAGTTGGGTATAGTAAGAATGATGTGTCAATGCAAAAATTCCATAATGGTAAAATGCTATTTGATATTTGTTCTAAGAAATATGTAAGGTACATCATTTTATAATATGAATAATTTGAGGTATTTGATTTAATTTGTAAAATAGATGCAGGAAAGTCGATTGTTTTTTCTATTGCCAATTATGATTAGAACTATTTATCTAACAGGCATTTTTCTTTAAACAAATTGCTTTGGGTATATGTACTATTGCATAAAGTCCTGCTAGTAGGTGCATATCAATCTACTTCATTGTCTTGTGATTTCTTTTTTTATTATTGTAGACTTTGTAAGTACAAACTTTGAGAACTAAAAAAACGCTTTTACTATATAATCTTTATTCACCATAATTATAAAAATCTAATTTGACATTCTTATCTGCATGCTTTCTGACTTCTGCTTCTTTAGTGATTTTGCAATCTGTTTAATTATGCTTAACCACCAGTTGTCCTTAACCACCTTTAACTGAATTTTCCCAGGAGGCATTCCTATGCTTAGCACTTGTCTTTGTTCTTTAGTGGTTCTTGTTTAAACAATCTTATTTTGTCTTTCATGGCTTGTTTTACAGTTAGCACTAATGAGAGTTCAAGTTCCAAGCAAATACAAAAAATTAAAAAGGCATTCCAGGGAAAAGGAAACTTCCCCATTTAGTATGACAATTGTACCCTTGATTCTTTCCAATTAGAAAATGCCAGTTCCTGCCCCCATCATGTTCTTGGAAAGATTTAGTTTACCCTTCCTTATTGTGACTGGCCACTAAGTATGTTTCTAATTCTTTCTCTTGCTCATCAACACAAAAACTTGCTGATACAATTTTTATTACACTATAACTATAGTGCATAGTTGCATATGTAAATATAATGTGTAATATAGTGTATAGAAATCTGATAGTCATCAAATCTTTTTTTAAGTTAATATTTATAAGAATCCCCATCCTTGTATCCACTTTTGGTTACTTATCCCAACATAAATACTTTATAATTATAGAGTGATAACTTACTTGCATATATTACTTTAAAAATATATAAATATACTTTAAAATTTTATAAATACTTTCAAAAATATTTCAATTTTTCTATCAATCTGAAATCTTAAAATTAACAAATCCTCAAACCAAACATTTCACAACTGTTTAATTGTTTGAAAACAAAACAGAAAAAAAAATTAAGTGTCTACTTATCACACATACCATTCTTAATTCCAGTTTTATAAAGACAAATTTAAAAAATTTCCAGCCCTGTGGGTATGCTTTTATAAGATAAATATTTATAACATTGGATGACTCATTTAACATTACTCAGAAGGGAATAATTAACTTTATCAAACCAAATCAGGAAAAGTTCACTCTAATATCTGATTCATGCTTTTATATTTTTGCAGCAGTCAACTGTATATAACATGACACTTCAGATCACTCTCTTTTACTCAACCCAAGCTCACTCTTCTTTGGCCTTTCTAGAAAATGGTCATTCCTATCCGAAACCACAAATAGCTTTGACCTATTCTGTGAGGAGACTGGAAAGAGCATGAAAAAGAGAAAAGGATAGCAGAGGCATTCAAAACAACACAGGATTCAGACTATGAAGGGTTTCACATGCCATATCAGAAATCTTGAATTTCTGTGGGAATAGTAAAGAGTATTCAAATGTTTGTAATCAGATGGTGACATTTTCCAGTGGTCAGTTTGTTGTCGTTTCAATACACTGAACGGTAAAACAAGATGAAGGGCAGTGTTTCAGCTACAGAAAATAAAATATTTGACAGATTTGGATGAGTTAAATCTGGAACAAATTGAAAGGTAGAAGAAATATTCAAAAAATATTTTAGAACACTATTTTCCAATCTTAAATTATTTTAATGTTTGTCACATGATTGAGAAAGACCTCAAAGAGTGTATTAAAAGAATACTTAACAAATAACATGGGATTTGAGTGTCAAATATATTATGTTTCATATGTTCTCCATTAAAGGGATATAAGTATAGAAATAACTCAAATTAGTGACAGAATGGACTTCTGAGAGAAAGTTTTTTTAAGATAACTTAAAGTGTTATGTCAAGGAGAATAAAAGACATTTCCACTTAAGCACATCAACTGTCATGTTTTTTTAAACCATAAAGATGACTTTTTTGACCTTCAAGGATAAGTAAAATTTAAGGGTCAATGGAGGACAGTTAAAAGGCATTGAGATGAGCAGTGAGAACCTGTGTTTGAGCAACAGCAAGTCATCCCTATCATAATTAATGAAAAAGTAATTACAGGGTATACTATTAAGGTTACTGGGGCATGGGCTTTGGAGTGAGTTTGATTGAGGTACAAAGTCTAATTTACTACTTTTTTCAATTTGAACAAATTTTTTTGCTCCTGAATTTCTACTTCCTGATACATTCATGAAATATAATAATGATTATGTTATGTGTGATATATTGTAAACACTGAAAAATACCATCTTTTATAAACAATGTAAGTTGTAAAATTCAAAACAAGCAAAATTATTATTATTTATCAACAATTTAAAATATTTGTTTTTAATTAAACACTATACACTTTAAAATTTTCAGTGCTCAAGAATTTATGCAATGCCAAAATTAATATTTCTTTTTTACTATAATTAATATGTATTTAAAGAAAAGAAAATGTTTCTCCCACCTTGTCTTTCCTATTATATGAAAACTAAGACAGGTATATATAAAGATGTAAAATTATTGCTTAGATATAAATATTTCAGTCCATTTCTAGAAATATTAAATACATTTTAAATTGCTAAAAGTATAACTCAACTAAACTATAACTGTCTCTCTTTTCCTTTTCTGAAAAGATATTTTTGTTAAAATAAATGAATATTTTCTTAGAAATAATATTGGTGAAGCATGTAGCATGTCTTTCTTCCAACAAATTCACCTGAATTTGACAGCAACAAAGTTATTGATTAGATATCATCAGTGCTGACATATACAGAGAGAACATAATTTCATTTTATGGGCTGCTATGCTGTGAGATAGAATTCATTTTATGAAATGGCTATTGCTAGACCTTTCATTATAACCACTTTGAAGAATTTTGTTTTACATTGGAATAATATTTTCTTACACTACATTTGCTTTCTAATGGCTTGGCTTTTGTAAATAATTTAACAATGACCTGTTTTATGTTCTGTAATATGGAGAATTGAGCAACATATATCAGATTTGTTCAGGTATATGTTTAATCTCTGTATTTGAAGTATAGTTTGCCTTATATCTATATAGCTATGTGAATCTAAATCTATACCCATGAATTTTCAAAACCAGGAGTTACAATTTTGAAACATTGCATTGTTTGATATAATTTTCTATTGAACTCTATATTCAATCTATAACTTGCATGTACCCACTAATATTAAGAAATCTAATATCCAATTGGTATATACCAGATACTTTAACATTTATTTTTCGAGACAAAATGAAAATCACCATGCTGTAAATATCCTGGTCTCAATACTTAAAATTAACAGTCACTGGGAAAAAATTTAAATATTTGAAAAAAAATTAAATGTTACTGCTTTAACATAAAGTAACAAGTCTAAGTATTGTAGGGAGAATGCTCACATTGTCCTAGATGCTAAATTTAGGCCTCTGAAATGATTTGGAGTAGTGTTAATTTAATGTTTGTTTTAGGAATATAATGCTACACACTACCTCTGACACTAGGCTATTGTGAACATCTCTCCAAAATTGTGTCTAGGTTCCTTTTCTTCCCTTCCTTCTCCCACTGAGATACCTCAGATCAATAGGCCAATTTTCAGGATCTGGCGTTATTGGCCATGTTTTTAATTATTTCTCTGTGTCTCTATACTTCACAAATGAGTAAAAGCATTCAATATTTTTCTTCCTGTAACTCACTTCAACTCTTAAAGATATAACAACATGGTAGATGTTGATAACATTGGTTCGTCCTTTCTTCTCTGTCCTTTCTCCTCTGCCACAGGGAGCTTAGGTTTATTGTTACACCCATCACAGTGTTCCCAAAGCATGCCCACACCTCTGTGTTTCTCTTTAACCTCTCCTCTGTGCTCTGCTTCTCCTATTTGTTAATCTAATATACCCAAATCAGACCCTGTGCCTTGTAAAGTCATATTCTTCTAAATCTCAGGATTTTGTATATGTAAGTGAAATATTGCTTTTTTCTTTCCTTTTTGTCCTATGTATACTTTATTTCAGAGCAACTTTTGTACACACGGGAAGACAGTTAATGCTATGCTTTTGTAATTTGGGAGTTAATTGACCCCAAATAATATTTACTCCTGGGCATCTGTCATATTTACTCGACTTAAGCCTCAGCTGCCCTTAGTTCCTAGCACCCCAAAAGGAGGGTTCCAATGAAGGGACTTGGATGGACCAAGACCAAGCTGCAATCCACCCTGGCATGAAAAATGGACAGGCTATGTGCCATAAAACTCAATAATTTAAGAGCATGGTTATGGAAAAACTCTGTTATGACCCAAAAAGAAGTTAACTGAAATAAGACCCTGCTGGGGTTAGGATGGTGGAAACAGGCCTGAGGACTATAGTCTGGGATATATATAGCAAGATGTCCCTATGAAAGTCACCCTTTAAGCTTAATGTATCTTTTACTGTGTACATACAAAATGAATGATATTATTAAGAAGTAAATTTAAGATGACTGTTTAAATGGATATGGACTAAGAAAAGGAGAAATACAGCACCAAATCATATTTTGCCCTTAGGCAAATAGCCTTCCTGGATGAGAATTTGCCCTAGAAGAATCTTCCCCTTTCCTCAGAGCAATGTCCTTTTTGTTCAATGTGGGGAAGCGTCTCCTGACCACAGAATGCATGTGGCATGTGCCCATGCTTTTTTGAACACAGAGCAGCAAATTGAGGGATTCATATCTTCTTAGAATTAAGTAATATGCCATAGTGTTTATTGGGCACTTGGATTGTTTCCATATCTTGGATATTACGAATAGGGCTGTAATAAATATAAAAATGAAAATGCAATGTTTCTCTGCTCTAGGGTTAGACAAAAGGATTAAGAATTGAGCTTCCAGATCTAGGAGATAATGTAAGGATTAAAGTACTCGCCTTGGGTATGGTCAACTCCATGCAATCACTAGCAGAACATATGGTCCTCTGAGCAACTTAAGGACTGATCCCCAAGAATAGTCAGGAAGCCAGGAATAAGATCTGATCATTGTTCAAGCTGCCCCCACTTCAAACAAAGCAAAGAAAAAAAGAGAGGAAGAGAGAAAGTAGAGCTTCTATTTAAAGTTTATCATGCTAGCATTTAGTGACCTGTTTGTAAGGTGAAAGGAATGTTCTATTGTGTATTAACAATTCAGAAGCATAATAATTATGTCCTTCACATTTAGCAAAAATCATTTTGAACTTTTTATTTAATATGGGAGTAAGCAATACCATTATGCGAATGTTTGGAATGATTAATTTTGTTATGCAAATTCAAAGGTTATTTTGGAGCTATCAATAAACCAGATCCAGTGATGTTCTCAGCTGTTTGGCTTGCCAAGGAAGGCTGAGACATTTTCTCATTACACTGCTCTCTTTGTGGAAGAATATATTGCATTCAATTTTTTAACCTTGGCATAATTTATGTAAACATTTTCACATATTAATGCTTAAATGTTGGTAATTTTAATTATGTGTTTATTAATGTCATCATCATTAAAACCATATACCAAACATGTGCATTAACTCCAAAATTTTCTGTATCTTTTGTAAGATTAATTTTGTTTTTTTTGGGGGGGGGAAGTGGAGGGAAGTTAGAAGAGAAGAAGAGGATTAATATTTGACTCCTCATAAAAATAATAGGTGTTCATTTTTCTTAAATATTTTAAATTTATATTCATACTTCTCCCTACTTCTTTTCAAAGAGGTGAGGGATACCCAAGCAGTACTAAATCTGATTCCAGTGATTTTTCCTCACTAGGGTAATTGATTCAATGCTATGGTGATAAAAAGGTAAAGATAAAGGTCCTCCCGTTGTTCTTCGATTTGCTCGAATGGCCCCAGTAACGTCTCCATTGGAGACTTTGTTGTTACTGTGTTTGGCATATTGAATATGTCACGGGGAGCTTGCCAGGCTCTGCCGTGCGGTGGTAGCTTGCCAGGCTCTCCGAGAGGGGTGGAGGAATCTAACTCGGGTTGGCCATGTTGGCTGCGTGCAAGGCAAATGCCCTACCGCTGTGCTGATACAGAAAAACCACATTCGTTGTTGCCTGGTGGTCTCCAGGACTATTGACCCAATGGGGTTCAGTGGGTCATGTGATGCTGGGGTTTAGCTGAGCTTCCATGGATGCAAATCATGTTTCTCTGAGCCCTATGCAAGATCACCAGCTCCATCCTTTCCCCTTCCTTTCCTTTTCTCAAAGCCTCTCTCTAAAAAAGTATACATATGCACAATTTCCATTCTCTCCTGAGACTATTGTGATAGTTACCTCTGAATCACCTTAATTTAATGCAGATACTGGAATAATAAGATGTAAGGAGTAAAAAAACGAAATTATTTTGCTGATAAATACTTTTATATAAAGCTGCATTTAAAAAGCATTAACTGTATATGGTTGTGCACACTTTTAAAAAGTATTTTTCTCTGTTGTATAGCAATGAGTGAGCTTATCTTGCATGTGGCTTATTTGGGGTTGTACCATGGCATCCCCTAGGATCCCTGGAGCCCACTAGGAATAATTTCTGAATGTAGGGCCAGGAGTACTTCCTGAGCACCACAAAGTGTGTCCCCAAAACAGTAACAACAACAAAAACAAACAAAAAGTTTTTTTGTTTTTTTTTGGTTTTGGGGTCTCACCCAGCAATGCTCTGAGGTTACTCCTGGTTCTACACTAAGGAATTACTCCTGGCAGTGCTCGGGGGACCATATGGGATTCTGGGAATCAAACCTGGGTCAGCAAGGCAAACGCCCTACCCACTGTGCTATCTCTCCAGCCCCGAAAAAGTTATTTGTTTTAATTCGATATTACTCCAGAGGAAAGAAAAACACATAAAAACGTATTTCTCTTTCTGCTGTGTTCTTTAGAAGAAATGAATCCCAGTATGTTATACTCTCTCGGATGAAAAATGATTTTCTTTTAAGAAGAAAATTATTTTATAAAAAATGAAATTGAGTAATTATATAATAAATAACTCCAACTTATTCATTGTAGAACATCACTAAAACTACATTAAGTCTAAAATGTTTTATTTATGGTGATGAAGGAATAGGTGTTAGAATATTGTATGACTAAAAGTTAATTATGAATAGCCTTGTGACTGTGTATCTCATGATTATTCAATAAAAGATAAATAAAAATAAATGAAAAAAAATTATTGATCATGAAATAAATATGTATATGTGTTACATATCACAAAGGACTTAAATCTGTATGTCTACACATTAAAATGAAATACCATGGTCATCATGAATACTAATGTAGACAGTGCTCTTAAGAACAAAAATATTGGATATACATTATCTATAAAAAGCCATAAAGTTAAACCATTCAAAGATGATTTTGATGTTAGAATGATACCTAATTAAACAACTAATATTTATGCTATTTTAATTTTTTAGATATAAACCTTGTTTGTTACAACCATGCCTTTTTGTCCTTTTATTGAAGGCACTGCCTTGTAAAATTAAAACTGAAAATAATATTAAATCCTTCTGATGACATTCCTCTGTCTCCCACTTAACATTACTTTTATATAGGATAAGAGAGAGACAGAGAGAGAGAGAGAGGCGAGAGAGAGAGCAGCCCCAGGCCCACCCTGAATGCGGGAGGCTAGGGGAAGAGCCACTGGGGCCTCCTCTTGGAAGCCCTCCATGAATTTATACAGCTGGAATCCCTGGAGTGAGCATGAGCTACCAACTAAAGTTAGGTTGCACATCTATGACTCCGATGAACTTGACCAGAGAATGGCTGCATTCCCCAACTGAAGTACTCCTGCCAGAAGTTGTGATGCTCCCCAACTGATCTAGTGCTAGTTGAAATTTATTGGACTCCTAATAGCTGCTCCCCTGGGACTCATCACTGCACGGTCTACAGACGCTGCTACAGTAATAACTCCAGTTTTGATCCAGAGAATTCATTTCTTCAGAATGGGACTAAATGACTCTCATCATTGTTGACTCTTACCACCCCTTAACAGTGCAGAACAATTGGATGCTTTACTACAAGGATTGTTCTGGATCCAGAGTTGGACTGAAATTTTAGTACAACTAATGAGACTGTTTTGTGATTGGAATTGTTGCTCTGTTTCAAATTTTGTGTTTTTGTCAAAAGAAAAAGGGGGAGATGTAGGATAACACTGTTTTTGTCTTTCCTGCATAGCTTCAAGCAGTATAGTTTTGTTGGGTTGCTCCCATCACAGTACTCCCATTCCTCTGTGTTTATGTGTAACTTCTTTCTTTGTGCTCTGTTGACTGTAAATATTGTTTTTCTCTTCTCCCAAAGTCCTTTGCAGTCTATTTAAGGCAATCTCTTTTTGTATGGACACAAGAAGACATGCTTTTGTAATGTGACTCTCTGATATTTTCTTACTGGGCATCTGTTCTCTCACCTAAGCCTCAGCTGCCTTTACTTCCTAGCGCCCCCAAAAGCAGCGTCCTGACGAAGGACTGGATAGAACCAGAGCAAGCGGTAAGCTATGTGCTACCTTGGCATCGAGATGGGCCTGGCCAAAGTGCCATAATGCTTAACTATAAGTTAAGAGATTGGGCATGGACAATGCTGTCATGATCCAAAAAAGTAATAACTAGATTCTGACCCACTAGGTTTAGGAAAGATTAATCTGGCCTGTGCACTGTAGTCTGAGTCTGTGGCAAGATGTTCCCAGGAGAGCTGCCCTATAAGCCTCAATGTTATCTCTTACTGTGTCCATACAAAAACAACTAGTATTAAGATGTTGATAGAGTTATTGTACTGAGGAAAGGAGAAAAACACCATAAGAGGTATTTTTCCCTTGGGCAGTCAGGAAGGGCTTTGGAATACCTCTTAGGTGGTTTTCCCTTTGAAACTGGTGGGCTCTCAGGAAGGGCTTTTTTGTGTTGATTTTGCTACCTGACTGGGTGCAGTGTCAGTGGAGAGTGCAGGGGAGTTGAAGGCAAGAGAGCTGGAGGATGAGAGAAAGAGCAGGGCAGCATGATGGACCATGGAGAGGCTAGCAAGGGGGATAGAGAGAGAAGAATGTAGAAGAATAAAAGAGCAGGCATGCGGAGAGAGAAAGGGAGCCCAGGCTGCGAGATGGAGCATGGAGAGATGAGTGGGAGAGACAGGAGGAGCCGGGAATGAGGGGCAGTGTGAGATTAGAATAGGATGCTCAGGGAGGCCATGCTAGGCTCGTGGGGAGAATGGAATAAATGCATCTGATCAATCAAAAAAAAAAAGATCAACAAGAACTCCTTTCTTAGTAGCATACACAATGCACAATACATACTTAACCTTGGGGTTCCTCTAGTTGATGAAGACCTGGGGTCAAGTGGGACATTCTTTGTCATTGTTATATGCTGGAGAAAAGAAACCAATAAAAATAATCCATCGACCTGTTTTCATATGAGCATAGACTAGTAAAAACTTGGTGTTCCTATCTCTTTATTTCTTATTACTTGGCATAATAAAGAAAATGAAATACATCGAGTGAATGCCTGTCTGTCTCACCTACTCCTTTTCATTTTCAATTTATTGTATAACAGGGGGAAAAATAAGAGCCTGATAAATATAGTTGAGGGTTTGAAGACTGAATTGTTACTACACTGCACATATTCTTATAGCCTTCTAAATCGTAAAATGTTAACAGCAAAACTAAATCTTGACATGTTGATAGCTAAAACCATACTGCAATATGGCACATCACTTGACTATTATGTTTTTGAGAACCAAAAATATATCTCTTTTGTACCATTAACATAAATCATACGGGTTAAAAAACTTTAATACTCCAGATGTTTTCCTTTATTTTGCTCTTTGTGTGTGTCTGTGTGTGTGTATGTATGTGTGTGCATATGTGTGCTTTCAGATGGTACTTTCATGGATGTTGTTTGGGAAGGAAAAGGGACATCATGTAAACTGTAAATTTGCTGTAGGGTTCTTAACACAAATCAAGTTCAATTAACTAGAAGATGAACGTTTTACACTAGTCAAATCAATATTCTGTCACATGACTTCAACTAATTTCATTTTCTCATGTTTTTGAACAATATAATACCCAAAGAATCATACTTGAACGATTTAATTTTATAAGAACAAATAATTTAAAGGCATTCTTTAGTCCTATATCTCTCAAGACAAGTTCTAACACTAGTGAACAAGGACATGAATTTAATAGATGTAAGGAAAAGTCACAATATATAATGATTTGAAATATTAAATGGCTGAAAAAAATACTGCACTGTAGCACTGTCCTCCCATTGTTCATTGATTTGCTCAAGCGGGTCCAGTAACATCTCCATTGTGAGACTTGTTGTTACTGTGTTTGGCATATTGAATACATCACAGGTAGCTTGCCAGGCTTTGCCGTGTGGGCAAAATACTCTCAGTAGCTTGCCAGGCTCTCCAAGAGGGGAAAAATACTATATATAGTATTTTGTCTAGCAAGTCGATATCAATTATTTAACCTTGCATATAATTAAGAACTTTCCTGGTTTTGATATTTAGAAGGTACCAGAGGCAAACTAGGTCAAGACTCCAGTATCCTCTCTGCTAACCACACTGGGTGATTTTGTTCAAAGCCACTCTATCCTCTCAGTATGATAAATATTTTGAATCCCCAAAGATGGCAGAAACCTATGTTTGGAATCCTTTCATTTTGTAAATGCTCAAAGTGCTAAAAAACTCAGAAGTTCAAATAGGGTTATTAGACTTTGAATTTGTTTTTCATAAAGTCAGTTTTATATGTTGGATAAAACATCTTTCACAAGAATTTTCAGGTTGCTTAATGACTTATCTTAAGAGCTGTCAATATTTTATTTTCTCAGTGCCCATTGGATCCTCCTGGGCCTCTTCTATTTCCACAAGTTGTATTAAAATATCCTTTATGGCTGGATATTGCTGTAACACAAGGTGCTAATGTATAATTATAGTCAGGAATTATATTGGTATCTTTTAGAAAGTGTTCACTAAAATTTGCTCCATTTTATAGTGTCAATCTCTTGAGTATGTGAATGTAGGTTTTTTAGATACCAAAAAAAAAATAAAATACATACTTAAATGAAAGAAATTTTAATTTTTAGTTATACAAAGATGGTAACTCAAATATCCATAACCAGAGGAAAGATGACACAAATTCAAGGTAAAATGCAAAGATAAAATGGTAAAAGTTTTTGAACACAAATTATGACAGAATAGTTCACAAGGAAGTATGAGCTGATTATGACAAGAAGAACTGGAAATCAGAGATAGAATCTCAGTTAGAGGAAACATGGTACAAAGGCACAGGGAGTTTTCAGTTCTATTTGAGGCAGCAAAAGCAACATGAATTTTAAAAAACGGGGAGACAACAGCAAATGTCAGAGATTTAAGGACATGTAAGAATAATACAACGTAGAACATGGCAGGATTTTACTATTTTCAGAATTGTTTAGATAACTAATGAAGTGTGAATAAAGATTTATAAGGAAGGAAATAATGAGACTAAAGGGACAACATATGGAATTTAAAAAAGAAATCTATAATCTGGCAAAAATACATTAGCAGGTGAAAATGAAGGATGTATAAGATTTGCTTTCTCTTCAGAGAACTGAGTTTTCAGAATAACCTTAAAGAATAACAAAGACTTTTAGTCTGAAACTATAGCAATAGTACATTACATGATTCAATCCACTAAATATAGAAGTTATTGACAGTTTCTATGCTCAAGAGACTAATTTTAAATACTATAATCAAACTGGGGCTGGAGCGATAGCAGGGGCTGGAGCGATAGCACAGCGGGTAGGGCGTTCGCCTTGCACGCGGCCAACATGGCCGACCCCAGTTCGATTCCTCCGCCCCTCTCGGAGTGCCCGGCCAGCTACCGAGAGTATTCGATATGCCAGACACAGTAACAACAAAGTCTCCAATGGAGACGTTACTGGGCCCGCTCGAGCAAATCGACGATCAACGGGAGGGCCTTTACCTTTACCTTTACCTTATATAATATATTAATATTCATTTTAATATTTATTACTTCATGAACATATAATACATGGATTACATGTCCATTGATAGATCTATGTAAATTGTCTAGAGTATCTACAAAAATATGTATGTTTTAAATAAAGAGACATCATTTCTTCTAACAAATATCAGGATAAGAGTATGGTGGTGCATGTAATATTTTTAAAAGTCTCTAATGAGATTGCCGTAGATTACTTTGTCTTGCTTTGGAAACATCTACTATTTTCCATTATTACAATCTTCAGAATCCTATTCTGATTCAAAGTCTTTTACCTATTAATGACACCAAAATTTACTAAAACCTTATCTTTTCTTTAAAAAACTTTCTAGTGGGGGTATGGTGCTGCCAGCAGGTCAATCTGTACCTGTGAGGTGAGTGCATCAGCAGCCTGATGGCAAAGTCAGACTTTCAGATACCCCAAAATTGCTGCTGTGCCTCTGGTCAGTCTCAAAAAACTTGGGGCACAGTTTACCAAGAAAATAAATGGTCAAAAGTTAGGTATGTGGGAGACACACCCACAAACCACCTCCGGATCAGCTATACAATTGGAGGCATGGCCTCTCTGCTTCCTGATCAAATTGCTTAATGGCCATGATCCCAGAGTCTCAGAAACGAATCTCAGAACCCAAAGGCTTTTGGCAGAAATGCGTCCTGTTCCTGCAGTAGGTTATTGGCGCTGGGCCACTCCAGGTGGGAGTAGGTTTTGTGCCTTGGCCGGTTTCCCTGGCAGCCTGGTGACCACCATCCTCCAGAGGCCACTGGACAGTCAGATTTGAGCCTGCAGTGACGAGACACACGGAGCCTTACCACATGGGGGTGGAGCTGACTCTCTCTCCCCATCCCAATGAGACCCCGATTCGCCACCTGCAAATGGCCTCTCTGGCTCCTGATCAAGCTGATTAATAGCCATGATACTGGAGACTCAGAAACAAATCTTGAAATCCAACAGCTTTTGGCAGAAATGCATCTGAACTGCATACAAGGTGCCAGTCACCTTAGAGCTTATTGGAAAGCCACGTATGATCCAGCAGTGATGGGGTAACTGCAGTATCATGGGAAGGGGGGCAGTACTGGCTCGTCCTTCATGCCCTATCGAGGTCACGAGTTGCCCCTCACCAGCGGCTCTCTGGCACGGCCATGGCTTCAGAAGCAAAAGGATTCGGAAGCTTGCAGCAGAAAATTGAATGGACCATGCATTATACTACGGCTCCATGCCTCCCCAGGAGGGAAAGGGTGTTGCTCCCTTCCGACCCCCCCTACCCCCCGTGGCAGCAAGGTGACTGCCACCTCAGAGCTTATTGGAAAGCCAGGTATGAGCCGGCAGTAAGGGGGCAACTGCAGTCTCATGGGAAGGAGGGTGGTACTGGATCGTCCTTCACGTCCTACCGAGGTCACAAGTTGCCCCCCACAAGCGGCTCTCTCATATGGCCATGGCTCTAGAGGCAAAAGGATTTAGTCCAGAGCCCAGCAGTTTGCAGAAGAAAAGTGAATGGACCATGTGTTAAACTATGGCGCCATGCCTCCCCAGGAGGGAAAGGGTGTTGCTCCCTTCCGCATTCCCCTCCCACCCCCCAGCAGCAGGGTGGCCGCCACCTCAGAGCTTATAGGAAAGCCAGGTATGAGCCGGTGGTGACGGGGCAACTGCAGTCTCATGGGAAGGGGGGGCGGTACAGGCACGTCCTTCACACCCTACTGAGGTAACAAGTTACCCCCCACGAGCGGCTCTCCGGCATGGTCATAACACCAGACAGAAACCAATCTCATAATTATTTGGTTCTTTGCAGAAATCCAAAATCGTGGCCGCATGACATTATGTGATTCTCATAACTATCTATAGAAAACAAAGTATTTCCCAATGCCTTTTCAGCAATTCTGAATGTTTGGGGGGAAATTCTAAACAATAATGGTGCATATTTTATTGAAATAATGAATGTAATCAATGTAGAGAAGAGTTAAGTAGAAATCATCTGCCTCACAGGCATTTGAAGGGGTGGGAGGGAGGTATACTGGGGTTCTTCGTGGTGAATAATGAGTACTGGTAAAGGGAAAGGTGTTTGATCATTGTATGACTGAGACTTAAATCTGAAAGCTTATAACTTTTCCCACAGTGATTCAATAAACAAATATAAAAAGAAAAAAATAAAAAACTTTCTAGGTCATCAATAAGCAAAACTAAATGTCTATTCTATCTTTCAGCTAACCTTTATGATAGTAGCATAGACAATATGAGAAAAATGTTGAAAAGTATATATAAATACATATCTAACAGGAAATTTTGTTATAGAGACTTAGTAGATGTTATATATGACTTAAAAACTATAAAATTCAAGCATTGAAAGTATAAAATTAAATAGTTTCAAATATAGCACTGTAGCCCTGTAGCACTGTCCTCCCATTGTTCATCAATTTGCTCGAGTGGGGACCAGTAACGTCTCCATTGTGAGACTTGTCACTGTTTTTGGCATATCAAATATACCACAGGGAGCTCGCCAGGCTCTGCTATGTGGTTAGGATACTCTCGGTAGCTTGCCAGGCTCTCCGAGAGGAACGGAGGAATTGAATTCGGGTCAGGTGTGTGCAAGGCAAATACCCTATCCGCTGTGCTATCGCTCCAGACCACTTTCAAATATACCCACAAACTTTTGTAACTGTTATCATTATTAAGTGCAGTATACTTTTTTTTTCAAATTAAAAATATACTCTGATTATCATTTTCACTTAGTATCAGGGAAATGGCAATAAAAATGTCAATATAACCTAACACCAATGAAAAAAGTCATATATCAGAAAATCTGAAAACAAGTGTTGGCAGAACTATAGTAGAAAAGTAACCCTAAGCCACTGCTGGTGGGATTCACTTGATGCAGGCTCAATGGAAAACAATATAGTTTCTTCAAAACTATAAGACTGAAACTCTTATTTGGTCTAGATATTCTACTTCTTTGAATCCATTCCCCCAACACACACACACACACACACACACACACATGCACACGCACACGCAAACGCACACGCACACGCACACACACAAATTAATTTGAAAGATATTACTTGGGTTTAATCTCTAAACTCTTGAACATTCTCTATTTTATAAGAATTTCTTTGTTTACCTGATATGTTGAGCCACACCAGATAATTTATGCCAATTTTGTGACGTACGCTTAGATCTGTGGGCTACATGCTATTATTTTCTCCTCTGGAAGGTTTGGGAACAAAGTAATAAATATAATCACAGATGCAACACATGTATACTGATAATTTTCAATCAAACGCCGACATTGAGGCTCAGGTGAGCATCACTAGTTATCCTTAGTTTGTGCTGTTGTCACACTTCATTTATGGCAGACATTGGCCCTAACTAAGTATAGTAAGGGTATCAGGAAGCTTGTTTCATATTTCTTGTGGACCACATTATAAAGGATAAAGATTTATCCTTTACTGATATTAAGCTTCTTTCATTTACCTTAATACCACATAACTCAACATTAAAAGAAAGTTTCTTAATACTTTAATTCCTCCTGGTGAATCATGGAAATGGAAAGTGGTATTGAAGACTATTGTGAAGATCTTTGGTCAATTACATACTTGGGCCTTTTGTCTTCTATTATTTGGTATTTATTTTATTTATACAAACAACAAATCATTTGTCATATAACATAAAACCTACATAAAATATGAAATTTTATTTTCTCAGCCTCTGGTTGGTGTTTACACTTTTCTTTTATATCTGTTTAATCGGTCTTTATATTTTAGTTCTAAGCTATCAGTTTATTACTCTATTTTTGGGCTTTTACATAAAACCTTGTTTTTACTAACTAGACTGCAAGACTTACTCCCACAAGAAAAAAAAATCATACGGATTGTAGTCAGGAAGAATGAAGAATTTACCACTTCACTCTCTACCAACTTGAGTCACCTGGAAAGTAGCTAGGAAAATCTAGGACTGGCGATGGTCTGCTTTGATATGAACCCCAGTATATGTCAACTTGTACCTGAAGTGCATTTTTCTGCACAGTGTAGGAGATGATCCCTGAATCCCGGTTTCTCCAGGAGCCTCAAACTCAGGAAGTATTTCTAATTGCACTTTGCAAGAAAGGAAAGATGGTACCAAAACTTATCAGGTTCAACCTGGACCTGTGTACTCAAAAGAAACGCACTACACTTCAAAGAAACCCAAGTTCTCTCTTGAATGTGTTTTCTCTCTCTCTCTTTATCTCTCGATTTCTACTTCCTTATAATCTCCAAAGACAGCTGTTTTATTTCACTGTTGTCTCCTCCTGAAATTCTTTTCTGTGAGGGAACAGTGAAGGACTAGAAGTGCTTGAGTAAGATGTAAGTTTGAGGACCATCTCTCCTTCCTTAATATTCATGTAAGTTTCCTTTCTTAATATTCATGTAAGGTTCCTTTTTTAATATTCATGTAAGGTAAATAACATTTTGTTTCCATATATGTTGTCTCTTTTCACCATCATCCCAGTTATTTTCTCCTGCATTTGTTTCTATTTTAGCATTTAGCCATAGAGTAATTTCCTTAATTTATCCATAACTATTTTCTTCAAAAGTTTTTAATCTATTACTATAAATATCTACTTTTCATATTTTATTTTAGATTTCTAATATGCTAATTTCAGTAAGAAATGGAAATGTGTTCTTATGTGATGTTTTTGCAGTTACAAAATGAAATGAAGTTTGAACCATTATTATAAAAAATAAAAGGCATTGTGCATTATAAAATTTTCTCAAGAATTTAGAAAAGTTCTCATATGAGGAACCAGATATTACAGGGATTAGACACTTCCTTCTCATAAAGTCAACACTGGTTTAATCCTGAGCTCTGCCTGTACTCTCTCAAGTACCACCAGGAGTGATCCCTGAGCTTAGAGACAGAAACAAATCTTGGGCACTGCTGGACAAGACCCAAAACCAAAGCCCTCATGTGATAAATGTGTCATTGTTTGGTACATAAAAAAACAACCTTCAATGATATATATACGAAGCATAAATTCCGTTATGCTATTTACCTGACATGAATATTAAGAAAGAACTAAACATATAAGTACATTACTCAGGTTGCAAAGAGTGCTAAATAGAAATTGGTAGAGTATTTAGTCTTCAGGGGACTAGACAAATAGTTGAAGATTGAAGAAATCACTTAATATCTATGTAATAATTTCATCACATAAAATAGAGATAGTTAATAGTATTATCCACTCTAGACCTAAAATCCATTATCTTTCATGGCCCAGATTCCCAAGCACCAAAGTTAGTAACATGAGACTCATTAGTGCCACAACCAAAGTATCAATGCTCCATCTCTTTTTTTTAATTCCCTGTTTATAATTGTGGTCATTCAGTTTTTAGTTAATTGACCTTCACCGTTTGCTTGAACTACTGTGACATCCTCTTATCTGAATTTGCTCTGTGTTTTTACTGGTACTGACCTCTCCTTTTCCATGAAGCTTGCAAGAGATCTTTAAAATTGAATATAGGGAGCTGGAGATATAGCAGAGGGGGCATGGCACTTACCGTCCATGCAGCTGACCTGAGTTCTACCCCTAGTACCACATATGGTTTGTGAACCCACCAGGAGTGATTTCTGATCATAGGGCCAGGAGTCAGTCCTGACCACACTCAGGAATGGCCTAAAATAAAACAAAACAAACAAAAAATTAGAATATAATGATGAAAAAACCTTATTTGATTTATCAATTCCATCAAATTAATTAGCAATGTATATAAGTACACTTATAATTAGTTTCTCTTTTCCTCCTCTTTTTCGCCTAACTCAGTTTCTAGGCCATAATTTGATTTTGGTCATCTTTTCCTTGAAAGCACTACTTTACCTTTATTGAAAGCATCAAGAAAGATTCTTTTTAATGTGTCTGTTCAAATGCTCTATATTCTTGCCTAGCATTGAAACTTTTGTAATACAGCACTGGGAGAATGAACTTCTCATGCCCAGCCCCTCCTGTGAAAATACAATAGACCTTGACAGGTGCTGGAAGAAAAGACAGCCCTATCTTTTCGGCCATATCCACTGAGAACAAAACTTACATTTTGATATCCTGGGTATTCAGAAAGCTAGAGAGCAGGTTAAAGCCAAATTCTTTGCTCATCTTTTACTCTGGAATAAAGTGAAAGATTTATTTATTTAAGGAGTTCAGATTTATTTAAGAATCCAAGAAAATGTATTTGTTGCATAACCTTAAGACAATTTTCAAAGATTTTCAAGATGTAAATTGTTGGATTCTTTTAAATAAAATTTATAATCATAAGCTTTTGTGGCTCCACTACCTCCACTACCCAGCCGCCGCCACACTCCAGGACGCATTCCGGACCCGCGCGACACATTACAAGACACTAAATACCCATCTTCCAGAATTTCCGTACCATATTTGATAGGATTCAAATATGGTTTGAACCATGGTAACACCTACAAGGGTGATTAGAGGCCGCCCCAAAAGCCTCTATCCCTCTCGGAGAGCCTGGCAAGCTAACGAGAGTATTCCGCCCACACGGCAGAGCCTCGCAAACTATCCATTGTGTATTTGATATGCCAAAACCAGTAATTACAATTGCTCTCATGAAAAAAGTCAGACTTCTTTATCAAGACCATTAATGATTGGTTTGAGGCTCTTCGTGTTCCTAGAACGAACAGATGCCAGTGGGCTACACTAGCACGCGACAGGGACAAATGGAGACATTACTGGCACCTGCTTGAGCAAGGCATCTGCTTGAACAAATCGATGATTAATGGGAAGTCAAGTGATCAAGTGATCAAGCTTTTGTGATCATTTGGGGGGGGGCTCCTAAGCAGTGCTCAAGAGCACCCTAAGTTCACTGTAGTGATTCTTGTCCAATCTGTTGAAGGGATCAATAAGAGGGCCCAAGGCTGTGGTGTTGCTCTGAACCTGAAGTGCCAGTGTAGGGATAACCTACTTATGCTGGTTATACTCAGGGGCTTCTGGGACCACATTCAGTGGTGCTCATGTAAATATATAGTACCATGGTCAGTCACATGCAGAGCTTTCACTTTATCACCTGGAAAGCCTCTCCATTCCCAAGAAATTGTTTTATTTTATAAAGGAGGCTAGTTTCTATTCACAATGTTGGATACAAAAATATAAAAGAATATTTTTCTTTTAGTTAATTGGGAAACTTTTCATGTACAAAAATAAGTATGAATCAAATGTTCAAATAAGGGTTTCATGTGGGCATTTTAGAACAGAGAGAGAGAGAGAGAGAGAGAGAGAGAGAGAGAGAGAGAGATAGAGAGAGAGAGAGAGAGATGCAAGCATATATGTACATTTTTGTCCCAAGAGATTTCTTTAGGCCACAGACTCCAGATAATGTCACCAATATATTGGAACCAGGAATAAAATATGACCCTATGCATCAAGAAATGTGATTTGTATTGTCTTTCTTGTTCTCTGACACTATATATTGGACAGAACTTAGGGACATTATTCAAGGTTTGTTGTTTGTGGCCGGTTTTTTTTTTTTTTTTTTTTTTTTGCATTATCCCAAGCAATGCTCAGGGGTTACTCCTGGCTCTGTAGGTAATAATAACTTCTAGGGATTACACAGGAAACCGTATGGAATGCCAAGTATTGAAGATGGGTTGGCCACTTCCAAGGCAAACACCCTACCCATTGTACTATGGCTCTGTCCTTGCATTCTAGTTTCTTGACTATTAAACTATTTCATAAGATCTGCTGATGAAACAAAATAGAAATGGTGGGAAATGCTCTCTCTATAATTTAATATTTAAAAGTTCAACCTGGGGGACCGGAGCAATAGCACAGGGGGTAGGGTGTTTGCCTTGTGCGCGGCCGACCTGGGTTTGATTCCCGGCATCCCATTTGGTCCCCCAAGCACTGCTAGGAGTAATTCCTGAGTGCAGAGCCAGGAATAACCCCTGAGCATCGCTGGGTGTGACCGGAAAAAAAAAGTCAAACCTGTCTTTGAAAATAATAAAATTTACTCACTCTTAGCTATTACACTGGTCTATGCAATGAATAATGATGTGCATATATCCTTTTGAATAAATGTTTTTTGGGGAATATATAACCCAAAGTGGAAATACTAAGACCTATTGCAGCTCAGTTTTAAGTTTACCAAGAACTCTCTGTACTGTTTTTCATAGGGTTTGAATCAGACAACATTCCCTGTAGCAGAGAATAGAGTTCCCTTTTTACCACATCCCAAAAAACACAGTTATTCCCATTAGCTCCCATTTGTGCCATTCTCATTGATGTGAGATGTTATCTCACTATTATCTTGATTTAAATGTTCTTATTATTAGTGATGATGAAGGTTTTTATATGCCTGTTGGTCATCTGTTGGTCTGTTGGTCTTCCTCAGAGAAGTCCCTGTTTACTTCCTCTCCACATTTTTTTACGGGATTTTTGGATATTTTGTTGTTGATCTTTGTGCTGATTTTATATAAAGGTAAAGGTAAAGGCCCTCCCGTTGATCGTCGATTTGCTCGAGCGGGCCCAGTAACGTCTCCATTGGAGACTTTATTGTTACTGTGTCTGGCATATCAAATATTCTCGGTAGCTTGCCGGGCTCTCTGAGAGGGGTGGAGGAATCGAACTCGGGTCGGCCATGTTGGCCGCTTGTAAGGCGAACGCCCTACCCGCTGTGCTATCGCTCCAGATCACCTTCGGTCTCCGACTATAGGGAGGTGAAGGAAAGAAACAGAGTGAAGGGGAAGGAGGGAAGAGATAGATGAGAAGCAATGCGGCAAGGGGCAAGTGGATTCAGTTATATTAGTGGTGTTAAGGAATGATAGGTTTAAACATCCAAACCACAGAGTCAACAGCATTGAAACCATGATATCCAAAATTTACAACGCATCTGTCAAGATGGCATATTGGGATAGGGCAGATGGTGGGTGGGGTAAAGAGGGAAGCTGGGAACATTAGCAGAGGGAAGTTGAGATTGGTGGTGGGATCTGTGATGGAACATTGTGGGTCAAAACCAAACTGTGAATACATTTATAGCTCACAGTTCTTTAATAAAAAAATAGTATTAGTCAATTTTAGGGATTGGGAAAACTGGAGGGCGGGTAAGATCCATGTCTTGAACACATCTGGCCCTGGTTTGAGTCCTGGCATTCCCTTGATGACTTCTAAGTGCTGGGCCACAAATTATCCCTGAGCAGTGTCAGGTGTGCCTTCCCAAAAGAAGTACTCAATGTTATAAACCTTTAACAAATATCCCTTTTCTATTTCTCAAATAAAACTATTTGATTTTCTAGCCATATTCCTCCAATAATTGCAAGAACGATGTGTTCATTCATCAGAACTTAACCACAGGTCTTATGCTATGACAGTATTTGTCTTTATAGCTACTTTTCCTTCTGCCAAATAAGTGCTTTTAAGTCAGTCTCTTTCCAGTAGCTTGTTAGTAACTTTACCTCTCTAGGTTAAAGTTAGCCTGGATTCTTTACTTTCCTCCTCCTCCTCCTCCTCCTCCTCCTCCTCCTCCTCCTCCTCCTCCTCCTCCTCCTCCTCCTCCTCCTCCTCCTTCTCCTATTTCCTCCTCCTCCTCCTCCTCCTCCTCCTCCTCCTTCTTCTTCTCCTCCTCCTCCTCCTCCTCCTCCTCCTCCTCCTCCTTCTTCTCCTCCTCCTCCTCCTTCTCCTCCTCCTCCATTCAGTCTCTTTACACTAGCTTCTGTTATCAAAAATATATTTCTAGGTTAAATTTAGTCTTATTACTTTCTTTTTCTCCTCTTTCTCCTTCTCCTCCTTCCTCTTCCTCCTTCTCTTCCTCCTATTCTTCTTCTTATTATTTATTAATATTATTAATGGTCCAGAAAGCACTCAGGGTCTTAGTTACTCTGTGTCTTTTAATTCCTTTTTCTTGTGACTCATTAATACACTAAACATTGAATAACAGCAGACATTAATTTCAAATGAGACAAAATTTACTTCCAAAGGTAATGAACGCTCTTCATTTTGCTTCTTGATTGCACTCTAATTCCTTCTGTGCCTCTGACTCATCATTCTGACTCACATTTCCCAGTAACTAAAGTTTAGTGGTAATACAAAGAGTATTTCAGGCACAGTACTAGAACCTACTGTCCCTAAAAATGCCAGAAGTGCGTGTTTGATTTTTATCTTTAATAGAATAGTTTGATAGGGAAATTGGTTCTTAACTTCTGTGAGGAAAAAAATGAATAACATTGCAGTATGCTATGGGGACAGAAAATTATCATTCTCTAAGTTGTGACAAAATCTCAGTCTAACAGTAGGCCTTCTGTGGAAATACATAGTCTATATGTAACTATTTTCCCTAAAATCCACTTTTTTTAATCAGTTTTAGGACCAGGCATTGATTCTAACCAACCTTCAGTTCTGTCATCCTGTAATATGAATGTACATTTTAGATATAATTTACTCCTTTTATACAGACTCTAACAAATGATATTCACTGATACTCCATTATATTATAACCATCAATGAATTTATTATTCCATTAACTTATTTTGCAAATATGTTCCATATGCCTTATGTGTGGCACATGTGTAAAATAATTTCCAGGAGGTTTTACACATTAAACAAAAACAAAGCTCTAAATGTTAAATAATTTGCCCAAGGTCACATAGCCAGTAGTTTAACACATGGTCAAGTTATACCAAAGACCATGTGTCTTCTGTTACCCTTACCTCAAGGAAGTTTAGTAGAGGAAATGTAGAACCAAATAAATAATTTAAATTATAGCACAAGAAAGAGTTTTGTTATAAAGTTCTTCATTATGATACTCTTTCTCAGAGACCCTTAGAAGTCTTAGAAATATCATTTAATAAAATAATTTTCTTTAATTACTAAAATGTCTACTAAAGTAAATAAAATCTGAGAAGCTCATAAAACACGCATAAAATACAAAAGCTTGGATACAGATTTTGTTGCTGAAAATTTAAAATGTGACTGTGGTTCAGCTTTAATTGGAACTTCTTCTACTTTTTTTAAAGAGTTAGTATTTTTGCTTGGAATCTCAACATGAAAATGTCTGGCTACCCTTTGGCCATACTTGGAGTAAGCTGGTAGACTGGTCTCTGCCAAAATGGATAAATAAAACTCAAACTTATAAGGGAGGAGATTAATTATGACCTTATTCCAGAGAATTCTGAAACACCTAATCTGAACTTTGATATATTGTTCTTATTGTGCCTTTTGAGATGGGATGATAGACAACCCTACACTTTTCTAGCATAATACAGTATTTTAGCTGTCTCTTAATGATTACTCTCAAGATATTCTGCCCCGTTCGCAACAGTTCTGGTTTCCTTAATATACATAAATTGGTTAGGAATTTCAAACTTAATTATTTGCACTTCATTTTACTTTACTGAACAACCAGTTTGCAGAGGAAAATCCCAATGACTATGAAGATTTCTCTATTTTAATTTAATTCTATGCATGTCTCTGCTTCTGTATAAGGTTGACACAGTGAGAAGAAAATTAAGCTGAGCAAAACTTACTTTTCCAACTGCAAAATGGACTCATTCTCCAGACACATCCAAAACCTATAAGTTAGCTAAATATAAAAAAGCAAAGAATCATGAAAACAGAAGAGTGAGTCATATTTAAGAATAGGAAAACTCTCGAAGATGTTATAGAATAAAACAAAATTTGGGGCTGGAGCGATAGCACAGCGGGTAGGGCATTTGCCTTGCATGCAGTCAACCCGGGGTTTGATTCCCAGCATTCCATATGATCCCCTGAGCACCGCCAGGGGCAATTCCTGAGTGCAGAGCCAGGAGTAACCCCTGAGCATCGTCAGGTGTGACCCCAAAAATAAAAAATATTAAAAAAAACAAAATTTAATGTGAGATCAGAATGAACAGGAAATGAATTTGGGGCCAACAGTACACCAGACAGGGCATTTGCCTTGTACCTGGTTAACCCAGGTTCCTTCCATGGCATCCCTTACTGTCCCAGAGCACCACCAGGAGTGATTCTTGAGTGCAGAGCCAGGAGTAACCTCTGAGCATTATTGGGTTTAGCCCCAAAACTAAAGAAAATTAGATTCTATGTGCAGGAAGAGAATGGGATAAGGAAATTCAGACCCATTAGCTACTGTGTCTCCTGCTTGGTTGGATTTAAGAGACCTGCTGGAATCCAAATTCAGGCAGGTCCAGGCAGGAGGAAGTGTAAGAGATAGCATGGGATTTCATTTTATGCCACCACTCTTAGTGTCTGTATTGCAAACCATAATGCCCCAAAGTAGAGAGAGTATGGGGAATATTGTCTGTCATGGAGGTACGCAGGGGGGGGGGAAAGGGAGGGTATACCGGGGATATTGGTGGTGGGGAATATGCACTGGTGGAGGGATGGGTGTTTGATCACTGTGTGACTGTAACCCAAACATGAGAGCTTGTAACTATCTCACGGTGATTCAATAAAATTAACAATAATAATAAAAATAATGATAATAATAATAATAATAGAGATAGCATGGGTTGAGAATAATTAAAACTACCTTTATAATGACTTTAAAATAGCACAGGTTTTTTTTTTCTTACAGGTTTATATTCTGATTTAAATCAGATAGGAAGGAAACATGAACGAAGTCAACTCTAACAATAATAGTAACAGAAGCATTGATGTTTATGTGTTCATACAACAAGCCTATGCTTGTCTCCCTGTTTAAGTGTGTGCTTCTTTAAAAAAGAATTAATTATTTACAGGCTTGATAATTTATCCCTAAGGTATTTTAATTCATAGACTCATAATGTCACATTCTTTCCATGTAAGATTCTCATAAACTGGAGGCATACTGCAAAAACAGCAAAGCACCCAAAACAGGAAATTCTTTTTAAACCAGTGTATCATTAACTCGTGAAATTCACCACTGACAGAGAACACTGAAGTGGTTGAGAAAATTTTTAAGTGAGGTCACAAATTCATTCAAAGTAACTAGAATTTAAAGCTATATCCTTATAACAAAACAAAACATAAATATTTAGGTTAGCAATATTAGAAAATATTAAAAACAAAGATACTAACTTGCCTTCTGAAATTATTTCTTTTAAAAGATATTTAGCAGTTTTTTCATAAACATTTAAGAACATTTGGAAATTGTTTATTCATGGTACCTGATTATCTCCCTATTACTTTATGAAAATAGACAGCAATCATATGGTATTGCTTATAGTCTACAGTACAGCATTTCAAATACTATAAACATCACAGTGTATAATATCAAATTGTCTAATATCAAATTGTCTTTTTGTACATTAAAATTGCTAAAATAAATGTGTTTTACAATAACACTATTACCGACATTAAAATAACACTAAAATAGAACTTTTTTGTATAAGACTAATATTGATAATTAATATTGATATTTTAATAACACGAAGTAATATCACTTGCACTTTTAAAACAACACAGACTAATCAAACAGATATAATATTATGGATTAATAAACAGACAGGCTAATAATTTGTTCAGATTTATATGATAAATAATATGTATGAATTTTGAAAATACCATTAAATTTTAATTTATTTTTATAATGTAAAATGATGGAGAGAGATGAACACTCTAGTGGAGGGTTTGGTGTCAGAATGTACAATACATAAAATCTTATTAATGGGAGGTTTCTAAACCATGATACAATGCGAGGAAGGAAAAAGGAAGAAAGGAAGGAAGGAAGGAAGGAAGGAAGGAAGGAAGGAAGGAAGGAAGGAAGGAAACGGAGGGAGGGAGGAGGGAAGAAGGAAAGGAGAGAGGGAGGGAGGAAGGGAAGGAGAATGGAGGGAGGCAGATGTTTTATGAAAACAGTTTACAACCAAAATGGATTCAATAAAGGGTATTGGAACACTGAAATCCACTCATGAACAACTTTTATAACTATGTATCTCACTGTGATTCAATTAGAAAAAGATATATAAATATATTTTATTTATAAGGAGTACATACTATATGCTGAAACATATAATTGATCAGCTTATAGAAATATAAAATGTGATTTTTTATTTTGGGGTTACACCAAGCAATGCTCAGGGATTACTCCTGGCTCTGCATTCTGGAATTACTTCTGGCGGTGCTTGGGGGACCATATGGGATGCTGGGAATTGAACCCGAGTCTATGCGTGCAGGGAAACCGCCCTACCCGTTGTGCTATCGCACCAGCCTCTAAAACGTGATTCTTGACTTTGAAAAAATTGAATCAATATATTTATAATTATGGATAAAAATCCATAATATTATATCTGGTGGCATATATATATATATATATATATATATATATATATATATATATATATATTTCGGAGAGCCTGGCAAGCTACCGGGAGTATCCTGCCCGCACGGCAGAGCCTGGAAAGCTAGCTGTGGCATATTTGATATGCCAAAAACATTAACAATAATGGATCTTATTCCCCTGACCCTGAAAGAGCAATATGTTGGGAAAGATGAGCAAGGAGAGGCTGCTAAAATCTCAGGGCTGGGACAAATAAATGAGCGACTGGCAACCGTGTGAGTAAATCGATGAAGAATGGGATGTCAGGGATATAGTGATACAGTGACTACATCTGGAAAACAGATTTTAAAACTTTATACCAAATGTTACCATAAAACATGTTAAATATAGGTTTATAATACCAACGACATATTAAATGTCCATTGTAGCTTAATATGCATTTCAATTTTACCTATTAAAGTAATAACATCTTAAACAACAACAAAAACTCATGCTGGATGTGAAAATAAATTGAAATGTTAGATGTTTTTGTTTTCTCTTTTTGTTTGTTTTTGGTTTTGGACACATAGTGGTGCTCAAAGCTTATTCTTGTCTCTGCACCCAGGGTTCAATCCTGGTGAGTCTCAGGTGACCATATAAGGTTCCAGGGAAGGAACCCAAGTTGGTTGCATGAAATGCAGATACCCTACCTGTTGGACTATTGCTCTGGTCACAAAATGTTATAGGTTTAGACTATAAATATCTATTAAAATAATAATATATTTGCTTTCAACCCAACACATATACAAGTTTGGGAGAATATACTACTAATGAAACCATGGTACATAGAATATGTATCTCTCTCTCTGTCTATATATATATATATACAAACACACCTATTAAAATTATGTCTATGGCTTGAAAGTGTCTAATATGCAAAGAGTAAGACATAATTGATTTAGTTTTGGAAAAAGAACATTCTAAATTGTATTAATTCATTATATCTATATGAGATAATTATTTCTATATGATATTCTTGGGAAACACCAATGCATAAAATTATATTCACATGCTTTTTATATAAAAGTATTATCCCAATTTTAGAAAAATGTTGAAGGAAATATCTGCATTTGTATAGTTCTGAAAGTATGTTATGCATTTAGTGTATTACATGAAAAAAATCACATATGAATGTATATTGATGAAATTGATGTGAGTTACTTTAAGGGAGGAAGTATTAGAGTAAAAGAAAGTATTTTAGTGAAGCAAAATAATTTGTATTAGATTTAAAGAGAAGAATATGAGAAATGATGAAGAGAGAGAAATGTATGTTCAAGAGAAAACAGAGATTTCTCCAGAGTAAGAAAAGTCTAAAGAAAGACTTTCAAATTACAACAGAAATTGCTTCATAATCTGCTTCAAAGCAATACTTATATCTATATATAGTTGTGAATGCTACTGTAATTATCAATGCTACTACAACTTGTGTTTAAGAGTTTGCATCTGGTATTTAATATGCAATATCATGAGCAAATAATATTTTGTTCAACATGAAACTTTAATTCAAATGCTTGGTTGGACTTCCTAGAAAACAAATATGAAGAGTATTAAATATAGAGTTAAGAATTTTATAAAACTTATTTTATTTGCATCAATCTTGCTAGCTTATTTTTTATATGAAACATTGGGATGTGGTATATTTTTAGTCATCACAAAATTAATGTCACTTCCTATGCTTTTTTGTAAGCTCCACAATTCAATTTTTATTTCGTTCACCTTGTTTTTATTTTGCCTTTCTGGATTTGCACTTATTTTTAAAAAGACAATTCTAGTTTCGCATGTACTACAATTTAGCATTTAAATCTGTGGGCTGGAGAAGTGTCTTAAGTGGTAGAACATTTATCTTACCACACAAGGCCCTGGGTTCTTGTACCTCATGAAACTTAAAGGTCATTCCCCAGACCGCCTCTGGCCACACAGGAAAAAGGAACAGATAATGCATCTTTAACAATTCTCTCCAGTAGATTGAATTTCATTGTCTTTGACTTATGAAAATGTAGAGTGCTCCTTTCATTTCAGCCTTATGTTTTATTATGATCCAACTTTTCGGGCACATAGCTTAGTGTAAAATATGCATTTTATCCATTTTCCTCATATACTGTTTTCTCAATTCTCAGAGAGTTATTTTAAATATATTCCTATCTTCTGAGCTTCAAAGCATTTCATTGTTTGCAAGATGATTCACTTCTGGCAAAACTTGAAAATTCACTAGATATTTTAGGTGATTTAGTGAGATGTTTTGGGTTATTTACTTGTTTTTAGTTAATTCTGATATATTTTCTCAAGGGACTTCACAAACTTCAAGTGAATGTAAGGTTTGTTTTTGTTTGTTTTTGAGAAGGACCGAGTTTGTTCGTATTTATGCCATATGTTCTCACTTGAAAGATTATAATAGTCTTGCTTTCATAACGTTAAACTATAGCAAATCATAAAAGAGATCCATAAGAAAGAATAAAAACAGTGAGAGAAGTATTCATTCAGATTATAGTAAAATGTGACGAGAGGGAAGTTAATATCTTACTGTATACCATATTTTATATTGTTATAAAATTTTGATCTATTGCATCACTCTATAAGCGACAGAGTGTTAATCTCTACTGTTTGTTTTTTTGGGTTGAACTCAACATTTATCTGACATACTTCATGCTGGACATTGCTACTCTGGCATAGTTCTGGAGAGTCATTCACAGTTGCGCTTGGGAAACCAGAATTAGGCAGTAACAGGGCATCAAAACTGTACCTTCTCCATGCACTCATCCTTAAAGCTATTTCTCCAACCCAAAGTAAACAAATTTATATACACATGTTAATTTTTAATAAAGCATATCTGAAAATTATTTGTTTTAAAGCAATGTTACTTACATATATTTTTTAAAATGATAAAAACTGTACAACAAAAACCTATAAAAATAAAAAAACAGATCTAGGCTAAAAGTATCTATTTGGCTATCAATAATATATTCTAATATATATGTATATATGCATATATGTTATATGGGCTTTAGTCGATCTTCAAAATTGTAAATACTATCACTCTTAACTGCAATTTAAGCCTACCTGAAAAATAAAAAGTGCAATGATATTATAGAAGGAGCAGCTTTCATCTACACTGCTGCCCACAGAATTAGCAACTGAGATTATTAATGAATAATAGCTAATACGTTTTGATTTTGTTATTTCTTTCTTTATTTCTTTTTTCTTTATTTTATAGAACAGTTGGTGTAGATTATGCTATCAAAAAGAGAGAAAATGATAAATGAGTTCCTTTAAATTTGTTTGCTTAACTCCAATTTTCAGTGTGATTTTGTTAGAAAACAGGGCTATTCAGGAGAGTTAATTAGTTCATGTGGATGAAGACTCCATGATTAAGGATAAAGGATCTGATAGATGAGTCTCCTCGCCTTATCCACTTCTGTTTTATGAGTACAGATTGCAAATTTTGGGAACTTGACTGAATGTGGAACAGGAAGTAGGTTCTCACCAGACCCTGATTCTCCAGTACCTTGAGATGGGATTTCCTAGTCTTATGAAATGTGAGAAATAAGTTTTTCTTGTTTACAAGCTTTCAGAGAGGGGTTCATTTTTACAACAGCCCACACAAATAAAACATTAATCCCCTTATTTTCTTGAGTGCAAATGCAATGCTTTGTGAAACCAGGCCTTGCATTTCTTGCGGGCCCAGTAACGTCTCCATTGAAGACTTTGTTGTTACTGTGTTTGGCATATCGAATACATCACGGGGAGCTTGCCAGGCTCTGCCGTGCAGGCGATATACTCTCGGTAGCTTGCCGGGCTCTCCGAGAGGGGCGGAGGAATCGAACTCGGTTCGGCCATGTTGGCTGCGTGTAAGACAAACGCCCTACTGCTGTGCTATAGCTCCAGCCCCTTAGTACCATTTCTAGTACCAATGCATTTCTTAGTACCATTAAATCTCACAGTTATGTATTTATTCTACATAGTTCAGTCACAAATACAAAAATAAAATCTAGAAAATGGACTCCAAGTTTAGTTGAATTTCTTGCTGTATTTTAACCAGATGGAGAAGATTTGATCTAAAGAATGTGAGAAAAGTGAAAGGAAAAGAAAGGAAAGGAAAGGAGAGGAGACGAGAAAGGAAAAGAGCAGAGGAGAAGGGAAGGAGGGTGATCGTTTTTAGATTCTAAAATTATATATATGTATATATATACTTATATATGTATATACTATATATAATTATATACTGTATATGTGTACAGATATTCATACATATAGATGTTTTATATTGCATGTAAGTCATTAATTAAAATGCAGTTATGAATTGAAAGAAAATACTATTTTGATTAAAGGGAATTTAGTCACTACATTGAAAAACTCAAAGTCATAGTAAATAAGTAGAGATCTCCAGGCTAGAGAAGTTTAAAGTCTCTAGATACATGGTTACACTGAATAACACTGAATAAGTCCACTAAAATTTTCAAGTCAATAATTAATGTTTATCATGAAAATATTCATTTATATCGTATTGTTTTCATCTGCTCTTTCTCTTTAAGAAATATGCAAATATCGTTAATCTTGTTTATGTTCTACATTGACTATAAGAAACATTTGGCAAAATAAGAAAGCTGTAACTTTTCTAGAACATTGATGTCTGATAGTTACTTAACAGCTTGAACTTTCTGCTCAGGTCTTACTAAATTATTGCCTTCTAAAATATTCAAATAACAGGTTTGTAAAGATGTGCATATCTGTGCATATGGAGTGTGAGTGGAAAAACACAATAATTGTGCCATTTAATTGTTTGGCAATAAATTGATTGGAGAATGGTTATTACATTAAAAATGAAACTTAACTGCATATTCATATGAGTAGTCTGCTGATAAAGTCTCTGGTTATCTTGTTCACCTTGTACATTTCTGTGCTGTTATCAATAGTGCTCTACTTATCCTTTTTCAGAAAGTACCAACTATATGGGAAAATAAGTAAAGTGTCTCTTTTCTTTATTTCTTTTCTTATAATGTGCAGTAATTATAATATTTGGGACCTATGAAGTTGATCTGACTCATTTGTTAAATTAGATACTTTTAACTGTTCTCCATACATATTTGGACTATTTTATTATGCTTACTATTAATATTATTTAGGAAGTAGTTATAAAGCAGACATACTTTTTAAATGACACTGACAAGTGTTTTGAGAAAATTTCTCTTAACAGAGATACTGATTGCATGAAGAGAAAAGTGGTGTATGTACCTCAAGTGAATTTATGATGAGACAACAACAAAAAAGTTTCTCCTGAAGCAGAGTAAAATTCCAATTATGTCATTAGTCTATTTACTAAAAATAGGGTTGGTTCCAATTAAATTAGCAGCAAAGAAATAAGTCAGAACATTCTTGCAGTTCATGATCAATGTGAAAGAAGATTTTAAAAATAGAAATTTGTTTCAGAAAAAAAAAACACTTTATCCCTTGAGCATTCCTGAATATAATGGTGAGGCAGTAATGCAATTGCTCCTCTGCCTATCTTTTGCTTTTAGGGTACGCATGTATGTGCATATGAATAGCATGCATTAGAATTTGTATGTGTGTTTTATTATTTTGGTTTTTGTTTGCACACATAAGAGATGATTATTTACCATTAAATGTGATAGAAATGACTTATTTTATGAAGCGTGAAAAATAACATTCAAGAGAAATGCATATCTTTTTTTAATCTTGTTGACTATAGCAGAACCCTTTGTAAATAACTGAATACCCATGTCTTTTATGAGGAAGCATCTAAAAGCTTTGCTATTTTTGAACATTTTATTTCACACTAACATTTGTAGTATTGCAGTACATTAACTATTAGATAAGTAAGCATGACCTCATTTTCAGATATATTGGTGGAATCCATTTCATGTGAAGAAAAAAAAATGAGATTAACTTCTTTTAAATATAATGAATTCCAGGTAAGAATTTTGATCATTAGATACCATATGTTCATCTAAAACATAAAAGTTTTTTTTCTGAATAATGGCAGTGAGTATTATATATACATACACATATATATACTATATGTATTATATATATATATATACACAAATCACTAAATTAAAGAAATATGCTGACCACTTTCACTGTTCCATTTCCCATGTGTGTTTATTTTCATGATTAATTTTATTCACTCAAGTGCATGTTTGGTGTGACTTGCTGGATATTAGTGTCACTTACTTTTCTTGCTGACACTGGAGTCCTGGGAGATAGCATCTTTGTAACTATCCAAACACCATTTAGTAAGAATGTCTTGGGAATATTTTACTTTCCAGGATGAATAGAGTGCTATGAATATTGCAATTTTCTGTGAATTTATAGAAAACTAAAAATATGTTTTATTTAGAGCAAAGCTATCAGTATGTCATTAAGAAAACAAACAAATGTGCAACAAGAATTTTCATGTCAAGCACTCAGAAAAACTACCTGGAAATTCTCTTTGAGATGAGTCTCTTATTCAATAACTTAAAAGCTACATTTATTTTCAACACCTCCCACACATTTTTGTCAACAAAGAAACATATTAAGCAAGCAAAATTTACTTACAAAATACCTAATAAATAATTTGCAGAGATTGAATTTCTAAAAGAAAATGATAGTTCTAAAATAATATGCTTCAATTTAAAAACATTAGAAACTATCTCCTCCATTTTCTCTATTTTTGTTATAATGTATGCCACTTTCAAAGACTATTGCTACGTAAAATATGAAAATTCCCTAAAAATTGTTTACCCATAGAAGTCTACATCTCAAGTTTTTATTTGTTAAAGATATCAGAAACTGGTTACTTAACTGAAGACAACAATATATTATTTTTTAGTATAGGAGTACTTCTATCAGAAAATAATAAACTGTGTTCTATGAAAGAAGTACCATCACTTCTTTCTTTGTAACTTGCTTCTTAAAAAATTGAACCACAGGGGGGAAAAATCAAACCACACTTTATTTTTTTGGAATGAATAAAGCTGTGAAATTAAATTTGTACTTATTATTCAAGTGGCTTTGGGGAAAGGAATTTAAAAAGAGCCTGAGAAACTGTGGGCTTAAAAAACATTCCTAGCTGTTTTAATAGGGATTAGAACCTTGACCTTGGGAATGTACTTTGGCAAGTTATTCCAAGTGTCCAACCTTGGTAATGTGTTATAAGGGAAACATATTGCTGAGACCTGAGTTCTACAGAATAACTTGAATAAAGTAAAATCTGTAAATGCACCTTTGCAAACTGGAAGAGGATCCAAAAAATATTCTCATCTTGCGCTCTGCTACAATCCCCATGTTTCATTATAACGGCCATCCTATCTTAATGGTGTGCTTTTATCTTCCGGTCTCTCCCCACCCTCTTCCAGTTGCAGTTAAGTTTGGGAAAAATCCTAATTGCAACCCAACAAACTACTTTTCTTTGAAGTTTCTGATTTATTTCAAAGTTTAGAGAGCAGAAAACATTTTGCTGCCGTTTTTAACCTCTTTAATATAGATCACCAGAGAGCTAAAATTTTAGCATACTTATTAACATCCTTAAAGTATTGAATAAATCCGTGTTACTAAGCAAAGGTAATCAAAACTTCCTTAAATTCATTGCTTAGATTGGTGTTTTTGCACTGCCAGAAACATTTATGTCAACCAATAAGTAGAAATCATTATTTTTTAAAAATCAACAAGGAAATATTTTAGCATAAGTTTATGAAAAACATAAAGAGAAATATGCAAAAAGCCTTTTAATATTTGGAGACAAAAAAGAAACTAGAACAAATGAAAAATTATACCAATGATGTTAGAGGGAAGAATTCAACACCACAAAATGTTGACCACTACAAAACTATTTTATTATCAAATTATATGATAAAAAGTAATAGTGTTTTAAATACAGGGAAGTATTAAGTTTCATATAACCCAAAAAGTTCACAATAATAATTATTGAAATTACAATTAAAATTAAGAAAGTTGTATCTTGGATTTGTAGTCCAATCAAATAGTAAATCCTTTGGAAGTATATTATAATTAATATACTATTAAATTAATAGCATATTAAATTATAATTTAATATAATTAATTAAAATTTTATAATTTAACCTGTATTTGCAGGTAAGAATACTACATGATTACATTACAGTAATAAAATAATTGTTTAGGATTTTTTTTTTTACTATACTAAGAAGTTCTCTGTGCCTCTGTACTCAGGAATAACCCCTGAAAATACTAAGATTACTAGATATGTGCCCTAGATTGATCTGGGTCTGACATATACAAGGTTAAGTGTCTAACCTTCTTAACTATATCCCTCCAGCCTGAAACAACTTTTAAGACCAGGTAAAACTCATGTATATTACATTATAAGATTGAATAGTTAAAAATATGTAGATGATAAGACCCATAATGAAATATATATCTCACACAAAAATGTGAGTGAACTTGAATGCAGAGAAGCAGAAAATACTTAAAAGGGAACACAGCAAGAAAATAAGTAAAATAAAAATTTAATATAAAATCAGTGAATTATTCTAGCTATAGAACATATCTGGCTGGCAGTCGCTTTCCACACGCTCAGGCTGAGCATCAAGCTTGAGTGAAGTCCCAAGGAACCTACGTAAAGCAAAACTTTGTGACCTTGGACTCTGGGCTCAATGGGAACTGGGAGTAGAGATCCTCTGCCTGCTTCCCCCAATCTCTGGAAGCCCAGGGGTCATGTCCAGAAGCCACCTCCTGCTATCACCAGATAATCTCCTCATAGGCCACCGTCCGGAACTCACGGCTGCTTCTCCCAGAAGGGAGCATAAAATGAATATATTCCTGGACACATACTAAGACGTTCCCTGATACCAGCAATCCATACAGTCTCTGAAGCAGAGCCAGGAATAACCCCTGATCATTGCCGAATGAGGCCCCCAAACAAACAAACAACAACAACAAATATTGTTATTTAATGGATTCAAGAAGAATATCAAATTACAAGCACAAAAACCACAAAGAGGGTTGGTGAACAGAAAAATACCGAGGTTAGGCATTAGGCATATACCAGCCATCATTTTTTTCTCAATACCACATGCATCCCCCCACATTCCATCTGATGTAGCCAGAAGATATTCCCCAAATTACAACGGTTACACTGGTGTCCCCTAGCATTCCAGGGACTGAGTAGTACTGCATTATTGAGCCCTAGCTTTGATCTGCCTGACATGTTGGCCAACAATAACCTTCTGTGGTCCAGAGACCCTGGGCATCATTTGGAAGACCCTTCCCCCCAAAAAAGAATAAAACATGAAGACAAGCATGCCTTGAGGTCTGAGAAATAGCTTGAAGAACTGTAGTACAACTGCAGGGGCATGCAGAAGCTCAGATTCATTCGTTGACACTCATCTACTGAACATTACTGGCTGTTGCACCAGACACCAGGTTAGTGAGTAGCTCATGGACACTGTCAGGTGTCAACAAAACAAAACTACTGTAGGTAGCTTGCCGGGCTCTCTGAGAGGGATGGAAGCTTTTGGGGCAGCCTCTAATCACATTTACAGGTGTTCCTAGTCAGGCATATAGGTGGGTATGATACTTTCAGTAGGCTGCCAGGTTCTCTGAGAGTAAGAACTAGAGAATAAGAGGTCCAGGAGCTTGGTTTTAGAGTCTCTGGATCCTGGTCGTTGATGGGGTTACACAGCAGTTGGCGGGTGTAATTGTCTAGCTACTGGAAGGTGAGGGAGCTGGGTGGAAGAGGCCCAGAGCTGAACCAAGCAGACTTGGAGATCTCAGCCCCAGGTCCCGGACACCTAGGTTACTCTGCCGGTTCCTCGTCCAAGCATGTGGAAAGTGGTCTCAGCATGGCTTTGGCTGGGTCCCAGAGGTCTTCAGCTGTCGGGGCGCTGCTCAGGGCAGAGAGCGAAACTCAATCCGCCCTCCTCCAAGGGTCCCCAGTGATGATAGCCAGGTGCGGGGGCAGGAGACTCCACATTACTTTATTTTTTAAATGAATTACTGTGAGATAGTTAAAAGGCTTTCATGTTCAAGATTTAGCTGTACAATGATCGAACACCCATCCCTCCACCAGTGCACACTTTCTACCACCATGTCTCCAGAATATCCCCCTCCCATCCCAATCCTCAGCCTGACTCCATGGCAAGAAATTTCCTCAATACTCTCTACTATTTTTTTTTTTTTTTGCTTTTTGGGTCACAACCGGTGATACACAGAGGTCACTCCTGGATCTGCACTCAGGAATTATCCCTGACGGTGCTCAGGGGACCATATGGGATGCTGGGAATCGAACCTGGGTTGGCCACTTGCAAGTCAAATGCCCTACCTGCTGTGCTATCACTCCCAATACTCTCTACTTTTGAGAAATATGTTTTACTCATATTTTCCCACCACCATTCAAGCCTGCCTGCTAGGGGCAGATGCTAGATCATTTATTGTCCATTGACCATTTTGAATATCTTGTGCGCCACAGCCGTGTGCTTCTAGAATCCTAGAATGTAGGTAGTTGGGTTCCAGAGACATTTCTTTAGGGCACTAATCCATTTGGGGATTCAATTGGGCATCTCTAAACCAAGGCTGTTGGTGCACTAAGATGACTCCTGGAGGCACCTTGTAGGGGTGACAGCCAGACTGAGGAGTAGGTAGGGACCAGGAAGGGACATCCTAGTGCCTCTGCCCTTATGTGAAATGGATATTTAATCTTGGAACCAGCACACCTTGCCTGTGGAAGCTCTTGGTAGCAAGGATTACATCTGGAGTAGGAGGGGAGACTCCACCTACTCCATTTGGGGTGCCACGTTGAAATTGGCTCAATATGAAGCATGGAGAAATCTCCAGTTCTGTGGTGTCTTCCGGGACTCGCTGCTGAGTCTGTGGCTTTTGATCTCTTTCAAAATTTATTTGTGGATCTCGAAGAAAGGCCAGTAATAGAGTTTATAGGGTGGCACTAGAGTTGGTTTGTGAGGGTGACTGCCAGTGCTTCCACCCCAACTCCATGAAAGCCTGGAGATTTCAGTCACAAAAGCCTGCATACCTGAATTTTCAGCAAATTATATCTGGGTGAAGTCCGTTCTGAGAATGGTGGACACAGACCGGGGATTTTGGCAATTTTGTATTGTGGAAGCAAGCAGCTGATGGGGGCTCCGCTTGGGCAGGGACAGGCCAATCTTCCCCCATCTGATTTACCCTGGTCTGTTCAGCCATACGCAGGTCCAAGATTAACTGTGGCTTTTGGTTTCTTTCGAGATTTATCTATGGGTCTCTGAGATAAGACCAATAACTGAGTTTATATAGCTGATCTGGAGGTGGTTTGTGAGCATGGCTCCCACATACTAACTTTTGGCCATTTAATTTCTTGGTAAACTTGGTCCCACGTTGTTGGGGTCTGGCCAAAAGCATAGTGGCAATTTTGGGGTGTCAGTAACCCTGAAGACACCATAAGACTGCTGATGCACTTGCCTTGCAGGTACAGGTTGACCTGTTGGAGGCATAATACCCCTACAAACATTGATCATAATAAAAAATTGGACTGAAATAATCTTTAGTAAGTAAGTAAAGTAAAGGCCCTCCCGTTGTTCATTGATTTGCTCGAGCGGGCCCAGTAACGTCTCCATTGGAGATTTTGTTGTTACTGTGTTTGGCATATCGAATACATCACGGGGAGCTTGCCAGGCTCTGCCGTGCGGGCGAGATACTCTCGGTAGCTTGCAGGGCTCTCCGGGCTGGAGCGATAGCACAGTGGTAGGGCGCTTGCCTTGCAGGCAGCCAACATGGCCGACCCGAGTTCGAAATAATCTTTAAGATTAAAAAAATACTTTAGAAGAAAATAAATCAAAAGCTAGTTTGATTACAATTTAGACACTATTGTTTTAATTTCACAGAATTATGTTACATAAAAATAGGTTAATTGATCTTGATAATAAATAAGAACTTTTTCCTTATGAAAAATTCTTTTATGAGGTAATCCTCATTTGGAAAGCAAAAATGAGTAAATTTTTCTTATGACACAGATAAAGATCGTATGTCCACACTATGTATAAATATGTATAAAATAGTTATCAAACATCACCGTTACTCATCGATTTGCTCGAGCAGGCACCAGTAATGCCTCCATTCATCCCTGTTGCATGCTAGCGTAGCCCAATGGAATCCATGCATTCTCGGAACATGAAGAACCTCAAGCCGATCATTCAGGGTCTTGACGAAGAAGTCTGACCATCTCATAGGTGGGCCACCAAGTGATCTTTTGACGTCCCATGGAATCCAGTTGGTAATGGCTCTAGTCCAGCAATCGTCTCTAAATCTCATTGCGTGACCAGTCCATCTGATTTTCAATGCCTTGGCAAATGAGACAGCGTTCCTGATTCTTGAACGTTGATGGAGGTTGGAATTTTGGATATTATCTCTCATTTGAGTGAAGCATGATACTCCAAGCATAGCTCTTTCGATTCCTCTTTGAGAGACCCGAATAGCATTCTTATCCTGTTTTCATAGATCTCAGGTCTCTGAGGCATATGTTAATGCAGGAAGAACAGTAGAATCAAAGAGATGTGCTCGGAGCTGGAGGTTCTTCAACCTTTTAGTTATTTCTTCAATGCTCTCGAAGGCGTTCCAAGCCGCTCTCTTTCTTCTGCATAACTCAGGTGCCAGGTCATTTGTCATTTTGACTTCTCGACCTAGATATATATAACTGGTGCATTCGGAGATGGTGGTTTCGTTGAGAGTGAATGGAATGTCAGGAACAAGACTGTTTTTCATGAACATTGTCTTTGTGAGATTCAGTTGTAATCTAACCTTTCTACACTCAGTCGAAATCGGTCAGCATTTATGCCTCTTGGCTGATGTTTGGTGTTATTAGAATGACGTCATCAACAAAGTGGAGGTGGTATAGTTGCCGACCGTCTATCTTCACTCCCATTCCTTCCCATTCCAGTCGTCGCTTATGTTCTAGAGGGTAGCACTGAAGAGTTTCGGTGAAATAGTATCACCCTGCTGAATCCCTCTCTTGACATGGATGATCACTTCTTTGTAGAATGATGAAATCCTTGTAGTGAATCTGTAATGTAGCTCATGGAGTATCCTGATGTATTGAGTTTGAATGTCCTGATTGGCTAGGGCTTCGATGACCGCTTCCATCTCAACAAAATCAAAAGCCTTCTTTAAATCAATGAACGTTAGACAGAGTGGCATCTTCAACTCCTGAGAAAAATCAACAAGCTTGATTATCATGTGGATATGGTTGATGGTGCTGAATCCTTTTCGGAACCCAGCTTGCTTGCATGGTTGTCCTTTATCTAATGTTCTGCCAATCCTATTCAGGAGGACTTGATTGAACAGCTTGTAGATGACAGACAATTGTCAGATTGGGCAACATTTGCCAATGTCATGGATGTGTCCCTTCTTGTATAGTAGTCCAGTCCTGCTGGTTTTCCATTGGGACAGAACCCTGCATTCAGACAGGTAGCGTGTGAAGAGCACTTGCCAGTGTATTGATGAGTACTGACGGTTGGTTCTTCAGATGTTCAGGTCTGATCTTGTCTGGGCCAGGTGCTCTTTGTTTCTTTACTGATGAGATGATGTGTTGGATTTTGTAAGGGAGAATGTTGGGAATGACATACCCATCCTGCGTAATTTGGTATGTGGGCAAGTGGATGTGACTATTAAAGAGATCTGAGTAGAAGTCACAAATAATCTTCTCCATTGCCCTTCTGGAAGATGTGATAGATCCATGAGGATGTCAGAGGGCAGTTATATCTTTGTCTTGTAGTTGGTGAAGGACAGGTGGGCATTAAAAATGCTTTTCCGGGCTTCTGCCACATCTACCAGAACTGCTGCTCTTCTGTCTTTGAGGTCATGCTTGATCACTTCTCTGCACTGTTTTACGAGCTCGGATATTCACTTGCGGTTGCCTGAAGCATGTGCCAAGACACATCAGTGAATAAGCTCAAGTGTTCGAAGAAAGGCGTTTTTTTTTTTTTTGTGGTTATCTCTCTCTTGGCGTTTCTCGCACAATCATGGAGGTGCTGAACCAGTTGATCATATTCCTCGTCAATGTTGTCAATGACGGCATCTTCCCATGTTGCTGCAACAGAGCCAAAGAGCTCCCAGTTGGTGGTCGTTCTGGGAGTTCTCTTCTTAAACTTTGCATTCCTTTTCCCCCACTCTGTGAAGTAGAATTTTGCACCAAGGAGACTGTGGTCCAATCCTATTTGGAATTTTGGGACATCGGTCAGGCAAAGCCATCGATTGAATATGATGTGGTCTATTTCATTGTGGAACAATCCACCGGGAGACTCCCATGTCCAACGTTTAGATTCGGCCTTTATCAAACTTAAATAATAAAATAGCAACCTATTATAAAAATGGGTCAAATTTTACACATTACATCAATTTTGAATAAATTTTTAATTAAATGTAGTATAAATCTGAACATTAAAGTTGTCAAAATCTTGATATCTTTAATATATTACACATTACAACCATAAAGGCATACCATCAAACAAATCACTAAAGGAACTAAAATCAAAGAGGTCATCAATTACATATATTGGGTAGGATAAAGAACAGGTGAAAAAAATTTTTTTTCTGTATCACTGTATCACTATCATCCTCTTGTTTATTGATTTGCTCGAGTGGGCCCCAGTAACGTCTCCATTCATCCAGCCCTGAGATTTTAGCAGTCTTTCCTTATTCGTCCTTCACAATGATTTCTTATTTGAGGCTCTCTCATGGTCATGAGAATGAGACCCGTTATTGTTACTGTTTCTGGCATATTGAATATACCACGGGGAGCTTACCAGGCTCTGCCTTGTAGGTGGGATACTCTCAGTACCTTTCTGAGTTCTACAAGAGGGATGGAGGATGTATATAAGAGAATACAAGCAAGTATGTTAAAACCAAACACGTGTACTTCTTTAGGTATATCAGTGGGCTAGACTATAAGAGGTCTCACAGCCGCGAATGCCACCCCCTGCTTCTGGGAGCTTTGTTTTATAGTCTCTGGATTTTGGCTATTGATCGCATTACATGGCCCCAGGGACAGTTTGTGGGTGTGACTGCCAAGCTACTAGAAAGTAGGGGATATGGGTGGAGGAAGCCCAGTCCCGATCCTTGCAGGCTCGGAGATCTCAGCCCTGGGTCCTCCATATCTGGGTTCCTCTACCTGTTCCTTCATGTGTGAGGCTAATCCTAGCATGCGAATAATGGCCTTGAACACAGCTGTGGCTGGGTTCTGGAGGTTTTTGGCTGCCCGGGTTCTGCAGAATTTTTTTCTAGAATGTAAAAGCAGAATCATTTTGGAAAGCAATATAATATTTTTAATAAAGCTAAACATTTGTATACCACACAAGTCAGCAATCTAAATCTGCTTCATTACTCAAATGAAATAAAGTGTTATGTGCATGGAAGACCCCATTAAAAAATACAGCTTATGGCTTTGTAAATACTTACCAAAGATCAAAGTAACCTAACTATTCTTCAGTTGGCAAATCAATAAAGTATGTTCTCTATGTAAACAATGGAATATTGTCTAAGTATAAAAAAGGGAAAAGGAAGACTTTCACATATCACTAGGTGTGGATTTTCAGTTGCTTTATTCTAAGTAAAACAAATTCTCTCTTAAGAAGAAATAAGCTGTTTCCTATATAGCAAATTTTTAAAAAGTCTTTAGGGCTGGTGATACAGTTTAATAGATTGGGACATCTATAAGGCCACGAGATTGATTTCCCCTTAAAAATATATGTTAAAATCAGTCTTAGTTTCAAAATGAAATTTTAGGGAGGATACAGTGATAACACACTTACCACATTTGCATAACTCCTGTCATGATCATATATTCAACGTGTATGAGTCTAAATAGATACATCACTATCATTCAAGTTCTATAGCTTTACATTAGGTTAATTATCATTATTGTGCATTTTAAAGGTTCTGACTAATGAACAATGCATGAATTGACCATCACAGTATCTATTAGAGAATAATAAATGGCCAAAAATTCTCCATGATTTACCTAGTGTTTTTTTATTTATTAAAATGACTTTCTGGAAAAGGCAAATAATAATTTGCACATTTTAACTATGATTCTGGAGACACTTTTAAAAGATAAATAAATATAAAATGATGATAAGAATGGCACCTTTTGGAGCAATCTTGTACTACAATACAGCCAGTTGAAACAATTTACTTGTTTCCATCATGCATCTTTATCTTTACAATCACTTATTAGAATCTCACTTTATAATTTGGTAATAATATTAGCAATATGACAAGAACTAATGATATTGTTGATATTTTGTTCTACTACAGTAACAGATGGGACATAGTTACTCATTAAGATCAAAAGCCATCTTTGCAATTTGAATTGCAAGAAAGTCCCACACACAAAGCCCCATAGTTTGGAATGTCGTGTTAACTTAAAAACGATGCCTTGACTAAATGTAAGTGGAAAATACAGAATCACGTGCTTTCTTTTTTACAGTCTATACATATGAGCTAACCTCTGACTGACCTATTCCCTGAAGCCATATTCATTGCACTATACTTTTATGATGTCAGTTTCTCAATATCTTCTGGTTATTAGAATTTATGTGGGTAGCAACCCAAACATTTGAGAATTTATTGAAGGAAATAATTTAAGGAGAAAGTAAAGAGACATCTTTATTATTTATAAGTATAACCAGTCCTATTTTTAGCTACTCTCAACTACTTTGACTGGAAGAATTTAACCTTGTATCTGATTTTTAAATTTATCCATTCTTCTGGAATATAGTTGTCTCACAGAAAAAAGGAGATATAATATATATTCATATTCCCTGCATTTCCTCAAATAGTTTCCACAAATGTATTTCCAGCAAATGCTAGAAAATTGCATGAATATATACATATAAATGAATATAAATAACCCTTGTACACTAGTACATTTATGTTGCTTGTGTTCATATCTAATTTTCCATAAGTACCTATAGGATTTCCATAATGTTGTTATATTAAATATAATAGGAAACAAATACTTTCTGGAAATGCAATTAAATCACCAAACATAATGCTACCTACATATAGCATTTGACAACACAGCATTGCCAGGAGGAAAACATTCCAACATCTGCAGCTCTAATCATGACTCCAGCAAGAACATCCTTCCCATGTGCTCAAAGAGAGAGGTACTAATTAATCATTAAGTACTCTTACATCATACTGGGCTGCTGCTTCTGTTTCAAATCAACTGGAGTGTGTGGAGTGACAGTAGCAATAGCAACAGCAACAGTTCCAAACATTGAACATGACAGGGAAAGTGTGGATTACTGAAATTCTGCAAGGACTGTGGTTTGGAACTGATACTTGAATTGTTTAATAAATACACACCAAATCTTGCTTTTCTGGGTTTTACTGGCATCTTGCCAGAAGTGTTTTCTAATTTGGACTAATATGCATTTTTTTTCAATTGTAGAGGTGTGAGCATTTGAGAGCTATCCGTGTATCATAGCTGAATAAGGTATATTAAATGAGTAGTTTTCTGTTTTATTAATCTAAGAAATAATGTTCATGATTCAGTATTGCAGATGTTACATCTATCACATCACATAACTTCCATACTCAGGAATATTTATCTTGGATTGTCAGAATATCATGATGATAATGCATCCCCTAAAAAATTGTGTCATTCAATCATTTTATGTTTCCATTGTAAGATATTTGGAAAGTATAAAAACAGCTTGGATGAAATTAGTTTTTCAGTAATCAAAAACTTAAAGAAGCCTTGTAGTATTACCTTCAGTTATAATAAAATAATTTCATTTTGCTGCATTCATCATAAATACTAAGCCTGTGGTGGGATCTTATACTATGCCAGTCTTTTATATAAGAACTTAACATATAGTATCTTAGTCATTACCACAACCTTTATGGCAAAAATGTTACTGTTTTATATATGGGTGAACTGTGGGTTGAAAATCTAAGTCATTTTCTCATGCACATTTGGTTATTTTTGGTAGATTTGAAACTTCATAAAAATGTTGTGATATAGAATCTCTCATTCAAATATATGTCCACATGTTGCTGATAGAACTACCTCAGACAGTGCCAAGACCAACGTGGCAAGAAATCTTGCATTTCCCAGAGTTTTTCTCACCAAGTAATACTAGAATTTCTGTGGCTGCTTAAATGGTTCATCCAATCAATCCTTGGTTCTTGTTATTTCTCTTGCTAGGTGAGAGCAATAATTCAGGTTTGTTCCTTTGCCATGCTGACTGGCAGACAGTTCTATACTTCTGGCTTCTTTCAGTAATATACTTGGTTACGCTTTAAGTAGCACCATGGTTTGGCTCTTTACAATTCTGAGATCAGCCATAACCCTTTACTGAAAAAATTTTCTGCAGAGCCAGAGGAAATCATAACCACTTGATAGCTTTGTGAAACACCCTGTTCCATAAGGCTATTTGTGAAGCAGCAGTCCCTAGGGAAGTAACAGAAGATAATAATTTCTTCCAGGTCAAATTTTCTCACTTGTGTACCTTGTTGTAGTTGTCATACTCGCAATATTATACTTCTTGGTGACATGTCAGTTCACATTTTGACAGACTATCAAATGAAAGAATTGGCAAATGACAGTTTTATGGCCAACTGGTGTATTTTTACATGACTTTACTAATGGTTTAAAGGGTTGTTATAATTTTTTTGAAAAAGCCAATGAAAAGAACATGTGACAAAGACTACATTGCCTAGAATATATAAAATCTTTCAGAAAAAATTTCTACATCCCGTGGCCTAGTTTCTAAAACTATGGGTCATGAGACCATATGTGAGGTTATATAATTTTTGGAAAAATAAACATTGTTTTAAAATAAATTTGTTATAATTTATTATCAGTAAATGTTTGGATTTTGTTGCAATTTTATATACCTATGTACCTAGGACCATATCAAAATATAGCTTGGGCAAAAAAGATTTCTGAGTGGCAAAGGTTAAGAGACAAGCTCTATTCCACAGTACAAGAATATTTTCCAGAAAGCATGATACCACTTCCCAAGGGTGCTGAAAAAATCAAAGAGGGAAGTAGTAACTTAAAGGTGCAGTTGAAAATGGATGAGTTTACTGTTTCTTTGCTTCTAAGATACATTTCTAGGAAGCACTGTGTAGTTTGTTTTCTGAAAATAGGGTATTAGACCAAATAAATTTGGGGATGTTTGGTAGGAATGCCAGTCAGTAGAGATCTTGGAACATACAACTGAGATTCTTTAGCATTGTAAGAATAGAGAGGAAATGAGATAAATTATTGGTGAAAAAAATAGACAATGGTAGGTGGTTTTGGCATTTTGGTGGTGGTTAAAGTATAGGTTTTTATTTTCATCAAAACCACTCAAGGTGACATTATTTTAACCTTTTACTTTTTATTTTCATTTTTGAATGAAAAGTATGTAGGGATAACCAATAAGTACTTTTTTTTTAAATATTAGCAGCTGTGCTACCTCCTATTATCTAGTTCTTGCTCTCGGAGAACCTGGCAGGCTAACGAGAGTGTTCTGCCCACATGGCAGAGTCTGGCAAGCTCCCTGTGGCATGTTCTGTATGCCAAAACCCAGTAACAATGATGGGTCTCATTCCCCTCACCCAGAAAGAGACTTCAATGTGGCACTTGCTAAAATCTCTGGGCTAGGACGAATGGAGACGTTACTGGTGCCTGCTTGAGGAAATCAATGAACAACAGGACGACAGTGATACAGTGATTCTCGATTTTAATTTTTTCTTTTATCATTAGACTCAAATTTTCTTACTTTTAGAATGAAGAGAGTTAGAGATAAAATTATCATTTTTAGAAATTACTCAGTCTGAGTTACCAGGTGTAGAAGATACCTGGTAATAATCAAACATTGAAAAGAATAGGATGACCATGAGAAGATCCAGGGGTGAGGCAGGAAAATGAGAAGTGGGTATAAAGAAAAGATATTAAGGTACTTAAAAAGTATGGAGAAAATGAACATACCAGGGTATGAATTTATCCAACAATTTGTTTCATTCCATAAGGCCAAACTCCAGGATTATTCTGTAAATTATCTAGGAAAACACTCATTATTTTTCTTACATGATCAATAATTATGGTGTCATAGTTTGAACCAAGACTCTCACAGAATAGATGCATTTACTTTACAAAATCACATTCTTAAACCTCAGGACAATTTCTTAGAATACTACAAATGCTATTTAACATATCGCCATTCAGTCTCCAGATTCCCTATATAGGTACTTAATTTTTGTATGTGCATATATTATTTTTCAGAATAGCATGACAAGAGGCCTTCTGAGGCAACTGCAGCAAATAATGTACAAGTGACAGACTTTATGAGAGGAAATACATTGAAAACAAAATGTGATAAAGATCCTTTACCCAAAATACAGAAAAAACCTCACAATAATGAGCACAATCAGTACTAAAACATTCCATTAAATTCGGCCAACTAGGAATTTTTTCATTCTCTTTCTTCTTCCTCACCTTTCCAGGTGATATTAATCTCCCAGTTGACATCTCCAAGGCCTTTTTGAAATGAGAGATGGAGTCTCCTCCCATCTGGTTTGATTCTGGCAGCTTCAATGCTTGACCTTCACTGGATCCACTTGTCCAACCCTGCATCTTTTGAATGGAGAAACCACTATTATCCATCTGTACCACAGCTCTCACATAAATTTGCCCTGCTCACAACTCTACTTTCTCCTGTCAGTGGGTGAAGACCAGGAGGGAATACAAAGAGCAGCTCCCAGCCTAATCTTAGTCCTAGGCAGTCAATCCATCCTCAGCAGACCAGAAACACAGCAAACACACAGCGAAGATACGTAGAAGACCACTAAGTTCAATGAGTAAAAACGATAATGCAAAAGATGCAAGCAGCACCAAACAGCTCTGTAAATTCTCATAAAGTTACTTTAGAATCACCGTAATAAGGGTGTTAAATAAGTGCAAAAAAAAGTGCAAAAAATGGTGCAAGAAGTCAACAATTTTCAATTGTACACAAAGTTAATGTTTAATTTATATTTAATGTTGTATTTTGTTCATGTGTTGTTCTTTTTTAGCTCCATAGATAATTTATTACAATCTTTTACTTATCAATTCAGATTCTTAGGCAGTATCTACAATGCAATATTTTTGAATATAAATTCAGTATTGCACCTTCTTAGAATAAAGCACTTTATATTTTTATAGGCCATTTAGATTTCCTCTTAAAATTTCCTAAATTCTCCTCACTCACACTAAATTTTACATGACTAGAAAGATAGATACTTGGATGAGGATTTATCTATTCCATGTAAAATTTAAGATATGTTAGAACAAAATTATTTGCTATATTTAATTCATAATTTATATACTTGTAAAAAAGAGATAGTTTTCAAAAGTATATTCTGTCAACATATAATTTTTTACAATTTCATGCAATTTTAATAGTTCAGGCCTTTTAATCCATATGTGTATAGGTGTTACCATATCCACAATCAATAATTTTTAAAAATCACATTCCCATACATGGAATAATAAAGAAACAGTAATGGAACACTAAATATTGCAAATCATCGGAACTGTAGATAATTTTTACAGAACTGAGCTTATCTGAGAGGGGGCCTGGTGGTGATCCTTGGGATACTGTGAAGGGAAGTAGGCTCTGGTGATGGCTGTGGTATTGGTATAATGTCTACATTAACAGTATGGCAGAATTATATATTCCAGCAACTCAATAAAAATGGTTAAAAATATAGGGAAAATATTTGAATAGAAATTTTGCCAGAAAGACATATTCATGTTTATAAGTTCATGGAAAGGAGCTCAATGCCATCTATTATTAGAAAAACCATAATCATCATTATAAAATCAGAATATTATGTTACTACACCCTATTTGAGAAGCCAAAATTTGGAATACTAAGTCTTCACATGTTTCCATGAACTAGAATGCCCTGGAATTCTCATGGATGTTTGGCATCATCAAATACATATTCACTTTTGGAAAAGAGCTTGTAAATTTCTTAAAAGTTAAAATGCATCATAATTGGATTCCAGCCATTCCACTATTAAGTGTTGACATAGGGGAAATGAAAACATAATCCTTGCTCTACAACCGTTCCCTCTCAACTCCCTAATGATCCAGGCAGAAAGGATCGCAAATAAATCTTTCAGCTGATCTAAGTTGGAGTACTAATATGAATGAATGAGTTTATCAGTAACAAAATTCTAGTTTGTTTTAGTATCTCAGTTAAAGTAAATGCTTAACTAAGTAAGTGCTTAATTAAAGTAAGTATAAAACGCAAGTAAACAAATAACAAAAGACTGATTGATTTTCACCAAAAAAAAAACCACCAATTTTAAATACTGTCAAGAAAGAAAAAAATATCTTGTGCCTTAAAATATTCCCCTTGAGGCTGGAGCAATAGCACAGCGGGTAGGGCGTTTACCTTGCACGTGCTATACCCGGGTTCAATTCCCAGCATCCCATACGGTCCCCTGAGCACTATCAGGGATGACTAGAGAGTGCAGAGCCAGGAATAACCCCTGTTCATAGCTGGGTGTGACCCAAAAAGCAAAAAAAAAAAAATCCCCTTACATTGGCAAAATGTTCCACTAAGGTAACCATTCTGTTGGATTATAATCTCATATAATTATCCTTTTTTGAAATATTTAAGTCATAGATGATTAAGAATGTAATTCTGACACTCACAGCTTATTTCAAGAGATGCAGAGATAAGGGCAGAAAAGGGAGAGAAATAAAATTTATCCAATAATTCTATCTAGGAAGGTACTGTGTGGTTGTTGCTAGCACTTGAAATGAAATAAAATAATAATTCTTTTAAAAAACTTAGGCACCAGCGACACAGTACAGTGGGTAAGGTGACATACACATGGGAAATGGGGTTTGATTCTCAGCACCCCAAATCCTGCAACAATTGAGTTTCGGTCTTAGAGACTGAAGTAAACCTGAATACGATCAGGTGTTGCCTCCAAAAAAAACAAACAAGAAAACAACTAAAAGTAATTTATTATATATATGAGAGAACATATGAAAAAAAAAGGTGTTTTACAAATTCCTGAATTCACAGAGTTGAGTGGACTTCCATAGATAAGATCATGTGTCTTATATATAGAAAAATAAATAGACAAAAGATATCCCCTCACACCAGAGAATGGGACGCATCAAAAAGTACAGCATCAACTAGTGTTGGAGTGAATATGGGCAAAAAGAGCTCTTATTCACTATTGGTGCAAATGTCTACTGGTTATGCCTTTATGGAAAACAATGTGGAGACTCCCCGCCAAAAAAGAAAATGAGCTTCCACATGGCCCAGCAATTCTATTTCTTAGAATATACCCCAAGGACTTAAAAAGGGTGCAAAAAAGTTCATTTCAATGCTGTGCACAATGGACAGAATCTTGAAAAAGTACCCAAGAACAGGTGACTGACTGGAAACAAAACAAAACAAAACAAAGATGGTATATACATCATGATTCACCACTTAGTCATTAGAAAAAATTAAATTATGTAATTTGTTGCGTGCATGGATCTGGAGAGTATCATGCTGAGTGAACTTAATCAGAAGGAGAGGGCCAGAAACAGAATGATCTCTCTCATACAAGAGATATAAAAAAACGTAGTGGGGGAATAAAAAATGCACAAAGGTAATACAAACAAAGAATGTGTTTACTGTGGGGAACAGGCAACTGAAGCATGTGTGTGTGTGTGTGTGTGTGTGTGTGTGTTTGTGTGTTGGGGGGGCAGGATGAGGAAGAAGATCTCTATGACTGTGGTCACTCTGGAGTTTATCAATAACAAAATTGCTGGAAAATGGTAAAGTGTTATGCTTTTAATAACAATATTTTCAATCACAGTGCCTAAAATTAAAAAATAATGTGCCTGACATAGAAGCAGGCAATGGGATGGAGGAAAACTGGTGACACAGGTGAAAGAAGTGGACACTGATGAAGAAACTGGTGTTGAGACATACAATGGGAATGATTAACTTTGTAAATGATGGTACCTCAATAAAATAAAGAAATATGTAGCCATAATTGTTAGCAACAAGGCAAATAGATTGTGACAAGCTTCTCTGATCTTGTTGTTTGTTTGTTTTTTACATCTGGCAGTGTGAAGGAGCTACTCCTAGATTTGTTCTTAGGAATTACTCCTGTCAGGCTCCAATGACCTTATGGGATGCCTAGGATTGAGCCCTGGTTGGCCACAAGCAAGGTAAAAGTCGTACTCACTGTACTATTTCTCTGGCCCCTCTCTTTTTGAAGTTGCTGTACACCTGGGTTTGGCCAATGGAATATAAGTCAGAGAAATGTTTGTTACTTCTCAGTCAAAACAAAAAAGTTGATAATTTCTCCCTTGCTTTGAGAACCCAGTAAGTCCTCTCTCATATAAGTGACATATTTTCATATTTGTGGGACCTCTATTAGTCAGGGTCCCTGAGGATTTATGTTATGTACAACTTGTTAACTTTGTTAGGAACAAAAAATTTTGGAGTTATATGTTACTGCAATGCTATTTATACTATCATTCTAACACAAATGGAGTATACAATTTGTCTTTCATGACAACAAGACTTCTTCAAAGAGGTATTTTAGATATTTCCAAAGAAAGTAATTTCCAAGATGTTTATAACCCAATCCTTTCCCAGGAATAAAATGAAGGTTAATACAGAATTACCATAAGTAAATAATTTATAAAGGATAGTTTGAAACTATCCTTGTTCACAAATCTATCTTGAGAAACTGCCACGAAAAACATACTATAACAGAGAGTACAGGACAGCGGACCCTTATCTAGAGGTAGATCTTTACCTACAAGCCTGCAGGAAATCATCTCACCAACTCACGTGCATGCTCTCAGATTACCTGGTTTGTCTTCTATAATGAATGATACAACTTTAAAGCTCCCCTAAACCCTATAAAGTTGTCACTCTACTAGTAATCCTCTGAAAAGTTGGTAACATTATAAAAGAACAGATTCAAACATTTTCTTTTAATGTATCATTTTTTATTTCTCATTTATTGGAATTTTTGTGTTTTTTCCCTTATTTTAAAATTTAGTCCTTATAACCATGAATTTCAAAGTTACTCATGATTAGGTTTTCAGGCATACAATGTTTCAAGACTCAGTTCTTTTAACAGTGCCTGTGTCCCGACAGCAATGCCCCTAGGCTGTCTCTAGGACACATTTTTTTTTAATTTTTATTAGTGAAGCACCAGGTACAGCTGTAGAGTTACAAATTTTTGTGCTTGGGTTTCAGTTATACAATGATCGAGTACCTATCCCTCCACCAGTGCCCATTCTCTAACATCAATCATCCCAGTATCCTTTCCACCCCCCACCCCCCATCCCACCCTGCCTCTGTGGCAAAACATTTCCTTTTGTTCTATCTCTCCTTTTGGGTGCTTTAAATGTTTGGAAGAATTTGCTAGTGAATCCATCTTGGCCTGGGTTTTTGATTTTGGGAAGATTTTGATTATAGTTTCTATTCCCTTGATAGGAATGGGTCTAGTCAGGTATCCCAAGTCTTCATGGTTCAATCTTGGGAGATTTTAGGAATCCAGGAATTTATCCATTTCTTCTAGGTTCTCTTGTTTCATGGAGTACAGACTCTCAAAGTAGTCTCTGATGATCTTTTGAATTTCATTGGTTTCTGTTGTGATGTCCCCCTTTTCATTTCTGATTCGGTTTATAAGGGTTCTCTCTCTCTCTTTCTTTGTGAGTCTTGCTAGTGGTTCATCAATCTTGTTTATTTTCTCAAAGAACCAGCTCTTGGTTTCATTGACCTTTCAGACTGTTTTGTGGGTTTTCATGTCGTTTATTTCTGCTCTAAGTTTCATTATTTCTTACCTTCAGTCAAGCATGGGTTTCTTTTGTTGGTATTTTTCTAAAATACTGAGCTGTGAGGTCAGGTTATCTAGGTAGGCCCTTTCTTCTTTCCTTAGGAATGCTTGCAAAGCTATAAATTTTCCTCTTAACACAGCTTTAGCTGCATCCCACAAGTTGTCATAGCTTGTGTCTTCATTCTCATTTGTTTCCAGGTATATTTTGATTTGTCCTTGATGTCCTTCCTGATCCACTCGTTGTTCAATATTGAGTTGTTTAACTTCCAGGAATTTGATTTGTTTCTCAGTGTCTTTGTTTGATTCGCTTCTATATTCAGCACATTGTGGTCTGAAAAGATTGTTGATACCACTTCTATTTTCCTTATTTTATTGAGGTATGTTTTATGGCCTAGCAATGGTCTATTTTGGAAAATGTTCCATGTGCACTGCAGAAGAATGTGCATTCTTTCTTTTGGGGCGTGTAAAACCCTGTATAGGTCTATTAGCCCTCTCTCTCTCTTCTATTTCTTCCTTCAAAGCCAATGTGTCCTTGCTGAGTTTGTTCTTGTTGATATATCCAGAAGTGATAAGGCGATGTTGAAGTCTCTAACTAATATTGTTTTGATAGCAATGTCCTCCTTAAAATATTTTAGCAGTTGCTTTAAGTATTTTGCTAGTTCCTCATTAGGTGCATATACATTTAAGAGTGTGATTTCTTCCTGTTGTACGTATCCTTGATAAATAGAAAATGGCCTTTTCTGTCCCTTTTAATCTTTTTCAACCTAAAATTTATGTTGTAGGATACTAGTATGGCCACCCCAACTTTTTTGAGGGAACTGTTTGCTTGCAGGATTGTTTCCCATCCTTTAACTTTGAGTCTGTGTTTTCTCTGAATGTTCAGATGAGTTTCTTGTAGACTGCAGAACGTTAGTTTCAGTTCTGGATCCATCTTGCCACTCTGTCTCTTGATCTGTGAATTTAGACCATTGACATTGAGAGTTATTATTGTCATGGGGTTTTGTGCCATCTTTCTGTAGGGGTTGGTTTTCCTTCTTATTTTATAGGAGCCCCCTTTAAGCCTTCTTTTAGATATGGGTTTGAATCTATGAAGTTCCTGAGCTGTTGTTTATCTATAAAATGTTGTATTGTTCCATTGAGTTTGAGTGAGAGTTTAGCTGGATATAGTATTTTTGGTGATGTGTTCATTTCATTGAGTTTTTTCACTATATCCCAACATTGTCCTTAGGTTTGGAGGGTTTCCTCTGATAGGTCTGCTAAGGGGTGCTCCTTTGTATGTGATTTCCTTCTTTGACCTTGCTGCTTGCAATATTGTGTCTCTCTCCATGGTATCCATCATTCTGACTATGATATGCCTTGGAGTGGTTTTATTTGGGTCTCTTTTATCTGGCACACTGATGGCTCCTTGGATCTGGATGTCTGTATTCTTTAACTCTGGTAAATTTTCAGCAATGATTTCTTTCACTATGGCTTTTTCATTGGGATTGCCTCCCCGTCCTTCTGGTACTCTGATGATTCTAATGTTGCTCCTTTTGGTGTCATCCCTTAGGTTTCTATTCGACTTAGAGCTATTTTGAGGTTTTTGCCCATTGTTTGTTGTTGCCTATACAATTTCTATTGCTCTTCTTCAAACTCACTGATCCTCTCTTAGGCTGTATTCATTCTACTTCTGAGGGCACCCACTGAGTTTTTCATTTCATCTACCTAATCCTTTATTTGTGACACTTCTTTTTGTAGCTTTTTAATTTCTGCTCTCATTTCTTCCTGTATTTTCTCGAGTATCCTTTTCACTGTTTCTTTCATTTCTTCCTTTAATTTTCTGAATGTCTGCTCCATTGATTCTTTCAGTAGTTCCTTGAACATCTTCAGCATTTCATCTCGAATTCTTTATCAGATAGAGCATATTTGTGGATAACCCCTATTGAGGATTCGGCACTCTTTTCTCTTCCTCTCCTCCTGGTGGAGATCTGCACTGTTTTTTCATGCTACTGTAGTAGTCTAGAGGTAAAACCTTGGAATTCACTAGCACTGTTTCCTCTTATCGCACAAAAGGATTCTGAACAAGGTTGGTCAATGGTTGTCATCCTTCTCCCTCTCTAGAGTCTGACCATCTTCTCAGGCATTTTTCTTTGGCTTATGACGGACATCGAGTGAAGTGTTGGAGAAGGTGCTCTTTTATATTGGGCTTGTAGAGTTTCTAGCATACTGGTCTTTTGTTGGAATTGGAGTAGGCCAGTGGATTATTGCTGTATTGTGGTGAGGTGGCCAGGACTTTTTTCACAGAATTAGGTGATAAAGGCTGGGATGTGAATCAAGAGGGCTGAGAGTGGGAAATATAACTGTGTCCACACAGAAGGCCATGACCACTTTTGAGTAGACCATGCTCCCTATAGTGTAGGCCACACCCCCAGCCAGGCTCAATGACACAGTGACCTAGGAACCTGCAGAGGAAGGTGGCTCCACGATGAGACGGGCTGGCCATCAGGTGGAACTCGGCAGGTTTTCCCCAAAGTCTCCTCCGTCTGTCTGGCAGTGGGGACCAGGTGAGGGGAAAAGGGTGCACATGCACGGGTGCCGGACAGGGGCACAATCCCCTTCTCCCCTTCTCCACCTACAGAGGCAGGTGGTGCTGCGATGAGGTAGATGGGCCATTGTTCCACTGAACTGGGGCAGGTGTTCTTCAAAGTCTCCTCAAGCTGCCCAGCGGTGGGGGCCTGGCGTAGGGAAAGGACCACACACTCACAGGGCGTGGGACAGGTACACACTCCCTGGCTCCCTGACGAACCTGCAGAGGAGCCTCTATAACAATTTTTAAAAAGAAATCTCTTTTTAAATTAAAGCACCGTGATTCACAAAATTTTCTATGGTTGAGTTTTAGACATACAATATTGCAGCATGATTGCACCATCAGTGTCAAGTTTCCTTCATCATGTTCCCAGGTTCTGTCCCATATCACCTCCACATTCTCCACCTCCAGCCTGCCCTCTAGACAGGTATCCTTTTAAGTTTGGTTGGTATAGTTTGGGTCTCTTGATTTCAGTGTTGTTGACTCTATGATTTAGATATTTGAATCTATAATTCTTTAACACCACTTTTGTAACTTAATCCTCTGACCTGCTCCCCATTGCCTCCCATCTATCTCTTCCTCCCACTCCCCTCCTTTCTTTATCTCTATACTCTGTCAATGACATTGGCCCTTTGAAACATAACGTTCCCTCATCCAGTTATTCTATATACCACATATCAGTGATATCATCCTATATTTATCCTTTTTCTGGCTTTCTTTATTTAACATGTTTTCCAGTTTCATCCATATTACCATGAATTGCATGAATTCATCATTCCTTAAGTCTGAGTAGTATTCCACTGTGTATATATACCACATCTTCATGTTTCCATTACCTACCATTGGACATCTATATTGGTTCTAAATTCTGGCCATTTTTCAGAGTGCTACAATGAATAAATGTTTGTATATGCTCTTTTGAATCATTGTTTTTCTGTCCTGGGATAGATACCCAAAAGCTGAATAGCTAGGTCATATGGAAGCTCAATTCTGATTTGACTGAGTACGCTTGATACCGTTTTCCATAAGCATTGGATTAGACAACTTTCCCACCAACCAGTGCATGAGGGTTCCACATCATCATATCACCACATGCCTCCAACAGAGATTGTTTCTAGTATTTTTGATATGTGTCCATCTCATTGACATAAGATATTATCTCATTGTCATCTTCATTTTAATTTTCCTAATTAGTTATGATTACCATTTTTTCATGTGCCTCAGATAAATGTGTGTTCATGTCCTCTCATCATTTTTTTGATGGGGCTTCGGATATTTTGTTGTTGATTTTGTGATTCTAGAAATCAACCCTTTATCTGATGTGTTGAGTGCAAATATTTTCTCCCACTCAGTTATTTGTCCTTTGGTATGAGACTTTGTGTCTTATACCATACAGAAACTTTAGTTTGATGCTGTCTCATTCTATAACCTTTGCCAATGGTATTGTATCATTGGAGATTACTATGAGGTTTAGGTATTGGAGCATTCTACCTATATTTTCTGTCATGTTCTTTATAGATTCGGGTCTGATGTCAAGGTTTTTGAACCACTTTAAGTTGACTTTTATGTAAGTTATGAGATATGGACCCAGCTTTAATTTCTTATGTGTGGTTATACAATTTTCCCAACACCGTTTGTTGAAAAGCCTGTCTTTATTTTGTTTCATGCATTCAGATCCTTTGTCAAAAATTAGTTCACCCTATATATGAGGGATTATACTTGTATACTCTATAATGTCAAGCATTTAAAAACAAATTTCAAGCACTGTGATTTTCAGCACTGTTACTTTTAGGGTTTCATGTATATCATGTATAATACTACCTTTCAGCACCACCTCCTCCTTCCAAGTGTCACTTTCTTCCATTATTGTCATTGTGTTCTTTTCTCTGTTGCAATTTCCCTCACCCTACTAGCAATAAGCTTCCAATTAAAATTCAGTTCTCATGTTCCATTGCTTTACATTGTTCATGGACATTTGTTATTCCCCTACAGTGTCTCTTGCATCCTTCACATGATGGAGATTACTCTATGTCTGCTCCTCTCCATCTAACAAATTTTACTTAGCGTGATACTCTCCAGATCTATCCATGCAGCAACTAATTGCATGATTTCATATATTCATATCACCAGGTAATGTTTCATTTTATATTGGATCATGGTATATTGTATCATCATTTCTCTATCCAGCCATCTGTTTCAGGGACCAACCAGTCTCAGGTAAACAGGCCAGAAGCAGGATCACCAGAAGGGTTAAGGAAGGAGAAATAGAACAGTAAAAGCACAGGGTCAGGAGGCTAACAGTCTGAGGAATGAGAGCCCTGATTATCTTCCACTTACAGTATTTATTGCTTAGAACCAGTAATCACAAAAAGAAAAATAATATGCTGTGTCGAATGCCTAACTATCTTAAACTTATACATATCTAAGGCTCTAAAATTATCATAAGCATTGCCTGTATAAAGAGATTTCGCAGGATATTCTTTGAGACAGAAAACAGGTACATGTTCTCCTGGGGGTAGCATTCCAGGATAGCATTTCAAGTCAGGATTCCAGAACTCTGAATTGAAAGGAGCCATAAACTGCCCTAAAGGTCTGTCTATCTAGTCCCCAGTAATTTGTTCCTGGGTACTGGGATTGTTTCCAGATTTGGCTATTGTGAATAGTGCTGCAATGAACATAAGAGATTGTCATTTCTACTTTGTGTTTTTCAGTCCTTAGAATATATTTCAATAAGAGAAATTTCTGGATCATATGAAGCTCATTCTCTATTTTTTTGAAGGGTCTCCATACTGTTTTCCAAATAGACTGACTAGTTCCATTTCCACATGCAGTGAATGAAAGGGATTTTCCTGAAATCCATGCCAATGCTGGTTGCTTTTGCTTTTTTTGATGTGTGCCAGTCTCTCTAGTGTGGGGTGTTATGACATTGTAATTTTTTGATTATTTGCTGATTATTAGTGGTGCAGATTGAAGTTTCATATGCCTTTTAGACATTTGCATGTCACGTTTCAGGAAGTTTCTAACCCTCTCTTCACCACAAATTTTGATGGGGTTAGATGCTTTTCTTCTTATAAGGTTCTCCAAGTGCTTTATATTTTGAATATTAGCCCTTTAGAAGTTGATTGGTGGGCAAATATTTATTCCTAGTCTGTAGGTTATCTTTTTATTTTGGTTATTGCTGCCTTTGAGTTGCATATGTTCCTTAATTAAATGTAGGATGTTTCACTGTTCTCATTCTAAGATAGAATTTGGTATAGCAAAGAACACAAATTAGTCTTTCCATTAAAATTTGAATTAAAATTTGGTCTTTCCATTGAAATTTGAGTCCTTGAAGACTAAACTTTCAGGGATTATTTCTATAGTTAATTGCTAAAGAAGTTCATTACTAGAAAAGTTCATTACTAGAGAAGTTCATTACTAGAGAAGTTTCTCTGATCATGTAAAGCATCTCACAGAAGAGTCACAGCATCCTATCCTGAGCGTGAACACAATTCTAGGCATTGCTTCTGCAATCACATTTTACCATTGATGAGGGTGTTTCTTCTCTTCTTCTAAGAGAGAGAGAGGGAGAGGATGCAGTCTGAGAGGTTCCAGTTCAAAGTGAAAAAAAAAAAAGCACCGAGTCCTTGCTTCTGAAACTCTAGAAATATGATACTATTCTCTGTATTCCTTTAATCATCTATAAAATAAGTCTAATATAATACCCACCTCATAGTATGTCAGTAATGACATGAGTTAATGTACTTAACGTATTAAAAACAGATCGATGTCAGCCACATGTTAAATGTTCTAAAATTTTAGCAAAACCCATATGACTTTGGATCTTATCTTTATTATTTGTGAAGGTATCTGCAATAGCATGTATACAGCTTTGTTCATGGCACCAGAAAACAACCTAGAGACAAAAATGAATATACACACTTATCACTATAGTGGTAAATATTTTTGTCCACAATCTTGAAAATAACTTCATATATGCGTGAGAGGTCCTGAAAAGCATGAATTTATTCATAGAGTCTTTATAGTAAGTGCCTCAATAGCTTTTAATAACGTGCTATAAATCATCTACTTCAGGATAATTTTTCTGGCTCATCTTTGCAAGGATACTCTACTATGTAGACAGAGAAATCAATGCAATATACCACCCATTGCCTTGTGATGCAAAAAGCACAGTCTAAGTGTTTGCTTGGAAGGGTCATGATTGAGGTATTAAAAAACTCATCATCCTGATGAGTAATAACTGATAATGATCCCTGCTTCTATACTGGAATTTTAATATCGCTGGAGTCCTTGGATAAGGTCCTTGAAGTTAAGTACACAATGTTCGCTGGCCATTTTGTGTTGTCTTTTTTCCCCCTCTGACTAGACCAGATAATGAAAACAAATATTACCCAGAGACACATGCATTCATGAACACAATTATACACACACACACACACACACAGACACACACATCAGCAGTTTTGGTCAGTAGGTTATAACAATATAAATAATGAAAAATATGATAATATTCTTTAGATAAGAATGTCTTCACTATTTAGTGTTTAACTAATATCTGAAACAACTAAACTATGGCTCACATACCTATCACTTTAAGAATCTATTGAACAGGAGAATAATAAAAGTAGAAACAAAGAGAGAAGATAATTCATCTGAATACTGATGCTAAATTTAAATTACTGAAATCTAGCTATGAAGAGGAAGAAAAATTAAAAACAAGGACTAAAATAATATACTAAGGCATCTATCACTCTTTCAATTTGTCTGGGTCATGCATACCTCCATTAGTACAGACAATTAAGAATTTTTTCTGTTTTTTTTAATTGAAACACTGTGAATAGATGTAGGATAACATTGTTTTGTACTTCCTGCATAGTCTCAGGTAGTTTAGATTTACTGTGTTGCTCCCATCACAGTGCTACCATTCTTCTATGTTTATTTATAACTTCTTTCTTTGTGCTCTGTTGACTTGTAAATATTGTCTTTCTCTTCTCCCTAAGTCCTTTGCATAGTTTATTCAGAGCAATATCCTTTTTGTATGGACATAAGAAGATAGTTTATGCTATGCTTTTGTAATGTGACTCTCAGTAATATTTCCCTTCGGGGCATCTATTCTCTCACCTAAACCTCAGCTGCCTTTACTTCATAGCGTCCCTAAAAGCAGGGTCCCAAAGAGGAACTGAATGGAACCAGAGCAAGTGATAAGCTATGTGCTACCCTGGCATCAAGATGGGCCTGGCCAAAGCGCCATAATGCTTAACTATAAGTTAAGAACTTGGGCATGGACAAATGCTGTCATGATTCAAAAAGTAATAACTAGATTTGGACCCTGTTAGGGTTAAGAATGATTAATCTGGCCTGAGCACTATAGTCTGAGTTCGTGGCAAGATGTCCCCAGGAGAGCTGCCTTACAAGCCTTAATGTTATCTCTTACTGTGTCCATACAAAAATAACTAGTATTAAGATATTTATAGAGTTATTGGACTGAGGAAAGAAGAAAAACACCTTAGGAGGCATTTTTGCCCTTGAGCAGTCAGGAAGGGCTTTGGAATACCCCAGGTGGTTTTTCCTTTCAATCTGTTAGGCCCTCAAGAAGGGCTTGCTTATGTTGATTTGGCTACAAGACTGGGTGTAGCAGAAGCCCAGAGGGCAATGGGGAGAGAGACAAGTAGGGGTGGAGAGACCAGTGGATAAGAGGAAGAATTCAGAGAGCTGGGACAGAGGAATGAGGGGCTAGGAAGGAGAAGTTGGACAGACAAGAGAGTTGGAGAGATGAGAGAGAGAGCAGGGTGGCAAGATGAACCCAGGAGAGACGAGCAAGATGGATAGAGGGAGAAGAATGCAGAAGAATACCAGAGCAGGAACGTGGAGAGAAAGAGCCCAGGCTATGAGAAGGGGTGTGGAGACATGAGCAGGAGAGACAGGAGGAGACAGGAACGAAGAGCATTTCTTCCTGAATTTTATTCACTGACTGTTCCACTGTTTCTTTCATATCCTCCCATAATTTATTGGATGTCACTCTACTATTTCTTTGAGCTCATTAAACATCCTCACCATTTCATCTCTCAATTATTTATCCAAGAGAGTATGTATGTGGGTATCCCTTGTTAAGGCTTCATGGCTATTTTCTTTATTCACTCCTAGTGGTGGAGATCTGTACTATTTTACCATGATGCTGTCATAGTATGTAGGTGGATCCTTCTAGTTCACTATCAATGTCTCCCTCACACTGCCAGGGTCTCTGAGGAAGCTTGGTAAGTGGTAGTTTCCTCTTTCCCCTGCAAATATATTACTTTCCTTTGTGGTGCTCCTCTATGACGTGTGTGGGGTCTCTAGCAGTGATTTAGGAGATTTATTCTTTCAGATTGGGGAGGTACAGATTCAGTGTTCACCACGGTGCACTATTGATCTAATGTGGTTGGGGTAGCCAGGCTGTCCTCATGTAGGAGGCTGAGATATGGATGTAATCTATGAAAGGAGAAATCTACTGGCTGCCACATAAGCGGCTTCCACCTGGAGAGCACATACCCCACTGCCAGTGCATCTGTGAGGGGGAGGGTTCTCACGTCAGCACAGTACTTAAGTCTCATGGCTGGCATACTTCTAAAAACGCAGGTGTCCCCTCTCACCAAGGCACTCCTCTGGAGACGGCAGCAGGGAGGGACTCTGTTTACTGTTGCTTCTTGCCATACCGCCTGGCAATTAAGATTTCTAATTTGAGAATTCTATGTATTAGGTGTAGCATTTAAGATTTCTTAATCTTTAAATTCTTAAATATAAACAAATCTGAAAGAAAAGAAAAGGAAATGAACTTCATTCTATCGTAATAATTTGGGATTTAGCTGGAAAAAAACCCAAGTGAAAGAATCATTTACTCAATAGGACTAATGGCTTCAGAAAGGGTATAATCACCAGAATTGGACTGAATGTAAATACTGTGTAAAACTTCCTGACTAGAAAAGAGAATAGCTTACTGAAAATATCATAATCTAATAGATATTTATTAGATTTTAAAAATAAAAAGGTGATATATATATAGATAGATATAGATATAGATATAGATATATATACATGAATCCTAATCTGGGCTGAGGATATTATTCAAGTGGTAGAGCATCTGTTTTGTATAAGTGAGTCCCTTGGTTAGATTCCTGAATCTAGAAGACCAAGCATGCATCGAGATATGGCCCTGGTTCCCCACAAACATCCCTGGAGTGTCTCACCAAAATTTCTCCATTGTAATTGTCAATTGCAGGTGCGCCAAAGTATTTGCATCAGTAAAATCCATAAGCTCCCAAAGACTCAATTGACAATCTGCCTTATCCTTAATTATATGAGTTTCATCTTAATTTGATCTCAGTTTATATATCATCATAAAAAGAGGGCCAGAATGTGGCTCAGGGGTTGTTTCTGCATGGCATGTATGAGGTACTGGGTTTAACCCCCAGCACTGCATGACCATGACAAATTTAATTTCTTGTCCAGTTTCAATTTATCTCCAAAAATTTTAAAGAAAAAGAAAGAGGAATACTGAGCAATATTACTATTGAATTTATTTCTTTTCAACGTGCATCACTCAGTGTTCCAGTAATATTCAGAAAGCTTCTCTTTACTAAAACAATCCTAGTCCAAGTAGTCAACTACAATAATTAAATGAAGTGTGCTGTACTCAACCACATAATCCACATTTTGGAAAAAGAATTGCGCTTTTTTTAAAAAAAGATTTGATTTTATAAATGTACACATTCAAGATCTATTCAATCAAGGTGCAAACAAATATTACGTATTTGCATGCAGTTAAACTCTAATAATGTTCAGATGAAGAAAAATACATGACTCTAAGAAGAAAATTCTCAACTTATGAAAAAAGTGTGTATTTAACAAAATTAATCTTTCAGAATAAATACTTGTTTGAAACCCTTTTGCAAAATAAAAAATTAAGTTTAATGCTATTTCTTTTATATAAATGGTTTGGCTAACGTGAATAGCTGGGCTTTAATACTTATCAATCTTAGATACAAATTTTATGTTGAATTTCAGAAATAACTACCTTTCTGTTTCTTATTTGGCTATAATTCAATCAGTAGTTTATTCACTTAATCACAGATGTAGTAAATAAGTAATATCTATATGCAGTAAGTATTGTGCTGCAAATTAATTTTGTTTCCATTCTTAATTCATATAACTTTAAATGTTTTATTTGTTGAAGGAAAGTAGATATAAATAGAAATACCATTTTATGAATATTATTTAAATACCATTAATATTTTAGTGATACAATGTTACTGGAACATCAATATTTATCAATATTTATCCACCACTGTCCCTTGAACATATCTGATTTGCTCCCTCATGATTTTTATTATTAAATAAACCTTTCTATTCATAATAAAAAGAATAGTAGATACTATAATTTAATAAATTAATTTCAATATTAGCTAATGTTTTTCCATTTTTGTACCAAAATTAATTAGTAGAAATATTCTCATTAATTGATATTATGTCTAATTCTATTTTAAATGCATTATGACAAAATACATCTTCAATATAACCACAATGCTACATAACAAATTTAATGATCATTTCTCACTATCATTGAATGCAAAAGTTTGCTCAAATTTCCTCAGTAGTAATCCAAATGCCTTTGGAATTTTTTTTTAATCAGAACTAATTCAGCGAATGGATATAACCTCTATGTGAAATGTTTCTGACAATTTAATTTTGATTGAAATATGACATGCATATAGAATAGTATAAAATTATTAGTAGAGAGCAAATGAACTTCCCCTCATTGAATCACCTCTCTTGCCAAAATAGACTGTCATCATAGTCTCAATATGCCAAGATCTATCCCTTAAATAACCATCTACATTTCATACTCTCAGATCTCTTCTCTATTTATCTATCTATCTATCTATCTATCTACCTATCTATCATCTATCTTCCTCTCTCTCTCACACACACACATACATGGAAAACTTAATTTTGTATGATTTTGTAGCAATCAACCCTGGAGAGACATATAACCTGTTACTTTTAGTATTGGGAAAATTGTGATGTTGGGACTAAAGTGATGTTCTCCATTATAAACAATAACCATGTTTTTGTTTTTGAGTATTTTATAATTTTTTCAAGTGTTTTATAAATCTTTCCAAGTTTTCGAGTATTTTATAAAATATTTGTAGATTAACATAGTTATTCTTAGTGCAGAAATCTCAAATATCTATTAAGATATTTGACTAGATATTTGATTTTTTAATGTTATCTAAAATGCTGGCCTAACACTCAATTTTAGAGTTGCTTACATCACTGCTTGGGTTGTGTAATTTATGTTCTTTAATTTGTGGCAACCTCCCTCTCTCTCTCTCTATTTTGTTCTCTCTTTTCCTTTCTCCTCTCTCTCATTTCAATTCCTCATATATCACATTTTTTCAGTAAAGCAATTTACTGCATTAAAAATAAAATAGAATGCTAGTACAATTTCTGTGTATACTTGTAGTTAGTAGAAAAAATGCAGTTTTCAAAGCACCTTAAACTTCAAATTTTGTCATCTGCATGTATTAATACATATAGAGCATTTATAGATTCTTCTGAATTTTAATTCATATAAATTTGTTGCCATTGTTTCATATGTTCTTTTTCAATCTTAGCACTTTGTTTATTTCATTATCTTTTCCCACTAAATACAACCATCAGTACAATACAATATTCAAGGTCTTGGCTGAAGTACACATCAACTTTCTTCATATAAAATATTATATTTAAATATGTATCATTAACTTAAATAACTTAAGTTCTATTTTGTTCTATTTTGTTATTCTGTTATTAAATGACTAAAATTTTATAACTGACTTATAAGAAATTTTCAAAAGTGTTAATTTTAGAAGATATTTTCCTGCAACTTTTTGGGATAATGTATTTCTCATTTTATTAATATGTAACTTCACTTAATCACTTAATCACTTAACTTCCCGTTAGTCGTCGATTTGCTCAACCGGGTGCCAGTAACGTCAAAAGACCGCGTGGCTGCCCACCTTGAACGATCGGTTTGAGGCTCTTCATGTTCCCAGAGAGAACAGATGCCATTGGGCTACACTATCGCGTGCTAGTGTAGCCCAATGGCATCTGTTCGCTCTGGGAACATGAAGAGCCTCAAACCGATCGTTCAAGATCTTGATGAAGAAGTCTGACCATCTGGTAGGTGGGCGGCCATGCGGTCTTTTGACATCCTGTGGAATCCAGTCGGTAACAGCTCTAGTCCAGCAGTCATCTTTAAATCTCATTACGTGACCAGCCCATCTGGTTTTTGACACCTTGGCAAATAAGATAGCGTCCCTGATTCTTGATCATCGATGGATGTTGGAACTCCGGATTCTTTCTCTCATTTGAGTGAAACCTGATGTTCCAAGCATAGCTCTTTCAATTCCACTTTGGGAGACCAGAATAGTGTTCTCATCCTGTTTATGTAGGGCCCAGTTCTCTGAGGCATATGTTAATGCAGGAAGAACAGTGGAATCAAAGAGATGTGCCCAGAGCCAGAAGTCCTTCATCCTCTTAGCTATTTCTTCGACGTTCTTGAAGGCGTTCCAAGCCGCTCTCATCCTCCTGCGCAGCTCGGGTGCCAGGTCATTTGTCATGTTGACTTCTTGACCTAGGTACACATAGCTGTTGCATTCAGAGATGGTCGTTCCGTTGAGAGCAAATTCATTCATTCATTCATCATCCTGTTATTCGTCGATTGCCTCGAGCAGGCCCCAGTAACGTCTCTTTCATCCTAGCCCTTAGATTATATTCAAGGCTCTTTAGGAGAATGAGACCCATCATTTTACTGGTATTTGGCATATTTGGTGCGCCACGGGGAGTTTGCCAGACTCTGCCCTGTGGGCAGGCTATATTCGATAGCCTGCAAGTTTGTCCAAAGTAGGAATGAGATAATAAGATGTCATAAAAAGATGTCCTGATAAGATGGAGCTGGAGCGATAGCACAGCAGGTAGGGCGTTTGCCTTACAAGCGGCCAACATGGCTGAACCGAGTTCGATTCCTCCGCCCCTCTCAGAGAGCCTGGCAAGCTACCGAGAGTATTCGATATGCCAAACACAGTAACAACAAAGTCTCCAGTGGAGACGTTACTCGGCCTGCTCGAGCAAATCGACGATCAACGGGAGGGCCTTTACCTTACCTTGAGAGCAAATGGGGCGTCAGAAATGAGGCTGTTTCTCATAAACATCATCTTCGTGAGATTCAGCTGTAGTCCTACCTTTCATACTCATGGTCAAAGTCGGCCAGCATTTGTGCCACTTGGCTGATGTTTGGTGTTATTAAAACAATGTCATTAGCAAAGCGGAGGTGGTGTTGTTGCCGACCATCTATCTTCACTCCCATTCCTTCCCATTCCAGTCATCACATGATGTTCTCGAGGGTGGCACTGAAGAGTGTCGGTGAAATGGTATCACCCTGCCGAACCCCTCTCTTGACATCAATGATTACTTCTTTGTAGAATGGTGAGATCCTGGTAGTGAATTCGCAATACAGTTCACGGAGGGTCTTGATGTATTGGGCTTGAATGCCCTGATTGGCTAGGGCTTCAATGACCGCTTCCATCTCAACAGAATCAAAGGCCTTCTTTAAATCAATGAACGTTAAACAGAGCGGCATCTTGAACTACCGAGAAACCTCAATGAGCTTGGTTATCATGTGGATATGGTCGATGGTGCTGAATCCTTTGCAGAACCCGGCTTGTTCGCATGGTTGTCCTTCATCTATTGTTCTGCCAATCCTATTCAGGATGACTCGAGTGAACAACTTGTAGATGACAGGCAATAGGCAGATCGGGCGATAGTTGCCAATGTCATGGTTGTCTCCCTTGTTGAACAGTAGCACGGTCCTGCTGGTTTTCCATTGGGACGGAACCTTGCATTCAGACAGGTAGCAAGTGAAGAGCCGAGCCAGTGTATTGATGAGTACTGACGGCAGGTTCTTCAGGTATTCAGGTCTGACCATGGCTGGGCTGGGTGCTGTTTGTTTCTTTACTGATGAAATGGCATGTCAGATTTCGGAAGGGAGAACGATGGGAACGACAAATCCATCCTGTGTAATTTGGTATGTCGCAAGTGGACATGGCTGATGAAAAGATTTGAGTAGAAGTCATGGATAATCTTCTCCATTGCCGTTCTGGAGGATGTGATGGATCCATCAGGACGTTGGAGGGCAGTTTCTTGGTCTTGTAGTTGGCGAAGGACAGGCGGGCATTACGAATACTTTTCCCAGCTTCTGCCGCATCTACCAGCACTTCTGCTCTTCTCTCTTTGAGGTCTTCCTTGATCGCATCTCTGCACTGCTTGCGAGCTCGGACGTTAGCTGCAGTTGCCTGAGGCATGCGCCAAACCACACTGGCGAATAAGCTCAAGAGTTTTCGAAGACAGGCATTTTTTTGTGGCTATCTCTCTCTTGGCGTTCCTTGCACATTCATGGAGGTGCTGAACCAGTCGATCGTATTCCTCGTCAATGTTGTCAACAATGGCATCTTCCCATGTTGCCGCAATAGTGCCAAAGAGTTCCCATTTGGTGGTCCTTCTGGGAGTTCTCTTTTTGAACTTTGCAGCCCTTTCTCCCCGCTCTGTGAAGTAGAATTTTGCACAAAGGAGACAGTGGTCCGATCCCGTTCGGAATTTTGGGACAACAGTGACATCAGTCAGGCAAAATCATCGTTTGAATATGATGTGGTCTATTTCGTTGTGGAATTGTCCACTGGGACACTCCCATGTCCAACGTTTAGATTAAACATCCGATTCGGTTGTTAGGCATTTGAATGAATCAATGCTCATGTCCAAGTTTGTGTTGACAAGGACACCGACGCCTCCGACACCTCTTTTATCACATGTTCTGAGGAACAATTCTTCTCCAGTGTCGAAAACGGCATGGTGAGATTCGTGCCTTCTTGTCTCGGTCAGACCAATGACGTCATACTTGATCATTCGCGCTTGTACCATCAGGTCCTCGATGGATGCATCTGATGCTAGCATACGTGCATTGAAAGTACAGACGATCATTTTTGTCTTCCTTCATTGTGGCAGCCTAGTTCAGCCTTGAGATTTTATCAGCCTCTCCTTTCTCATCCTTCTCAGAACTGCCATGTCGGTGAAGCCTTCAGGGTCAGGTGAATGAGACCAGTTGTATATTGAAAAATAATTTATATTATATATATATTTTTCAATATGTAACTTACTGTTTTAAAAATTTTAAGTATTAAAATCACAATCCTGGAATGAAATAGCTTTACTTATCCTTAATTTACATTTCTGATTCAATGTGATGATTTTGGTGGGGTTTTTGTGCCTATATGCACATAGATTAAACCTTTATGTTACTCTCTTATAGATTTTATTTCACACTACATTATGAGTAGTTTTCTTTTGTTCAATTCTCTGAAATTATTCATTGAATATTAAAATATATATTTTGAGTTAATAAACATCTTAGCCTGGAGAAGCCATTTGGAGTTGAAGATGTAAGTATATGAATGATTTTAATAACATTAAGTTTAATTAATAAATATGGAATTACTAACCTTTTGTTTTATGTCATCAATTTTATGAGGAATTTTTCCAAATAAAAGTTTCAAACATACTGCCCTGCAGTTGTTCACAGTAATTTCATTTTATATTTCCATCTGTAGATATTAACTTTCTCATTTCCCAGATATTTTAGGTACTATTTATTTTTTATAATGAATTCCACAGTACACTATAACTGTATGGTTTTGTGAAAAATAACTTTTTGCTTTCATATCATCTATAGTAATCTTACTTTATTATCATCAGTTTGTATTGGTCATTTTTACATTGGGTGGAAGTACTCTTAATCACTTAATCACTTAACTTCCCGTTAGTCGTCGATTTGCTTGAGCGGGCGCCAGTAACGTCTCCATTTGTCCCTGTCGCGTGCTAGTGTAGCCCAATGGCATCTGTTCGCTCCGGGAACATGAAGGGCCTCAAACCGATCGTTCATGATCTTGACCAAGAAGTCTGACCATCTGGAAGGTGGGCGGCCACGCAGTCTTTTGACATCCCGTGGAATCCAGTCGGTAACAGGTCTAGTCCAGCGGTCATCTTTAAATCTCATTACATGACCAGCCCATCTGATTTTCGACACCTTGGCATATGAGACAGCACCCCTGATTCTTGATCGTCGACGGATGTCAGAACTCCGGATTCTCTCTCTCATTTGAGTGAAACGTGATATTCCAAGCATAGCTCTTTCTATTCTTCTTTGGGAGACCTGAATAGCATTCTCGTCTTGTTTGCGTAGGGCCCAGGTCTCTGAGGCATATGTTAATGCAGGAAGAACAGTGGAATCAAAGAGATGTGCCCGGAGTCGGAAGTTCTTCGTCCTCTTAGCTATTTCTTCGACGTTCTTGAAGGCGTTCCAAGCCGCTCTCTTCCTCCTGCGCAGCTTGGGTGCCAGGTCATTTGTCATGTTGACTTCTCGACCTAGGTACACATAGCTGTTGCATTCAGAGATGGTCGTTCCATTGAGAGCGAATGGGGCGTCAGGAACAAGGCTGTTTCTCATAAACATTGTCTTCGTAAGATTCAGCTGTAGTCCTACCTTTCCACACTCACTGTCAAAGTCGGCCAGCATTTGTGCCACTTGGCTGATGTTTGGTGTTCTTAAAACAATGTCATCAGCAAAGCGGAGGTGGTGTAGTTGCCGACCATCTATCTTCACTCCCATTCCTTCCCATTCCAGTCATCGCATGATGTTCTCGAGGGTGGCACTGAAGAGTTTTGGTGAAATGGTATCACCTTGCCGCACCCCTCTCTTGATATCAATGATCACTTCTTTGTAGAATGGTGAGATCCTGGTAGTGAATCCGCAATACAGCTCACGGAGGATCCTGATGTATTGTGCTTGAATGCCCTGATTGGCTAGGGCTTCAATGACCGCTTCTGTCTCAACAGAATCAAAGGCCTTCTTTAAATCGATGAACGTTAAACAGAGCTGCATCTTTTTTTTTTCCTTTATTTTATTTTATTTTTTTTAAAGTTGTAGATTTACAATTTTTTGTGCTTTGGTTTCAATTATACAATGATCAGATACCCATCCCTCCACCAGTGCCCATTTTCCACCACCATGGATAATATCCCTCCCACCCCCATCCCCCCATCCCCCCTGTCTCTGTGGCAGGGCAATCCCCTGTGTTCTCTCTCTCCTTTTGGGTATCAAAAACACTTCCAAACAGTTTCTACGAAGCAAATATCACACTGATACCAAAAGCAGACAGAGATACCACAAAGAAAGAGAATTACAGGCCGATATCCCTGATGAACACAGATGCAAAGATCCTCAACAAACTACTAGCAAATAGAATCCAACTACTCATTAAACAGAGCGGCATCTTGAACTCCCGAGAAACCTCAATGAGCTTGGTTATCATGTGGATATGGTCGATGGTGCTGAATCCTTTGCGGAACCCGGCTTGCTCGCATGGTTGTCCTTCATTTACTGTTCTGCCAATCCTATTTAGGATGACTCGAGTGAACAACTTGTAGATGACATACAATAGGCAGATCGGGCGATAGTTGCCAATGTCATGGATGTCTCCCTTCTTGAACAGTAGTACGGTCCTGCTGGTTTTCCATTTGGACAGAACCTTGCATTCAGACAGGTAGCGAGTGAAGAGCCGAGCCAGTGTATTGATGAGTACTGACGGCAGGTTCTTCAGGTGTTCAGGTCTGACCTTGTCTGGTCCAGGTGCTGTTTGTTTCTTTACCGATGAAATGGCGTGTCAGATTTCGGAAGGGAGAACTTTGGGAATGACATATCCATCCTGTGGTATTTGTTATGTCGGCAAGTAGACATGGCTATCAAAGAGATTTGAGTAGAAATCATGGATAATCTTCTCCATTGCTGTTCTGGAGGATGTGATGGATCCATCAGGACGTCGGAGGACAGTCATCTTGGTCTTATAGTTGGCAAAGGACAGGTGGGCATTACGAATACTTTTCCTGGCTTCTGCCGCATATACCAGTACTTCTGCTCTTCTCTCTTTGAGGTCTTCCTTGATCGCATCTCTGCACTGCTTTGCGAGCTCGGATGTTAGTTTGCGGTTGCCTGAGGCATGCGCCAAACCACGCTGGCGAATTAGCTCAAGAGATTTCGAAGATAGGCGATTTTTTGTGGCTATCTCTCTCTTGGCGTTCCTCGCATGTTCATGGAGGTGCTGATCCAGTCGATCGTATTCCTCGTCAATGTTGTCAACAACGGCATCTTCCCATGTTGCCGCAATAGTACCAAAGAGTTCCCAGTTTGTGTTCGGTCTGGGAGTTCTCTTTTTAAACTTTGCAGCCCTTTCTTCCTGCTCTGTGAAGTAGAATTTTGCACGAAGGAGACGGTGGTCTGATCCCGTTTGAAATTTTGGGACAACAGTGACATCGGTCAGGCAAAACCGTCGATTGAATATGATGTGGTCTATTTCGTTGTGGAATCATCCACCGGGAGACTCCCATACTCTTAATATAGCTTTTAAAAATATTTACTAAAAATATTTACTAAAAATAATTTACTCCAACGTTTTTTTACTAGTATTTATGCTAAAACTGTAAATTTTTCTTTATGTCATTAACTTTACTTCCAAAATTAATTTTCAATAAAATTATTAGCACTGTAGTAGCACTGTCCTCCCATTGTTCATTGACTTGCTCAAGTGGGTACCAGTAATGTCTCACAACAAATTGTGAGACTTGTAACTGTTTTTGGCATATAAAATACATCACAGGTAGCTTGCCAGTCGTTGCTGTCCAGGTGAGATACTCTCAGTAGCTTGCCGGGCTCTCTGAGAGGAGTGGAGGAATCGAACCCGGGTTGGCCATGTGCAAGGCAAATGCCCTACTCACTGTGCTATCGCTCCAGCCCAATAAAATCAATAATTTAATTTTATATTAGTAAAATTAATAATTGTGTCATTATTTAGATGTCGTACATTCTTTCATGATTTTATTGTAATTTTATCATTAAATATTGCTGACTTTCCAAACCATATGTATTTTCTCATTTTTTTTTTCAGTTTTTCGGGATAGGGGGATGCTGTAACCAGCAGTGCTCAGAGCTTATTCCTGGCTCTGGATTCAGAAATCACACATGGTGGTGCTGAAGGGACCATATGTGGTGCCAGACTTTTGACTGGGTCAACTGCATGCAAGGCAAACAGAATTTTTTAATATTAAAAATTATAATTTTAGTAAAAATAATTAATGTCGTACATAGAGTCTATAAAGAGACAGAAAACCTATAATCACAGCTACAAATGTTACAAATGAATACTTTTTTCAGTAGTCAAATTAAGCAGACATAAATCAGTAGGCACATAGAAAAATATTGGGGGAGGGGGAAGCACAAATACCTATCACAAACTAATTTATCTATCACTAATTTCAGAACCTGGACGTAAACACACTATTCCCTATGATACATTATGATATTCAAAAATTGACCGTTGGATAACATAGCAGCTTTGAAAATGTCATATCATTGAAAAATTCCATAATTAAAAGAAATTAGAAGATATAATAAAATAGTTTTGAGAGAGGTTGGAGAGATAATATAGTGGGTATGGCATTTGCCTTGCATGTGGTCGACCTGGATTCAATACCTGGCACTCCATATGGTCCCCTGAACCCACAAGTAATTATGGCTGAGAACAGAATTTTCAGTAAGCCTTGAATGAAGCCTTGAATGAAGCCTTCCTTGAGCACTGTTGGGTGAAGACCAAAATCTGAATTCTGGTAGTTTTATTTCTAACTTCCTATATTATTGCTTTTGAGATTTATTTAACTTCTTTATTGTTCATTTTGTTACATTATAATTCAATTTATCTCCAAACTTTTTTCAGATTTTGCTGTGCAATTTAATTTCTTATGTATATTTTGATCCATTATACTAAGATATTGTTATTAATAGACATCATGTACACACATAGCCACATAAACTTTTTTTCTCCATTATTAATTAATCAATGACTAGTTGGACATTTGGAGTGAATCATTCTTCATCAGCCTGAGAAACTTCCCTTAATTATTCAACAAGACTAGTTTCTCTTCTAACAAATATTTTCAGTTTTATGTCTGAAAATATCTTACCTGTAGCCTTTTTTCCCAAGACTTTTACACTGACTAGAAAAAAATCTCAGAAAATATGCATATTTTCTTACATCCATTCTATATCATCCTATTATATTTTGTTTTAATTGTTTCTGTTAGGTTAGCTATTATTTTTATTTTTCTTTGTTGATAATGTCATTTTAATTCTTTCGCATCATATATTTCTTTTAATTATTCAGCAGTATTTCTGAAGTTTACCTAGGTGTGATTTGCTTTGCATTTATTTATTTTTTACTTTTTTTTTTACTTTTTTTGTTTTTTTTAATTTGGCATTTGAGCCCCACCTAACTGCACTCAGAGATCACTCTTGGCAGAACTCCAAGGACTAAATGGAAGACAATAGATCAAACCTGGGTCAGCCACATGAAAGGCAAGTGGCCTACCTGCTGTTCTATTGCTCAAGTCTCCTGTGTTTATTTATGTGAATCAGAGATTCTAAAATCAATGGCTTTATTGGTAATTATCAGTCATTATGTCTGCAGCTATTGCTCTTGCACTATTAATTTTTTGGTCATGAATTCCAATCACATTAATCATATTATTTTATTTTATCTATTTAAGTTTCTTTCACTTTACTCCTTTTATATGTTTTCTAATTGTCCTGTAACCTGTATTATAGTGTATAAATTTTTCTACTATCTTAGCGAATATATGACTAAATATATCTATCGATGTATCAATGTTAGATACTATTGCTTCAACATAGTTACACATTAAATTCTTTTTATAAAACTTAATTTTCTTTCTTGGGTATTTCAACCTTGTCTTATTTGCAGATAATATTTTGGTCCTTAAAAATTCGAAATGATCTTTTGATATTCTATATGCATGTGATTATATTTGTTTTGTTGTTGTTCTGTTTTTGTGTTCTCTAAAATATTTTATATTCATGGTAATATTTCATTAAATGTTAGATATATAAAACAGATACTTTTTAAGGTTCTGGTTAAATGTCATTTTGCTCTTGTAAGTTTGTATCACAAGTAAGTAAATGAATGTAATTAGCATTACAGAATTTATTGAGTCATATCTTGGTATGAGTCTAAAATGACCTTCAATTTTTAATTTTTGTCTATTTGTTTGTGTGCTCAACACATATGCCTGACTTTGTGTTCAAGGATCACTCTTGGTGGTGTGCAGAGAACCATGTGTAGAGGCAGATTTTGAACACAAAACTGAGGTACATAAGGCAGATGCCTTACCCACTATACTTTCACTCTGGCCAGTTTTTGATTGTTTATTTTTTAGGGGTGGTCTTTCTAGTTTATTTTACTCATAGGGTTTGTAATTCCTAAGTATATGAGATTTTATTAAAGCCTGACCGCCTTAGTGATACAGATTCAATTTTTTTTTTAGTTTACCAAAAGCTGGAGTCAATTTCTCAGTCACAGGCTGTCAGGCTTTCTTCTGTCCATAGCAGAAATTCCTAATTATCTTGGTAACTCCATGTCATCTATAATAATGCTGTTAGTGTGCTATCCATACTTTATAGTTGTTCTTCATGGTTGGTTTAATCTGACCCATAGGTTAGACAAGTGAAACATCTGTCTTAGTTATTACTTTTAGAAATTGTATGGAGGAAATATTAATTTAAAAAAACATAATTTTAAAAATATGTTTAAGGGATGTAATGTTACCACCGCACACCCACAACCAAATTGCAAATGATCTCCCACTGCTTTTCATTGTGAGTTTTCTATCCACTACCTTGCCATTGATGACCTCAGTTCTATTAGAGTCTAAGCAGTGTTTCCTAAAGAAAGTAGCCATATGATACTTTCACTGGGGGTGTGGAGCTTTTCTGAAATTATCATAGGTGCAGCAGTTGCCTTGGGAGAAATTGGTGAATTATTTATGTGTCTTCACTTAAAGAAGTAAATTTCCTGGGTGGGGAACTAGTAGGAAGAAGGAGGATTTAGGCATTTTCATCTTCTAGTCCATCATACAGTAGCAAATATTAATATTTCATATTTTAGAAGATAAGTAATATTCTATTGTATATATATGCTATAAATTCTTAATCTATTCATCTGTCCCTAGATACTTAAGTTATTTCCAAATCCTAGGTGGATGTATACAGCAGTGCAAGAAACAAGAGTTTGCATATAACTTTTGAAATTAGTATCTTGATTCTCTGGATAGACACTTAACCAAAGGGGTAAAATTGCTAAATTTGATGATATTTCTATTTTTAACTTTAAAAAAAATCCATATCATTTTTTTTGTCAAAACTGAAAACAGTTTGCATTTCAAGCAGCAGTTTCTTCACAGTTGTTGTTTCTAGGACTTACTTAGTATAGACCAGATTGCTGTGAGATGCTCTCTCACTGTTATTTTGATTTGCATTTCCCTGGTAATCAGTAGTAATAAGCACTTTCTTGGTTGTGCACGCTGACCATTTGTATGCTTTCTTTAGAAAAGTATTTGTTCATCTAGTGTTTCTCTACAGTTTCTATTGGGACTCTCATTTTTGTTGAGTTTTATGAGCACTTTATATCTATTGCATATTAGTCCTTTTCCAAGAGATTGGTGTGAAGATATTTTCTCCTATTCAGGAGGATATCACTTTGCTTTATTTATAGATTTTTTTCACATTGAAAAAGGTTTTTATTTTGATATTACCTTATTTGTTTAGTTTTGATTTTGATTTTCATGCTAGTAGAGTTTAATCACTAAAAGTCACTGATATCAGTGATTGTTTATTTGTATGTATTTTTGTGGTGTGTGTATGTGTGTGTTTGTGTGTATGTGTATCAGAGAGAGAAAGAGAGAGATATTTCTCTACTTTTTCTCTGTTTTTAATATCAGGAAAAAGATAGCCTCATAGAAATTCTTTACAAAATTGGTATTTTCTTTAATATTTTAGATGTGATAGAGAGGGATAGGTAATAATTTCCTTTTGGATATATGGTAGAAATCAAGATTAAACCCACTTGGACAGTGGACTTTTATATTTTAGGACTTTTCATTTATGCTTTTAATTCCTTGCTTGTAATTGTGTTATTCATATTCTCAGTTTCCTCTTCATTTTAATTTTTGAATGCTGTGTAATTTTAAGATTTTATCCATTCTTATCGGGTCTTTCATAATGGTTATCGTAGTCTCTTATGATTGCATTACTGTGATATGTGTTAGAATTTCTCCCCTTTTATTTCTTATCCTGTTTTTTAGCATTTGAGCTTGAAATTTCCATGATATGTTCTCAGTTTTAGAGGTTAAAGTAGTTGTCCTGTACAACATTTGAACTTCTGGATTTATGACCGTTTCTTTGTGAAATTATCTGATAATTTCTTTTGGCAGAATTTATTTAGTTCACCTGTCCAATATATAACAGCTCAGGATAGATGAAGGATGTGTTAGTATTATATTTCAAAGAATAGAGTAAAAACTTCATAGGATATTTTTTGTTCTTTATATTTTACTATACTGAGAAAGTTTTTCATTTAGACTTTGTGTTACCAAGGATAATATTTTATCATAACCTTGTACTCTCTTACCTCTCTAGCATCAAGTAATATGAAAGTTGATATTTTGCATAACTAATAATATTTTTGTCAAATTTTCATGTAACATTTTGAAATAAACAGTTTGTCTAAATGATTTTTGCTAAACTTACATAATGTATATATTTCTGGTCCTATCATCTCTTATTTTTCTTTAGCAAAAAAGAATGTTGTGATGACTGAGGCTATTAAATTATCCTAAAATACACATCTATCTACACTATCAATTAAATCCCTTTGGTTGTATGCATATTTTAATTTTATCATAGATAATTTCCATAATTTTAAATTAGTTATATTTTACAATAATTTAATCATCACAGTAAATGCATAGATTTTGATATATTCAGTGGTTTTAATTCCCATGTTTTAGTCTGTGCCTAGGGGAAACACAACTAGAACAAACAACAAAATAGTTAAAATATATACTGAGATATTAATAATACAGCAGAGCAATTTTTGAAAAGACGGGATACATGAGAAGAAAATTGTATTCAACAAACACTAGAAAACATGGTATAGATCCTAATGAGTACAATTTCTTATACACCAAAAAATGTGTTATGCTCATATCATAGCATTGTGCAGGTAAATAGATAAGGTACACGCAACCCATCTTATTCAAATATCCAAGATAACTGAGACTCTTGTTTTCAATATGTCTTATAAATTCATATTGGATCTAACTGTTCTCCAGAAGATCTGAAAGCAAAACCCTTCCTACTTCTGAGTCAGAGAGAAAGTACAGTTGGTACAGCTCTTGCCTTGTATACAGTTCATCAAGGCTTGATCCCTGAATCCCCATATGATCCTTGTAGCTTACACCAGTGATCACTGAATACAGAAACAGAAGAAGTGCCTGAGTACTGCTGGATACGTCCCACATAAAACGAAAAGCCAAACAAAGTGCTTAAAACTCTATCCATGATCTATTATTCTAAAATCATGACACTACGCTATCAGAAAAGATTCTCCTCCTCAAAGGAGAGGAAGGAGAACATTATTTCTAGAGACATGATATCATAGACTGAAAAGAAAGAAGACAAAAAATATCAATCATTTTGATGGATAAGTCATAGGAAACCCTGGATGAATAATTTTGTGTATAAGAGAAGAGCTCTGATCCCATTACATCAACAAGTTTGGCCTGAACTCAAAGTAGAATGACACCAAGTGGTGGCTGATGCATGCAGACATGGAGGAGAATTAGGGAGGCAATCCATCACATCAACCATTTTATACCTCAAACTTTACTGTAAATTTGTCATACTACTATGCCCAGAATTGCAAACTAATAATACAATGCATATTTTAGTCCAGGATATTAAAAAGATATCTCTCATTGTAGTAAGAATAAAATTCAATTTTGGAGTGTAGAATGAAAAACAGGTAGCAGATTATCCAACAAACACTACTGAGGATGGATCAAAGATAAATGTTAGAAGTTACTGATAAATAAACACAGCTGCTATTCATTGATTCTGCTATTTTTTCCCAAAATATGTCACAGACCTTTACTTTAGAAAAGCGTTCTGGCGTTTTTATGAAAGTCTTCTAGAATTTTAGCATTTTTACCACTTTGTTTACATTCTGGTCCATTCCTCTTATCTTCTTTAGAGACTGTCTTCCCCTCTCAATTTTCCTGCAACTCTCTTAACTCATTAAATCAGAATTTTGAGCAGCAGCCATAATAAGACTTTTGATAACCTAACATAGAGAAGTCACCCTTCTGCTCAAAAACTTTTTAACAAATATGATAAACAAAGACATGTAATACTCCACTTAGTGATTTTTTTTTAGTTCATTATTTTCCTCTCTTTTCAACTAATTCTTGATCATATGCCTCAGTGCTATTCCTGTGGTCAGTCAGTCATGTTCCCATTTCTACTCTCTCTGCCCTGAATGATCTCCCAATCATTTCTGCCTTTTACTTTCAATAAGCTCAAATTCTCATTAAGGTTTTTGTTAGCCAACTATTACAAGCAGTCACAGTACACATTGTCATTCACCACCTTGAACTACTTTTGTTTCCCATTGTACTTTGGGCTCTCTTATCATCCCTCAGATCCCTCAGTCCAATGTGAGTGTTTGTTGTTTCTTATCTATTGTCTACACACACACACACACACACACACACACACACACAGGTGTATGGATTCAAATAAGGCAGAGGTCTGTTTCTTTTGTGCATTGAAGTCTTCTAACATCCACAATATAGTTGAGCATATGAAGACACTCCATAAAGGAAACTGAATGGTCACACAAATACAAATGAATGCTTGAAGCCGGGGGCTAGCAGCATGAAGGGTAGACTTACCTTTCTCTTCACAGACAAGACATCTCCAAACAAGATCTATCAGATTTGGCCAAGGAGATCTTTACATGTATTTATTCAAGGATTTTGATGTCAAATATATTTTTACAAATTGCATAATGGGGGGTACGAGATAATGGCTTAACCACTGTATCACTGTATCACTAGACAGTGTGTTCATCGATTTACTCGAACAGGTGCCAGTAACATCTCCATTTGTCCCAGCCCTGAGATTTTAGCAGCCTCTCCTTACTCGTCTGTCCCAACCTGCCATATTGGAGGTTTTCAGGGTCGGGAATGAGATCCGTTATTGTTACTGTTTTTGGCATATCAAATATGCCAGGATAGCTTGCCAGGCTCTGCTGAATGGCTTAACCACAAAGATTAATTAGTAAAGGGTAAGGAAATATATATATATGTACATATATACACGCATATATATTATGTTTAGTATGTGTCTAAACATTGTTTTTGTTTTTGTTGGTTTTGTTTCCCCTTTTTTGGGGAGAGGGGAGCAGTGGCACACCTAGTGGTACTCAGAGGTTAACTTGGGCTCTTTGTTCTGGAATTTCTCCTAAGTGAGACTCTAGGGACCATATGGGGGACTAGTGATAGAATCCTGGTGGGCGCTGTATAAGGCAAGTTCCCTAATCAATGAGATATCAACCCAGCCCTTGTTTTTCTTTTTGATTTAGAAAGCTGCCCAGTTTATTCTTCTCTAACTACAAATTCTCAATTTCTATACTTAGCACCAAATAAGGGAAGTCAGATGTACATATACGGACTGTTTCATTTTTAAGAATTCTAAACATGTACAATTATTTTGGGGTAGTTTTGAACCAGTAATTAAAGGATGAAATTCTGCATTCATGGTGGTAGTATTATTCCCTCTTAAAAATAATGCAATAATAATTATGTCCATTGTTCATGTCTAACACTGCAAAGCAGTGTTGTCAATCCTTGGATGTTAAAATAAGTGAAAATGATACTTACAAAAATGAATTAAGCAAAAGGAATTGAAAACGTAGAGAAAGGGGCTAGAAATCACTGTAGAAAGGGAACTTACTCTGTGACACTGGGCTTTCCTGAATCAAGTCTCTTTCTGTCCTTTCTGTCACTGGTTATCTTTTTGGGTATCTTTTCCACTCCAAAGAGATGATAATCTCTTATCATTTTCTTCATTTTCATTATTGATCTAGTTCTTGCACTAAAGTTCTATGAGTATTATATCCCTATGTTGTATATTATATATAAAACATAAGTAAATGCATACTAACCCCACTAGAACTTTTACACAAATGCACACAAATATCTCCACATACAAACATACATACATACTCACACAGCCTTGGACTATTCGCTCTGGGACTGTATCTGATTCAAAAAGCCTTACATTAAGAACATTTGTTTTCTATCTGTAGGACTTTTCAGTTAACAAAAGCGAATTCTCTTTCATTCCTACCTAGCATTGTTATCAAACACAATGGGAATACGGCAATGACCACTATAACTAAGATTTACTATGAGATTTGAAATAGCCTGTTACTGAAAACTCTTTTTGTATATTTTTATATAGAACAGCTTATCTTCAAGTGTTACTTTTAATTAATTATTTTAGTTCTATCCATAAAGGTATTTTAAAAATAGGAAATGTACATAGAGAAATATGTGTATATATCTGAATAGATGCCCATATATATGCATATATATGTTTATATACACATAAGCATACAGTATTATATTCTTATATATTATATAATGTATAATTCTATATACAGAGTCTCCTGCCCCTGCGTCTGGCTGTCCTCCCCGGGGCTCCTTGGAGGGGGGAGGGTTGAGTTTCTCTCCCAACACCCCCCGCCCCAAGCAGAGCCCCAGCAGCTGAGGACCTCCGGAGCCAGTCACGGCCATGCTGGGACCACTCTCCACACGTCCGGACGGGCCTCATGCATGAAAGAACTGGCAGAGGAACCCAGGCATGCGGGTCCTGGGGCTGAGGTTTTCCAAGCCTACTTGGATTGGGACTGGGCCTTCTCCACCCACACCCCCCCATCTTTCAGTAGGTAGGCGTCACACCTACCAGCTGCCGACAGCGCCAGGTTCGTCCCATTAACAGCCAAGACGCAGAGACTATAAAACCCAGCTCCCGGAAGTGCGTGGTTGCATTCGCAGCCTTATGACAACTTATTATCTTATTTTTCCTTTGGAGAACCTGGCAGGCTATCAAAAGTATCCTGCCTGCACGGCAGAGTCTGGCAAACTTCCCATGTCATACTCAATATGCCAAATACCAGTAACAATGATGGGTCTCATTCTCCTAATCCTGAAAGGGCATTCAAATGGCTCTTTTAAAATCTCAGGGCTAGGAAGAAGGAGACGTTACTGGTGCCTGCTCGAGGCAATCAACGAACACCAGGATGATCGTGATCGTGATAATTCTACATATTATATTCTTAATGTCCAAAATTGAGAAATAATCTATACCTATGTTAATATTATAGTTAGAAATTTATATGATATACAATTATGCCAACTTTTTATCCCACTTTAAACACTATATTTTTACAGTTATTTATGATAATTTACAGTTGTTCAGTATTTCAACACCAATACCACAACTGTCACCTTCCCTCCATAATTGTCTCCATTTTTTCAACCACTTCTATATCCTGCCTCCCATTACTGAGGCAGACCCACAATAATTTATTTTATATTGCTTGTTACCATTAGATGGCCAACACAATGATGAAAAATTATCTTCAGAGAAAAAAATTGTGAAAATTGCTGTCTTTCACCATGGGGACGGCAAGTCCTTGTCTGAGGTTTTACTAAGCTATTGATGGACGTTAAGCCTTCTGTGTTAATGTTTATGTTAGTCCACATTGGTTGGCTTCTGTGTTACATACCATCCAACCTGGCATGCTACTACTAGAGTTGTAGTTTGAATACATTTCTCCTGGAAAAAAAAAAAAGAACACTTAATGGGACAGTTAATTGTGCAGGTACATATTTAAATGTACATGCCTTCTGGATCTTCCAGAAGTACAGGAGGGAAGGAGAGGGAAAGAGAGAGGGGGAGAGGGAGAAAGCGGAAGGGGGAGGGAGGGAGGAAAGAAAGAGATCCTAGACACTACATTGCAGCATGTTATCTCCTTTGAAGTCTCCATTTATTCATTGTAGCCCTAAAATTTGGGCTCCATTCTTCTCAATGAATAGTATTCAATTTACATATGTAATTTATGGATGGAAATAAATCTTCTTGATTCTCACTGTTTACCCCATATCTCCGCACCCTGCCCTTGTAACATAGATGATACAATATTAAAATGTCTGAAATAGAGCTTCATCGCATCTAAAAATTCTACTTGCTTTTGAGGATTCTCTTGACATTTATCTTTTTATTATCTGGATTTTTTGTCTCTTTTGATGAGATAACCGTGATAGTAAACATTGAGAGCACTTGAATGAAATGATGTATATTTCTCAATTTGGATAGTAACATCAGTTTTGAGAATATTAAATTTTTTCAATACACATAGACTATTAAACTATGATCAAAATGACTAAAACCCTTTCCACCAGAACCATTTCTGAAGTGCAATCTCTTAAACAAGTACATTTTTTTAAATTTTTCACAATCTTATTATGGAAAACCAGAATATATAAATAGATTTTTATATAGACATTAGAAAATGCAGTCCCAATCACTTAAAGATATAATATATTCTTGTTGCTAAGGTTTGGAATTTCAAAATATATGTATATAAATAGATACATATTTCAAGAAAAAATACTTCAAACATTTAATAATACAAGTATCAGTAGATGCCTTAAGATAACAAATCTGTAGTGGGAATAACCTTTTTGAAAACACCTCATAATAATAGCAGTAATAAACACAGAGTGGTCGTGAATTTCCCAGTGACTTTAACTTCTCTATATTTTGATCAATATCAAATTTTATCAATTAGAGCTAGCATAGATGATCCTCAAATGATCACACAGACATCCTGTTTCCAGAAACCTACTTGCAGTTTCCACTTACAATGATCTCAAGGAGAGTACACCTAAAACTCGCATTTGTTTCTACACATATAACTTTTAAGAAACATCTGAACTTGAGACGCTATGATCAAACTTAAGGAATAGTTTTACTACACAAATTTGCCTAATATCCAATGTATAAAATGATCAAAACTTAAAGGCAAATATTTCTTAGCTCTAATTTAATACAACACCAAGTGACACTTTCTTTATTCTGTATTAAGTAACATGATCGTCGATTTTGCTCGAGCGGGCCCAGTAACGTCTCCATTGGAGACTTTGTTGTTACTGTGTCTGGCATATCGAATACTCTCGGTAGCTTGCTGGGCTCTCCGAATTAAGTAACATATTTAAGAATATATCCCAGGCTGAATTTGCCTCAGCAGACTGAGGTCAGACAATACGGAGGTGGAGGGTTGGAGGGAGAAGTAGAAGAAAAAGTTTAAGAGTCAACTAGACTTTTTAAAAGTTCCAACTTACAGCTAATACAAATGGAATTGAAATGAACTAAGAATGCCTTTAAGCATGGATCAAAGGCCAATAAAAACAAGATCTCAGCTATTGAAGAAATAAAAGTCTCCAACTCTATGTGATGGAGTTGGTGAAATATTCCATTCCTGAAGCTGTACAAAGCAAAGAAATCAATTTTAGGTAAGAGGGAAAACTAGTGGGTATTCTCAGTAAGTTTACAAGCTATGATACACAATAGCGCAAAGATATTGGTTTCAACCTCTACAATTCCTTTCAATATTTGTTTGGCCAATATACAGTGCAAAGGAAACAAAGATTAATAATGTCTTGTCTGGATTGACGAAGCATGACTGGCATCAGGAAGGAGAAGAGCTGGGGGAGGAAGATACCACTTCACAACTAAGGCAGATTCTAGCCGACTCTGCAATATTCACACTAAAGGAATGAGAAAGGAAGGAACATTTGAAGGTCAACTTAAATGAGCTGTTTATATATTTCCAGTTAGCAAAACACATTTTAAAGGCCAAAGGATTTGAGTCATTGAGGAAATTTAAAATAGTACAAAATGATGCAAAGAAATCACATTAGGAGTTAGAATTCTGTGAACCAGGTCCAATTATAGGCGGTGAGAGAAAAATTTGAATGCAGAATAAGATGAAACAAAATTGTCAAGTATCAAGTATTTTATTATAGGGAGAAAGCCTTTATTACATGAAAGTTCATTTTCTTAATGACATGTAATGCAGAGCACATAAACAGATTTGAGTAACTGAAAGGGATTTTCAGATTGCGCAATAAAATGAAAATTTAAAAATAGTACATAAGTTAACGTTTCATTTTCAGATAAAATAACCTGAAAGAAGCAAATATCAAAGAATTCGCTACCTTTAGCAATTACCTAATTCTTGCTGTAACAGAGACATAAAGGAATTCTGGAACAGAGAAACTTAGAGTGTAAGAGGAGTAAAATTAGGCAATTCTGAGTGTTAAATGTGTAGTGATAGGCATTTAGTGCATCTGTACTCTGTAACAGGAATAGCATTTTGCCCAGCAAGACTTCATAACACAAATGAAGTGCTGTAGCAAAATGACTGGATAAGGATAGACTACATACAAAAATAGTAGCTTTATATTCACATGTTTAAATGACTTCCCAAAGGATTTAAGAGCAAATTTATTTTTGTGTTTTCCACAAACAAATAATGCAAGAATTTTAGTAGTGCCTTGAGTGTGTAGCTTTATATATTTTCCACTTAAATCAGTCTCAGTATTCGTTTGTGTTGGCCAAAATACTCAAATATATTGGCTTTGAAAAATAGCATCTAATTGTGCCATCATTTATTATACATTAACATGCTATTATCTTACTGAATTTTAACAATAAATCACACTTGGCATATTTTTTTTCCTTGCTCATCCTAATTGAGTTGCTCAAAATACTGAGGAAATCTGAATATGTTTAAGGGAATTCTCACAATAAGGAAGGGCTAACTTTTATTTTCCCATAACCTCTAAATGGTGTTCACCACTTAAATAAATAAACTATGCTACCTATTGAAGAGTCAATTTCCAGCATGCCTAATTCAAAAGATTTTCATGGAATTTATTTTTTCTATTGCGATTCCTAGGTCGAATATTTCTCTCTGGGTTAAAAAGCTCGAGGCTCTCATGAATACTTATATTGAAACAAACGTATATTCTACAAATCGTCTGAACTTTAAAACTTTTGAGTATTTGAGGAATTTACGATTAGAAGGTGAAATGTGCATCTCCAGATTTATAACTCGTTTGTAGTCTTTATTGAGCATTATGTTAATCACTTCCTGAGAATAATTATTTGCTTATTAGTCTCCAAAATAAATGATAATTTGTGATTAAGTGGAATCATTTAAAAGGTAAACCTTTAAAAATCACTTTATTTAGGTGTTTTCTGAAGTTTTCAAAAGAAGAGAACATCGTCTCAATAAAACAAAACCATGTTGATTTAAAAAATCTCTATACACACATGCTTTGTAAATATCTGAGTAAGGAATATGCAAAAAAATGTGGGTGCATTTCATCCAGAAAGGTTTAGAGAAAGATGGTGTTTACTATTATGAAAATAAAATAATATCTGAGATATGAGAGCAAGCTAAAGGTTTGTCTCAGGATCTGAGCTGCACCCACAGGGGAGAATGCTTGTGTACTTTTTGTATTTGGAACATAAAATCTGATAAAAGTTGTTTGCTGAGTCTAACAAAACCTTGTCTTCAATTTCATTTGCTGGAGGTTTAATTTTTCTCATTTCTATTTTGATTGCCTTTTATTTTTCCCCTTATTCTACTTTACTGTTTCTTCTAGTTCAACATCATTATGTGAAAGTCAGCCAGATTAAATTTTTTTGGAGGTGACTAGAATTCCTTTTGCAGGGGGAGGGGGTAGATGTTTTTCTTTTTCTATTTTTAAAATGGGTCCAGGAGTGAGAAATGGACTGGAGCGATAGCATAAGCTGGAGCGATAGCACAGCGGTAGGGCATTTGCCTTACAAGTGGCCAACATGGCCGACCCGAGTTCCATTCCTCTGCCCCTCTCAGAGAGCCCGGCAAGCTACCAAGAGTATCTTGCCCGCATGGCAGAGCCTGCCAAGCTACCCGTGATGTATTCGATATGCCAAACACAGTAACAACAAGTCTCATGATGGAGACGTTACTGGGCCCCCTCGAGTAAATCGATGAACAACAGGAGAACCATGACCGTGACCGTGATTTTTTAAATGAGACCACCTGGGCTGGAGCAATAGCACAGTGGGTAAGGTGTTTGATTCCCAGCATCTCTCATGGTCCCCCAAGCACTGCCAGGAGTAATCCCTGAGTGCAGAGCCAGCTGTAACCCCTGAGCATCACTGGGTGTGACCCAAGAAGCTAAATAAATAAGAGTCCACATTTGAATATTTCTTATAGGAGAAATTTAATGTTGGCTAATTCCTTGAGTTTGCCTTTGGTTTCAACCTGAAGCTGTACAAAGAAGGGGTACATGTGTGAATGCCTTTATTTCTCTCTTATGTCTTCAGTAGAATAATTGAAAATATTTAAAACTGCATGCCTTACTGCAGTATCATGGGAAGGGAGACGGTACTGGCTCATCCTTCACACCCTACCGAGGTCACATGTTGCCCCCCACGAGCATCTCTCTGGCCATGTCTCCAGAGGCAAAAGGACGTAATCCAGAGCCCGGCAGCTTATGGCAGAAAAGTGAATGATCCATGCGTTAAACTATGGTGCCATACCTTCCCGGGGAAGGAAAGGGGGTTGCTCCCTTCCGTCATCCCCCCCCCCCACACACACACAGCAAGATGGCCACCACCTCAGAGCTTATAGGAAAGCCAGGTATGAGCTGGCGGTGATGGGGCAACAGCAGTCTCATGGGAAGGGGGCGGTACCAGCTCGTCCTTCACGCTCTACCAAGGTCACGAGTTGCCCCCCACGAGCGGCTCTCTGGCACAGCCATTACACCAGATGCACAGAAACCAATCTTGTAATTATCTGGCTCTTTGAAAAAATCCAAAATCGCAGCCGCATGACATTACATGATTCTCATAACCAGCTGTAGAAAACAAGTATTTCACAATGCCTTTTCAGCAATTCTGATTGGGGGGGTGGGATTCTCAACAATAATGGCGCATCTTTTGTTAAAATCATGAATGTAATCAATGTAGAGAAGAGTTAAGTAGAAATCATGTGCCTCACAGGCATTGGGAGGGGTGGGAGGGGGGTATATTGGGGTTCTTGGTGGTAAAAAATGAGTACTGGTGAAAGGAAAGGTGTTTGATCATTGTATGGCTGATACTTAAACCTGAAAGCTTTGTAACTTTTTCCACAGTGATTCAATAAATAAATATAAGAAGAAAAATATAAATAAATAAAATTATGGAAAAAAAAGTAAGGTGGAGTTCATGCCCAATTCAATCATCTAATCAGTGGCTGAATAAATAGTAGTACTCCTACATAAAAAAAAAATAGAATAAAACTGGATGCCTTGAAGTCTGAATGATAGTAAGATTTTGCCTTGCCTGTTATTTTCCAGGGATGGATCCTTGGCATTCCCGCTCGTCGCCCAAGCACCTGCAAGAGTAATTCCTGAGCACAGAGCCAGGAGTAACCTCTGAGCATCTCAAAGTGTGGCCCAAAAGCAAGAACAAAAGATAAAATTGTGCCTCTTCTGATCCCTGTTTCCAAAACTTTAGAAGGATTTTGTGGGATTAAGAAAGCAAAAATCACTTATTCGTAAGTTGTGCCAACCACTCTGGGTGGGCCACTTTGCTGCATTCATTTTACTTTGGGCTGAGAAGGGAAATTTTTTATTTATTTATTTATTTATTTATTAGTTTTTTTTTTTATTAGTGAAACACCATGAGGTACAGTTGTAGATTTACAATTTTTTGTGCTTGGGTTTGATGATACAATGATCAGATACCCATCCCTCCACCAGTGCCCATTTTCCACCACCATGGATAATATCCCCCCACACCCATCCCCCCATCCCCCCCTGCCTCTGTGGCAGGGCAATCCCCTGTGTTCTCTCTCTCCTTTTGGGTGTTGTGGTCTGCAAAAGAGGCATTGAGTGGCAAACAAGTTCAGTCCATAGTCCACTTTCGACATGCATCTCCCCTCCTGGGAGGATCCTCCAAACACCCTTTATTTGGTGTTCCCTTCTCTATCTGAGCTGCCCTTTCCTCTAGAATGCCCGACTGGTCACTAAGCTATGGAGTAATCCTCCTGCTGCTAATCTCAGCTATTCTTGGGTATTAATCTATTTATGGAAAGTTCGGTATACATGTGTCCCCTTTCTGTACACAAATAATTATCATAGATTGTGTTTTCATTTTCTTTTTTTTTTTTCAGATTTTTTTTCCCCTTTATTGTATTTTATTTTTTTTAAAGTTGTAGATTTACAATTTTTTGTGCTTTGGTTTCAATTATACAATGATCAGATACCCATCCCTCCACCAGTGCCCATTTTCCACCACCATGGATAATATCCCTCCCACCCCCATCCCCCCATCCCCCCTGTCTCTGTGGCAGGGCAATCCCCTGTGTTCTCTCTCTCCTTTTGGGTGTTGTGGTCTGCAAAAGAGGCATTGAGTGGCAAACATGTTCAGTCCATAGTATACTTTCGACATGCATCTCCCCTCCTGGGAGGATCCTCCAAACATCCTTTATTTGGTGCTCCCTTCTCTATCTGAACTGCTCTTTCCTCTAGGATACCCGGCTGGCCTCTAAGTTATGGAGTAATCCTCCTGGTGCTGATCTCAGCTATTCTTGGGTATTAATCTCATACTTTGTTACTTTATATCCCCCAGATGAATGCAATCTTTCTATGTCTATCCCTCTCTTTCTGACTCATTTCGCTTAGCATGATACTTTCCATATTGTACCACTTGTATGTAAATTTCATGACTTCATCTTTTCTAAGAGCTACATAGTACTCCATTGTGTAGATGTACCAAAGTTTCTTTAACCAGTCATCTGTTCTTGGGCACTCAGGTTTCTTCCAGTTTCTGGCTATTGTAAAGAGTGCTGCAATGAACAAACAAGTGCAGATGTCACTTCGACTATACATTTTTGCCTCTCTGGGATATATTCCCAGGAGTGGTATTGCTGGGTCAAATGGGAGCTCAATTTCTAATTTTTTGAGAATCGACCATACTGTTTTCCAGAAGGGCTGAACCAGTGGACATTCCCACCAACAGTGAAGGAGTGTCCCTTTCTCGCCACATCCACGCCAGCATCGGTTGCTTTTGTTCTTTTGAATGTGGGCTAGTCTCTGAGGTGTGAGATGGTATCTCATTGTGGTTTTGATCTGCATCTCCCTGATGATTAATGATGTAGAGCATTTTCTCATGTGCTTTTTTGCCATTCGGATTTCTTCTTTGAGAAAGTTTCTGTTCATTTCATTGCCCCATTTTTTGATGGGGTTGGATGTTTTCTTCTTGTGGAGTTTAACCAGTATTTTGTATATCCTGGATATCAACCCCTTGTCAGATGTGTATTCGGTGAATATCCTTTCCCATTCTGTAGACTGTCTTTGTATTTTGGTCACTGTTTCTTTGGAGGTGCAGAAGCTTCTTAGTTTAAGATAGTCCCATTTATCTATCTCTGTTTTCACTTGCTCGGCCAGTGGTGTGGCATCTTTGAAGATACCATTAGCTTCAATGTCATGGAGGGTTTTGCCAACTTTATCTTCAATGTACCTTATGGTTTCTGGTCTGATGTTGAGGTCTTTAATCCATTTTGATCTTACTTTTGTACATGGTGTTAGGCAGAGTTCTGAGCCTATTTTTTTGCATGTAGCTGTCCAGTGATGCCAACACAATTTATTAAAGAGGCTTTCCTTACTCCACTTCACATTACTTGCACCTTTATCAAAGATTAGATGAGCATATGATTGAGGAGAGATGTCAGTGTATTCAACCCTGTTCCATTGGTCTGCAGTTCTGCCTTTGTTCCAGTACCATGCTGTTTTAATTATTACTGCTTTGTAGTACAGTTTGAAGTTCGGGAGGTTGATTCCTCCCATTTTCTTTTTCCCAAGAATTGCTTTAGCTATTCGTGGGGGCTTATTGTTCCATATAAATTTCAGGAGTGTTTGCTCCATTTCTTTGAAGAATGTCATGGGTATCCTTATAGGGATTGCATTGAATTTATACAATGCTTTTGGTAGTATTGCCATTTTGACAATGTTAAGTCTCCCGACCCATGAGCAGGGGATATCTTTCCATTTCCTCATGTCCTCTTTTATTTCCTGAAGTAGCGTTTTGTAGTTTTCTTTGTACAGGACCTTTACTTCCTTAGTTAAGCTGATTCCTAGGTACTTGATTTTCTGGGGCACAATTGTGAACGGGATTGTTTTTTTCATGTTGCTTTCTTCTCTCTGACTGTTTGCGTATAGGAAAGCCATGGACTTTTGGGTATTGATTTTATAACCTGCAACTTTACTATACGAGTCTATTGTTTCTAGGAGTTTTTTGGTGGAAGTTATTGGGTTCTCTAAGTAGAGTATCATATCATCTGCGAATAGTGAGAGCTTGATTTCTTCCTTTCCTACCTGAATGCCCTTAATATCTTTTTCCTGCCTAATCGCTATTGCAAGTACTTCCAGTACTATATTGAACAGCAGTGGAGAGAGTGGGCATCCTTGTCTCGTCCCTGATCTTAGAGGGAAGGCTCTCAGTTTTTCCCCATTGAGGATGATGCTTGCTGTAGGCTTGTGGTAGATGGCTTTAATTATGTTGAGGAAGGTCCCCTCTATACCCATTTTGGCTAGGGTTTTCATCATAAAGGGGTGCTGGATCTTATCAAATGCTTTCTCTGCATCTATTGATATGATCATATGCTTTTTATCTTTTCTTTTGTTGATATGGTGGATTATGTTGATCGATTTCCGAATGTTAAACCATCCTTGCATCCCTGGGATGAATCCTACTTGGTCATGGTGTATGATCTTTTTGATGAGTAGTTGGATTCTATTTGCTAGTAGTTTGTTGAGGATCTTTGCATCTATGTTCATCAGGGATATCGGCCTGTAATTCTCTTTCTTTGTGGTATCTCTGTCTGCTTTTGGTATCAGTGTGAGATTTGCTTCGTAGAAACTGTTCGGAAGTGTTTTTGATATTTCAATTTCGTGGAAAAGCTTAAAGAGCATCGGGAGTAAGTCCTCTTTAAAGATTTGGAAGAATTCACTAGTGAATCCATCCGGGCCAGGACTTTTGTGCTTGGGGAGACTTTTTATTACCATTTCAATTTCCTTGATGGTGATAGGTCTGTTCAGGAATTCCAGGTCTTCTTGGTTCAGCCTTGGGAGTCTGTAGGAGTCTAGGAATTTATCCATTTCCTCGAGGTTTTGATGTTCCGTGGCATAAAGCTTTTCAAAGTACTCCCTGAGGATCCTCTGAATTTCTGTGGTTTCTGTTGTAATGACCCCCTTTTCATTTCTGATTCGGTTTATTAGGGTTTTCTCTCTCCCTTTCTTTGTGAGTTTTGCTAGAGGCTTATCGATCTTGTTAATTTTCTCAAAGAACCAGCTTTTGGTTTCATTGATCTTTCGGATTGTTTTTTGGGTTTCCATCTCGTTAATCTCTGCTCTGAGTTTTATTATTTCCTTTCTCCTGTTCGGGTTGTGCTCCTTTTTTTGGTCCTTCTCCAAGCTCTTAAGCTGTGAGGTTAGGTTACTTATGTGTGCTCGCTCCTCCTTCCTGAGGAATGCTTGTAGAGCTATAAACTTTCCTCTTAACACAGCCTTTGCTGTGTCCCATAAGTTTTGGTAACTCGTGTTCTCATTTTCATTCGTTTCTAGGAATCTTTTGATTTCCTCTTTGATTTCCTGTCTAATCCACTCGTTGTTCAATAGTGCACTGTTTAATTTCCAGGTGTTTGATTTAGTTTTCTGTTTTTGTGTGTGATTTACTTCTAATTTCAGCGCATTGTGGTCTGAGAAGATTGTTGATACAATCTCTACCTTCTTAATTTTATGGAGGCATGTTTTGTGGCTCAGCATGTGGTCTATCTTGGAGAATGTTCCATGTACGCTTGAGAAGAATGTGTATTCAGCTTTTTGTGGATGAAGTGTCCTGTATATATCTACTAAGTCCCTTTCTTCCATTGTTTCCCTCAAATGAAGTATGTCCTTGCTAAGCTTGAGTCTGGTTGATCTATCAAGAGGTGACAAAGCAGTGTTGAAGTCTCCTACTAGTATTGTGTTGCTATTGATGTCTTTTTCCAAATCTATGAGTAGTTGTTTTAAGTACTTTGCTGGTCTCTCATTAGGTGCATATACATTTATTATTGTAAGTTCTTCCTGTTGTACAGATCCTCTGATCAATAAGAAATGGCCTTCACTGTCTCTTATGACCTTCCTCACTCTGAAATCGATGTGGTCTGATATAAGGATGGCTACCCCAGCTTTTTTCTGGGAGCTGTTTGCCTGTAGGATTGTTTTCCAGCCTTTGACTCTGAGTCTGTGTTTGCTTTGACTATTGAGATGCGTTTCTTGCAGGCAACAGAATGTTGGGTTCAATTTTCTAATCCATCCTGCCACTCTATGTCTTTTAATTGGTGCGTTTAGCCCATTGACATTGAGAGAGATTATTGTTATGGGATTTTGTCCCATTGTTCTGTTAAAATTTGGTGTATTTGAGGGGCCTTTCTTGCCTTAAAGTAGCCCATTTAGTTGTTCTTGTAACCATGGTTTTGAGTCTATGAAGTTCCTGAGCTGTTGTTTGTCTGTGAAACTGTGTGTTGTTCGTTCTATTATGAATGAGAGTCTTGCTGGGAAAAGTATTTTGGGGGAGGCATTTATTTCATTGAGTTTTTTTACTATGTCCCACCACTGTTTTCGGGCCATGAGGGTTTCATCAGAAAAATCAGCTGTGAATTTTAAGGATGCTCCTTTGTAAGAGATTTCTTTCTTCGATCTTGCTGCTTTCAGAGTTTTGTCTCTGTCTAAGGTTTTGGTCATTTTGATCAGAATGTGTCTTGGGATATTTTTATTCGGATTTCTTCTAGCTGGTACCCTTCGGGCCTCCTGAATGTGGTCACAAGTTTTCTTCAGCTCTGGAAATGTTGTAGCAATGATTTCTTTGACAGTTTCTTCTTCATCGAGGTTTTCTTCCTGTCCCTCTGGGACTCCAATAATTCTTATGTTACCCCTCTTGGCTTCATCACGATCTTCTCTTGCCATCTGTTCCCGAATTGTGAGTCTCTTTTCCATTTTCTGCTCTTTTCGGGAGAGTCTCTGAACTTCATCTTCGAGCTCACTGATTCTGTTCTCAGCCGCTGTTACTCTGCTGCTGAGGCCTTCCACTGAGCTTTTCAATTCGCCTACGAGATTTTTCAGGTCTGACATTTCTGATTGAATTTTCCTCATTTCTGCCTTCAGATCCTCTTGTCTTCTATTGGCATTGCTTTCCATTGTTTCTTTTAATTCCCTAAGCATCCTAAGTAGCTCCCTTCTGAATTCCTTGTCAGAGAGGTTGTCTAACACTACAGTACTGTTGGTGTCATCTGGGCTAGACTCTTCAATATGAAAGTTTGGTGGGCTTTTGCGTTGCTTTACCATTGTGAGAGGTGTGGTTTAGTCCTTCACGTTCACTGTTACTATTCTGCTTTGATATGCAGTGTGAGTAAAGATAGGCTTATGAGTTATTGGCTACTGTGTTTCTAGTGGCTGAGCTAAAATAGAGAAGTTTCCATCTAAGAAGTTAGCTTATGGTTCCTATGGCATATGTAGTGGGAAAATATTTCGCGGCCGCGTTAGAGGCCGCGGCTCCGGAAAGAGTCCCTGGCACTAGGCGAGGAGTTGGGAAAGTCTCCTGTTTGGAATTGGAGTCGGTCAGCTTTGTTGCCCAGAGCTGGGCCTCTGTGCCCGTCCCACGCAGATCAGGGGTTGAAAACCGGCTGTCTAGGGGCTGTTTCTAGCTGTGCGTGCCCAGAGAGGGACACGAGCCCTTGGGGGCGGGCTGTACCTGTTGGAATTGGAGCCGTTCAGCTTTGTTGCCCAGAGCTGGGCCTCTGTGCCCGTCCCACGCAGATCAGGGGTTGAAAACCGGCTGTCTAGGGGCTGTTTCTAGCTGTGCGTGCCCAGAGAGGGACCCGAGCCCTTGGGGGCGGGCTGTACCTGTTGGAATTGGAGCCGTTCAGCTTTGTTGCCCAGAGCTGGGCCTCTGTGCCCGTCCCACGCGGATCAGGGGTTGAAAACCGGCTGTCTCGGGGCTGTTTCTAGCTGCGCGTGCCCAGAGAGGAACCCAGGCCCTTGGGGGCGGGCTGTACCTGTTGGAATTGGAGCCGTTCAGCTTTGTTGCCCAGAGCTGGGCCTCTGTGCCCGTCCCACGCGGCTCAGGGGTTGAAAACCGGCTGTCTCGGGGCTGTTTCTAGCTGCGCGTGCCCAGAGAGGAACCCAGGCCCTTGGGGGCGGGCTGTACCTGTTGGAATTGGAGCCGTTCAGCTTTGTTGCCCAGAGCTGGGCCTCTGTGCCCGTTCCACGCAGATCAGGGGTTGAAAACCAGCTGTCTAGGGGCTGTTTCTAGCTGCGCGTGCCCAGAGAGGGACCCGAGCCCTTGGGGGCGGGCTGTACCTGTTGGAATTGGAGCCGTTCAGCTTTGTTGCCCAGAGCTGGGCCTCTGTGCCCGTCCCACGCGGATCAGGGGTTGAAAACCGGCTGTCTCGGGGCTGTTTCTAGCTGCGCGTGCCCAGAGAGGAACCCAGGCCCTTGGGGGCGGGCTGTACCTGTTGGAATTGGAGCCGTTCAGCTTTGTTGCCCAGAGCTGGGCCTCTGTGCCCGTCCCACGCGGCTCAGGGGTTGAAAACCGGCTGTCTCGGGGCTGTTTCTAGCTGCGCGTGCCCAGAGAGGAACCCAGGCCCTTGGGGGCGGGCTGTACCTGTTGGAATTGGAGCCGTTCAGCTTTGTTGCCCAGAGCTGGGCCTCTGTGCCCGTCCCACGCAGATCAGGGGTTGAAAACCGGCTGTCTAGGGGCTGTTTCTAGCTGTGCGTGCCCAGAGAGGGACCCGAGTCCTTGGGGGCGGGCTGTACCTGTTGGAATTGGAGCCGTTCAGCTTTGTTGCCCAGAGCTGGGCCTCTGTGCCCGTCCCACGCAGATCAGGGGTTGAAAACCAGCTGTCTAGGGGCTGTTTCTAGCTGCGCGTGCCCAGAGAGGGACCTGAGCCCTTGGGGGCGGGCTGTACCTGTTGGAATTGGAGCCGTTCAGCTTTGTTGCCCAGAGCTGGGCCTCTGTGCCCGTCCCACGCAGATCAGGGGTTGAAAACCGGCTGTCTAGGGGCTGTTTCTAGCTGTGCGTGCCCAGAGAGGGACCCGAGCCCTTGGGGGCGGGCTGTACCTGTTGGAATTGGAGCCGTTCAGCTTTGTTGCCCAGAGCTGGGCCTCTGTGCCCGTCCCACGCAGATCAGGGGTTGAAAACCGGCTGTCTAGGGACTGTTTCTAGCTGCGCGTGCCCAGAGAGGGACCCGAGCCCTTGGGGGCGGGCTGTACCTGTTGGAATTGGAGCCATTCAGCTTTGTTGCCCAGAGCTGGGCCTCTGTGCCCGTCCCATGCAGATCAGGGGTTGAAAACCGGCTGTCTAGGGGCTGTTTCTAGCTGCGCGTGCCCAGAGAGGGACCCGAGCCCTTGGGGGCGGGCTGTACCTCATTTTCACATCTTGTTTCTGACCCCTTTTTTTTAACCCACCAAAGTCATTTATATATTATGGTTCATGATTATATGCTATAAGGTGATTGTAATGTAGTCAGTCTGTTCTCTCCTTAGTCTATGTTTATTCTATAGCTTTTGATAACTTTCTCGATTACTCCTGGCTGCGCTCAGGGTACAGTGTTGGACGCTGGAAATCAAAACCAGGTCTGCTGCATGCAAGGTAAATCCTCTAGCTGCTTCACTATCACTCCAGCTCCAAATAGTTTTATTTAAAAAAATGTTCTCGAGCAATGTAAAGGGAGAGAAAAAGTAGGGGGGTGGGGGATGTATTCAAGAGGAAACATGGGCTTCCCTCAAGTGGTACAATGCCTAAATCTTTATTTTTTAAAACTTTTCTTTTTACCTACTTGTTGACTGATTTCATTTCTGACATCATCAGCTGGTTTTCTGACTTTTGTTGTCTGTCATCTTTCATTAGCTTTTAAGAACTCCCTGTATCACTTTGATCTGCCTTTCTAAGTTTTCTTCTATCTTTTTGAGTTTCTTATATTTTTGAACTCTCTCTTTCTTAAAAGGAAATATAATTTTCCATGTCTTTGATATCAGATTTCAGATAATCATTGTCTCCTTGTGATGAAATATATATATTTAAGACTTCAGGGTGTCATGTTTTATATTTTGGCCCGCTAATATTGCAACACAAAGTTCCATGTTATGTATTTTTTGGTCTGACTAGATCCATGACTCAACAACTTACATTTTAATTTTACAAAGGGTGACACTAAATATTACTTGCTTTCCTTTTATTAACAAATTTATCAGTTTTATTTCTGTCCATTGCTGGCTTCCAAACAACCTAAGGTTTAGTAGTGGCTGTAGGGCAGATTTGTGTTGATCAGTTCGGGTACTGTTGAGAATGTTTGGAGACCCCTGGTTCCAGTCCTGTTGGTGGAAACACTGAATCACTTCATTCTTTTTTTTTTTATGGGTGGGGGGGCACACCCGGCGATGCACAGGGGTCACTCCTGGCTCTGCACTCAGGAGTTACTCCTGGCAGTGCTCAGGGGGCCATATGGGATGCTGGGAATCGAACCCAGGTTGGCCGTATGCAAGGCAAACGCCCTACTCTCTGTGCTATCTCTCCAGCCCCTGAATCACTTCATTTTGGCAACTCAGATCTAAGATTCAACAGTGCCCACTGCCGCTGCTCTTCATGGGTTTATTTGTTTTTCTTTCAGAATGGAAGTGAGGGAATGTTTCTATAGTGCTCTCACAGCCGTCCTATCCTAACTCATGTGTTACATCCTAGCTTCTTCATATGGGTATCATTTTTGCTTTCTCCTCCTCAGCACCCCTCTCTGTACCAGATGTCCTGATGTTTATGTTTATGTTCAGACCTTAGCTTCAAATCCTCCTTCTGCCAATGATGTGCAAATACACTATATTCTTTTCATAGCCTAACACTCCCTAAGGGTAGTGGGTGGAACTCTGTGTTTAGGTCCCTCTGGTCAACCTGTTCATGACTTGGAAACAAAGCAAATCTACTACTGCTATTTGTTTTCCAAAAAGTATCTGCAGTAATACCCATATTTTCCAGAATGTCTGGGATGTGTTGTGCTAATTAGATACTATCTTAACAATCTGGAAACCCTTCCTTACTAAACAATTTATACTGAGTCATTGTTTATGAACTTCATTTATCCTTTCATTTTTACACTTATAGGGGATGTTTTTCTTTGAAATTCCATCCTCCTTCCCTTTCCTATAAAGTTTGTTCTCTTCTTATACAATGTTTTTTATGCACTCCTTAATATGAGAGTTCTTTTTAGGAGTCCTAAATTTTTCTTACTTTTTACTTCAAACAATAGCTACACATTTAAAACATTTTGTTAAAATGTGTTTTCTCTCTTACTCCTCCCACTCAATTCATCTCAATCAATTATCTTCTCTCACCTGCATGATTCTTACTTAGATTCTCATTGCCCTGCAGATTCCTAAACCAATGAGTCCTTTATATTCCTTTGGTTGATGAAATTATGTTGTTGGCAAGTATTTCCCTTAAGTTCTACAATTATTATGTTTGACTTACCAACTCTATGCCAGATATTTTTTAAATACTCCAAATTCTATTTCATTTTTAAACAAATATTCGTTATTGTCATTATTTCTTATCTAAGTTATCTGGTTGATAAAAACTGATCTATTTCTTGCTAACAATCAGACCTTTTTCATACAGTTCAGATTTAATATGATAAAATCTTTGACAGCCTATGTTCAAAATGACCTACAAAGGTACAGACGTATTATAGTGAATAAAGTGTTTGACTCGCACGCTGCTCAATCCTGAGCACCACATACCGTCCTCAGGGCTCTGCCAAAAATAATATCTGAGCACAAAGCCATGAGTAATCACTGAGCACTGCTAGATGTGCCCTGCCTCTGTGGGAAAAAAAAACATAATAAGTTATATATTAAAGTATTCACAACTGGTCCTGTGACCTATATAGAACTAAGAAGAAATAGTTTGTCTTGTTTAGTCACTGAGATATGGGATTAGCTTGTTATCTCAGGTCAACCTAGTTATCCATATTAAATATTTTATTAATATCACCTATGAAATTATAGGAAATGTGAATAAAATATTTTCTCTAGAAAAATGTATTATATCATTTAGTATGAGAAAAATATATTATCTAAAAAGATAAACTATAACACACCATCTTAAAAAAACTAATTGGATCTGGAAAGTAACCTATAATAGAGTCCAGTATGGCAAGCATCAGTAGAGAAGTATTCAAGTTCTTCTTCTTTTTTTTTGTCATACTATGTAAACCTAGAGTACAAAACATACAAGAATAAAAATCTAAACAATCAATTCTGCTCATATTCTAGTCATTTCACTTAGAGAAAAGAAGCTATGTTTCAGAATAAAAAAAGTCAAAAGAATGTTCATAGGAGACTAAGAGAAACATATAAATGAGTCAGACAAATGAAGAAAAGGAAATGATCCTTGTGGTAATAGGAACAAACCTTGCACATTCTCTCTGAGCTAGAGTTAAAAGTCAGCATGTTATTGTTAACAAGGACAGAGACTTGACTGTTTTCCTCTGTAATTTTAGTGGGCTATTGTCTGATGTGAAAGCTATTTTATTTTCCTTTTGACTTATATTTAACTCCTGAGAGATTCTCTTAGTATTTAATCAAAGTTTGGGGGGTGAGCTTGTTTTAAAAGTCTTCTCTTATTTCTGCCCTTTATTTTGGCCTTCCTCTTTAATGTCAAATGGCTTCTGCCCTCAAATATGGAATGATTCTCAGTCCAGAGTTTTAATTGTTTTCTTTTGCCTTATTAAAACACTATTTCCCAATGGTACTGCTGCCATAACATTCCCAAGAAAACTAGCTGGGTCATTCCCTAGAGAAGACAGGGACAGTGCATGTTTCTTTCGTTTCTCATTTAAAGAGATTGGAAATAGAGTAAATCAGTAGCAACAACATATAAGAAAATGAGACAGGGAAATCTCGAGCTCTTTTCCGTGAATTCTGTTCCTCATAATTTGAAAATTTTCAAATTCATTTAACATTAGATTGTCAAATCAAGTCCATGTACATGAAAAACACTATAACAAAATGGAATCATTTAAACTATTACTTTGACTTTAACAGTCAGGTTAAAAATAAAAATCTGAAATATGACCTTGGTTTGACCTTGCTTTCTTATTTCAGATGGCCATTGAGGATGGTTTTAAATAAAAGATGATCTTATTAACTGAGCCTTCTTCAAAGGTCAGTTTGTCTCTTTGTCTGAATCATTTTGTTATTTTAAGAGACAGGAGTGTTATTTTTTTGACCATCCATATGTAAGGCTACATAGTATATTCATTGTTTCAAAATAGCAATTCCATAGTTTTGCTTGAAATACAAAGCATCAGTTAGAAAACTCCAATATGCACTTCCTGTATTTCTTGCTAAAAGGAAGATACCTAAGTAATGAGGAAATTGTGGCTTCCTTGGAAATAGAGGGAAGTGTTCAAGGGAAGTGTGAAAAGGACACAAAAAGAAATTTTGCCTAGTTCTCATTTTTTTCTAGGAACGTTTTGGTAGAAATTACTATATAGGTATATTACTATACCTATATAGTAATATGTATATTACTATACAATATTAATATATATGTGTGTGTGTGTGTGTGTGTGTGTGTGTGTGTGTGTGTGTGTGTGTAACACATGGCAGAGCCTGGCAAGCCACCCGTGGTGTATTTGATGTGTTAAAAGCAGTAACAACAAGTCTCACAATTTGTCATGAGATGTTACTGGTGCCTGCTCCAGTAAATCCATGAACAATGGGAGGACAGTGTTACAGTGCTATGTATATGTATCTACGTATATAGATACATATATATAAAGATTTACAGAGTAATGAAACTATATATGTAAATTATATAAATATGATAAAATTTACAGAGTAGTGAAGCTGTTGAAATAAAGTCTAATATGAAAGTTAGCTCCATATTTGAAAAAAAAAGTAGCTATGAATGGTGGTGGACAAGAAATGAGTTGATTCTAAAATTCTTAAATTGTGATTACTGGCCAGAAATTTTATTCAATGTCCCCATAAACATGGAACTGTGGCAATTTTAATATTTTTGAGGAAGAAGTAGGGAAGAACATATTTAGCATGGTTTTCTGAAGAATTTCCTTGAAAAGAGGAACTTCATGTAACTTTGTTTTTTAACCAAAAGGAAACAAACAAAATGATACAACTACAATAGCACTCCTGTAATGGGAGGATATTAATAAAAGATTTGTTTTATTAACTTGAATTCCTTTTATAAAATAACTGGCTAATGTTGTTCAATACACTGAATCAAGAAATAAAGATATACAGAGATGGTAGCTCCCTAGAGGAACTTAATGCCCTCATCAACCACCACCACATGAGTAACAAAGAATTGCTATTTCAGGATACATGAGCTCATCACCCATGTCTAAGGATTTAATTACTGTGTTGTAAACTCTGGTATGTACCTTCTTTGTTTTAAATGTGGTGCCCTCATCATTTTAATCCTATCTTACTTAACTTGAAATAGTTTTATCGAACTAAAACAGAACTATTCTTTGAATAAAATTAATTTATGATAAAAAATGTGGTTAGTCTGAGAAAATATAATTTATTTCCAATGATTCCCCATTGTAGAATTCTTATAGTCAAACTTTGATTCACAAAAAGATGATTTTTTTTCAGAAAAATATGTTTACATCTCTCAACACTTAGTTTTAATTGTCCAAGTCAGTTTTAATCTCTGGAAATATCTATAAATAAATGTAAAAGCTGGTTTAGTATTAGGAATGGAAATTTTATAAGTTCTTGCATGGAATTCTTATATTTGATATGAAGCATTTTTTATTCTAGGAACCAGGGCCTAGGAAAATAGTTTGAGCTTTCTTTGTTTTCTAACAATGCACCGTAAAGTTTGGTTTGAGTTTTCTTTTATTCTCATTATGTTTTCTTTTTTTTTTTCATTGTGCCCTATACACATTTATGAAATTGCTCAATGAGAGTGAATCTATAGTAAACTGACATTCTGAAAAATAGTGTTGTTAATCAGTTCAGGAAAGGTCATGCTTTTGTTTGCTTGTTCTATAAATCATGCACATATTTCTTCTAAGTGATTGCCAATATGAAAGGTCTCAATACCACTAAGCAAAGTAACTTCATATTGTTAAGTGAAATTTTTCAGCAGCTATAAAGAGAGAAATACATGCCCCACATTCTATATAAACACAATTTATAGTACACTCAGTGACTAAAATCAGCCTGTGAGAATGAAACCAAAGTGACTGGAAACAGAAGGCACCCACTAACCTAGTCATTGATTGATTTAGTTGGGAGGGCCCCAGTAACAAGCTGACATTGATTTATCTTTTAATCTAACAGAATAACAACAAATCTTAAAGCAATCAGTTTTAATGGTCTTAATAACTCCAATCAAATTATTCATCTTTCATATTAATATAGGAGGCTGGCTTTATATTTATTCATTGGATTTGTCAAGTAAATACCACTGTTTGCCAAACTAAACCCATGCCTTCATTCCTAATAGGTTCTTTTAACATTCCATTTTAATTGCCCAGCCCTCACAATTAATGTTATCATGGTTTCAAGTTTTCCACCTACATATCATCATCCTAGTTTTTGCTTTGGGTTCTGGCATGATTTTTAAAGAGACTTTCCACTTTTCTAAAGTATCCTAGTTTAAAACAAAAGGTTTATGACCATCACACATATAACTGTGCTTTAATTATTGCATTTTTGAGTTTATTAAAGCTGAAAGTATTGTCTATGATCAGTATGAACTTGTATTGAAAACCACTACTTAATAATTCTAACAGATATTTCCTCACTTATTCAAATAAAGGTCTTTTCCTTGACTCCATAACAAGTCCCTATCCACAAAATGAATAGTTTTGCAATATATAGATACATCTTTACTGATAGCCTTTCCTGTGTGGTTTTATTTTCAAATAAATATCTAAAAAATAATTTTAGTGCTCTTCATACTAGAAGAAATTAGGGAGTGTATATTAAAATGGAAAACTACTTGATTTTGTTTATTTCCTCTGAAATTTTCTAGTAGAAACTTTAAATCTCTAAAAGGATGATGTAACAAAATCTTAGTACTGTTTACAACATTGATTAAAGTTTGCAGTGTTGTTACATTCCCTAACTACAGGGGTTCTATTAGTAACCTCTAGGACACCATTATAATAACACTGAGGCTTTTGCAACGGAAGTAATGATTATTTGTAGAAGTGTACCATAGAGAGTATCTCCTAGGTCTTTCCCTGAGTGCGGATAGGAAAGTAAAAGGGACAGATGGAGAAGAGGCTGAATTCAATAGATATGAGGGAAGGTTGATGCCAGGAAAGAGAAATCAATGTCACAGTAATATAACTTTTACAGAGTTTCCCACCTAATGGATTTTTCATTCAGCCAGACAGTAAATTTGATCCTGTGCAACATTTACTTTCTTTATTTAGATCAGGATTAAAATGGAACACCTAAAAGGCCACATAAGATAAAGAGACTGTGAGATGACTTCGAAGGGATGAACATTTCCCAGTGGATATAAATAGATAGTTGTTTTGATCTATTTAAAAGGTCATTAGTCAAATGTTGTTTCTTTTCCTCTCACTCTCGTCTGTCTCCATCTTTTCAGCACAGAATACAGTAGAAAATTAAACTAAGCCAACAAGCCAACAAACTTCTAGTTCTAACAGAGCACAAATTTCAAAATAAATATTTAGAGCCTTTAAAATTTAAGTTCCATGTGTATTTTAGATGCAGCAATTCTTTTCTGATTTAACCTAAAAGCATTTTGATAATTCCAATGTTATGGAATTATTATTTTAAGAGTCTCTTTGAACAATACGAATTTTAGAAATCATCTTAGCAATTTTACCATTTTTTCTAAGATCATAAACAGATAAACTTATTAACTTGTATGCACTTCTACATTTAATATTTATATAAAATTTACTAATAGCTGATAATACTCAGGTTTTATTAGGTTTACAAAGACAATTTTGAGGATCTAATAGATCCTAGTGGAGAAATCTATTCTCAGCTAAATAAGCAAATCATTAGATTTTCAGTTGAATGTTTAATTTGGACATATTGTGAAAAATAGTTTCATTTGTAGCCTTAATATATGCTGCAAATAAATGCCATAAAATTATATAAACACTTTATTAAGCAAAATAGATAATGCCAAAAAATACCTAAATATGCTTACTCAATATTCAGATATTTATATCTTGATATATCTCCATTTTACTGGAAAGAAATACACGCACAAAGCAACAGATAATGATTTCAAGTAAACCATGCTATTCTAACATTGATTATAAAGCCCTTGGTGTATATGACCTCTGACTTAAATAATATTTTACACTTAAAAATATTTTTCAACTATATTGGGCACAGAGAGGAGACTGGATTATGCAAGTGACAGAGTTGCAGTCCTTCTTAGAGAGAAATTGAATTAATTATGAGGAGAGGATGATGATCAGTCCAGTGGAACCTCCTCTTCAGAGGTGATACCTATCCTAGAGTCAGGCCCTTGATGAAGGAAGCAGGAAGAAAACCATAAAATTTAGTTGATGTCAGGAAAATAAAACGCAATGGAAATGTGAAATTTCCCAGAGATGAGACAGCATTGTGTAGTGCTGTAGGGAATTTGAGAAATCATGAAAACAGAGTTGATAGGGGAATATCAGGATCACTGCTTCCATATAGCTCAGAACAGTTCGGATTGTGATATAAAGCAGATCCTCAACAAAAATGATCTGGAATTAATTTGTGAGATGTATGACTCAAAACAGCAAAACAGGAATGATCAACTGAGTTAAGTGAGCATTTAAGTATCATCACCATTCTGTTCTTCCCTAAACAGAGACCATCCCAAGGAGCCCTTCCATTTGCTTGCCCTGCTCAGCAGCCACTTTACTTGGGTCCATCTGCAATCCCAATATAGAGTCTCCTATATTGCCCCACAGAAGATCCGAACTCAACAGGTCTAAAACAGGAGCTCCTTGACCTTACTTTAAATCTGATCATTCCTTTCCATTATATATGCACATGAGACATCTTCATCCGGAAACTAACAAAGGATCCAGTAACAATTCCATTGCTGGATTTCTCCCTCTCCCTTTACTACACAATAAAGTCACCAAATTTTCTCAAATCTACTTCTTAAATATTTCTTTAATTAAGTGTCTTTCTCTTCCTCTACACTGACTACACTGTTCCAACCACAGTATCTCTGTCAATATCTCAGCTACTTTCATCATAGCAACCTTTCCAAAACATAAACTTAATAAAAATTATTTACTTGGGGAACGTTTCACCAGTTGTGCAAGATTTGTGAATATTCTGCAACCTCCATTATTTGAAGCTTTTTTTATTGTTTTTTAAAAGCATTTTTTAAAGTACTGTGATTTACAACACTGCTAATGATGGATTCACACTCACATTATTCCAACACACCCACCATCAGATTACTGACGTCCCTCTGCAATGGCCACAAAGGTCCCTCCCTTACACCACTACCACCCACCCACTGAAAACTGTTCTGTTGATGAACAACAGGAGGACAGTGCAACAGTGCTAGTGATGGTCACTGTCACTGTCACTATCCTCACGTTGTTCATCGATTTGCTCAAGTGGGCCCAGTAACATCTTCATGGTGAGACTTGTTGTTACTGTGTATGGCATATCAAATACGTTATAGGTAGCTTACCAGGCTTTGCTGTGTGGGCAAAATACTCTTGGTAGCTTGCCGGACTCTCCAAGAGGGGCGGAGGAATTGAATCCAGGTCAGCCGAGTCAGCCACATGCAAGGCAAATGCCCTACAGCTGTGCTATCGCTCCAGCCCACTAGTGATGGTAGAGCTACTAAACTAGTAAGTTTTGGGGAAACACCAGGGCTACCTATGATGGTGTTGAAGGGTGTCACAAGGATTATTGTGATGCTGGGTATCAATCTCCAGGCCTTGTGCATGAAAGGCATGGGATTCAGCAATAATAGTTTGGATAGCCCTAAAGCTATATCCCTGAGCTGAAATCGCTGATCCCTTTACATACTCAAGTCCCTTGCTTAGATTTTACTACATAATACACATCACATTTCCATATTTTTATGATTACTCATACTATATTAATATCCAATTTAAATATTTTAAGTGTATTGTAACATAATTAAAATATATAATACAATGTAAAAAATATAACCCAGTTACCCCTAAAACCAGATCACCTAAGTTAAAACCCTTTGTTATATTAGGTCCAGGACTTGTATTAGTATAGATTCTCCATAGAAACAAAACCAATATGATAAATAGATGACAGGTAGATAGATGGATATGGACAGGTAAATAGGAAGATGATATGTAGGTAAGAGAGACAGAGAAAAGAGAGAAATTAGGAACTGAGTCATCAGATTATGGAGGCTCAAAAATCCAAGATGTTCAGTAATCACACTAGAAAACAGAAGAGCTAAGAAAATAAGTTTAGTCTGTGCACATAATGGGAAAAGCAGGAGAATCTGTTGGAATGATTTGCATTTTGAGTCCAAATTTCAAGGAGATGTAATGGAGCAATTCTCCTTTACTCTGGCATTCTGTTGCTGTTGTCAGACCTGCAATGCATTGGAAGAAGTACATTGCTATTGGAGGGGACAATTTGTTTTACTCAATCAGCCAAATCTAAAGTTATTCTTATCTAAGGCACAAATCAGACACATTCAGAAAGATGTGTAATAATATCTATTGGACACGTCTTGATACAGTCGATTTGATGCATAAAATGTATAAACAATAAGGTACTTGATTTTAAATAAAATGTTAAGTGTTTTACACCACTTAATGTGTCTATCAACTCTATAATTTTTAAAACCCCATGATTATTGGTATCTATTATTTTTCTACCCATACTTCTATACCTCTTAATTTTATTATACAGATAGTTTCTTTAAAAATATTCTCTTTTTTTGGCTTTTTGAGTCACACCTGGTGATGCATAGGGGTAACTCCTGGCTCTGTACTCAGGAATTACCCTTGGAAGTACTCAGGGGACCGTATATAGGATGCTGGGAATGGAACCAAGACCAGCCCTACCTGCCCAAAAGATTCATTGTTGAGGCTGGAAGTAAAGCATTTGCTTTGCATGTGGTCAATCCAGCTTTGATCGTCCATACCCCAGATGGCCCCTGGAGCTCTGTCAGAAGTAATCCCTGAGCTTAGAACCAGGAGTAAGTCCTGAACACCACAGGGTTTTTCCCAAAAACAAAAATAAAATCATTTGTATTTATATCTTTCTCTAAATAACACTATACTAATATTTTATGGCATCTGTGCTTTTAAGTATCGTAAATACTGACATATAATTTTCATCAATTTAATTGGTTATCATGTTATATTATTTTTCAATAAATAATGATTGAGAGGTGGGTTAACCTTGAGTCTATATATGTATATATGCATATGCATATATATGTATATATGCACACAATGTATAGATTACCTTTAAAAATAAAGCTGAGAGTCTGGAGAGATAGTATAAGAACTAAGGTTCATACCTTGAATTTAGCCAACCCTGCAAGCTACCGAGAGTATCTCGCCTTCACGGCAAAGCCTGGCAAGCTACTGTGATGTATTCGCTATGCCAAACACAGTAACAAGAAGTCTCAAAATGGAAATGTTACTGGGCCCGCTCGAACAAAATCAATGAACAACGGGAGGACAGTGACAGTGACAGTGACTACTATGTAGTCCCTGAGGGTAACCAGGTACAGTCCTGGAGAACTTCAAGCCCGTTGGCGTGGCGTGGGTAAAAGCTGGGGCCACAAAGCCTGACTACCACAACCTTGGGCCTTTCATAGGAAAGTCTGCCAGGTTGATGGAGAATCCTGGAAGGGAACCAGCTTTCTCCAATATACTTGGGAGTGCCCTCTCCCTCTTACAGGTTACTCTTGACTCTGTCAGGGATCACTCCCAGTGGATGGGGGGATCTTATGGGATGCTGTGCATCAAACTGTGGTTGGCTGTGTGTAAGGGAATTGTCCAACCTACTATACTTCCGCTACTGCTCCAAGAACACACAAATGACTCTACTGTATACTCCACTTCCTACTATCTATAGCTGGGAGTAGTATATTTACCTGCAAAAGACCAAAGTAAATAGAATTGAAAGGTTGCTATAGCACAGTTGTGCCATCAAAGCATAAAAATAACCATTAAAAGATACAAAAAATAGTTGCAGTTGTTTTCCAATAAACTGCACTGCACTGTAGCACTCTCCTCCCATTGTTCATCAATTTGCTCAAGAAGGCAGGAGTAACGTCTCACAACAAATTAAGAGATTTGTTGTTACTGTTTTTGGCATATCAAATATGTCATGAGTAGCTTGCCAGGCTTTGCTGTATTGGTGAGATACTCTCGTTACCTTGCCGGGCTCTCTGAGAGGGACGAAAGGAATTGAACCCGAGTTGACTGCATACAAGGCAGTCAACTGTGCTATCACTCCAGCCCAATAAACATTTGTTTATAAATAAAACAGATTATAGATTAGATTAGGTTAACGAATAATAAATAGCATGGTCAGCCTTGACCCCAAAGATGGGTACATATTTCTGTAGCAAGAAATATAAGAGCCTGAATGACTTCTTCTTATCTACTTTCCAATCTAATACCCAGTTATCTTCCCCATGAATTAATTAGTCAAGATAATCTAAAATATTCAGAGGATAGTACAGAGGATACGGTGCTTGCCTTCCACAGGTGATGCAGGTTTGATCCCTAGCTCCATATACAGTTGTCTGAACATTGCCAGGAGTGATCTATGAGCACAGAGCCAGAAATAAGCCCTGAATAAAATTTTAAAATTTTATTTTTAAATTTTAAATTTTAAAAAGGTGTGGAATAAATTTTTTAAAAAATAACAAAATAAATGAAATCTGCAATATAATGTACAGTTTTGTCTTCTTATTATGCTCATAAGAATGTCATTGTCAGATTAGTAACTAAATATTTATTTTTTGGGGGGATGTGCATACCCATCGATACCCAGAAGTTACTCCTAGCTCTGCACTCAGGAATTACTCCTGGCTGTGCTTGGAAAACCATATGGGATGAAGAGGTTTGAACCTGGGTCGGCCGCAGGCAAGGTAAATGCTCTAGTTGCTCTACTATCACTCCGGCCTCCTAACTAAATATTTACTTTTTTAACTATTAATCTATTTGTTCTACAAAGTGGCAAACTATTTTTTCACCAACAGAGTATGAGGTCTATATTTATTAAGACATTTGGAGTTACTGATATTTGTTGTGGGAAATGAATTTTAGACAAATATGGAATTTATCAAAGATCACTTCAAATTGTGTCATGGTTATTTCTTTTCAGTATAATAATCTATTCCAAATCTTAAAGGCATATGAGAACAACCTTTTTTCTTTCATCTGAATTTCAGAATATGTTATCACCGTATATTTAGAAAATTTGAATGTTATATATTGAATGCTTCCAAGGAACATATTTATTAATTTTAAAAATTAATTTAAGAGTACTGGTATGGTATTCAGACTTCTCAACTATGAGCATGAATTAACTTCCTATTTAATAAATATCTTCCAATTAAATTAGATAGTTTTGTCCTTCTAGACAATTTGAATTCTTCAGTAGAAATAAACAGAAAATATACTTTGATAATGAGACGTTTTATTATTACCAATAAATTCTCTAATTATTGTTGCTGGTACAAAGTTATTAATTTTTCCAAGTGAATTTGTTCAAGTATATTATTATTTTCAAGAGCTTGTTTGAAGAGTTTGCATTGTTATTTTGACAATAGTTTGTCTGTGAATGATGGCAATTTCACCTCATTCTTTTCTGTTAAAATCATGTCTGTTTTCCAGAGGAATCATTCATATTAGATATGAAGTGCTGCCTTAGAGCACTTCATTGTGGCAGTACTGATTATAACACTTTTGTTTATGTGTACTTTGCATTTTGCTTCACAGTGAAAGATAAAAATCACTGGATTTAGATGTTATTGTTTGCTCCTGACCTTAAACAGTTTTCTTCTAAGGATTAATTACTTACTCTGATGTCTTGCCAGACAAATTTATATATTTAATGTAGCTTTATTAAAATTCTTCACTTGGTTAAGAAAATTTCTTCTTTTTCCTATTTTTTTATAAAGATGTTTCTTCGTGGTTGAATGCTCTACTATCTCAAATAATTGTTCTTTCAAGTCCAGTGAACTGAAATGTGTTTTTAATAAAAATAAACTGAATTAATAATGATAAAGTATCTTAGTCATGGAACAAATTTCCCTTGGTTTAAATGCAAATTAAATATTTTATAAATTGCTAGATTTGCTATATCAAATATTGTATCTTAATATTTAAAATTTCCAAATTTTTGTGACTTTGGCCTATAATTTTTCCTTAAGGAGTTTTCTATGAAAATTCAATTGAATAATCTTAGCGTAATTGTTTTGAATTTCATCAACTTGTTGACTGTTTCAAAATCTTCCATGTTTTTGCTGGGCAGTGTCCCGTTGTGGAACTAAAGCAGTTTGTTTAAACTTTCACTCACTGATAATTATTGGATCATTTGCAAATTAAGATTATACAGATTGAGCTGCCAGATACATTTGTGGAAAACATCTACTAATAGTGTCCTGGATGAATTATAATAGTAAACAGTAAGAAAATTGGATTACAAAGAATGTGTATGTTGAACTTTATTGGAGTTATTAAACTGTTTTTCATCAATTGCATTCACACCAGATGGTTTAAATGTCTCACTTCCTAAGCATACATAAAATAAGAAGTGTTTTAACTTGTAGTCATTGTGATAGCTGTGTATTTGTGTGTCTTTTACCTTAACTTCTCTTCTTTGTGATGAATGATGTCGAATATTTATTGTATTTGCATTTTCAAGCTATACTTTTTATTTATTTATTTATTTGGCTTTTTTGGTCACACCTGGCCATGCACAGGGGTTACTCCTGGCTGTGTGTTCAGGAATTACCCCTGGTGGTGCTCAGGGGACCATATGGGATTCTGGGAATCGAACCTGGGATGGCTGCATGCAGGACAAATGAACTACCCACTGTGCTCCAGCCCTAAGCTATACTTTTAACCATTCAGATTTCTATTTAAATGTTTATACATTTCTTGTTTTTTGTTTTCTACTACTGAATTGAGATTCTTTTAAATATTAAAGGTAAAAGGTAAAGGCCCTCCCGTTGATCGTCGATTTGCTCGAGCGGGCCCAGTAACGTCTCCATTGGAGACTTTGTTGTTACTGTGTTTGGCATATCGAATACTCTCGGTAGCTTGCCGGGCTCTCCGAGAGGGGCGGAGGAATCGAACTCGGGTTGGCCATGTTGGCCGCTTGTAAGGCGAACGCCCTACCACTGTGCTATCGCTCCAGCCCATAAATATTGTATTATAATATTTATTATAAATATCAGTTTAATCTTCAGTCTCTCTCTTTGTTTTCTTTTCAGTGTCTTTCAACAACAAGAATAATTTGAATTTTAATCACTCATTTTAGTGATTATTTCATTTATCATACTTTTAATACATCAAAAATGCAGTACATTTTTTATTTCTGGAAGATTTATAATTTAATGGTTTTCATTTATATCAATGACTATTTTTAATACAGATAATTTTAGGAAAATTCATATTTTTAATTTATACTAGCTACCAGGAGTATCTTATTCACAAGGCAAAGCCTGCCAAGCTACCCATGATGTATTCTACATGCCAAAAACAGTAACAACAAGTCTCACAATAGAGACATTACTTGGCCCGAGCGAGCAAAATCGAGGAACAATGGGAGGACAGTGCTACAGTGCTACAGTGTATATCAGTGCTACATGTATATCATAAAATTATAAATTAAAGTTCCTTTTATGCTATGGATATGTGATTAGTCTAATATTATTTGTTGAAAGATCATAGATCAACCTATTTCTGTTAACGTAAACCATTTATAATAAAAATTAAATGGAATATTATTTATCATATATTCACATTACAAGTACTTGATAGATGTTTCTCACATCAATGTGTACCTTTAGTTAAAATTGTAAAGAAATGATGAATGCTTATAAATTACATGAGGTTATATAAAATTGATTTTTGAAAGTTTTTTATGTAATCAGTACTATATGTGTCTGTTTCATCCTGAGATCAAAAACAGTGATTCCATGCAAATAATTTAAATTATTTTGGAAAATATTCACTCTTTACTCTGTCTTCCTCTATGTCTTACTGTGCTTACCATAAGTTACTAAAAATTTTTTAAAAATATTGTATAATCCCAGTACATGAAAGCTCTCACTTTGCAGAACCCTAGACTATTGTCTTATACTCCATCAATTAGAAATATAAATATCTGAGCTATGTTAAACAACATCACCCCCATCACACAACCACTTAAGAGATTAAAAGGCAAACAGATACCATATGATTTCACTCATATGTGAAAAACAAACAAAACAAATAAACTAACAAAGCAAAACCAAGATAATTTCTTAGATTATAAAAAGATAATACTGGTAACTGAAGGAAAAAGGAGAAGTAGTGTTAATAAACTTACAAGCTATATTATCTTGGGAGATACACTTTTGATGTTAATCATCACTGTTGCTTCACTGTCCTCCCGTTGTTTCTCAATTTGCTGGAGTGGGTCCAGTAACATTGTGAGACTTGTTACTGTGTTTGGCATATTGAATATGTCACGGGTAGCTTGCCAGGCTTTGCTGTGCAGGCAAGAAACTCTTGGTGGTTTTCTGGGGTCTCATAATGTTCTATATACTCCTTATCAAATTATAGTGCTATAGACCTGAAATCTAAATTATTTTTAAATTTAATGGTATGTCAAAATATTTGAAGACATTTTGAAATGACTCCTGTTTTATCTTATTCTCTTCACTTTTTCTTTTCAGTGAAGCAAATTAGTTTTACTGAGAGTACTTTACTTAGAAATGAAAGGGGAGAACTGTGAGGAGAGGAAGGAGTGAGAGAAAGAGAGAGGAGAGATAGAGGGAAGGTCTCCAGAGTGGTTGGAGTAAGAAGAGAAAATGGCTCTAAGGAGAAGGTTACATGCAAACTTTTCAAATTATTATTACTACTCTGAATACATAAAAGTAAATCTGGGTATTGTCATAGAGAAAGCACTGGACTCTAGATGGTTCTTTTATCTTCTTAATATCACCCTTAGATTCTCCAGCAGCTTTTCTTTTTCCAAGAGGTTCCAATTTGCATCTCAAAGGGATGTGCTCCTCATGCCTTTTGGGCTATTTCAAGAATGAACAGTTTCTTTTTGTTTTCCTTACTCACTTTTCTTCTTCCCTGAATTGTATTGTGCTAAAATTGACAGCAGGAGATATGTAAATTCAAAGCTCTATGTAAGTTTATGATGTACTAGGATGTCATAATTTGGCATGTAGTTGTTGTCAGATGATTATTACTAAAGATGTCAGTAGTAGTAACATATTTGTTACTTCTATCACTTCCTGTACTTATTTTTTTATTTTTTTGTGATAAGAATATGTAATATGTATCTTTTTAAAGTAATTTTCAGGTGTATAGTACAGTAGTTTTAGTAATTAAGCTATACATTGGATACTCAGTTTTTTTCTTCTTGTAAATGATAGTTTGTACCCTTTGGCCAGCATCACCTACATTTTTCAGTGTATTACACCAATCTATTTTCTGCTTCTATTATTTTGAGATTTCACCAATAAATGAAACTTTACAATATTTATATTTCTTTGGAAAACTTATTTCACTTGGGGCTGGAGCAATAGCACAGCGGGTAGGGCATTTGCCTTGCACGCGGCTGACCCAGGTTCGATTCCCAGCATCCCATATGGTCCCCTGAGCAGCGCCAGGAGTAATTCCTGAGTGTGTAAGCCAGGAACAACCCCTGTGCAATACCAGGTGTGACCCAAACTTATTTCACTTAGCACAATGTCTCAAGAGTCCATTTTATCATAATTGTCAGCGGTTCCTTTTTGATGTGACTGGATGATATATCAGTGTAATTCCAAATATGCACATACTTCATATAATGATATTTCCATGTAAGTATGTTCATATAGACAAATATAATGCACCATTTTCTTTGACCATTTATCAATGGACAGGAATTTAGATTGCTCTGCCACCCAAAATCGCAATTCCCATCCCAAATCAGTGTTTCTCAACTAGGTTCTGTAAATGCTTCTGTGGGCTCCGAAACATTTCTAAGAACTCACAGGTAAAAATCACATAAACATGGGGAATGTGGATGGGGGGATGTGGAACAACACTATGGGGACAAACAATAAGACAGGGAACCCAAAGAAAACAGGGAAACAACACTGAACAGAGACACAATCAGAAGATTGAGAAGGTCTGGAGAAATCATACAGGGAGTGGTACTTTTGCCTGGCACTCAGTGGACTTTGATCCTGAAACAGCATATGGTCCCACAGCAAAGTCAGGAAAGAGCCTTGAATATATAGATCCAGGAGTAAGCCATTAGCTCCTCCAGGTGTTATATCCAAACAAAATAAAGAAACACAAGAGAAGAATGTTGAGAAACACCACACTAAATTCACGCTATAGGGACAGTTTTAGGGGTTCATCTGTATATAACATGTATACTTCTATCTTAAATGTACTGTTACTTCCTTATGATGAAAGAATTTTGTGAAGGTGATACTGAAAATCAGAAGTGGTATTAGAATACATTTCACACTCAACTATTTCCTTTTGTTATGCTTTGTCATGTGGACCAAAAGTGTGACAAGCCAATAAAGATTTAGAAAAGCAATTCTAATTTCTTTTCTGCTCAAATGCATATTAAAGACATTGAACCAGCAGGTTTGATGTGGTTCCCAAAACGCTAGATAATGGCAATTCCACAGATTTTTCTTCTTCAAAAATGATGTACTGAAACATAAATAAAATAGACTATGTTGTATGAGAATTCTTGGCTCAAATCTATATTACAAAAATGAAATCATTAAAAAACAGAATTTACATCAGTACTAAAGACAAGAGACTAATGCCAGCTGAAGCTACAAGATTGCTACCTTGTATGATCTGTATTGTATACCTGCAGTCTACAACCAATGCTTTAAAATCTGCTTATATACTTAGATAATAATGAACAGTGATCCAAAATGAAATCAAAATTTAAGTGGCAGTATATTCTAAAATTCACTAGTTTAAAACAATAGGGTTTATTTTTTTTTAAGTTTGATAGTGAAATTTATAAAAATGACTAAAACACAATCAAATAACTAATGCATGTCCATATTTATGGTCTGTATAATAACTACTGTATAAAAGAAACAAAATAATTTTCTTAAGAACAAATATTTAATTTCTTATTCTTTCAAAAGAAAAATAATTGCCAGCATTATATATATATATATATAAATTCTTGGTCACAGAATATCTTCAATTGCCAAAATTTAAGCTCTTGGAAAATGATTGGTATCAAGACAATGTAAGAAAAGAAAACTTCAAAAAAAAAGGAAAAAAAAGAAAAGAAAGTAGATAGAATTGAAAGAAAGAATTGAAAGAATTTCACTTGCTATTTCTTTACAAAAACAACCAAAATCCCTGAATTCTCTAAGAATTCTCTACAACATAAAACACAGGAGATAACTCATAATTTTAAATAGGACATCGATCACAGTGACATTTAAAACAAGTATATGTGCATTCTTTTCTTTTTCTTATTTAAATAAAAGAATTTAATAATAAATAATAATTTATTATTATTGAATCACTGTGAGATAGTTACAAAGTTGTTTATAATTGAGTTTTAGTCATACAATGTTCCAGCACCCTTCCCTTCACATGCATGTTTCCCACTGCCACTTTCCTAGTTCCCCCCTTCATCCCTTCCAGCCTGCCTCTATGCAATATAAATCCATTTTCTTTAAGTCCACAAAACAATCTCTACACTCTGTCCACGAGACAATTATACATGTCAGTTTTTCCTCCCACCTTAATATTTACAAACCTTTTCTCCTTTAGATATATTTTCTTGTGCAAAAAAGTTTCCTTACATTCCTTAAGTTTAGTGGGCAAATTATCTACTTTTGAAGAAAGAATTATAGAAATCAGAAAGTATTCCTTTTCTGGAGACAGTATCTACCTAGTAGTATCTAAAAACAGTTTCAATGATTTTCCAATTTTAAAGAAATTGTGGTAAGTTTTACTACCAGAAAACTAAATAAATCCAAGAAACAAGTCTTTACATAATAGCTAAATATTGCAAATGCAGTATTTTTGCATCACAGCCTCTTCTGAGCGAGCAGAAGCAATCTCTCATTTTATACTCTGCATCTCCCCTCAGTTAAGCACATCTGAGATAAGTTCACCAAACATTTTTCAACATTAATTTCACTCCAAATCTATATTATATATCTCCATTCTCTTTTATGTACAACAGGTATACACTTGACACTACTGGAAGAATACATCTGTGTCCCTTCACAAAGTGACCATTATGAAAATGCTAAAGTCCATATCTTTGAAGATTGTTTTTTCTTAGGCTCTTAAATGCCACAGCAGTGTCTGTCTTTATTATTGTGGAATTTAACCTCATAACATTTTGTAACATCACTCTGAGGCTACTGATAGATTTTTTTAAAAGGTAGAATTTTGTGCATTTTAAGTCAGTCTCAGTGCAGGGATATTCCAGAACAGTGTCATAAAATTTCTCTAAGAAACCAAGTTTCTCTTGTGTTTAATAAAAATAGGGGCATTTAAATTCCAATTCAAATAGCTATATAGTTGTCAAATTCCTAATAAAGAGTTTGGAATACTATTTCCAACCAGTTGGTAAAGCATTTTCAGTGTTTCAAAAGCCTGACCTTATTTTAATGTGTTCTTCATTATTATATAAATACAATAACAGAAAAGTCTCCTACTGCATAATTCACTGCAATGGCCACATACAATGTATGAGGGGAAATTCATTCTTTACACAAATGGGCAACTTTAGCTCTACTCCAATCATGCTACTCTTTCTCAGCCCCTTAAGCAACCTTTCCCTCCTTAATTCACTCCTTAAAAGTCTTCTCTCCAAAATTCAGCACATGAAGGACTCTCCCTTTAGAGAGAGTATTAACCTACATCTAGCCTATTACTCGCTTTTGGATAAACCTAACATTTTCTTAAGTCTTAAAAAAATAATTCTTTAAATAAAAGGCAAAGAACTGAGGTACAGCAGGGCCCTTTACCTGGTAACTTCCAGGTAAAACATTCCCCTGTGCAGGTAACTTCCAGGTAACTTTTTTGGTGCCTAGCAATTTGGGTTGTGACCATTGCCTGAATAAATTGTTCCAGAAAAAGAATCTGGTTTCTTTGAATGGAGGCCACTTTCAAGTGCTCTTTTGTACTCTAAGGAGTGATATTGTGTCTTTGCCACAGAGATATTGAGTATTAGTTCCCAGATTAAACAGATGGAGTGGACTTTTTTTTTAAATTTTTATGAGCGATAGCACAGCTGGTAGGGCGTTCGCCTTACAAGCGGTCAACATGGCCGACCCGAGTTCGATTCCTCCGCCCCTCTCAGAGAGCCCGGCAAGCTACTGAGAGTATTCGATATGCCAGACACAGTAACAACAAAGTCTCCAATGGAGACGTTACTGGGCCCGCTCGAGCAAATCGACGATCAACGGGAGGACCTTTACCTTTACTATTAGTGAAACACCATCAGGTACAGTTGTAGACTTACAAATGTTTGTGCTTGGGTTTAAATTATACAATGATCGAGTACCCATCCATCCACCAGCGCCAATTTTCAACCACCACAGATCCCAGTATCTCTCCAACCCCCCTCTCCCCGGTTCCACCCTGCCTCTGTGGCAGGGCATTCCCTTTGGTTCTCTCTCTCCTTTTGGGTGCTGTGGTTTGCAAAAGGGGCATTGAGTGGCAATCATGTTCAGTCTCTCGTCTACTTTCAGCATGCTTCTCCCATTCTGAGAGGATCCTCCCAACACCCTTTACTTTGTGCTCCCTTCTCTATCTAAGCTGCCTTTTCCCCTAGCATGTGTGGCTGGCCTCCAAGCCATGGAGTAAACCTCCTGGTATTTATCTCAGCTATTCTTGGGTGTTAATCTCCTATTTTGTTACTTTATGTTCCCCAGATGAATGCAGTCTTTCTATGTCTGTCCCTCTCTTTCTGACTCATTTCACTTAGCATGATACTTTCCATGTACTATCATTTCTATGTAAATTTCTTGACTTCATCTTTTCTAACAGCTACATAGTACTCCACTGTGTAAATGTACCAAAGTTTCTTTAACCAGTAATCCGTTCTCGAGCACTCAGATTTTTTCCAGATTCTGGCTATTGTAAAGAGTGCTGCAATGAACAAACAAGTGCAGATGTCACTTCGACTATACTTTTTTGCCTCTCTGGGATATATTCCCAAGAGAGGTATTGCTGGGTCATATGGGAGCTCAATTTCTAATTTTTGGAGAACTGTCCATACTATTTTTCAAAAGGGCTGAGCCAGTTGGCATTCCCACCAGCAGTGAAGGAGGGTCCCTTTCTTGCCACATCCACACCAGCACCAGTTGCTTTTGTTCTTTTGGATGTGGGCCAGTCTCTGTGGTGTGAGATGATATTCATTGTTGTTTTCATCTGCATCTCCCTGATGATTAATGATGTAGAGCATTTTCTCATGTGCCTTTTAGCCATTCGGATTTCTTCTTTGAGAAACTCTCTGCTTATTTTGTCTCCCCATATTTTAATGGGGTTGGATGTTTTCTTCTTGTGGAGTTCAACCAGTACTTTGTATACCCTTGATATCACCCCCTTGTCGGATGTATATTGGGCAAATATACTTTCCCATTCTGTAGACTGTCTTTGTATTTTGTTCACTGTTTCTTTGGAGGTGCAGAAGCTTCATAGTGTAAGATAGTCGCATTTGTCTATCTCTGCTTTCACTTGCTTGGCCAGTGGTGTGACATCCTTAAAGATACCATTAGCTTCAATGTCATGGAGGGTTTTGCCCACTTTTTCCTCAATGTACCTTATGGATTCTGGTCTGATGTTGAGGTCCTTAATACATTTTGATCTTACTTTTGTACATGGTGTTAGACAGAGACCTGAGCCCATTTTTTTGTATGTAGCCATCCTGTTTTGCCAGTACCATTTGTTAAAGAGGCTTTCCTTACTCCACTTCACATTTCTTGCTCCTTTATCAAAGATTAGATGATGATATGTTTGAGGGGAGATGTCAGTATATTCAACCCTGTTCCATTGGTGTGCAGCTTTGCCTTTATTCCAGTACCACGTTATTTTAATTATTACTGCTTGTAGTAGAGTTTGAAGTTAGGGAGGCTGATTCCTCTATTTTCTTTTTCCCAAGATTTGCTTTAGTATGTGTGATGGCTTATTTTCCATATGAATTTCAGGAGTGTTTGCTCCATTTCTTTGAAGAATGTAATGGGTATCATTATACAGATCACATTGAATTTGTACAATGCTTTGGGAAGTATTGCCATTTTGACAATGTTAATTCTCCCGATCCATGAGCAGGGGATATCTTTCCATTTTTTTCATGAGTGAACCTTTTTTGTAGTGTGACTGCCACCTTATCTTTTTTTAGGGCTACCAGGGTAATTACTTGGCCAATCACTGAGTGGAACCCACCTGGGTCTTTGCCTATTTTTCTTGTTAGTCAGGGTTGAGCCTAAAGGGAATCCTCTATCTCTATGTCCCCTAAGTCAATTCGTATTTATTAATATTATAACTTAGAAATTCTTCTGGACCCCTCACAAGCTGAGTTGTCTAGGAAGCCCCAGAGTGGGGTGGGTGAACCCAGCATCCGCCCAAAGAGAGCCCTGACAGCCAAAAACTCCACACTCCACAATCACCATCAAGCTCCCAGCCAGATTCCACTGCTTGGGGTGAGCCTCATCCCGAAATTAATCTATTGAAAGACTCAGGTATGAGGTTTGTGCGGTTGAAATTTCCATTCTTTCAAGGGAGTTGGGGATAGACTAATTGGTCCATTTTCCTGTACTTCTGGATGTCCAGTCGGTCATGTGCACACCCCAAATCTGTTAGTTAAAAATTTAACTCCAGCTATACAATCACATTAAAAATTTGTGTATATCAAATTCTGCAACACTGATTAACCAGAAGTGGCACAGCAGAATGGACTGGATATAAGTGATGTAAAAAGCAACTGATTTTGATAAAACCAAGCTCCTAGAAGAGAACAATGCAGAGTCTCCTTTCCTCATGCCTGGCTGTCCTCACCAGGGCCTCTTGGAGGGGGGCAGGTTGAGTTTCTCTCTCTGCCCTGAGCAGAGCCCCGGTAGCTGAAGACCTCCAGGACCCAGCCACAGTCGTGCTGAGACCACTTTCCACATGCGAGGATGAGCCTCACCCATGAAGGAATCGGTAGATCAACCCAGGTGTGTTGGACCAAGGTTGAGATCTCCAAACCTGCTCGCTTTGGGACTGGGGCCTCCTCCACCCAGATTCCTCATCTTCCAGTAGCTAGACAGTTACACCCACCAACTGCTGTGTAACCCCATCAACAGCTAAGATCCAGAGTCTATAAAAGCAAGCTCCTGGAAGCCCACATGACCTCCTATTATCTAGTTCTCACTATCAGAGAACCCGGTAGGCTACCAAGAGTATCCTGCCTACATATATGCCTGACTGAGAATACCTGTAAAGGTGATTAGAGATTGTCCCGAAAGCCTCCATCCCTCTCAGAGAGTGCAGCAAGTTACCGACAATATCCTGCCGGCACAGTAGAGCCTGGCAAGCTACCCGTGGTGTACTTGATATGCCAAAAACAGTAACAATGATGTCTCTCATTTCCCTGACCCTGAAAGATCCCCAAATATGCCATCAGGCTACACTAGCACATGACAGGGATGAATGGAGAAATTACCGGTGCCTCCTCAAGCAAATTGATGGACAACGGGTTGATGGTGATAGTGAATATAAAATAAATTATTGAGGCTCTGCTATGGGAGCAGAATTAAAGGGTAGTTGAGAAAATTGAAAATAATGGTCATGGGAGGGCGCAATGGTGTTGGATTGGTGTTGGAATATTGAACGCCTTTAACAAATCATTATGAACAATTTTGTAAACCACCGTGTTTCTAGACAGTGCAAGGGGAAAATAAGCTTTTAAAAAAGAAAAGCCACCTCTTAATTTTATCATATGCATGCTTTTCCTCACTTTGGACAACTAAAGTTTCATTGATAACATGAATATTTTTTAATTTAATCTCCATTTCAAGTTATCTAAAAAAAGTGAACAATCTAAAGAGACGTGTAGTAGTCATAGATCATTTTGAATAAAACATTTATCATAATACTACAAATTTACAGTCAGGAAATATTCTTGAAACAAAAAACAAAACTATTTTGCCGTTATGACATTTCTTAAGATATGTCAGTGAAAAATAACTCCAAAACAAGCTTTTAACAACATAATATTTTTCTTATAAATTCAGGTATATGAATAAATCATTCCAATCATGTAAATATTTTACTACACCAGATGACAAATAAGTTTAGGCATTATAAATTCATTAAATGTATTAAAATAAAACCTTTTCATTGTTAACAAGGTGTTAAAAATCCATTAAAGGAAGAAAAATTAAAACTTGGAATGATTCAGAAACCCAGTTATAAAATCTGACCTAAACCTTTTATATAGTAATTTCATACTTTCATAAAGAATATAGGAACATTTATACTAATAAGATCAAAGATAGTAAAATATAATATCAATTTCTATAATAAAGGTATAACATATAATGACAGCCAATTACACTATTCATAACACATTAAAATTCATGTCTAAAATTATGAGAGATTGAAATATGAAACATTCTCCTGCTGGTGGCTATAGTGGAAGTATTAGAGAAAACAGAAAAAAAGAGACAAGGAAGTCATCCCCTGGTTATTATAAATAATTGGATACATAAATGTATTTCTTTAACAACACACAGGAAATAGCTATTGATTTAAAATGTACTTCTTTGGCCAATAACATGAAAATTTATGATCTTGAGTCATAAAGCTCTTAAATTAATGTTCCTGCTCAAATAGAAATATTCTCAAAAGTAACAATTTTGCCCTTATTAGTAGTTCTTCTGTGCACTTAGGTTATTTACCAAGGACTCAGTCAAGTAACACATTCTTGGACATAGTATACCAATTAGGAATGAAGTTCCTCTGAAAAGAAACTAAATTAATAGGATGTGGCATGGTTGAACTTTGACTTCAGACACATCCTGAGTCCAATCGATCAATTTATTTATACTTCAGAAAATAGACTACATGAAAGTCAATATGATAATCATTAAATGACTCAAGAAAACACAAGGAAATAGCCTGTCTTCTTGAGGAATTCACTTTTCTTTTGGAAATATACATACATCTGAACAATATAACTTGCTAATTCTAATCATGAATCAGCAAATCTTACAAGTTGTGCATGAATCATCATATCTCATGAGAAAGGCAAATCTTGTTTTATTTGCATGTATCAGGAATGCCTCACTGAAAAAGAAAATACAAAGCCATTCGTTGTGAATTTAAGTAATTTAAATTACAGTGCCTAAAATTATTTTGCATAACCTGAAAACTACGTACCTACCAATCTATATAGATATCACGGTGTAAACTAGATTTAGAAAACATATTTAGAATAGTAATAAACCTGAAAAAGACATTTATGATAATTCCTCTCTAACCCTGCTTCCTCATGGTTAAAAATAAAACCAATATAAGTAAGATTTGTTTTTCTGGCTTAGAGTTAGAATGAATGCCCTACAATGCCCTTTACCCACAGAAATGCGATTCTTAAGAAACTAGATGAGCTTTCTGTTTCCAAGGCTTTACAACACATTCTATCTTTGTCTTTCTATTGCGTGTGCTACTTTAATTCCAACATACTTTCCAAATGAGATCAGCTCATAGGTATCAATTGATAAATGTTATTACTGCTGTTATCTATGAACTGCTGGGTCTGATGTGCTTTTGAAACTGGGAAAATAGTTGATTATATATCTTAGGAATGAAAAGGTGAACTGGCACCCTAGATAGCACAAATTGTACTGATGCCTTCCTTCCTATTTTGTCATTTCACAATCACAATAAGTATGATTACAGTTATAAATCACTACTGTCCAGTTTAATCAAATTCCATTCAAATATACGTTTCAGAGTTGCAGAGATATGATGTCTCTCTTACACAAGTTGAAATTGTTGGATATAATTTGATCAATTTAAGTGGAAAATATCTAATAACAAATCCAAGAAAAAATTAAATTAATCAATAGAATGTTTGCTCTTGCTATGGAAAAATTACCATTTATCAAAGTAATTGATTTCTAAAGATAAATTAAGATTAAAGTCCAAAAAGTTATTTCTGATATTTATTAATTTTTCGTTTGTCTTTTTTTTTAACATGGTCAATAACTTAAGCTATCCAGTAAAGTAAACATACAGAGTTGAATGTAAGTATCTAACTTGATTTTCATGGCCTTTCATCTCAAATACTAGAGTGTTGGGTCTGCTGTTTCTATTATGTATTATGAAGCTAAAGGACATGGTAGGGACTAATTCCTTGTGGAAAATTCATCATTTAGGAAAGATCAAGTATTTGCAATTTTGATTTATGAATTTAGCCAAAATAAGTTAGATCTTCAATGAGTTCATATGCAGCTTTGACACAAGAGTCATTATCTCATTCACTTGACTTTACATGGAGAAGTAAGATTCATGGGTCTTAAATTTGAACCATGAAAATGCTAGGGTTTATTAGAAAAGTAGTAGGCAGACTCTTATTTTTAATGTTACAAAACTATACAAAAATTCTTTTGAAAACCTTCTTTATAAAAGCAAATAACTATAGATTATTGCAAATAACAGCTCATGAGAACAGGAGTGTGGAAAATATACAAGATGCATGAATTATTTTTAAAATCTCCATATAAAGTTAAAATGCTGAGTTTGAGAACCAAATAAAGGTTTAGTTGGGGAAAACAAGCTAAGAAGGGTAGGGAAGGAGAGAAAAAAGTTGTTTTCTCTTTCTTACTTTTGTTTAGCTATAATCTAAAGAACAGATATACAAGACATTTGTTAAAAGGAAGCAGAGAGAAATATAGTACAAATAAAGTATTGTCAATGGAGTATGTATCTGAGAAGATGAACTCCAATACATCATGAAATTCACTGGAATGTTTGGTGTTGTTCAGGAAAATAATCTCTTTTCTGGAAAAGGCAGGATTTTTTTTTAAATGATGGGATGGGTAAGTAGACAAAAAATACGTAAATATGCATAAAGACAAGTCGTGGATTTGATTTTACAGTCTTATTTTATTAAGAAAGTAAAAATAAAATCAAAGAGTAAAATAATAGAGACACGAATTGATTTCACAAACTTTTAGAGACAGCAAATGCATAAAATACCTATTGAAAGACTAGGAAAGGGGCAGAACAAGTTTCACAAAATAAGCCACATCGATGAAGATTTAGACCCTTGTTAAAGTAATGTAATTAATGTTATTGAGTGAGACATTTAGGTATCACAAATTTCTGCATAATAAGACAAGTATGAAAAACAAGTTATGGATGGAATCAGCCTTTCCTGGTGTGTGTGTGTGTGTGTGTGTGTGTGTGTGTGAGATGGGTGTTTGAACGGTCTGAAATGCTGTATTCATGAAATATACTATTGATAGTATTGTCAAATTACAATCACAGTGACTCAATAACAATAAAAAATAAAGAAAAATATTCTGAAATTTGAATTAAATATATTTATATTTTGTATTTTGTTGTTGCTGTTTTGTTTTTTAAGTGTAGTTGCTTTGCTTTTTTCCTCTGAAGATGAGCTGAACATTCTTTGTTTGGTAACACAAATGCACAATTTTATATTGGGGAAACTAAGACATTTGAATATGGAACACCAAGGTTGTTTTGCATAGTTCGTTAATGTTATAATTTATAGTGTTTAGCAGGTTATCAAGACTTAACTTCCCTATTGTTTTAACGTGTAAAATTTTAAAAGCATCCCATCTTAGTGTATTAGAAAAGGTTATCAATGCTACAGTTATATCCTAGAATTGACACGAACCAAAGGTAAAAGTTCTTGTAAAGCCATTCTATAGTCATGACTTATTTGATGCTGCTGGACTCGGCATTTTACTGTTTTAAAAAAAAAACAGCTTAAAATATGTGCAAATGAATATCACTTCATGTATAAAATGTCCTAGAGTAATAAATTAATGATAATTAATGTAAAATGAAAAATCCATAATCTCTACATAAATGGTCTCTTTAATTAACTTTTTAATTGCATTTGAAACTTATCATACCAAACTTTGGAAAATCAAAATGCAACAAAGCTGTGAAAAATGGCCAGTTTTTCTCTTCTCACAGGTTTTATAAAGCAATATAATAGTTTCATAATTTTATTTTATTTATTTATTTTTTGCTTTTTGGGTTACACCTGGGGATGTTCAGAGGTTATTCCAGGATCTTCACTCAATATTTATTCCTGGCAATGCTCAGGAGACCATATATTTTGTTGTTGTCGTTGTTCTTAAATTTAATTTTTAAAATTTTATTTCATATTTATAAAGTAGTTCAAACAATTTAGTGCATTCAATATTCCAACAACAATACCAACACCATTTCACCTTCCTACAATGACCCAAATCTGACCCAATGGCAGTCCTAAATAATTTATTTTGTATTACTTGTTATGAGTAATCCACTAAAAATGATCCAAAAATGTTTCCTTAGAGGAAAATATGTGAATATTATTGTTTCTCATCCTGGAATCATTAAGCCCTTGTATGAGGTTACTAACATGTTGTTGCAGTTGAACCTTGTGTGTTATTTTTCTTTTTTTTAACTGGTATAAAATTAGTTGCCTTCTACTTTATATTCCATTAAACATTTTTGCTACTTGATACAACAGCAGTGTAGAGTATGAAGTGTCCATACTCCAGGAATTATAAAATTTTAAATAGGGTGATATAGATGGAGTTAAATTTTTCACTGGATGGTGACTTTGGGATCCAGAGGCATTTCCGCAGCTTGTTGCTCTCTTCTGAGATTCATTTTTGAGTCTCTGGATCATGGCCATTAATGAGCGTATATGGTACCAGAAGCAATTTGTGGGCATGACTGCCAGGCTCCTGGAGGAACAGGGAAATGGGGGAAGGTTGACTATTTCTAACTCTATGTGACCCTGGAGATTTTGGTCATGAAACCCACATACCTGAGTTTTTAAACAGATTCATTCTCATGTATATGGCTCGTCCCAAACCTATAGAGATAGGCTGTGAGCATGGAGGCTATTGGATTTTAAAGTTTTTTGGCTGCCGGAACTCTGTTGGGATGGGTGATAGGACCCACTTACCACCCTCTGGGTTGCCTCAGATGAGAATCAGCTACTCAGGGGACCATATGAGATTCTGGGGATCAAACCCTCTTTGGGTGGGTGCAAAGCAAATGCTATGAATGGTTGTTATTGCTCCCATCCCAGTTTCATCATTTTAGTGTGATGAATCATTCTGTCACATGCCCAGTACCAGCAAACAGTGGTTTGTTTTCTCCCCACATAAATTTGTCTCTGAACTACTAATATAGAAAGTGTAATAAGCTCTATATAGCCTTTGGTTCTGTTTTTACTCACTTAGTATAATGTAATTTATTATATTTATTATAAAATATTGATAAAGATACTTAATTATATACTGAATAATATGAAAAAATTTAATATTATTAGTTATGACATGGATAAATTTATCTATACTATTGATTGCATCAGTAATTTTTTTGCATTGTCTGGTAATAATATTCTATTATATGTTATACCAAAAAATTCATTTATTCTCCAGTTGTGGACCATTAATAATGTCAATGGACTATGGCTGTTTTATATCTGAGGAAGAAATCTAATTTCTTCTTGAATGTTTTGAAATAATGGGTTTCAGATATCAATGGATAAAATTCAATGAATAAAATAGAAATTAAGCAACTTTTTATATCTAAAACTCAAGAAGTTCTACAAAGTTGTTTCTGATTATTTATAACATTCAACAAGAGTAAACTATCACTGAACATAAACATTTAATTATGACTCTTCTTTCGGCTTTCCCTAGTGAGATAATCACATAATATTTTTAAATGTTTTCTTACATAGTAAACAGTTTCTTTTGTTTGCCTTCCATCTCACTATGAAACATGCACCTGCAGAATGAAATAAAATATATATCTCTTCTATGTCTCTTTTATGAACACTGACAGAAGTAATACCTTTATCTTGTATATCTGTCTAAGAAGACACAGTCCCTTGATTATAGAGGTGGTCACCTTGTTCTTAAGCACCACAGAGGAAGAAATCTCATTCACATACAGATACTATCACAAAGATATATGTGGCAACAATAAATTTCTTAATACAAAATAGCATTTTTTTTGCTTTTTTGAGTCACACCCAGTGATGTTCAGGGGTTACTCCTGGCTCCTCACTCAAGAATTACTCATGGCAGTGCTCATATGGAATGCTGGGAATCAAACCTGTGTTGGCCCTACCTGTCTTGTTATCACTCCAGCCCCCCAAATAGCAATTTTGAAAGACATTTTCTTACTACTTCGAATTAATATGCCTCTAATTTTAAACAGTGCTACAAAATGTCCCTATTGTTATTTGTTTGTAGAATTTAAAATCATGCACCCCAAAAGTAGAACAGACATTATGTTCCTTGAGCTCTGGGGAGGAAGAAAAATGAGATCTACCACTTTCTATTTCCTTAACTCTTTGAAATTAACTTATTCTTGCTTCTCTGAAAGCTATGGTTGTTGCATACATTCAGATTGTTCTCTGTAAAAGGAAACACCATAAATAGGTGTCAAATAACTGCTGTCCTCTCACAGGAGAGAATTTTGTCTGTTTCAAGGGTATTTATTAACATTAAACCATGATGGAATGATGTTCCCAAAACAGCTGTAGATCCTTGCTATGCCTTCTCCCAGAACATTACTTAACAAATATTTGTGGACACAGGAAGAGGAGGAAGCTAATCTAACCCCAGAGCAGCTGAGTTAGCTACAATCACCAAGTATAACCACCTCCCCTGGGATTTGCGTGATTTGAGAGAGCAGCTGCTATGTTATTCTAACATTAGTGTTAGAACATGGGTTCAAGGGAAATAAGGACTGTTTTCTCCTTGGAATTCTCTACGGAGATGCTCTATGCTCATAGCTAGCATCATCTTAAACTGAAGTAAATAGAAGGATTGTGTATTTTAAACTTCATTAAAAATGGTAGATTCTAGATTATCACTCTGAATGTCTTTCTAGTATTTGGAAAAAATTCTATTTTCTCTTCTACTGTTTATCCCAAGTACTGCCTCTTATATTTGCTACTAAACGACAAAAGTTTCCTTTTTTATTGCCTAAAATAAAAGTTTATCAGGCTTGTAGATTGTTATCATATATCCCTGTGGATAAATTTTTCCAATGCTTCTGTCATTCCTACGTTGTTATTTCAGTTATCTTGAGAGGTCACATGAACTTTATTAATAATGTTTGGCGAAGGTCCATATTTAGAAACACAGTACTTATTTGTCCAGGTTCCACATAGTTCTTTGATTATTGTTCTAGGTATGAGTCACACAAGTAGATTTATATCATGCAGTTAGAATTCTACACAGAGTGAAAAGAGTGATTGAGGATGAAAACAATAAAGACCCTCAAATTATGGTGAGGATATATAGAACCAAAAGAGTTTTCCCCAAGTTATTTTTGGCTTCTGCTTTATCAAAAATCAAGAATGATGTTAAGTGGGCTCCTTAACATCAATACAATAAGAAATACAAAGACTGAAATAGAAAATTAATATCAGATTGAAAGTCTTTAAAAGATTGCAGAAAAATTTCTTAGCAAAGATTTTAATGGGAATTGTGTCAGTTCGAGAAATCGACCTTTATCCAGAAATGTTTCACTCTATTCCTTGAAGATTCTGTTAGTGAAATCAGAATCTAACCTAACTATCTACTAGCCTCTTCAACAACATGATAATATTTGCTCCCTCACTCTTCATAAAAATTGAACAAATTAATCATGGATTTGAAGATATTTTATTTAAACCAAGTTTCTAAACTTCAATGGTCTAGGCAAAGGGCAACATTTTAAAATGGGTGAAGATAAGATAATCAATATCTGTTGTATTGCTGAGAAGGATCAATTTGGACATAAAGATACTTAATCATAAGGGATATTAATGAAAATATGATTCCAGGTAAAAACTGCATTTAATTCTCATCACAAAATGCCCTTAGTGTATAAATACATGCTAATTGTAAAAACTGTTAATAATGAACATTTTTAGTGGTAACTATAAGTGTAGTTGACATATGGAATAAAAACATAAATAAATATTTAATGATCCTGTTACAGCTTAGGGTTATAAAACTTATGTGATATAACATTACACATAATAACTAACAAATTGCATGACAGAGCAACACAACTAAGCTAATTAATCATTTTTTCTAGTGATTAGAGTGCAGGTGAATAAGTAAAGAAGCAACTTAGTTTAAGATCAGTGTGTGGATAAGTAGTAAATATCAGAGAGATCCTTAATATGTTGGGAAATGACTTCTCCAACTAGATGAGTTGAAACAGGGGGATTGAAGCACAATCCCCGTGTAATGCTGATTGCATTTAAATCTGAACTATTTCTTTTTCCTTTAAGAGCTTGTGTCCCTAAATGTTCATTAGAATAGCAATCAGAATATTTTTTCTAAGAAAAGTAAATAATTATGTTCAATAGTAAATATAGCACAGTGGTAGGGGGGTTGCCTTGCACGAGGCCGGTCCAGCTGACCCGGGTTCAATTCCTCTGCCCCTCTCAGAGAGTCCAGCAAGCTATCGAGAGTATCTCGCCTGCACCACAAAGCCCTGCAAGCTACCCCTGACTATTCATTATGCCAAACACAGAAACAACAAGTCTCACAATGGAGACATTACTGGGTCTGCTCAAGCAAATCGATGAACAGTGGGAGGACAGTGCTACAGTGCAGTGCTACAAAGCATATGCTCAGCCCGAAGCCTCTCTCTGGCTGCTGAAATACTAGGAGATATCATAAAGCTTACGACAGATCGGACATGTTAGATAATGATGTGAGTATTTTAGTTAGCTGAAAAATACTTGGTTCTGTCCTCAACAAAAGCTCCAAAATTGGACATGTTTAGCCAAATATAACACTAGATCATGTCATAATATAATTATAAAGCTATTTAAATGAGTTGCAAAATACTTGCAAACAGTTTAAGTGGGAAGAAAAACTTCATGATCAGTAAAAATAATGCACAGTGAAAATGTTCCTTGGCTTGTACCAATCTCACAGGGGTGATGAAATGGGAAAAACAAATACACTTGCAGGTGAACTATTTGATTTTCCTGTTGTTAGAAATGAGTGCTAAAGCCCAGAGTTACTTTATCTGGATTTTATCTTAAATGTAACCCAAGCAAAAGGCTTTTTTTGTTAAGTAAAAATAAAATGAATGAATAAATTAATTTATAAGAATACCAGTACAGAAAAGATTTGGCAGGGTTGATTCCTCTGTTAGTTTCTTATGATAAGTCAAAGAATTATGCCAATATACTTTACATCATAAAAGAAACTCACATTTTTTAAGAACTCATAACCTCAACATCTTATCTTTAATAGAAAGTAATGGCTAAAAAATAAAATGTAATTTTATTCATCTCAAGTGAACTGATAGATATAATGGAAGTAAGGACAATTCAGAGTAAGCAAATATACTATTAAAAGTCAAAAAACACAAAACTGCCTTCTGATTCCCTTGTAAAGTTATAATGTATTAATATAATTAAGTTTATTTTCAAGAAGAAAAATATTCTGAACACAGTATACACTTTGTATTAGTCCATAACAGATACATAGTAAGACATCTGTAAAACTACTCTATAAACTATAATTTTATGTATTAAATATTATTTCTTTTTCTTGTTTTTTGTAGTTGAAATAACAGTTATAACAGTATTAATGATTATGCTTTAGGTGTCCAAATTTATTGCACCTGTGACATCACCAAAATGTCCAAGCACCATCATCACTGTTCTTTTTTTAAATTTGTATTAGTGAAACACCATGAGGTACAGTTGTAGACTTACAAATGTTTGTGCTTGGGTTTCAGTTATACAATGATCAAGTACCCATCCCTCCACCAGTGCCCATTTTTCACCACCACAGATCCCAGTATCCCTCCTACCCCCATCCCCCCATCCCACACTGCCCCTGTGGCAGTGCATTCCCTTTTGTTCTCTCTCTCCTTTTGGGTGTTGTGGTTTGAAAAAGAGGCATTGAATGGCAATCATGTTTGGTCTATAATCTACTTTCAGCATGCTTCTCCCATACTGGGAGGATCCTCCCAACACCCTTTATTTGGTGCTCCCTTCTCTATCTGAGATCCCTTTTCCCCTAGCATGTGTGGCTGGCCTCCAAGCCATGGAGCAAAATTTCTGGTACTAATCTCGGCCACTCTTGGGTGTTAGTCTCCTATTTTACTACTTTATGTTCCCCAAATGAATGCAATCTTTCTACGTCTATTCCTCTCTTTCTGACTCATTTCGTGTAGCATGATACTTTCCATGTAGTACCATTTCTAAGTAAATTTCATGACTTCATCTTTTCTAACAGCTGCATAGTACTCCATTGTGTAGATGTACCAAAGTTTCTTTAACCAGTCATCTGTTCTCGGGCACTCCTGTATTTTCCAGATTCTGGCTATATTAAAGAGTGCTCCAATGAACAAACAAGTGCAGATGTCACTTTGACTATACTTTTTTTGCCTCTCTGGGATATATTCCTAGGAGTGGTATTGCTGGGTCAAATGGGAGCTCAATTTCTAATTTTTTGAGAATAATCCATACTGTTTTCCAAAAGGGCCCAACCATTCAGCATTCCCATCGGCAGTGAAGGAGTGTCCCTTTCTAGCCACATCAGCGCCAGCACAGGTTGTTTTTGTTCTTTTGGATGTGGGCCAGTCTCTGCATCATCACTGTCTTTATGTAAATTTTATTCTGCCTCTGGATCTTCCCTGCTGATGCCCCACTTCTACTACTTTTGAACGTCAGTTCTGTTGTCAAAGTCTTAGGGTGTGTTATCATTGAATATATTATTTCCTTTCTTTATTTTCTTATATACTTGATGTGAGTGCAACCTTCTTGGTTTTGTTCTTTTTCCTCTGACCTAGCACAGTGGGTAGGGCGTTTGCCTTACACGCAGCCAACATGGCCGACCAAAGTTCGATTCCTCCGCCCCTCTCGGAGAGCCTGGCAAGCTACCGAGAGTATTCGATATGCCAGACACAGTAACAACAAAGTCTCCAATGGAGACATTACTGGGCCCACTCAAGCAAATCGACGATCAACGGGAGGGCCTTTACTTTACTTTACTTTACTATTTTGCTAAAAAAAACACCCTCTAGTTCCATCCATGTTGCAGCAAAAAAAAAAAATTCATCTCTCGTTAATTTTGAAACATATTTTAGTAAATGTCATTATTCTTCTATGCATTCTTTATCTACTCTTTATATTGGGAGTTTCCACGCATATTTCAGTTATTTTAAATAGTGTGTAATGAGCATAAATAAACATTCATCTTTTCAAATTAGTTTTTGTGTTCTTGAAATATCACGGTCACGGTCCTCTCGTTGTTCATCGATTTGCGCGAGCAGACCCAGTAACGTCTTCATCATGAGACTTGTTACTGTGTTTGGCATATCAAATATGTCTCGGGTAGTTTGCCAGGCTCTGCCCCGTGGGTGAGATTCTCTCAGTAGCTTGCTGGGCTCTCCGAGAGGGGCGGAGGAATCAAACTCGGGTCGGCCATGTTGGCCACTTATAAGGTAAATGCCCTATCATTGTGCTATCGCTCCGGCCCTTCTTGAAATATATTTCAAGGAATTGAATTTCTGGGTCTTATGGGAAGTTTAAAATTTTGACAAGTCTCCTTACTGTTTTCTATGGGAACTGAATCAAATTTATTCCCATCAATAGTCAACAAAGGTTTCTTTCCCAACCTATTTCTGTCAACACTGGTTATGTATGATCTCTGTGGCTTAGGTCATTCTCCGTGATGTAAAATGTTAAAGTAAAGTAAAGGCCCTCCCATTGATCATCGATTTGCTCGAGCGGGCCCAGTAACGTCTCCATTGGAGACTTTGTTGTTACTGTGTCTGGCATATCGAATACATCACGGGGAGCTTGCCAGGCTATGCCGTGCGGGTGAGATACTCTCGGTAGCTTGCCGGGCTCTCCGAGAGGGGCGGAGGAATCGAACTCGCATCGGCCATGGTGGCTGCGTGCTAGGCAAACGCCCTACCGCTGTGCTATTATATTTCAATTTCTCTTGGAAATTTTTTGGATATAGGGCTTATTGTGATCTTTTCATAAAACTATGAAGCATATGTCTTCTTTGAGAAAGTATATTTTCATCTTATAACTTGGATATTAGATTTTAACCAGATGTATGTAGGGAAAATCTTTTCTCATATTAAATAGGGCAATCTTTTTTTTTCTTTTTTTTTAAATTTTTTTTTATTACTGAAACACTATGAGGTACAGTTGTAGATTTACAATTTTTTGTGCTTGGGTTTGATTATACAATGATCAGATACCCATCCCTCCACCAGTGCCCATTTTCCACCACCATGGATGATATCCCCCCCACCCCTATCCCCCCATCACCCCCTGCCTCTGTGGCTGGGCAATACCCTGTGTTCTCTCTCTCCTTTTGGGTGTTGTGGTCTGCAAAAGAGGCATTGAGTGGCAAACATGTTCAGTCCATAGTCCACTTAGACATGCATCTCCCCTCCTGGGAGGATCCTCCAAACACCCTTTATTTGGTGCTCCCTTCTCTATCTGAGCTGCCCTTTCCTCTAGAATGCCCAATTGGCCACTAAGCTATGGAGTAATCCTCCTGCTGCTGATCTCAGCTATTCTTGGGTATTAACCTCATATTTTGTTACTTTATGTCCCCCAGATGAATGCAATCTTTCTGTGTCTATCCCTCTCTTTCTGACTCATTTCACTTAGCATGATACTTTCCATGTTGTACCACTTGTATGTAAATTTCATGACTTCATCTTTTCTAACAGCTACATAGTACTCCATTGTGTAGATGTACCAAAGTTTCTTTTCTTTTTTTTTTTTCTTTTTTATTAGTGAAACACCATGAGGTACAGTTGTAGATTTACAAATTTTTGTGCTTGGATCTCGGTCATACCACGATCAAATACCCATCCCTCCACCAGTGCCCATTTTCCACCACCAGGATAATATCCCTGCCCCCCATCCTCCCATCCCCCCATCCCCCCTGCCACTGTGGCAGGGCATTCCCCCCTGTTCTCTCTCTCCTCCTGGGCGCTGTGATCAGCCAAAGAGGCATTGAGTGGCGAACATGTTCAGTCCAGTCTACTTTCAACCTGCATCTCCCCTCCTGGGAGGATCCTCCAAACACCCTCCACTTGGTGTTCCCCTTTCTATCTGAATTGTCCTTTCCCCTAGAATACCCAGCTGGCCTCTAAGTTATGGAGTAATTCTCCTGGTGTTGCTCTCAGCTATTCTTGGGTATTAATCTCATATTTTATTATTTTATATCCCCCAGATGAATGCAATCTTTCTATGTCTATCCCTCTCTTTCTGACTCATTTCACTTAGCATAATACTTTCCATATTGTACCACTTGTATGTAAAGTTCATGACTTCATCTTTTCTAAGAGCCACATAGTACTCCATTGTGTAGATGTACCAAAGTTTCTTTAATCAGTCATCTGTTCTTGGGCACTCAGGTCTCTTCCAGTTTCTGGCTATTGTAAAGAGTGCTGCAATGAACAAACAAGTGCAGATGTCACTTCGACTATACTTTTTTGCCTCTCTGGGATATATTCCCAGGAGTGGTATTGCTGGGTCAAATGGGAGCTCAATTTCTAATTTTTTGAGAATCGTCCATACTGTTTTCCAGAAGGGCTGAACCATTCGACATTCCCACCAACAGTGAAGGAGTGTCCCTTTCTTGCCAGATCCGCGCCAGCATCGGTTGCTTTTGTTCTTTTGAATGTGGGCCAGTCTCTGAGGTGTGAGATGGTATCTCATTGTGGTTTTGATCTGCAACTCCCTGATGATTAATGATGTAGAGCATTTTCTCATGTGCTTTTTTGCCATTCGGATTTCTTCTTTGAGAAAGTTTCTATTCATTTCATTGCCCCATTTTTGGATGGGGTTGGATGTTTTCTTCTTGTGGAGTTTAACCAGTATTTTGTATATCCTGGATATCAACCCCTTGTCAGATGTGTATTCGGTGAATATCCTTTCCCATTCTGTAGACTGTCTTTGTATTTTGGTCACTGTTTCTTTGGAGGTGCAGAAGCTTCTTAGTTTAAGATAGTCCCATTTATCTATTTCTGTTTTCACTTGCTTGGCCATTGACGTGGCATCTTTGAAGATACCATTAGCTTCAATATCATGAAGGGTTTTGCCAACTTTGTCTTCAATGTACCTTATGGTTTCTGGTCTGATGTTGAGGTCTTTAATCCATTTTGATCTTACTTTTGTACATGGTGTTAGGCAGAGTTCTGATCCCATTTTTTTGCATGTAGCCGTCCAGTGATGCCAGCACAATTTGTTAAAGAGGCTCTCCTTACTCCACTTCACATTACTTGCACCTTTATCAAAGATTAGATGATCATATGATTGAGGGGAGATGTCAATGTATTCTGGATATGCATGATTCAGTGTTTCCAATGATTCAAATACATGAGGTGAGCCTTAGAGATAGGACAGTGGGTAGGGTGCTTGCGTTGCATGTAGCCAAACCTGCTTTCAATCTCCAGTATCCCAGATGGTCACCCTTGCACTGTAATTCCTGTGTGTAGAACAGGGAGCATCACTGTGTGTGACTCCGAAACAAAAGCATAAGGCTTTTCTTTTTTTTTTTCCTTTAAATTTTTATTAGTGAGACAACATGAGGTACAGTTGTAGACTTACAAATTTTTGTGCTTGGGTTTCAGTTATACAATGATTGAGTACCCATCCCTCCACCAGTGCCCATTCTCCATCCCAGTATCCCCCCACCCCCAGCCCCCCCCATCCCACCCTACCTCTTTGGCAGGGCATTCCCTTTCTTTTTTGTTTTGTTTTGGGGTGACACCCAGCAGATTCAGGGCTTACTCCTAATTCTGTGTTCAAGCATCACTTCTAGTGGTGCTTAAGGGACCATGTGTGGTGCCAGGGATTTTGAATTCTGGTCAGCCGTGTGTAAGGCAAGCATCTTAGCCCCTATACTGTGTCTCTGACCCTATGTGAGCATTTTTTTTATTTATTTATTCATTTATTTATATATTTGCTTTTTTGAGTCACCCCCAGCAATGCTCAGGGATTACTCATGGCTCTGCACTCAAGAATAACTCCTGGCGATGCTTGGGGGACAATATGGGATGCTGGGGATTGAACCCAGTTTGATCGCTGTGCAAGGCAAGCACCCCACCTGCTGTACTATCACTTTGGCCCCGAGCATTTTTTTTTATTAAAGCCCTGTTTCCTTTGGACAAACTGGCAGGTTACCGAATGTAGCCTGCCCACACGGCAGAGTCTGGCAAACTCCCTGTGGCATACCCAATATGCCAAATACCAGTAACAATGATGAGTCTGATTCTCCTAAAGAGCCTTGAATATAATCTCAGGGCTACGATGAAGGAGACGTTACTGGGGCCTGCTCGAGGCAATCGACGAATAACAGGATGATTTGTGTGATTTTTGTGATTTGTGTCAATGTACTCAACCCTGTTCCATTGGTCTGCAGTTCTGCCTTTGTTCCAGTACAATGCTGTTTTAATTATTACTGCTTGTAGTACAGTTTGAAGTTCGGGAGGTTGATTCCTCCCATTTTCTTTTTCCCAAGAATTGCTTTAGCTATTCGTTGGGGCTTATTGTTCCATATAAATTTAAGGAGTGTTTGCTCCATTTCTTTGAAGAATGTCATGGGTATTCTTATAGGGATTGCATTGAATTTATACAATGCTTTCGGTAATATTGCCATTTTGACAATGTTAAGTCTCCCGCCCCATGAGCAGGGGATATCTTTCCATTTCCTCATGTCCTCTTTTATTTCCTGCAGTAGCGTTTAGTAGTTTTCTTTGTACAGGTCCTTTACTTCCATAGTTAAGCTGATTCCTAAATACTTGATTTTCTGGGACACAATTGTGAACGGGATTGTTTTTTTCATGTTGCTTTCTTCTCTCTCACTGTTTGCATATAGGAAAGCCATGGACTTTTGGGTATTGATTTTATAGCTTGCAACTTTACTATACGAGTCTATTGTTTCTAGGAGTTTTTTGATGGAGGTTATTGGGTTCTCTAAGTAGAGTATCATATCATCTGCGAATAGTGAGAGCTTGATTTCTTCCTTTCCTACCTGAATGCCCTTAATATCTTTTTCTTGCCTAATCGCTATTGCAAGTACTTCCAGTACTATATTGAATAGCAGTGGAGAGAGTCGGTATCCTTGTCTCGTCCCTGATCTTAGAGGGATAGCTCTCAGTTTTTCCCCATTGAGTATGATGCTTGCTGTAGGCTTGTGGTAGATGGCTTTAATTATGTTGAGGAAGGTCCTCTCTATACCCATTTTGGCTAGGGTTTTCATCATAAAGGGGTGCTGAATCTTGTCAAATGCTTTCTTTGCATCTATTGATATAATCATATGCTTTTTATCTTTTCTTTTGTTGATATGATGGATTATGTTGATTGATTTCTGAATGTTGAACCGGCCTTGCATCCTGGGATAAATCCTACTTGGTCATGGTGTATGATCTTTTGGATGAGTAGTTGGATTCTATTTGCTAGTAGTTTGTTGAGGATCTTTGCATCTGTGTTCATCAGGGATATCGGTCTGTAATTCTCTTTCTTTGTGGTATCTCTGTCTGCTTTTGGTATCAGTGTGATATTTGCTTTGTAGAAACTGTTCAGAAGTGTTTTTGATATTTCAATTTCGTGGAAAAGCTTAAAGAGGATTGGGAGTAAGTCCTCTTTAAAGATTTGGAAGAATTCACTAGTTAATCCATCCGGGCCAGGACTTTTGTGCTTGGGGAGACTTTTTATTACCATTTCAATTTCCTTGATGGTGATAGGTCTGTTCAGGCATTCCAGGTCTTCTTGGTTCAGCCTTGGGAGTCTGTAGGAGTCTAGGAATTTATCCATTTCCTCGAGGTTTTGATGTTCCGTGGCATAAAGCTTCTCAAAGTACTCCCTGAGGATCCTCTGAATTTCTGTAGTTTCTGTTGTAATGACCCCCTTTTCATTTCTGATTCAGTTTATTAGGGTTTTCTCTCTCCCTTTCTTTGTGAGTTTTGCTAGAGGCTTATCAATCTTGTTAATTTTCTCGAAGAACCAGCTCTTGGTTTCATTGATCTTTCGGATTGTTTTTTGGGTTTCCATCTTGTTAATCTCTGCTCTGAGTTTTATTATTTCCTTTCTCCTGTTCGGGTTGTGCTCCTTTTTTGGGTCCTTCTCCAAGCTCTTAAGCTGTGAGGTTAGGTTACTTATGTGTGCTCGCTCCTCCTTCCTGAGGAATGCTTGTAGAGCTATAAACTTTCCTCTTAACACAGCTTTTGCTGTGTCCCATAAGTTTTGGTAACTTGTGTTCTCATTTTCATTCGTTTCTAGGAATCTTTTGATTTCCTCTTTGATTTCCTGTCTAAGCCACTCGTTGTTCAATAGAGCACTGTTTAATTTCCAGGTGTTTGATTTAGTTTTCTGTTTTTGTATGTGATTTACTTCTAATTTCAGCGCATTATGTTCTGAGAAGATTGTCGATACAATCTCTATCTTCTTAATTTTTTGGAGGCATGTTTTGTGGCTCAGCATGTGGTCTATCTTGAAGAATGTTCCATGTACGCTTGAGAAGAATGCGTATTCAGCTTTTTGTGGGTGAAGTGTCCTGTATCTATCTACTAAGTTCCTTTCTTCCATTGTTTCCCTCAGATGAAGTATGTCCTTGCTAAGCTTGAGTCTGGTTGATCTATCAAGAGGTGAAAAAGCAGTGTTGAAGTCTCCCACTAGTATTGTGTTGCTATTGTTGTCTTTTTCCAAATCTATGAGTAGTTGTTTTAAGTACTTTGCTGGTCTCTCATTAGGTGCATATACATTTATTATTGTAAGTTCTTCCTGTTGTACAGATCCTTTGATCAATAAGAAATGGACTTCACTGTCTCTTATGACCTTCCTCACTCTGAAATCTATGTGGTCTGATATTAGGATGGCTACCCCAGCTTTTTTATTGGAGCTGTTTGCCTGTAGGATTGTTTTCCAGCCTTTGACTCTGAGTCTGTGTTTGCTTTGACTATTGAGATGTGTTTCTTGCAGGCAGCAGAATGTTGGGTTCAATTTTCTAATCCATCCTGCCACTCTATGTCTTTTAATTGGTGCGTTTAGCTCATTGACATTCAGAGAGATTACTGTTCTGGGATTTTGTCCCATTGTTCTGTTGAAATTTGGTGTATTTGAGGGGCCTACTTGAATAGGGCAATCTTTTTAAACCCTATTTTAATTCTCTATGCAATGCCTATATGTAGTTTGCTATAGTCATTTTTTTGTCATGATTTGAATCTAGCTCTGATACCCCTGACCTTTAGGTTTCAGCCTGTTTTCCTGAATATATTTATTCCATGCATACTGCTACAATATCAACATCACTATTCTGTTTTGTATTAATAAAGCAACTCATGTGGTTCAGTTTAACTGTGTTTTGTATGAGGATATCCAGCTTCCCAATGCCATGTGTTAAATGGGCTTCTCATCCTCCACTTAAAGTGCTTAACATTTTTAAAAATTAACTATCTATTTAGCTGAGTGTTTATGTCTAGGTTTTCAATTCTGTTTCATTTATCTAAAAGTCTTATTTATTTCAGTAGCACATAATTTTGATTGCTATAGCTTTATAACAGGGCTGGAACAATAGCACAGTGGTAAGGTGTTTGCCTTGCACGCAGCTGTCAAAACTGACCCAGGTTTGATTCCTTCACCCCTCTCCGAGAGCCTGGAAAGCTACCGAGAGTATCTCATCCATACGGCAAAAGCCTGGCAAGCTACCCGTGACATATTCATATGCCAAACACAGTAATAACAAGTCTCACAATGGAAACTTACTGGGCCCGCTCGAGCAAATGGATGAACAACGGAAAGACAGTGCTTGTTTTTTACAGTGCTACAGCTTTATAACATAGCTTAGGGTCAGAGAATGCATTACCTTTCATCGTTTTTTGTTTGCCTCAGAATTACGTTAATTATTTGTGGAGTTTTATTATTCTAAGAAAATTTTAGGAGTATTTTTTTAAGTCTTTTAACAATATCACTGGAAATTTGATAGGTATCAAAGCTATATAATGCAACTGAAGCTGTTAATTGCTATTTGAATAATGCTATCTTTTTCAATCTATGAGAATAAAATATTTTCTCCATTTTCTTGTATTCTCTTCTATTTCTGTTAATAGTAATATTTTTTTTTTGTTTTGTTTTTCTTTTGCTTTTTGGGTCACACCAAGCAATGCTCAGTGGTTACTCCTGGCTCTGCACTCAGGAATTGATCACTCCCGGCAGTGCTTGGAGGACCATATGGGATGCTGGGGACTGAACCTGTGTCGGTCTCATGCAAGCAAATGCCTTACCAGCTGTACTATCACTCCAGTCCTCAGCATAGTTTTTAATATTTGTCTTTCACATACTTTAATTTTTTGCCCAAATAATTTTATTAATACTGAGTCTGCTCAGTTCGGGACTGGGCCTTCTCCACCCAGATCCGCCATCTTCCAGTAGCTGGGCAGTTATACCCACCAACTGCCGTGTAATCCCATCAATGGCCAAGATCCAGAGACTATAAAGCCAAGCTACAGCTGTGATCTCTTATTGTCTAGTTCTTGCTCTCAGAGAACTCGGCAGGCCAGCGAGAGTATCCTGCCCACATATATACCTGACTGGGAATACCTGTAAAGGTGATTATAGGCTGCTGCAAAAACCTCCATCCCTCTCTGAGAGCCCGGCAGAGCCTGGCAAGCTACCCATGGTGTACTTGATATGCCGAAATCAGTAACAATAATGGTCCTCATTCCTCTGACCCTGAAAGAGCCCCAAATATGCCATTGGGCTACACTAGCATGTGACAGGGACTGATGGAGATGTTACTGGGGCCTGTTCGAGCAACTGGATGAACAACAGGATGATAGTGATAGTGATAGTGATTACTGAGGCAATATGTCTAGAATGAAGCTAGTTTGTGGTATTGTATAAAATTATCTCATCTCACCTGTGTATTCAAAAAATAAATTACAAAAGCCCTCAGCAGCTCTCTCTCCCACGGCCTGTGTTGGGTGGTCTTGTGCTGCTTCCCCCACCCTGGGGAGGCTGGTGGTAATGTGGGGATGAAGGAGGAAATGTGGACCAAGCTGGTTGGTGTCAATTGCAGTTTATTCCAGTCTCATCTCCATTCTCTTTCTTCTCCCTCTTTCCTATTCACCCTCATCCTCCTCTTGGATCCTGCTCCTTCATATTTCTCTTTCCTGCTTCTGTCTCTTGCCTATGCCTCCTGTTCTACTTCATTCTCCTTCTGGATTCTCCAGCCAACTCTTACAGCCTAGTTAAATCCCAAAGCATGAGGGGTTGGGGTAACAATTACATGTACGTGTAGTCATACAATCAACAGAGGTAAAGTCCTTATTTCGATGGAAGCTTCTTCTAGGACAGATTCTCATTCAACAGGATGACCCACCCAAGAATCGAATCCCATGGGTGTGTATCTCCTCTCCTTGCCCAACAAACATAAAAACATTCATAATATTAATTATTTTGTATGGACACAGTAAGAGATACATTAAAGTTATAGGATTGTTCTCCTGGATCCATCTCATTATAGATCTCAGACTACAGTGCTCAGACCAGATTAGTCTTTCCTAATCCTAGCAGGGTCTTAATCTCATCACTTTTTTGGATTATGACAGCATTTGTCCATGACCATGTTCTTAACTTATAGTTAAGTATTATGGAACTTTGGCCTGGCCTATTTCGATGCCAGGGTAGCTCACAGCTTGCCCTGGGTTTATTCAGTCCCTCATCAGGACCCTGCTTTTGAGATGCTAGAAACTAAGGACAACTGAGGCTTAAGTCGAGAAAGCAGATTCTCAAGAGTGAAACTTATTCAGAGTCAATTAACTTCTAAATTACAAAAGCATAATATATAACTGTCCTCCTGTGTCTATACAAAAAGGACATTGCTTTAAAGCAAACTATACAAAAGACATAAGGAAAGGAGAAAGGCAATATTTCACTTACGAATACAGATCAATTAAAAGGATCTGACCTTACAAATTAACAGAGTCTGATTAAGGGGAAAAGGTGATAGACTAGTTGCAGAAGAGAGCACAGAGAAGAGTTTACAGATAAACACAGAGGAATTGGAGTACTGTGATGAGTGTAACTCAATAAACTTAGCTCCCTGTGGCAAGGAAGAAAGAACAAACCAATGTTATCTTATACTCACCAACCCCAAAGTGCTGAGGATCCTTCACTTGATTTGACAATAGCCACCAAGATTTCATCCCTGTGACCTCATCATTCTCTAAGCACTGCCGTTATTGATTCCTGAACAAGGAACTAGCAGTCAACTCTGAGCACACTTGGTATGATTCCAAATAAAACCAAAGCAAATAAAAAGACTATATACTCTCCAATAAACTACCATTATTCCATTTCCAAAGATCTACTGATTATATTTGTATACCTCTTCAAAGATTTAAATGTTTTTAATTAGTGTATTTATTCATACTATAATATTATCTTTATTAAAGTACCTATATGATAAGTCATGGATAATTAAAGTATCAGATCTTCTTATTTTCTATTCTTCTTCCGTATTATGTTGACTTTTGAGTCATTGCGTTTTCATATAAACTTTAAATCAGTCTCTTAATATCCACAAATAAATTGTCAAAATCTTATTAGGCTAAATGTATAGATATAGCTGAGAAGAACTGATATCTCAAAATAGTGTATGCCCTTTCATAACATGGCATATGTCACCATTTATTTAGATATTTTTTCAAGGTTTGTGACTGTGTTCAACTGGTCTTATAAATTTCTGTTAATTTTTACATATATATTTAGTTGTTAATATAAATGATGTGGTTAATTTTTGAAGTGTAATTTACATGATATACTGCAAAAATTACAGATGAAAAGTTATTCAGTATTTAAGGGTATTACAAAATCATGGGCGGGAGTGATAGCACAGAGCATAGGGCTTTTGCCTTGCATGCAACTGACCCGAGTTCGATTCCTCCGTCCCTCTTCAAGAGCCCAGCAAGCTACCAAGAGTATCTCGCCTGCAGGGCGGAGTCTGGCATTTGATATGCCAAAAATAGTAACAAGTCTCACAATGAAGACATTACTGGTGCCCACTTGAGCAAATCAATGAACAATGGGAAAACAGTGCTACCATGCTACAAAATCATATAAATAATAATTTAAGTCAGTGATTCTCCATAAATAGTAACACATTTTCTTGTGATTTGAATTAGAATACTTACCCATAGCTTTCAAATAGTCAATTAATTATGAGCTCGTCTCCATAGTGTTATTTGTACCCCATGATTTTTCTATTATATTAAGTGGAAATGCTACCTTCTAAATCACTCCTTTTCCTTCACCCATTACTTCATTCTTCTTGAAAACATCATTTTGTTCTCTTCATCTATGTGTTATGGGGGGTTTTATTTATTAATTTATGCATAAAATCATATGGCATTTTCACTGTATTTGGCTTATTTAACTTAGCATAATGTCCCAAAATCTACAAATCTGTCTTCACAAATTGCAAAATTTTCTCAAACAGATGAATATCACATTTTGATAATTTACTACATGGATTTTAGTACATATATAACCATAAATATCATTATGTTTATTCTTCTATCAATATATGGATAATTTTTCTGCTTCCCAATCCTGGGTCTTGTAAGTAATCCTGAAATTAAAAAAAAATGAGTGTGCAGTTGTCCTTTTAGATTTCATGTTTTAATTTTCTGTGGAAAGAAAAGAAGAATTAGAATCAAATCATATGGTATACTTCTGTGTTTGTTTTGTGTTGCTTGTTTTGAAAAGACTCTGAACTGTGCACAATAGTGGTTATACCAATTTAAACTTCCACTAAGAAAACACACGTGTTTCACTTGCACAGTATCCTTGTAAATTCTGTCCATACTTTTTCTTTTTGATGATAAACATTCTAACAGGTAAGGGGTAAACTCTCACTATGCTATAGATTTTGACAATGATTAATAATATTGAGTAACTTTTAACATAGTGGGTAGGACCTTGCCAACCCTAGTTTGATTCCTCTGTCCCTCTGGAGAGTCCAGCAAGCTACCAAGAGTATTCCACCCACATGGCAAAAGCCTGGCAAACTATTCATGATGTATTTGATACGCCAAAAACAGTAACAAGTCTCACAATGGAGATGCTACTGGTGCTGACTGGAACAAATCCATGTGCAATAGGAGGACAATGCTATAGTGTTACCTTTTTATTTACATGTTGTCTCTTTGTTTATTTTCTCTAGAATATGTATATTCATGGCCCTTGGCATATTTTATTGCTTGAGTTTTGCTTTTTGTTGCATGAGTAATGTATACTTTTACAATAAAATTTATCACACCTATGATTTGTAAGTATTATATCTGGTTTAGTAGGTTGTCCTTCCATTTTAATAGCTTTCTTTGCTGTGTTCATATTTTATGGCAGTGTAGTACTACTTGTTTATAGTTGCTACATCTGATTTTGCATTCCGTTTCAATGATAAAGCATAACAGGCAAGACCATTGTCAGTGGAACTCTCACCATCTATATTTGACTCTAAGAGGAGTATAGTTCACATAACGAATTCAATTGTTTTAATAATGTTTATTTATGGTATTTCACAGTTCATTAGTTTTATTAGTTTACATTTAGATGTTCATTTTTATAGTATCATTTATTGAAAAATCTGTCTTTTATTTATTGTACATTCTTTGCATCTTTGCTATAAATTAATTAACCATTAATTTTCTACATTAAGTTTACTACTTTATTAATATTTTGTCACTTGATGTGCTTTTATATCAATTTCTCATTTTAATTATCACAGTCTTGTAATATAGTTTGAAATTAGGGGATCTAAAGTTTTGCTTTTCTTTTTCAAAATTACTACAGAATTTCAAGGTCTCTATAGACCTATATACATTTTAGTATTGTTTACTTTGTTTCTGGGAAAATATGCATTTGGAATTTTGATAGAGATAAAGTTTTATATGTAGATTTTTGATTAGTGTACTAATTATTTCAGACAATAAATGATCATGGAGTTTGTATTTATCTGTAACATTATCTTTTTACTATTTTTACTAAAACGATAATAGTTTATAGAGTTTAATGTATATTTTAGCTACAAATTTATGGCTCTTCAAAAGGAAGAAACAACTGAAAATGTATATAAAACTAAAACAAATTTTGAATAGTCTAAGCAATTCTGATAAAAAAGAAAAATAATGGAGGGGTCCAGAGCAATCCTACAGTAGGTAGGATGCTTGTTTTGCATAAGGTAAACCCAGGTATAGTCTCTGGAAGTCTATATGGTCCCCTGAGCCTGCTAGGAGTGATTCCTGAGCATAGTGCCAGGGATAGCCCAGAGCACTGCTGGACATGGCCCAAAAACCAAAAACAAAAGAATGAACCTAGATATCACACTTTGCACACAAGTAAACAAAAGGAGTTCAAGGCTTTAATGTTGAACTCCAGAAATTATATTCCAGAAATAAAAAAAAAGGAAATTTTAGGCCAAACATCTCATGCTACTGATTTCAGTGATGTCTTTTTCATTTAACTCCAAGAGCAAGGCGAACAAAAGCAAAACTATCAAATGGAATAACATCACTTAAATTACAAAAGTCATTCTAATGAATGGGAGAAAATAATGACACCTCATTCAACTGAAAAAGGGCTGATATACAAGACATATGTGCTCACAAACTTAACAATCAAAACCCAACAATATCAATAGGGATAACTTAAGAAATAAGAATAAAAATGGTCAAACATAAAAATGTCTTTTTCATTAATTTCTTGTAATTTTAGCATTACAAATTTTACATCTTTGTAAATATTCCCAGTTTTTCAAATATTCATTTCAATTAAATGCAATTGTTATTTTATTAACTATACATTGGGAGAGCTATATTTTTTCCTTTGCAATGTGTAAGATATTTAGTTCTTTATTATATTTTATTAATCTGGTAGTATGATGAATAAAAGTAGTAATAAAAGATATCATTCTTTTGTTTTTTAAAAGAAAGAATCAGCACTGACATTGATATTTCTTATAGATCCCTTTAATGTTCTTAATAACTGGGGAACATATCCACTATTCCTATTTAGTCAAGGTATTGTTTTCGGTTGGATATTGGATAATATCAAGAGTTTTTTCCAGTAGCTGCTAATATAATTGTTTTCTATTTTTTAGTTTATTAATAAAACATTAATAACTATACCAAAGAGCCAAGCGGCACAAATGCTGACTGACTTCAACTGTGAATGTGGAAAGGTCAGACTACAGCTGAATCTCACGGAGACAATGTTTATGAGAAACAGTCTCATTCCTGACATTCCATTTGCTCTCAACGGAACGACCATCTCCAAATGCAACAGTTATGTGTATCTAGGTCGAGAAGTCAACATGACAAATGACCTGGCACCTGAGTTGCACAGGAGGAAGAGAACAGCTTGGAACGCCTTCAAGAGTGTCGAAGAAATAGCTAAGAGGACGAAGAACCTCTGGCTCTGGGCACATCTCTTTGATTCCACTGTTCTTCCTGCATTAACATACACCTCAGAGACCTGAGCCCTAAGCAAACAGGATGAGAATGCTATCCGGGTCTCCCAAAGAGGAATTGAAAGAGCTATGCTTGGAGTATCACATTTCACTCAAATGAGAGAAAGAATTCCGAGTACTGACCTCCATCGATGGTCAAGAATCAGGGATGCTGTCTCTTGCTGAGGCATTGAAAATCAGATGGGCTGGGGCTGGACACGTAATGACTTTTGGAGACAATCGCTGGACTAGAGCCATTACCGACTGGATTCCATGAGACGTCAAAAGACTGCTTGGCCGCCCACCTATAAGATGGTCAGATTTCTTTGTCAAGACCTTGAATGATCGGTTTGAGGCTCTTTGTGATCCTAGTACAAACAGACGCCATTGGGCTACACTAGCACGCAACAGGGAAGAATGGAGACGTGACTGGCGCCCACTCGAGCAAATCAATGATTAATGGGAAGTCAAGTGATCAAGTGATCAATAAAATATATCTCTTGAAAGTTGAACAAAATTCACTTATTGGGAATAAATCCCATGTGGTTGTAATCTATAAATTTTCTAATTTATGTGAAGTTTACAAGAGTGGGGACAGGATTCACTCCTAGTGACTGTTCACCAAATGGAAAGATAGCTCAATATTACAATCTCCTACTGTGGTATTACTTTTGCTAAGTCCCATATGTTCTTGTAGCTTGTATCTTCATTTTCATTCATTTTGAATAACCCTTTTGTTTCTTTTTTTTTTAATTTCCTCTTTGGTTCAATCATCATTCAGCGTATGTTATTTCCAAATGTTAGGGCTTTCCCCAATCTTTTTATTAATAATTATTTTCTACCTTTGTGTCATATTCTAAAGCATTCTTGATGTTATCTACCCTGGAAATGATCCATTTACATTAGAGAAAAAAATGTGTATTTGACTTTTTGGAGGCTGAGATGCTTTTACCTATTTATTAATTAGTGCAAGTTTTTTTTCATTTGCTCATTTAGGGCTTTTGTTTCCATAATATTATTCTGTCTGATTGCTCTCTCAAATGATAAGAGTTAGACTTTAAAGTATTCCACTACTATTATATGGCCTACTCGGATTGGAGCCGGGCATCCTTCACCCAGATCCTCCAAATTCCAGTAGGCGGGGGTCACACCCACCAACTGGCCCCCTGGCACTGTGTAATCCCATCAATGGCCAAGACTCAGAGACTATAAAAACCAGCTCCCAGAACCTCTCAGCCGCATTCGTGGCTGCGCAACATCTTATTATGACATCTTAATATCTCATTCCTACTTTGGACAAACTGGCAGGCTACCGAATGTAGCCTGGCCACACGGCAGAGTCTGGCAAACCCCCCGTGGCATACCCAATATGCCAAATACCAGTAACAATGATGGGTCTCATTCTCCTAAAGAGCCTTGAATATAATCTCAGGGCTAGGATGAAAGAGACTTTACTGGGGACTGCTCGAGGCAATCGATGATTAACAGGATGATTTGTGATTATATGGCCATTGGTGAATTTCTTCAGGTAAAAGCTTGCAGTTGCTTTGTAAGTTTTGCTTCACCGTCATTTGGAGCACACCTGCTGGAAACATTGGTAAGAATTTAGTCACCTCGTCAGGGAGCCTGGGAGCACATTCTTTTCCTGTGCCCAGAGAGCGCGTCCCGTTCCCTGCCCTGGGCCCCCACAGCCTCACAGCCAGAGGAGACTTTGGGGAATACCTACCCAAGTTCTGACAGACCTCCTGCCCACCTCACTTGTAGCACCGCCCTCCTGTGCAAGTTCCTAGATGAGCAGGTCTCTGGGACTGACTGGGGTGTGGCCTCCTCAAAAGTGGGCGTGGCCTTCTCTGAGGCTGCAGTAATATTTCCCACTCCCAGCACTCTTGACTCACATCCCAGCCTTTATCACCTAATTCTGTGGAAAAAGTACTTGCCACCTCAACTATAATACAACAATAATTCACTGACCTACTCCAATTCCAACAAAAAACCAGTACTCAAGAAGCTGTACAAGCCAATATAAAAGAGCACCTCCTCCAATGCTTCACTAGGTGCCTGTCATAAGCCACAGAATGATGCCTGAGAGGGTGGACAGATTCTAGAAAAGGAGAAGGGTGACCACCATCAATCAACCTTATTCAGAATCCTTTTCCACTATAAGAGGGAACAGTGCTAGTGAATCCAAATGTTTTACTTCTAGATGACCACAACAACATCAAGAAACAGCATAAATCTCCACTAAGAGGAGAGGACGAAGAAAAGAGTCTTGGATCCTCAACACAGGTTACCACAAATATTCTCTATCTCCAATAAAAAATTCCAAGATGAAATGCTGAGGATGTTCAAAGAACTACTGAAAAAAATCAATGGAGCAGACATCCAGAAAATTAAAGGAACAAAAGGAAGAAACAGTGAAACAGATAGTCGAGAAAATACAGAAAGAAATGAGAGCAGAAATAAAAAAGCTACAAAAAAAGAGTTACAAAATAAAGGATTCGGTAGATGAAATTAAAAACTCAGGAGGTGCCTTCAGCAGCAGAATGACTACAGCTGAAGAAAGGATTAGTGAACTTGAAAATGAGCAAAAGAAATCGCATAGGGAGCAACAAACAATGGGAAAAGACCTCAAAATAACTCTAAGGAGAATCAGAGACCGAGAGGATAATGCCAAGAGGAACAACATTTGAAAGATTGGAGTACAAGAAGAACAGGGAGGCAACCCAGTGAAAAAGCCACAGTCAAAGACATCATTGCTGAAATGTTTCCAGAGTTAAAGAATGCAGACATCCAGATCCAAGGAGCCAGAAGAGTGCCAGCTAAAAGGGACCCGAATAAAAACACCCCCAAGGCATATCATAGTCAGAATGATGGATGCTGTGGATAGAGACATAATACTGCAAGCAGCTAGGTAAAAGAAGGAAATCACATACAAAGGAATACCTCTTTGATTTACTGCAGACCTATCAGAGCAAACACTCCAAGCATGAACACAATGGTGGGATATAGTGAAAAAACTCAATGAAATGAATGTCTCACTAAAAACGCTTTATCCAGCTAAACTCTCACTCAAACTCGATGGAATGTTACACCATTTTACAGATAAAGAAAAGCTCAGGAACTTCATAAACTCAAACCCACATTTAAAAGAAGGATTAAAGGGGCACCTGCAAGAAAAGAAGGAAAACTCTTATAAGCACAACCAGCCCCTACAGAAAGATGGCACAAAACCCCATGACAATAATGACTCTCAATGTCAATGGTCTAAATTCACCAATCAAAAGGCACAAAGTGGCAAAAATGGATCCAGAACTGAAACCAACATTCTGCAGTCTACAAGAAACTCATCTGAACAGTCAGAGCAAACAGGGACTCAAAGTTAAGGGATTGAAAAGAATCCTGCAAGCAAATAGCTCTCTCAAAATAGCTGGGGTGGCCATACTAGTATCTGACAACATGGATGTCAGGTAGAAAAATATTAGAAGGGACAACAAAGGCCATTTTCTATTTATCAAGGTATATGTATGACATGAAGAAATCACACTATTAAATGTATATGCACCTAAGGAGGGACCAGCAAAATACTTAAAAGAACTGCTAACAGATTTGAAGGAGGACATTGCTACAATAGTAGTCGGAGTCTTCAACAACACCTTATCACTTCAGCATAGATCAAGAAGAACAAAACTCATCAAGAAAACATTGGCTTTGAAGGGCGAAATAGAAAAGAGAGGGCTACTAGACCTATACAGGGCTTTACAACCCAATAAGAAAGAATACACATTGTTTTCCAGTGCACATAGAACATTTTCCAAAATAGAACACATGCTAGGCCACAAAATATACCTCAATAGAATTAGGAAAATAGCAGTGTTATCAACAAACTTTTCAGACCACGATGCACTGAAGATAGAATTGAATCACATAAAGACACCAAGAAAGAAATCAAACACCTGTAAATTAAACAACTGAATGTTGAACAATGATTAGGTCAGGAGGAAGTCAAGGACAAAATCAAAAGACACCTTGAAACAAATGAGAGTGAAGACACAAGCTTCCAGAACCTATAGGATGCAGCTAAAGCCATGTTAAGAGGAAAATTTATAGCTTTTCAAGCATTTCTAAGGAAGGAGGAAAGGGCCTACATAGATAATCTGACCTAATAGCTCAAGACATTAGAAAAGACCAACAAAAATAACCCAAACTTGGCTGAAGAAAAAAAAATAATAAAATTTAAAGCAGAAATTAATGACATGGAAACCCAAAAAATAATCTGAAAGGTCAATTAAACCAAGAGCTGTTTTTCTGAGAAAGTAAAAAAGATTGATAAACCACTAGCAAGATTCACAAAGAAAGAGAGAGAGGATGCTAATAAACAGAATCAGAAATGAAAATGGGACATCACAACAGAAACCAATAAAATTCAAAATATCATCAGAGACCACTTTGAGAGTCTGTATGCCAGGAAACAAGAGAACATAGAAGAAACGAATAAATTCCTGGATTCCTATAATCTCCCAAGAGGAGAATACTTGGGATACCTTAATAGACCCATTCATATCAGGCAAATTGACACTGTAATCAAAAGTTTTCCCAAAAACAAAAGCCCAAGCCAAGATGGATTCATTACTTAATTCTTCAAAACATTTAAATAGACCTGGTTCCAGTTCTTTTCAAGCCTTTCCAGGAAATTGAAAAAAACAGGACTCTCCCAAACAGTTTCTATGAGGCACATATCTCCCTAATACCAAAAACAAACAAAAATGATGAAGAATCTCACCAAAATGTGTTTTGAAAGAACTTTCCTCAATATAGTCAAAACCATCTATGACATCTTTGTGATTTGTGTGATTTGTGATCTATGACAAACCCATAGGTTTGGAAGTGGAAACATTAATTCTTCCTCTCCCCTGCTCATGGATAGGAAGAATTAATATTGTGAAAATGACAGTACTCCCCAAAGCATTATACAGATTTAATTTGATCCTTATTAGGATACCCATGAAATTCTTCAAAGAAACAGATCAAGTACTTCTGAAATTCAAATGGAACAACAAACGCCCAAGAATAGCTAAAGCAATTCTTGGGAAAAAGACGTGGACAGGCATTACCCTTTCCAACCTCAAACTCTACTACAAAGTGGTAATAATTAAAACAGCATGGTACTGGAACAAAGGCAGAACCGCAAACCAATGGAAGAGGGTGCAATATCCGTACACACAACTCCAAATGTATGGACATCTAAACTTTGATAAGGGAGCTATAAATGTGAAGTGAAGCAAGGAAAGTCTCTTCAACAAATGGTGCTGGGATAACTGGACAACCACATGCAAAAAAATGTTCTTAGACCTCAACCAAACACCATGCACAAAAGTCAGATCAAAATGGATTAAGGATCTTAACAAATCACAATCACAAATCACAAAACATCCTGTTAATCATCGATTGCCTCGAGCAGGCCCCAATAACGTCTCCTTCATCCTAGCCCTGAGATGATATTCAAGGCTCTTTAGGAGAATGAGACCCATCATTGTTACTGGTATTTGGCATATTGGGTATGACACAGGGAGTTTGCCAGACTCTGCCGTGTGGGCAGGCTACATTCGGTAACCTGCCAGTTTGTCCAAAGTAGGAATGAGATAATAACATGTCATAATAGGATGTCGCGCAGCCGCGAATGCAGCTGAGAGGTTCTGGGAGCTGATTTTTATAGTCTCTGAGTCTTGGCCGTTGATGGGATTACACGGCGCCAGGGGGCCAGTTGGTGGGTGTGACCCCTGCCTACTGGATTTTGGAGGATCTGGGTGGAGGATGCTCGGCCCAAATCTGAGGAGGCTTGGAGATCTCGGCCCTGGAACCCACGTGACTTAACATCAGATCTTAACATCAGACCAAAATCTATAAGGTACATTGAAGACAAGATTGGCAAAACCATCCACAATATTGAGGTTAACAGTATCTTCAAAGATGACACTTGATCATTGTATAACTGAAACCCAAGCACAAAATTTGTAAGTCTACAATCGTACCTCATGGTGTTTCACTAATAAAAATTTTTTAAAAAAACAGACGACACTCCACTGACCAACCAAGTGGAAACAGATAAACAAATTGGCATGGCAACAGTAGCCAGGTCTGGGTGTGATTATGACGCCTCTTGTTCTATTGATTCTTAACCTGTATATAATTCCCATATCTATTAATTTTTTTGACTCGAACATCATTTAGCTTGACTCAAGTATAGCTATTTTTGCTTATTTTCAGTCTCCTTTTATTTTGTATGATTGTTTTCTAAACTTTTACTCTGCATCTATACTTATTCTTAGCATTCAAGTGTTTCTCTTGTAAAGTAAGAGAAAATAGGATTTGGTTTAAAGATCAGGTTAGCTACTCTGGCTCATCTTATGGAAGAGTTCATTCCACTCATATCTAGAGAAATATTGTTTAATATGTAATGAATTGAACTATTGAAGAAACTTGGCAGCATGTGTCTAAGTGGAGTTTGGAAAATTTTTGCTATTTTATCTTAGCTTTTTAAAAAGATCTTGTCAGAGACGTTACACATTAATACCAAATAAGGTAAAGACAATAATAGAAATTTAATAGGATAAAAACATATTACTAAAAGAAAAATAATTATTATGTAGTAGTTTCACACTAAAAAGTAAAAGTTTGAAATAGGAGAGTAGAGCCAAAATGGCTAAAAAGTGATTGTGATGTGTGTACTTCTGTGAAACTACATAAAAAACATACAAAAAATGTAAAGAGCCCAGCATAGCACAATGGGTCTCACCCAAAAATAATACAGGAAATATTGCAACCAAAATGTAGGAAGCAAAAAGATAGGTTCTTTTACATGCTGACAACTTTCTGCACTGAAATTTGTGTTAGTCAAACCGCATCTAAGTGTAAGCCACCGGTGGTTTGCACAGCCATCAGGGTGTTAATGCAGTAAGACAGAAGTCAAGCCTAAACAACATAAAAAAACAACATAAAATTCACATCGTATTTTTAAATGAAACTCTCCAAGAAATAAAGAAGGAAATGGAATGATATATTCAAATTATTGAATTAAAAAGAATCTAAAATCAGAATCCTCTGCTTTACAAGCTTATCTCTTAGATTTCATGGAATGATATAATTATTCCCTCACTAGCATCTGAAGGTTGGATGCCTCTAAACCAGCTCTGTAGTTATGTTTTTAAATTGATGATTTTGTGCTGGGGAGAGGGGCAGTAGATGTCAAGAAGTGAAATATCTGGGAAAATAATAACTGCATTTGTACATTTCTGTATAGACATCAAGAATCATGTACTTCAACTATAATTTTAAAATTAATAAATTATACATTTAAAAAGATATAAGTTAAGCAAAATTCTGAGTCCAGGAATAAAGCTCAGTGGTCAGAACACACCTTTTTAATGTGCTAGATGAGTTTAAAACTCAGCACTACACTGTCTTCAGTGCATTGCTTTTGTTGTAGTTCTAAAGACCCCCAAGCTCCACTAAGTATAAATCTTGAGTCCTTGACTACTCTCTACATTAGAGTTGTGGCCTCTGACAGTGTAAGACTAGATCAGTTCTGCATTCTTGGGCCATAATATTGATTATGGGTCACACCCACCACCTGGCCCCCTGGCGCCGTGTAATCCCATCAGCGGCCAAGACTCAGAGACTATAAAATCCAGATCCCGGACAAGAACAGTGCAGTCTTCTGCCCCCGCGCCTGGGTGTTCCTTCCCGGGGCCCCTTGGAGGGGAGCGGGTTGAGCTTTCCTCCCCGCCCCGACCAGGGCTCTGGCAGCCGAAGACCTCCAGGACCAGCCACCACCATGCTGAGACCACTCTCCGCACACATGAAGGTACTGGCAGAGGGACAAAGCCACGCGACTATAAAATCCAGATCCTGAAACCGAGCGGGCGTATTCGCGGCCGCATGACATCTTATCAGAACTTTTTTTTATGACATCTTATTGTCTCATTCCTACTTTGGACAAACTTGCAGGCTATTGAATGTAGCCTGCCCACAGGGCAGAATCTGGCAAACTCCCCGTGGCGTACCAAATATGCCAAATACCAGTAACAATGATGGGTCTCATTCTCCTAAAGAGCCTTGAATATAATCTCAGGGCTAGGATGAAAGAGACGTTACTGGGGCCTGCTCGAGGAAATCGACGAATAACAGGATGATGAAATGAAATGAAATGAAAATATTGATTCACCTGCCATTTGGCTGAGCATCATGGGGAGCTGTCTTTACACACTCCGAACTACCTCTGATCAACTCCAAAAGTAAAAAACACAAATTCTGATCATGAAAGTTAATTTTAATGCTTTGAAAAACAGAGACATAATAATTTTGTTATATTTTTGAGATTCTAAAGGGAATCAGTTAAATACCTGCACCCTGCTGAGGTCTGTAATCACACCCAGACCCCACTACTGCTGCCATCCAATGATCCAACTTCACCTCTCCACCAAAATAGTGAATAAAAAGCTACAATACTGACATGCTATCAACATAGAAATTTTTATATATAAATAATTCAAAACAAAAAAAAAATATAGTAAAACCCTGAACTACAATGTGTAACTGAAAGGTAGTGGTGACATGTTTATTCACAGATACATTCAATGACTATATCAGTGATCATGTTGAAAAACACACATAAATAAAACATTGCTTAAATTGTATATTGCCATTAGCAGAGAAAGTTTAAACATACCCCCCAAGGTAAACGATTAATCTAGCTGCAAGAAATTTCTAGTAGATATATTTATCTGTGGATTCAAATACATATACAAACTTTACCACATCATTAATTATAACAAATAATTACAACAGAGATGAAAATAAATAACCTAAGATTCCATGAATAAAGAAGCTAAATTTACAGAAGGTTTCTATCATATATAATCCTACGTCTAGTAAAGATGAAACTGTTAAGATATATGAAGTAAAATAGTAGTTTAGGTAGTAATCTATATAAACTGGAATATATCTGAGACTAAGTCCAATAAATAGTAAATGGCTATTATATCTTTACAGCAAATGTATGAGTATGAAAAATGTTTGATTCTCCCATATAATTTTATTCCTTACCATAGAGAACCTATAAAAACTGACTGTGACCTAATATTTAAATACTAAAATTATAAGTGTTAGTGCAGCATAGTGATAAATAGAAATTATTGAGGATTACAATGATTGATACTAACCTTATGATCTTAATATATGAGTTAATCGTTATAAAATTATTTCCAGAAGTACTTATTTAAACAGAAGTTGTATATGTTGCCATTATGAAAACAAAACACAAAAAAATTGAATCAGAGACCACAAATATAAAGTTATTATCTGAGTAATAAAATACAACATTTATGTCCTTAGTTACTAACTAATCATCAAGGATTTTTTCCTGACATATATTTAACAATAGTTGTTTGTTATTCTGTCTTTATTTCATGGCTAAACTGGCTCATGCATCAATGCCAAACTAGAAGGGGATATCTATCAGCAATCCACAGTTGTCCTATTTAACACTTGTATTACCTAGTTGGTAAGAACGTAGATGACAACAGTTAATTTCACTGAACAGTATCAAAGATAAGAAGTGAAAGGTAGCATATTTGAGTGATAAAAATAAAATGTGGTTAATAGTCAATGTACTATGTCACGAACAAATGTAGAGGTAGAATTTTGGTGAGAAACTGCAAATTAAATTTAAACAGATATATCAGTATCCAAGCTCACAAAGTACATGTTTAAATTTTATTTACACACCTTTGGTATAAGGATTAAGTAAAATTCAGACACAGAATCTCATTAGTCACTCTAGACATCTTTGGTAACGAAATGACTAGTAAAATAAACATTTTCCTAATTTTTAAGATGTTACATGATTCGGGATATAGTATAGCATAAGAAAAAGAGAATTAATTTCTATTCCGTTAAATTATGTGACCTTTAAATTGAATTTATGGTGTCATAAGTTTCAGAGTCTAAACTTTATAGAAAACTCAGCAAATTGAGTTTTTGAGAGAGCTAAAATAATTATGAGGGAAGCTGAAAGTGCTGTGAACTTAAGGGGAAAAGTCATCATATTCATGTTATTCTGATATTTGCTTGTTTTTTTCCCAAGATAGTCAGTGAAGTCATCAATATGGGAGACCATATTAACTTCAGCTCCTTTAGTTAAGTCTTAACTGAAAGGTTTTATTTCAAATAAACTGAATCCTTGTGAATAGTTTATTTAAAGACATTTGAATTGTTTGAAAATATGTTTGTTTTCCCTTTATATAGAACAGAAGCCACATTTAATTGTTATATTATTACTCTATAGAATACATTTGGAAATTATAAAAAATGTACAGGTTAATTATCCTATATGAGTAAGGTCAGAAGCCTGAAACATTATAGCACTTTCAATAAACATCCATATATTACATCAAAATAAAGTCAATGAAGCCAGCCCATAAATTTGCAAGGTGTCTAGGTTCAACAGACTTAAAATCAATAAAGTCATTGAAATCAATGCACCCTTCTCATGAAAACAGTCTGTTAACTAGTCAGCTTTTAAATGATTCTGCCTGCTGGAATATATATGTCTCATTGCTTTGGGTATAGTGCTTGGGTTAAGCCCTTATTAGCTAAACACAACAGATTCATCAGGTACAATTGAATGATTTCTCAATCAATGAAATACAGTAAAAAATTTCTCAGTGATTATTTATTTAAAAATTCTATTCTAATTTTAAAAAGTCATCTCTAGAAATTTAAGTTAAAAAGATGTGCATATGTAGGCATGCATAATAGATAATTTATGGGTGTTGCATTAGGTATATTCATAATAACTAATATATTTTCTGATTCTAAATTTTAAAATGCTACATGTAGAATTGTTATCTATGGTTTTTTCGTTTCCAAATTAAGTAATATTAGTTTATAACATAAAATCAGGGTGTACAATCTGACATCTCTGTGTGTATATTTTATGGTCTCTTTCAAAAGTCTAGCTACCACCCTAAAACATAATTAACTTACCCATTTACTCACTCTCCTTCATCTATTTTAGTGACTAGTTATTATAATTAGAAGTTTATTTCTTATTTTAGAGTTTGCTTAAATTTTAAACTTTCCATATATGAATGAAATCATGGTATCGGCTTTATATCTAGTTTTTAAGCATACTGCCCTTCAGCTATGCTAATCTTTTATACAAATGTCATAATTTTCTATTTTGTTCAATAGTAATTAGCAATTAATTTGGTGTATAAATCAAGTATTCTTTACCCGATTCATCAGTCTGTGGTATTTTTATTTTTAAAAAATCTTGGCTATTAAGACAATGTTGTATTGAGCATAGGGGTACAGACACCATTTTGAAACTGTTGTTTTATACTCTTCAAATTAAAAACCTGAAAGTGGAATAGCTAAATCATAAGCACTTCTATTCCTGTTATGTTACTTTAAAGAGGGAAGAAAGGAGGGAGCGAGGAAGGGAAAAAAGACTCACTATACTTCTTTCAATAATGTTTTTACCAATATAGTTTTCAGCAAAGGTCTTTGAGGAATTCCACAACCTCACTTTAATTTACTCCCATCTTTTTAAGAATAGTCATTCTAATGGTGTATAGTGATAACATATTCTGCTTTTTATTAGCATTTTCTTTATAATCAATTATGATGAGCTGGAGCTGGAGACATAGTACAGCCTTGCATTGCATGAGGCTGACCTAGATTCAATTCTTGGCATCCCATACGGTCTCCCAAGTATCCCCAGAATCTTGAATACAGACCCAGGAGTAACCCTTGAGCATCGCTGGGCTTAACCCAAGCACTATTTATTTAAATAAAATAAATAATTATTTATTTATAAAAAATTTATTTATGAAATATTATTTATAAATAAATAAATTTTATTTAAAAGGTAAAGGTAAAGGCCCTCCCGTTGATCGTCGATTTGCTCGAGCGGGCCCAGTAACGTCCCCATTGGAGACTTTGTTGTTACTGTGTCTGGCATATCGAATACTCTCGGTAGCTTGCCGGGCTCTCCGAGAGGGGCGGAGGAATCGAACTCAGGTCGGCCATGTTGGCTGCGTGTAAGGCGAACGCCCTACCCGCTGTGCTATCGCTCCAGCCATTTTATTTAAATAAAATATATTTATTTTATTTATTAAAAATAAATTTATTATGAACATACTTCCCTCAGCCCTTAATGTAAATCTTGAGGAAAGAAAAGAGCAAACTATCTTAACCCTCTGGACCTCTCCAACTTGTCCTTCTGCCTGGATAGTCACAGAGAGCCTCTGAGGACTTTCGGCAAAGGCAGTTCTGACCATTCTTCCATCCTGATCTTGCTGGTCCATGCAGGTTGGATCCAAGGATCCAGCTACCAGAGAAGGCTGGATAGGAGGGAGCAATACTCAGCAGTAAAATGAAGCAGTCAAGGGTGTTGGATCCCATTAGTTCAAAGGAGACAGAAATCCTAATAGGCTGAATCCGAAGTGAGTCCCTAATAGTTTTCTAGCAGAAATAAAATTATGTGACGTGGGTAAAGAGGAGAAGTTGATATTCAATATGACACAAGAGGGTAGAGGCAGAGATCCCTCAAACTCCTGCAAGGGCAAGAGAGCAGAGAGTATGAAATAAAGGAAACAGGGGTGTAGAGAAAACTGATCAGCCGCATGTAAATAAATGAACCAAGATCTTCATGCACAACAACCAAAGGTCATGGTAAGACCATGAAAGGACGATCAAGATCTCAAGGTTTTCTCAGTAATAATACTCAGATTATCTTGCATGTATGCAGGGAACTCCAGGTCAAGACAATTTGTGCAATTTTGAGAAATCATCTATAACCTTCTCCCAAAAGACATTCTTTACTTCTCTTTCCACACTGGACAAGTCAAACTCCTGCAAGGGCAAGAGAGCAGAGAGTATGAAATAAAGGAAACAGGGGTGTAGAGAAAACTGATCAGCCGCATGTAAATAAATGAACCAAGATCTTCATGCACAACAACCAAAGGTCATGGTAAGACCATGAAAGGACGATCAAGATCTCTTTCTTTCTCTTCCTCCAACTCTCCCTTTCCTCTTCCTTTTTCTCTGTCTCTCAGCTACCTTTGTTTTAGGTATTTCTTTAAATTACAGTTTTGCTTCACGCACAACAAAAGGGCAATACAAAATCGATTAAGGACCTCAATATCAGATCTGAATCTACATGTTATTTTGAGATAAAACATACATACATCCCTACTGAACCTAGAGACATCTTTAGCAGTTCAATAAGCTGGTCAAAAAAAAAAAAACAGAAGAAAATATAAATACATATGAGCAGAGCGGTAGGGCATTTGCCTTGCATACAGCCAACATGGCCGACCCAAGTTCGATTCCTCCGCCCCTCTCGGAGAGCCCGGCAAGCTACCGAGAGTATCTCGCCCGCACGGCAGGGCCTGGCAAGCTCCCCGTGACGTATTCAATATGCCAAACACAGTAACAACAAAGTCTCCAATGGAGACGTTACTGGGCCCGCTCGAGAAAATCGATGATCAACGGGAGGGCCTTTACTTACTTACTTACTTACTTATGATTACATCACATTAAGAAGCTTCTGCACTGCAAAAGAAGTGATGATCAAATGAAAAAACAATCCATAGGCCGGGAGAAAATATTTACTCAACACTCATCCGATGAAGTATTAGTATACAAGAAATATAAAGCACCTATAAGCATAACAAGAATAAATCTACCACGTTCAAAACTGGAGAGAGGAAATAAATAGAAACTTCTTCAAGAAAGGCATACAGATGGCCACTATGTTTTGAAAAAACAAAACCTGATTTGCTTCACTGACCATCAGGGAAAATATATCAAAGTAATATATTACGTCACACCAATAAGAATGCCCCACATCAAAGAGAACAAAAACAACCAGTGTGTATGTTTGTGGTGGTTGGGAGGGGGTGGGGAAGGAAGACTCATTAACACTTGAGGGTTAATGTTGCCTGTTCCCAAACTTGGTAAAATAATATGGACATTTCTTAATAACAAGTATAACAACAAGAAGCAACACAGAAACTGATTTTCCATATGACCCAGTAATGCTCCTAGATATCTACCTTAAAAGGCCAACAAAATCTTTTCAGAAAAGACTTCTGCATATCTATTTTTATTGCAGCACTCTTCAAAATAGCCCAAATCTGGAAACAACCCAAGTGTCCAGAAACAGATGACTTGATAAAGAAACAACAGTATATTTTTGCAATGGAATACTACTCCACTTTAAGAAAAGATGAAATCATGCGATGTACTGCTACAGGATAGACCTGGAGGGTATCATGCTGAGTGAAGTGAGCCAAGGCAGGGGAAGACACAGAATAACTTCTCTCACATGTGGAATATGAAGAAAAACAGTAAGGGAATAACAAAATACTCAAAGTAATGGAATCTGTCGACTAGTCTATGGGACTTACATGAGAGTGAGATCATGGGAGCCTTTTGGGGGGTTCCATGGGCTGGTGCAAGAAACCTTAAATATGGTGGAGGGTATGTGGTTGAAAAGCTTGATGCATAAAACCCTAAAATTTACAGTATTATAAATCATGGTGACCAAAATATGTTTTTAAGAAAGAGAAAAAAAAACACAGCTGTGTTCACTTTGTGACTGAAAATTCTACTCCAAAGTTACACATAAAAACAATATAGTAGTGCGAAAACACCAGAAATATAATACTAAGGGATCAGAATTTAAACCTAGAATACAAAACCTAGCCATCTATAAACAACTCATTTATGAAAAAATAATAATAAAACAGGAAAATAAATTTGTGAAAAAGTAGTATATTCAATAATTCTGGGAAAACATGATAATCATAGGTAAAAGTATGACATTATACCACTATCTTAGGCTATACACAAATATTAACTCAAGGTGGAGTGAAAATTTGAATGTAAAACTGCAACTGATAAAGAGCGTATAAGAAAATACAGGTGAACTGGAGTTCATGCCCAATTCAATCAGCCTAATCAATGGCTGAATAAATAGCAATATTCCTACATTAAAAAAATAAAATACAGGTGGAATTGTCTTCAGCACTATCCTTAGTAATATCTTCATGGATTCATCTCTGAAAATAAGAGAAACACTAAAAAATTATACCACACCACACTAAACTGCTTCAATGCAATGAAAGAAGCAATTTAAGAATTACCAAAATAAGAATTCTCTTTCCTCTGAAAGGGAGAAAATATTGAAAGTCATGTATTTGATAGTCAATATCTAAAAGAGTAAATTGAACTCAGCAATATAATAACTCAACAATATAATAAAATAATTAAATGGCAAAAGATACAAATGCTTCTCTAAAGGAGAAATACAGAATTTTTAAATATCCTAAAATTAAAATAGTGAAAGTTATGGCTAATCACTGATATTCCAAACTTATATCCCACATGAATGAAATTATATATATTTTCAATACGTTTTTATATTCATAGTAAACTTAGGCAAAGCATTTCCTAACTTTTTAGAAATTTAGACATCTAAAAATTTATCTAAATTTATACATCAAAAAATTTATCTGTAGTATTTTATAAGCAATTAACTTACTTTAAGCTTCATGTTTGTAATTTTTCTTTAAATTTACAAAAGAGAAAGTATATTTGATTAAAACCTTTGATCCTCATTACACAGCTCCAAAAAGCATGGCATTTTCCCAATATTTATTAATCTGTTCCTCTTCTTGTTTTGGTAGTATATTTTGCTACAGACTCTAGGTAGCATATAACTAGACATATCTCTTAATGGGTCATATAGTTTATATTTCTATAATAACATATTCTTTCATAGTATATAACTTGAAATAGTTTCAGAGTACTTAGATTTATGATTAGAACATTTAGTATGTTTCCTATTGTCAAACATGTTATTTGTATTTTTTACTCTTCTAAATTCATATTTATCTATTTTTGTCATTAGAAATTTTCGATTATTCATTATTAACTTCTTACTATACATTTCTAGGAGCTAAATTTTTGAAGATCTAAGAAATTTTGAGAGATCACATATATGCATATGTATAGGGAAGCTGATACTCTAACAGGTATGAAGTTGAAGATGACACATCGTTAAAAAAATAGCATTGTAAATCAGAGTATTTTAGATTAAAAATGAATATTAAAACATATGTAATATGTATATAATTTAATATGAGGTCATATTTTAAATTGAGCAGTTTAATTATCTTAATGTTAAAATTAAAGAAATTACGATGTCAGATAATTTCTAGATTAAATAGCTTGGCTTTAAAAATATGTATTGTATTGATTCAAGGTTGAAGCAATATTTGTTTGCAAATTCTCTCAAAAAATTGTTTCTTAGGAAATATAACTACTAGTATCCCTCCTTAAAATATGTTTAGGAAACAGTAAGGATGACTCTCCTGGGGCCATATTCTATTAATTTATTTTTTAAAAAAAATTAATCTTTTTTTATGTAGGAGTACTGCTATTTATTCAGCCACTGATTAGCTGATTGAATTGTGCATGAACTCCACATTACTATTTTTTTTCATTTTTTATAATCTTATTTATTGAATCACCATGAGAGCGGTTACAAAGCTTTTGGGTCTAAGTTTCCGTCATACAATGAAACACCCGTAACTTCACCAGTGCCCATTCTCTACCCCCAACAACCCCAGTATACCCCCATCCTGCACCACAGTGATAAGACACACATGAATAAAGACTTCAGATCTCTTCTTTTTAATTTCTTCCTTTTTTATTTCTTTCTTTTTTTATTTCTTTCTTTTAATGTTTTAATTCTTTTAGTTTTTGAATTCTGGGGTCATACCTTTTGGTGCTAAGTGCTGTGCTCAGAGTTCATTCCTGGCAGTGCCTGGGGAACTGTATAATGATCGGGATTGTATCAAAACTGGTTATGTCAAAGTCAAGTTTCTTAACCCCTGCACTTGTTTTTAGATAGGATTTCATAAATGACACAGGCAAAAAGAACAGTCAGACGAAAAGAGTCTAATAAAGTTTAATATCACATTCTGATAAATGAATCCATAACTAAAGTGTATTCTAAATGAATAGCACTTTATTCAAGCTATATGCCATATGATCTTAATAATCTAAAATGTAAGTAAACTGAATTAAAATTTGAAGCAAAAATGTGGTGTTGGCAGCATGAGCCTCAACCCTTTTACTTTTTTTATAAAATTACTAATTTCATGTTATCATGGCATTTTAGTTCTCATATTTGTGAATGTAAACTATAATAATAAAATTATCTTTTAGAAATTGGAACATTTTTAAGAAAAAGCTATTTTTCTTTTTTACTTAGAATTTCTGGTTCACTTTTTTGCTATTTATTAGTCAGTGTTTGGTGACATGTTACTGAACAATAACAGAATGAATCGTTTGTTCTACTCTCTGTTCTTTGCTAAAGTTTTGCAGACTTCTTTCGGAACAGCAAATACATGTCCTTAAAAAGCAATTTTGAAAAGCACTGCAGAGACAGAATGTTCTTTGCAAAATTTGGTGTACGAGTCAGAGGGAGCAGGTGGTTGATTTGAAGAGCCTTACATTGGAGTATTAAACTATGCAGTATTGAAGTGGGAAGTAAACAAGGGGACTTGGGGAAAAGGGCTTTGAGAAAGCTAATAGGAAAAATTTCCAAGCAGTAGTTAAAGTCTCTTGGGCATTAGAATTTGTAAGTATTTATTACTGCCTGCTCCTGGTCACACAAGAAGAATAAAAAGCAGCCATTTATGAATAGGGATTAACATAACCCTTTAACCTATGGAAGTATGGAAACTGAAAGCAAGAGACATTCTTTTTTCTACAGCTTCTATTTTTAAAAAATAGCAGGGAGAAGAGAAATCTAGACAGTCTGAGAGTAAAGGACCAGGCTTTGATTATAACTGTATTTCTTTGAGAAAAACTAAATTAAGGCAGTATGCTCAAATAAATATGACCTACTCCAATAACCCAAATAACACATTTTTGAAATGAGTTCCTATGAGAATATTTTTAAAAGCTTCAAATCATATCATTATCATTACAATATTCTATTTTTATTTTTCGTCACTCTGTGTGGGTCATCATAATAATATTTCTGAGAATTCAATTTCATTTAAAAGAGATTGCTAACCTAACTCAATATTATTATTGTGAATTTTTTAATTTACTAATGTTAAGATCTTTATTTCGTCTGACTTGCATGGAAATAATTTGAGTAAGTCAAGAAAGAGCAATAAGTATATTTTAGAACCATGAACAAAACATTAGAGTTGAATAATTTTAATAGAGAATTGTGAGTTTTTTCATTATGACTAGACCACACCAGTATCTATTTTTCCATCATTAATAAAGATGCAATATGTTACTTATCACAGGAATTACAAGTTGGAGTTTTTTTACATAATACAGACATTTATTGTAGTATCTTATAGTTTTACTTTGATTTCATCAGAATGATCAATTTGAAATATAAACCTGATCAATTAAGTCTCTCATTCAGTGTTAATGAATTCACAAGGTTAGTGTTAAAATCAACTGAGTATGTAAACGAGCAAAAAAAAAAACGCATGTACATTTTCGTGGCTGAGGTTACATCTGCAGAAATAGAAGAATTCACCATCCATCATTAGAACATCAACCTCATCCTCACCATAAACTTCACTATAGTCAGCATTAGCCTCACTCTTAACATTGACTAGTTGCTAATCGTTTTATGTTGAGAATGGAGATCTTCCTGTTAATCAGTATGTGGAATCCAAGGTTTTTCTCTAAATATGAACTATCAAGTTAGCTTCTCATGGTTTCAAGTGCACTTTTAAACAGTATGAGATTGATGTGTTAGAGATGAAAGACTATATTAATCACAGCCCAAACTACTCAGGGTTTCAATGACATTTTTGGCGGTTCCTCATACAGTTTCTGTTTGGACTTATAGGAACAACACAAAATGTAGATATTAGTCTGCTCAGAATATTTGAACATTACACTAATGTTTATGTAATTCGGACAGTAAAACTTGCTTTCTTACACTTTTTTCTGGCTTGGAAGCCCAACATCAAGGTGCTGACAAAGTTTGTATCTTATGAGAACAATCTTCCTGGATTAGTGATGACATCTTTCTAACCTTGTTGACCCAGTGAGGGTGGTGTATAATGAGGTCAGGAGAGGAGGTGTTTGTGCGTTTGCATCTGTACCCATACATTTGCATATACTAGAGAAGGAGTCTGAGACTGAGGGATGAGACAGAACAATCCCTGCTCTAAAACAACGTTGTATTTACTTAGGGAGCTGTTATGGCTTCATCGGACACTAATTTAATCATTCTGTCCTAAAGATGGGATATCCAGGTATAATCATATTGGGAATTCAGGCTCCAATGTGTAAATTCTGAAGGGTCACCATTCAGTCCATAGCAGATACTGTAATAAATATTCGCACCTATAATGGGTTGCATTGTTGCAGAGACCACTTATTACATCACTGTTTCTTTATAATGCAATTGGAGGAAACTGCACTATATACATAAAGATAAATAGTCACCCAATCCCACAAAGTTGTTTCCTGCAAACATAAATCTGAAAAATGGTCTGCTCAGAATGTCTACTTATTGTAACACATTCTTGCCCTGGCCCATAAGAATAAGAAGAAACACTCAGAGCCCATGACAGATTGCCTTTTCCTGTATCTAGGTGGAATTGAACCTCAGTACTTATGCTTCAGCCTACTAAGAACTATCAGTATAGTCCTGACTTCACCTGAAACCATCTGTCAGCAATGTTTGTTTTATTGTTTCATAGAAAAAGGAAGAAAGAGAAGCGTTTCCCAAAAATGTAATCCTTGCTAGTGTGGTGCTATTAGCAGTGATTCTATGAACAAAGGATGATTCAGACTGAACAAAGAGAAACAGGAGAAAAAAGTTTCTTCTTTAGTCTCTGTCAATTTTGCCCTTAAATTTTGCTACCAAAAGGAACTGTTAGAAAGAGAGAAGAAATACATTTTGTCATAAAGAATAATTCATTTATTAAGTAGTTCTTTCTCTTGGGAATTTTGTGTAAGTCATAAAGTTTCTGGCCTCCTGATGATAAGTGATCTTTCCAAGTATAATGTGGCAGTATCTTGAAAGTAAAATTAAAGATCCACCTATCCTGAATATATTTGTGAAAAATTAATTTTAAAAATTAAATATGCAAAAATAATATCATGCAAAGTCATAACGTGCTAAAAAAGCACATTAGGAAATTATTCTGAGTAATGAATTAAGAAAAGTAAGCCTCTCCAGAGTTATATATCTTAAAATACTTTGGAAAAATTTTCATACCTAAAATTAATTTCTCTAAATTAAAAAAGTGTTTCCTGTTACAAGATTTTTATTTGAATTACTTTAATGAAAGTAAGCCATAAATTATCATCTAATGCTCATTTTCAGTCTAATCCTTGTCTGAAAAAGTAGGAAAATGGGAATCCATGGGATATTATTAAGAAGAGTGAATAGAGACTTGTTTGATGTTATCATTTAAAAATCATTTTTACTTTTTAAATCATGTGTTCACGCTTGTACTAAAATAACTTTTATTTTTATAGCCAATAGAACATAAAAGCCATTATAGTTTTTATTGCTATTGTTTATCTTTGTAGTAATATGACATTACTTAGCAAGCCATTAGTTCTCTATAGAATTAATAGAACAATTTTTCTTGTATGTTCACAATTTCCTGCTGTAGTTTACCTTCTACTCCAATTTTCCTGATAGTCTGGTCTCAGTGAACAATGTATAGATAATCACTCTGTATAGGCAGAAAAACAAAATATCTGTAGGCAGAAAAATATAATTTCTGATCTTTTTTTTTTGTGACCAGTGATGTGGGTTTGATTATTTTGATCCAATTTTATCTGGGGAGGCAGGGGAGATAGTTCCAAGGTCTAGAGTGTATGCTCTGCATGATGCAGTGCAGGTGTGGTCCTTGACACTAGGTCCCTTGAGCATTGCCAGCAAGAATCTTAGCACTGAGACTGAGAAGTCCATAAACACCAATATTTGACACTAAAGAAGTAAGAACAAAAGTACACACATTCCCAAATTATTTTTCTTATCATGTTTTTTCTTAAGATATATTTACACATTTCTATAATAATTTATAAGAACTAAGGTTTATATCACACAAATAATTTAATAATAATCTTTTAGTGTTTTATTCTGTTTGTTTGCTTTTTTTTTTGCGGGGGAGGGGGCACAGCTAGTAATGCTCAGGGGTTGCTCCTGGTTCTGCACTCAGGGATCACTCCTGTGGGACTCATGGGAACATATGGGGTAATAGGAATTGAACTCAGGTCAGCGTTGTTTTTAAATTTTTAATTGAATCATCATGAGACAGCATTACAAATCTGTTTATGGGTGCATTTCAGTCATATAGTGTTCCAACACCCATCCGTCTGACAGTGTAATTTCCCACTACCGGTGTCCCTAGCTTCCCTCCCATCCCTTCAAGTCACTCCCCACCCTCACCTGCCTCTATGGCAGGCACCTCTCTTCTCTCTCTCTCTCGATCTCTCTCTTTCTCTCTCTCTCTCTGTGTCTCCTTCTCTCTCGTTCTCTCTCTTTCACTCTCACTTTAGGCATTGTGGTTTGCAATACAAATGTTGAAAGGTTATTATGTATATCCCTTTACATATTTTCAACACTCAGTTCTTGTTCAGATTTATTGTCATAATAGACCCTTCTCTATCTTAACTACCATCCATCCTCATACCCTTGTAGTAATTCCCAACCAGTCATCCTGGCCCATATTCCTTGGCCCCGGATATTAGTTTCATATTTTTGTCTTTGTTTTTATATCTCACAAATAAATGCAGTCATTATATCTGTTCATCTTCTTCTGAGTCATTTCACTCAGCATGGTACTGTTCAATTCCATCCATTTATAGACGTATTCCATAACCTAATATTTCCTAATAGCTGTGTAGTATTCCAATTTGTAGATATACGAGTTTCTTCATCCATATGTCTGTTCTTGGGCACTCAGATTGTTTCCAAATTCTGGCTATTGTGCTGCAATGAACATAGAAGTGCAAATGATGTTTCACCTGTGTTTTGGGGACCCGGGGTGATATTTCCAGAGGTGATATTGTTGGGTCAAAGGGGAGCTCAATTCCTAGTTTTTTGAGGAATATCCATGTTATTTTCCTAAATGGCTGGAACAGTTGGCATTCCCATCAGCAATGAATGAGGGTCACTTTCTCTTAGGTCAGCCTTGTTCAAGGCAAACACCCTGCCTGTTATACTATTGATATGGCCCCTTAGTAATCTTTAAGGACACAAAATAAATATGGTGCTCATTACAAACATATTTGATTACAAACAAAGAGTATTTATGCTTATGATTGTAACATGTATATAAAATGGCTTCGTTGTGCAATGTATTTAAACATATTAAAATTAGTTTTATACAATTGTGCATGATCTATCACATTAAATATTCCAACACCAATCATACCACTATTGCACCTTCCCATCACCGTTATTTCCAATTTGCCCAGCCACCCTTCAGGCCTGTCTCTATAGCAGGGCCTTAATAATTCATTTTATATTGCTTGTTATAATTAGCTAAATGTTATAAAAAATATTTTCTAGAGCAGAGTGTGTGAATATTGTTATATCTCACCATGGAACAATTAAGCCCTTGTTGCAGAGGTTACTGATATGTTGTTACATGTATGTTACTGTGGGTATTTATATTTTCTTAATTGAGATTGGTTGTCTTTTATTTTATATTCCATTCAAAGTGGTGTGTTACTCCTGTTCTGTCAGTGGTATAGAGTTTGAGATGTCATGTGGTCACAAATATGGTCACGTGCTCCAGCAATTCAAAAATTTGGAGTGGGTGACACAGCTGAAGAGATTTTCAACTGCCGGTTCTCTTTTTTTAGCTGGTGGCAGACTTACCCACCCTCTTTTGGGGTGACCCAGACAACTCAGCATGGAAAGGGGTTCTGTATTTTTTTTATTTTAAGTTAAAAATTAATGTGAGAAACATCTTGAAAAAGAGTTAAATCAAATGAATTTAGTGTTCTGAACACATATCCAAAACTCTACTTAGTAAAATGTATGATAATAAAATATTAAATACTGTTTTAAATAAAATATAATTATGGATGAAATTAGACATTTTATGCTTAGGCTACATAAAATTGTGAGATACTTTGAGAGGTCATTACACAATAATTTTAAAAATATGTTTTGTTTAAAACTGCATTTAGTTATTTTTCATTTGTCACAACATTTCAGAGTTATGCTTTGCAAAAACTAGAAAACCAACACTAAATAAAGTTAAAAATCAGTGAAACAAAGTGAAATTATTATTTTTTATTAAAGTAACACTGATATACAGAGTAAAGTAGACTATAGACCAAACATGATTGCCACTCAATGCCTTTTTTGCAAACCACAGCACCCAAAAGGAGAGAGAGAACAAAAGGGAATACCCTGTCACAGAGGCAGGGTGGGGTGAGGCAGGGTGGGGTGGGGGGTGGGAGGAATACTGGGATCAGTGGTGGTGGAGATTGGGCACTGGTGGAGGGATGGGTACTTGATCATTGTATAACTGAAACCCAAGCACAAAAATTTGTTAGTCTACAACTGTCCCTAATAAAAATTAAAAAAAGAAACTCTCATAATTCAGGGTAAAATGTCATAACACCATGCTTCCTCCAAAGTACATTTCTATAACAGACTGTATGGAAGCCCCATCATAGGATTCCACCCTACACTCAAACATGCATAACTTTACCACTTCTCTCTACAATAAGAGTTTAAATGTTTATTTTCATTAGATATTATCCATCCTTTGCTTTTCTTCCCTACTGACCTATATAAAAGAGAACAGATAGTACTCGTCTTTCTTCTGATTTTTTTTTGCTTAACATTATAACCTCTAATTCCACCTGTGCTATAGCAAATGGCAGTATTTCATCTTTTCTCAGACCTACATAGTATTCAATGTGTATTTATCTATTTACCTATCCACCACTCCTTGGGACTTTATTTTTTGTTTACTTTATGTAGGAAGTAAGTTTTTTGTGCACTGTGGTTTATAGTAATTCCCCTGATAGGGTATCATATGTAACACTTTATCACATTTCAGCAATATCTCCTCCTCTCAGTTGAATGCTTCCCTACACCATAGATATTGACTTCCTTGTCCTACTCCCATACTTCCTCCCACAACTGGCATGTTTTCTACTTAATACCAATTCTAATATTCTTTCTTTCCATTGTCTTAGGATATTTGTTAGTCCACCATTATGCTTCTTTATATTCTGCATATCAGAAAGATCATTCTGTGTCAATATCTCTAACTTCACTCAGCATGATACTCTCCAAATCCATCCACGTAACAGCAAAAATGTATGACTTTATCTTTTCTCATGACCAAGTAATATTCCACTGTGTTATGTTCCAGTTTCCTAACTGAACATGTGGGCTGTGTTATTGTGGATAGTGAGGAAAATAGGGGAGCCAGTGCTTTTTTTCACTTTGTGGCAGGGAGAAGACCTTGGAGTATATGCCAAAAGTGGAGCTGCTGAATCAACTGAAAGGATTTTCCTTATTGTTTTCCAATATGGGCTGGAACAACAGCACAGTGGATAGAGCATTTGCCTTGCTCGTGGCTGACCCAGGTTTGATTCCTCCACCCCTCTTGGAGAGCCCAGCAAGATACCAAGAGTACCCTGCCTGCACGGCAGAGCCTGTCAAGTTCCCCATGGCATATTTGATATGCCAAAAACAGTAACAAGAAGCCTCAATGGAGATGTTACTGATGCCCACTTGAGCAAATGGATGAACAATGGGAGGACAGTGCTACAGTCACAGTTTTCCAGAAAGGTGGGTCAGTTGACATTCCCACCTACAGTGAACAAGAGTTTCTTAAATCCCATGCCTATGCAAGCACTATTTGTTCTTATACTTTTTGATGTGTGCCAATCTGTTTAGAGTGAGATTACATCTAGTTGATTTGATTTGCATCTCCCTGATTGCAGTTACAGGGCATTTATTTCATGTACAATTTAGGCTTTTCAGTTTGTTTCTTGAGCAACTTTCTGTTCATCTCTTCCCCTTTCTTCATGGGGTTGGATCTTTTTCTTGTAAACTTTACCAGGGCCTTATATTTTCTATATTAACTGTACATCATATGAGTTTTGGATAAAATATTTCTCCCATCCTTTGGGCTGCCTTGTATCCTTGTGATAATTTTATTTCAGGTTCAGAAGCTTAACACAGCGGGTAGGGCGTTCGCCTTACAAGCGGCCAACATGGCCGACCCGAGTTCGATTCCTCCGCCCCTCTCAGAGAGCCCGGCAAGCTACCGAGAGTATTTGATATGCCAGACACAGTAACAATAAAGTCTCCAATGGAGACGTTACTGGGCCCGCTCGAGCAAATTGACGATCAATGGGAGGGCCTTTACCTTTACCTTTACCATTGGTTTATCGTTGATTCTATGTACATGGTGGGTGGAGTTCTATCCTTGAAGATGACTTCTGTTTCATTAACATGAAAAGATCTGCATAATATCCCTACATTTTTCTTTATGTACCCTATGGATTCATGTTAATGTGTTTAACACATTTTTATTTGACTTTTGTCGATGGCATTACAATGAGATTTCAATTTCCTTTTCTTTTCCTTTTTTTTTTTTGCATATAGCTGACCAGTTTTCTCAACATTGTTTGTTGAAGAGGATTTTCTTGATCCAGTTCATAATTTTTGCTCCTTTTTGAAAGATTATCTGTTCATATACCTGCAGGTCTAGCTTAGAATATTTCAACATTATTTCATTGATCATTGAGACCCTTTCACTGAGTAAGGGTCTGTCTTTAGGCCATTATCATACAGTGTTTAATTACTAATGCTTTGTAGAACAGTCTGAATTTGGGGAAAGTGATACCTCCCAAGGCTTGCTTTAGTTATTCATGAGGGTATTATTTTTTCATATCAATGTAAGGAGTGCTTGTTCCATTTCTTTGAAAAATTTTGGGGAATTTTTAAATTTTAATTCAATAAAGTTACCATAGGGGTAATTTTATTGAATCTATAGTCTTTATTGAATAAAGTTACCCTATGGTAACTTTATTGAATCTATACTCTTTAGGGAATATTACTATTTTAATGGGCTGGAGCGATAGCATAGCGGGTAGAGCATTTTCCTTGCTCACAGCCGACCCGGGTTTGATTCCTCCACCCCTCTTGGAGAGCCCGGCAAGCTACCGAGAGTATTCCGCCTGCACAGCAAAGCCTGGCAAACTACCCATGATGTATTCGATATGCCAAAAACAGTAGCAACAAGTATCACAATGGAAGCGTTACTGGTGCCGGTTTGAGCAAATTGATGAACAACAGGAGGACAGTGACAGTGACTAATTTAATGATATCGGTGTTCCCAACGTGGGGGTGTGTTTCTACTTTCTTATGTCTTTTTTTACTTCTTCAAGTAGTGTTTTCTAGTTTTTTATGTATAGATCTTTCAATGTTTTAGTTAAGATGATTGATTTTCTAATGCAGAATTGGGAATGGGATTTCTTATATTATCTCTGTCTTCTATTTAATTATTTATAAGTCCATAGATTCCTGCATATTAATTTTTAGCTTGCCACTTGACCATACAAATCTACTGTCTCTGGGTGCTTCTTTGTAGAATCTTTAGAATTTTCTAACTTTAACATTGTCATCTACGTATCATGAGAGCTTAGTTCTTCCTTTCCTATCTGAAAGAGTTTGATGTTTTTTATTGCCATTGATATGGTAAGAACTTTCAGTAAAATATTGAATACAAGTGGAGAGAGTGGGCAACCTTGTTTGTGCCTGATCTTAGAGGGAAGGCATTTAATTTTTCCTCACTGAGTATAATTTTTTGTAGGCTTGTGATAAAAGTCTTTCAATATATTGAGAAAAGTTTTTGTAATTTGTTGCACTGTTTTGTCATGAATGGTTGCTGGATCTTGTAAAATTCTCTATGTCTTTTGATATGATTTTTTTAATTATTTCTTTATTGATATGGTTTATTGTAATGATTGAATTGCACATGTTAAATCATCCTTGTGTCATTGGAATGAGTAATAATTGGTCATGCCGTATGATCATTTTGATGAGATGTTGAATTTCATCTGCTAATATTTTTCTCTTTTTGAGAATCTTTTTATCTGTGTTCATCAGAGATATAGGCCTGGATTTCTTTTTTTAATTATGTCTCTGTCTGTTTTGGTATAAGGGTGATACTTGTGTCTGAGAAACTGTTTCTTTAATTTCCTAGAAAATCCTGAAAAGGATTGGCATTAGATCCTCTTTAAAGGTTAAAAGAACTCACTAGTGAATCCATCTGGGCCTGGGCTTTTGTTTTTTGAAAGAAAATTGTTTGCTGTTTTGATAATGATAGTTTTATTTAGGTATTCCAAATCATCTTTGCATAGCCTTGGGAGGTTATAGAACTCCAGGAATTTATCCATTTGTTCTAGGTTCTCTAGTGACATAGTATTCTCAGAGTAATCTTTGATAATCCTTTGAATTCCTGTGGTGTCTTTTGTGACATCCAATTTCACTTCTAATTTGGCCTATTAGGATTCTCTCTCTCTTTGTGAGTCTTACTAGTGGTTTATCTATCTTTTCAATAAACCAGCTCCTGGTGTCATTGATCCTTGGATTGTTTTCTTGGATTCTGGTTCATTAATTTCAGCCCTAGGTTTTATTATTTCTTTCCTCTTGCTTTCTTTGGGCTTCTTTTGTTGGTCACTTTCTTAAACTGTGCTGTCAATTTAATTGTGGGCTCTTTCTTCCATCCTGATGAATGTTTTCATAGCTACGAAACTTCCTTTTAATACCACTTTTGCTGTGTCCAACAATTTATTGCAGGTCCTTCCCTCACTTACCTTTGTTTCAGAAGGTTTGTTTTATTTCCTCTGTGATCTCTCTCTGATTAATTGGTTGTTCCATAAAGAGCTATTTAATTTTCAGCCATTTGAGTTATTTCTCTGTTTCCGATTAACTTCAATTTTCAGTGCATCATCATCTGAAAGAGAGTTTATATGATTCTGATCCTTTAACTTTGTAGATCTATGTTTTTTTTTGTCCCAGTATGGAGTCTATTTTGGAGATTGTCCTATATGCATTGGAGAAAAATGTGCATTCAGCTTCTTTATGTTGAAAACTGTTAAAAAGATTTATATATAGACACTAAACCTCTCTTTTCCATTTCTACCTTCAAAGGAAGTATTCTTTGACTAATACTTACTCTAGCTGATCTACTGATAGAGAACAGTTTTGTTAAGATCTCCAACTACCATTGTGTTGTTCTTAATGTCTTCCTCAAGTCTATCCACAACTGTTTTAGGTGTTTTTCTGGTACCTTTTGAGGTGCTTATATGTTTTGAAGTGTGAGTTCTTCCTGATGTATATAACATGGAATCTGATACAATAATAACCACCCTGGCCTTTTGTGGAAGTTGTTTGCTTTAACAATTGTCTTCTAACCTCTTACTTTGAGTCTGCACTTGCTCTATTCAATACTGTTTCATTATGGCAGCAGAATGTTACTTTCATTTTTAAAATGTATCTTACCACTCTGTCTTTCAATTGGTGCTTTAGCCCATTAGTTTTGAAAGAGATTATTGTCATGAAGTTTTGTGCCATCTGTCTGCAGAATTTTTGTGCATTCGTGGAGTTTCTTATCTTAAGATAATACTTTTATTTCTTATAAAGATGGTTTTGAGTCTATGATTTTGCTGTGTTTTTGTTTATCTGTGAAATAGTGTATCTTTTCCTTCAAATCTGAATGAAAGTCTGACTGTGTAAAGCATTCTTTGTGAGGCATTCATTTCATTGAGGTTACTCTTCTCCTCCCACTTTTTAAAACTTTTTTAACTTATTTAACTCATTAAACATTGTGGCATTTCTACTCTAAATTCCTTTTTGGAGCGATAATATATGTGATTTTTTTTACTGTTTGAGTTCTCAGCATGATGATCTTCTTCCACTACCTATGCTGGGGATCTGCAATGCTTTACCTGGTTCCTTTTATAGTTTGGGGAAATTTTTTTCCACTTCAATGTCAGCATGTACTACACTCAGGAAAAACTGTGAGGGTGCTGTATTGAAGACTGGATGTTATTTGTGGTCATATTAGTGGTCATAGCTTCGGTAAAAGGCACTGACTACTGACCTTTGGGAGGAGTCTATTCCAGGGTACAGTGGCTGAGTGTAGGGTGAGTCCCTGCCCCAGTGATAGGGGGGAAATCAATTCAGGAAACAGTGCTCACTCCTGACCTCTGGGGTTGTTTACATATCTTAGCAATCATAAATAGTAATGTAATGAACATCAATTTGCTTATACTTTTTCCTACAAGTCTTTTGTGTTCTTGTGGCATATATTTAGGAGGTAGAATTGCTGAATTTCACGATAGTCATGATAGTTCAATTTTTCGTTCTTTGACTACTCCTCATATACACTTCCATTAAAGTTGAATTAGTTTACATTTTGCATTATCCCTTAGAGTGCATGAGGGATTTCCCCCCCACACACAAACACAAACACCCCACACTCCACATTTCAGCCTGCACCTGTTGTTTCTGGCCTTTTATATTTAAGCCACTTTCACTGAAATAAGATGACATTACATTGGCATTTTAATTTACATTTCCCTTAGAATCATTGAGTATTTTATGTGCTTTCTCCATCAGATATCTTCTCTGAAGAAGTATGTATTCAGATCTTTTGCCATATTTTGTTATTATGATGTCTGTTTATTCTGTATGTGTGTGTGGTATATAGCTTAGTCATTTTTCAGATATCAGATAAATGGTATAAACTATTTCTCCCATTCAGTAGGATTTCTAAGTTTTGAGGATAGTTTCTTTGCAGTGCAGATGCTTTCAGTTTGATATAATCCCATTTGTCAATTTTGCTTTATCTTTTCCTAGTGTCTATAGTTAGATAATCAAACACACTACTAAAGCTAAAATGGAGTGTTTGGCTTAGGTTTTCTCAAATGACTAAAGTGAGCCACAGCAATTAGAAATGATAGAAATGGACAAATTTAAAAAGTTTATTTTCCTGATGGAAATGGGTAACCAAGACATCATATAAAGTGATATTAGTGGACTTTGCTATGGGGAAAAAAGGTAAAAAATCAAAGGTGCCGGTTGGAGTAAATGAAGAGAATGCAATTACATAGAATTTTGCAGAGCTTGAAAATAATGCACACAAATGATAAGGACATGAACTTAGATGTTGTTTTTATTATGTCTTTAGCTGAGCATTGATGATCACTGCTAATATTGTCTTATAAATCCTCACAACAGTGTTCTGAAAAAACTTCGACTCACAAAGGTTCAATATAACTTTATTAAGTATATAAGTAGTAAGAGACTGAGTAGAAAATACAACCAAATTCTATCTACCAAGATTTTTCTAAAGAATGATAATGTAGTTCTGAAAAAGTAGGAACAAAATAAATGACTGGATTCTTTTTAAAGATTGTGGGGGAAAATAAAATGACTAGATAAAATAAGTGAGAGAGGAAACTCAAAAGAATGTAGTTTTTTGAAAACCCAGGTTATATGACATTTTCACCTGTATTTTCATTGCAGCACTGTTCACAATAGCCAGAATCTGGAAACAACCCTGAGTGCCCAAGAAAAGATAACTGGTTAAAGAAACTATGGTACATCTACACAGTGAAATAGCATGCAACTGTTGGGAACAATGAAATCATGAAATTTGCTTATATACAAATGGCCATGAAGAGTATTATGCTAAGTGAAATGAGTCAGAAACAGATAGACACAGAAGGACTGCGCTCACTTGTGGAATATAAAATAACATAATATGAGACTAACACCGCAGGTCAATAGAGATAAGGGCCAGGAATATTGCCCCATGGTTGGAAGCCTGTCTCGTGAACTGCAGAAGAAGGTACTTGTCATAAAGAAGGGGTCACTAAGTCAATGATGGTTGGAGGGATCACCTGGGATGGGAGATGTGTGCTGAAAGTAGAGAAAGGACCAAATATGATGGCCTCTCAGTATTTGTATTGCAAATCATAATGCCTAAAATTAGAGAGAGAAAGAGAGAGAGCAAGAAGAAAATTATCTGCCACAGATACAGGGACATGGATGGGGTGGGGGTGATTTGAGAGATACTGGGGACATTGCTGGAGAATGTGCACTGATAGAGGGATCGGTGTTCTATCATGATATGACACAAACTCAATCATGAAAGCTTTATAACTGTATCTCAAGGTGATTCAATTTTAAAAAAGAAGAAAAAAGTTTTTAAATTAGCACCTTAAAAAGTTTTTTTTTAAAAATGTGGACCATAAGGTTTCTGAACAATAGTTGATTTAGTAGGGCATTTGTCTTGCATGAGGCTGACCTGAATTTAATCTCTGGCATTCCATATGGTCCCCTGAGCACTGTCAGGAGTGATTTCTGAGTGAAAAGTCAGGAGTAACCCCTGGTTATTTCCAGGTGCGACCCAAAAACCAAAAATTACAAATAAAAAAGTATAAAAATGCTTGCCATAAGAGGCAGGTGAGGCCTGGGGTCAAAGGAGTGTCAGGAGAAAAACTGAGGACATTGGTGGTGGGAAATGTACACTGGTGAAGAGATGGGTGTTGTAACACTGTATGAAATTAATGAAAGCCAATATGAACAACTTTGTAACTGTGCTTCTGACTGTGATTCAGTTTAAAAAGAAAAATAAATAAATATAAATATGAGTATCCGAAAGAATAGTTCTTTCTATAAGAAATGGATAGTTTAGTTTTAAGCATTTAATTTAAATTTCCTTATACATTCAGGTGAGCATATCTGAAACAGTTCTATACTAGATTTTAGTGGAAATTGGTACTGTACACTATTAATTGCATGAACAATGATGTGTCAGACAATAGGCTCCCCATTGTCTTTATTTTTCTATCTTCAGCATTTGATTTTATAGTAACTGGGCCTCAGTCTCCGCCCCCGCACCTGACTGTCCTCGCCACTGGAGTCCCTTGGAGGGGAGCAGGTTGAGCTTTCCTCCCCACCCCGACCAGGGCTCCAGCAGCCAAAGACCTCCAGGACCAGCCACCACCATGCTGAGACCACTCTCCGCACACATGAAGGTACTGGCAGAGGGACAAAGTCACGCGGGTTCCGGGGCCGAGATCTCCAAGCCTACTCGGATTTGGGCCGAGCATCCTCCACCCAGATCCTCCAAATTCCAGTAGGCGGGGGTCACACCCACCAACTGGCCTCCTGGCGCTGTGTAATCCCATCAACGGCCTAGACTCAGAGACTATAAAAACCAGCTCCCGGAACATCTTATTATGACAACTTATTATCTCATTCCTACTTTGGACAAACTGGCAGGTTACCGAATGTAGCCTGCCCGCACGACAGAGTCTGGCAAACTCCCCATGGCGTACCCAATATGCCAAATACCAGTAACAATGATGCGTCTCATTCTCCTAAAGAGCCTTGAATATAATCTCAGGGCTAGGATGAAGGAGACGTTACTGGGGCCTGCTCGAGGCAATCGACGATTAACAGGATGATTTGTGATTTGTGTGATTTGTGGGCCTCAGTATATTCTTCGTGACGATTTCCACTTAAGCCACTTTTCTACAAATGTCACATAATATCCAAAGTTTTAAATGATTTAATATATTTGCTTTATGGATAATTATGCAACAACTTAAGATATTTTACTTAAGATATAATATACATTCAGCAATAAAAATATGAGGGGAATATACAGATTCTTCATAAAATTTAACTTTAAAGTACATTGAAAAGTTTACAAAAAATGAAGACAGGAACTATCAACTTTTTATCCCATTGTGATTTTTCAGATCTTTGGGGAAAATGTTATTTTTGCAAAACCAAAAATCTCCCTTATTTTATAAAGTTATGCATAACACTTTCTGTTCTGAATTCTTACAATCACTGCCTGGTTCTTTATAGCACCTGCCTGGAAAAGTAGTAAATGATATTTTTTCCTTTCAACATTTTATTGAGACCACAGAATTTTTAATGTTCATAGTACCATTGAAGGATTTCCATAAGATATATTATGGAATAAGTGAACATTATGCTGCATAATTTTCTTAATCTATTTTAATGTTATTACACCTTATTAACATTTGTTTTATTCATCAGCTTTCTTCTCTATAAATTTTCTATTCACAAAAATGCTGTCCTCAAAAAAATGTTGATAAACTCTATCATTACATATGTCTAAACAGCTTTCCTGAACATCAGGAAAACGATCTTCCTTTCTTTACCTTTCCTCTGGCATCCCCAAAGGAGGATCAATTAGCTAACTAGTCACCTGGAAAATTTCCAGTATTTCTCTAAGTTGAGCCTTGGTTGTGGCTATGAATGGTAAGGTTATGCTAAATAAAGGTCTCATGCTTTGAGAACAGATGTGATGACTCTTAAATCATGTTTATGTGCCTTTAATTGGACTTTTCTCCTTGCTGGAGACTGGTGTTGTTATTATGCAGACCAAATTAAGCCCTTCCTACCTCCCAAAACATGCTAGAGTTGCTTTATCGCAGAAATGACCTAATGAACGCAATTATGAAACATTCCAAATCTAAATACAACTTACAGTCTTATATTTCTTTGGAGGCTTGATTGTGGTTTTGATCTAGGCTATAAGTTTTTCTTTCTTATTTAAATTGAACTTTTCAGGATGACATTCCGTGGTGATATATTACATTACACAGAAATATTTCTACTGACCTTAACTTGATGAAAAATAAACATGTTGATATTTTCATCTGGTTTTAATATTATGTATCTGTCAAAAAAGTTATATTATGGGCACATATCTTTTTGCATGCATTAGGCCACATAAAATCAAATTACCCTTTTTATAATAGCAAATGAGAAGAGTAAATGACATTTGATATTAATCCAAGAGAAAAACTGGCCTACAGTTTTTTTATTTGCTTGTTTTTGCCAATTACATTAACATACATAAATAGCAAGCGGTTTTGTTAAAAAAATTTTTTACAAATTTTTTATTATTTTTGTTTTGCTTTATAAATGTTAGGGTAAATAAAATCTTATGTATAAAATCATTGCGCACGTCCTTATATAAATGATCTTTAATGGGTAAAAAAATAAATTATTTGAAAGCCTCATTTTTGCAAGGCATAAATATTAATTCATAACTATTATAGTATTATAGCAATTTCACTAACAGAAATATGAGACTGCTAGATTTTGTAAATGACAGATTATATCAATTATTTTAGTCATCTTCCTTAACCTCTTATCTCTCTGGCTTCTCAAAGTAGTATTTTTAGTGAAATAGGATTATATACATGTGTTGGATTAATGAAAATAGATACTGAATCATTGCTAATTTCTGTGTACAAGAAAAACTGAGTAAGATTATAAACCATTTAAGTCCTGACTTGAAAGATGCAGAAATGTTGATATATTTATTCTAATTTAAAAAAATCATTTGCTTATAAGATAGATATATTTATCAGAGAAAATAATTATAAAATACTGTAAAATTTTGTATTTAGTATCATGTGTTCAATTTAACACTTTTATAATACAAGCATAAGCATCATAACTTGACACTTGATATACAGTTATTGATTTGACCAACTTTCTATTCCAACATGAGAATACCACGAGAAAGAATTTATTTCACTTGGCCTGGCAAACGCTATGACTTTCTGTGTCTAATTTTATATATATGTCATTTTTCTCCCTCTGGGCTATAATTTCATTTGAAGACAACTTCGTCATTTCAACTTCCCCTAGAACATCAAACAGTCTCTTTTATTGATGACAAAAATGACTAGAATCTCGAAAGCAAGATATTGCAAGTATGTAGATGTTTTTATATGTCACACTTGCCTGGGAATGGAAAATAAATTTTAAGGAAATTTAGAGTCTCCAAATCATAGCTTGTTTTCTAATGATAAGTTTGAGAGTCTGGACAACCATAAAGATGTGCTTATTTTATTTTCATTTTATTAAATTTGTATGTTTTAACATTGATACACAAGAGTGTTAATTGTCGATATATTTATTTTGAGGGAAAAATGTTACCATATCACTACTACCACCAAAGTTTCTCTTATTGAATCCTTTCAATGCACTGCCCCTGACCCCTGGTAACCTAAGTTTTGTGATAAAAAGATAAAAAAATATCATTCACTGGATATTTTGTATGAGCTTGTTTCTTTACATATCACAATATTTGGGAGTCTCAAGCACTAAACTTTACAATTTAGGTTAAACTGAAGTACAGGAAGTTTTGCTTCCTTGCTTATGTAATACTTAACAGATTTAGTAGTATTTGGCATGTTTCTGACTTATAGGAATGAAGAAAGGAGGGGTTCGAGAGATAGTACAGCAGATAGGATGCTTGCTATGCATGTGGCAAACCCATGTTGGCTCTCTGGCATCACATATTATGCCCTAAGTACAGCCAGGAGCAAGTCCTGAGCACAGAGCCAGGAATAACCCTTGATCATTGCTGAGTGTGACCCAAAAAACAAAAAAATGAACAAACAAACAAAAAAAAGAATGTTGAAAGGAACCAGAGAGTTTCTAAACAAAAACCCACAACATCAATTCCTCGGCTTTGAAGCAAAGCTATACTAAACACTAAAGCTATTTTGAGAAATATTTCTTATCTCCGTTAGGCACTATAAAGCCATTCTTAAGATATCAAGTAATCACGCAATAGGAATTTCTCATTATGATCTGCATTAAATGCACAAAACCATATTCTTGGACAGTCCTATTTTTCTAAATTTTAAAAATAGAATAAATGCATTAATTTTATCGGATTTGGGGCCCCACCCAGTGATGCTCAGGGACCATATGGGGTGCTAGAGGTCAAACCAGGTTGGCCACATGCAAGGCAAGTGCCTAACCTACTCTAATATACCTCTAAGTCTCATCCATTTTCTTTACTGAGTCATGGGCATGCCTAACTGTAAACAATTTTTAAGTTATCTTTAAAATTATATTATCGAAGTTATATGGTAAATTTTAAATATAGTTTAGTCTATAGACAATAATAAATTAAATCAAGATCGTGATCAAACTGTGGTTAGGAAAATATATCATCTAATGCAAGAAATGGAATGTGGTAGACCACCATGACTGACTGTTTGGAGATCCAACTGGTGTTAGGGGCCATGAAGATGAATGCTTCCAATTGTTCATGAAGGTCCGTGTGCTACTGGAGTTCAGGACAGCACATATGCGAGATGGTATGTGATATATGTGATATATTTGAGTTATACCACTTGAAGTGTGTCATTTGCCTTCAGATGTCTAAGTCATATATAAGTAAAAAGGATTTAACTGAACCTGATTTTTGAAGGTGTGGGGCTCCCAGAGCAGTGCTTTGAGAATTCAAAAGGACACATCCTGTATTAGAAAGCTAAATGCTAAGGATTTTAGTACTGCTCAGTCGCTCAGTCAGTTGACCTAGTTCTATCCTTGGCACCTCATAGTCCCCAAAACACTGCCTGGTATGGCCCAGGAGATGCTTGAGTACCAATGGGGTGGCCCTGGTAATCCAATCATCCAGTCTGGTGGGCGGAGAATCTCCAGGAGAGCTACCAGGAAGTATATTGGGGACCACTCTCTATCTCTATCTCCCTCTACATATATATATATATACATATATATATACTTATATATAAAATCTCTCTCCATATATATAATTTATACATATATATAGATTTACCAAAATGATTATTTACCAATGCTATATATAGATATAGATATGTCTCTCTCTCTCTATATATATATATATATGTCTATATATAGCATTGGTAAATAATCATTAGTTCTTTTGAAGAAGACCAGAAAGGAATTTTACTTTATATGATTTTTATGTTACAAATATCTTCCTCAAACAGATGTGGCTTTTCATTCTGCCAAGCTGTGCTTTTTCTCTAAATTTACTTAGATCTGATGAGTGAGTAGGTGGGAAAATAGCTGCTCAATTCAGGCTCGATTTTTACTAGCCCAAATTAGTTTTATCTTGCTTAATTTATTTTATTTTTAAATGGTGAAGCACTTATTACAATCAAGAAGCACTTAGGTCTTTGTTCATTTATTTTTGTATGAAAGACCCTATGATAAATTAGTGGTCAAGAAAAACATCGAGATCAAGATATTTTTGTTCTAATTTTCTATTGTTGTTGTCCATAATTAAGTCATGACATTTTATCTGGCAACAGGATAGTGCTATTTAGTATTTTCTATTATGAAATGAGAAAACCTCTTTCAGTAACGACATCTTTCTCAGTTTAATCCCAGACTATAAAGTACAATTTTCAGGGAACTTTTCAGATGCTGTACATTTATCAGCCTCCTGGATGTCCTGAAGACTTGCTTTCTAGATGTTGAGTGGGAAGCACAGGATACAATCCTTTCTCACTTTAAATTATTACATCTATTCCTCTTTATTTTTCTACAGAAATATTTTGTTATTTAAATTACATTTAATACATTCTTTTCTGAGATACAATGTAGGTCAGCCAATTAGGCAAATATAACCATTCCCATCTGTTCTTTCTAGCACATGGATTCCAGAATCTTCCATGAACTCCTTATACAAATAAATCAAACAATAATTATGCACCTTCCCCTTTGGTCTCAAAATACATTCAAACTCATGTTCAATGGGATTTGGTACAATCTTTCTCAACTCTTCTTTCACAAGACTGAATTCAACCAAACTACTACTATAGTTCAGTAATCATAGATTCCATTTGTATTTTTATTTTTGGTAATAACAGCGATATAAATTTAAAAAAATTTCTTTCTCTTTATTTACTTTCTTTTCTCTTTTTTTGTTCAGTCATAAGAAACTATCTGACGTTTATTTGAGCCAAATACTAAAATCTTCATTATATTTTTTATTCCCTTGAGACCCCAAATGCACTTAGAAATGGTCAAGCCATCTAAAAATATTTGCATTCTTTCTGACTTTCAAAACGATCAGTCATAGTACCCAATCATTGTCTTTATGAGGAAAATTCATTTGACTAATGGACAGATAATTTTAGTGAATATGTGACCCTGTCCATTAAAATCTAGTAGTATCTTATTCTCTTCTGCTAACTTCATCCTCAGTTTTCAAATTTAATTTGGGTCAGCATAGCAATTCCAAGTATCATATCTTGGAGTTACGATATCTGGATGCACTTTGCTTGTGGTAAGGTTCTTAGTTATAAACCACAACACTGATTCTTGAAAAGGGTTATTAATTTTTTAAAAAATGTAAGTATCTAGGAATATCACCTTGGCTTCTATATAATCCAAATATCAAAGCAATTACAAAATGATTAGTCTTACCTACAGCAGCTGTTTATACTTCTATATTTACTAAACAATAAATAGTAGATACCCTAACAAAACCTAACACAACTTCGAAATTTGTTTTCTTCAGATGTGTTCCTTTAAATGCCAACTTGACAAGGTCTGGGTATGCAGTTGCTTAATCAAATGCTAGTCTAGAGTATGCTTTGAAATTTTTCTTTAGGTGTTATTAGCATTCACAAACAGTTGTCATCGTGGGGAGATTTCCCTCTGTTATGTCGCTGAAACTCATCAAATCACTTCAAGGCCTTGAGTGCAAAACCAAGCTTTCTAAAGAATAAAATCCTTTTAAAGAAATAAATTCTATTTATTTTGATATGGAACAAGAGCATAGCAGGTAGGATATTTGCTTTTCATGTGGCCAACCTGGGTTCGATTCCTCTGCCCTCTTGGAGAGCCTGGCAAGCTACCGAGAGTATTCTGCCATCACAGAAAAGTCAGGCAAGCTACTTATGATGTATTCCATATGCCAAAAAACAGTAACAACAAGTCTCACAATGGAGACGTTACTGGTGCCCGCTAGAGCAAATTGATGAACAATGGGAGGACAGTGCAGTGTGGTACTACAGATGTAGCTAAAACCACAACTGTTGATACAATTCTAGATTGGCATGGACTAGATAAGAAAGTTTCAATATTAAAATCGATAAGTGTTAAAAGAATCAAAATGTATTTGAAATTGTTTTATTGATCATAGGGCTGTTAAATCCTTGTTTAAGGATTTAATAAACCGTATGTTAATATTTGAGCTTTCTGTGTTATTTTTTTATTTGTTGAGTTTAAGTGACTTCTGTAATATTTTCTGAACTAATTTGGTGTGTTCCTACTGGAATTTCAGTATTGAAAAATTAGGAGATGTCACATGGTTCAAGGGACTTTAGGATCTGTAGTTTGGGCCAATGAATTGGCATGGTGGAGGCTGTGGGAGGTGTGGGGCTTGGCTGCCAGGGCTTCTGAAATATGGGGATGGGCGGAAGCTGCCTACCCCGTCTCAAAGAAGACCCCAGAATACTAGTCTAGGCAATAGGGTATCTAAAATTACTGACAGCTTCTCATTTCTGCAGAGGTTGAAATGGTGGAGTTGAGCCCTTGCAGTGGCTACAGCCATGAGATGAAGAGTGGCCACTGGGCTTTAAGGTGGGCAGGAATTTGGCTGCTCGCCTCCTAAGGACCACCTGAAGTTTTCAGCTTTGGGGACTAAAGTTTTCATGACTTTTAGCTCTGGGCTTGCATCTCCTCAGAGTCAGGAATTGGAGGCCCCGATTCCGAACTAATTTGGTGTGTTCCTACTAGAATTTCAGTATTGAAGAATTAGGAGATGTCACATGGTTCAAGAGACTTTAGGCTCTGTAGTCTGGTCCAATGAGTTGGCATGGTGGAGGCTGTGGGAGTGGGGCCCATTCATGCCCCACTGCTATAGTCATACCAAGGGTTCACCTCCTTCACTTCACTAATATTCTCTGCAGAGATGCCAAATTAGGAATAATTTCAGATATCCAGGTGCTCAGACTAGAACTCTGAGGTTTTCATGTAATCTGGGAGGGGAGCTTCCACCCTACCCTCTGTACTTGCAGGAACCCTACCAGCCACCCCTATCTCCCACACCCACCAAATAAATTCTATCATATAGACATATGGTCTCACTTTTTCATCTGTTGACTTACTATGCAATTTTTGGCCTCCATATTGCAACAAAAACTTGATATAATATATAATATAATATATAAATTTTAATCTGTTGACTTGCCTTATAGATTTCAAACTCAGCAGACTCCATGTTTGTGTGAATGAATATACACATTTGTGTGTGAACATATGCATTTAGTACATATGATATAAATGTGTACACATAGTTGATTCTATTGGCTATTAGTCAATTACTACATTTAGACAATTATTCTGCTTCTTCAGTAAAATCTAAACACTAAACTAAGCGGGTCTGTCTCACATTGCTTGTCTTTAACTCCCAAGCTTTCCATGGGTTTGTCTGCTAAAAACCTGTTCAAGACTATGTATGTGGAAGAGGAGTGGAGATTATATGTACTAAATCAAGTTACATAATTATCCAAATGGATAAATTATTACTTAGATATTATCTCTCCCTAGTAATCCCCTAGTAATTCAAGTTAATTTAATTCAATAATTAAAATCTCATACCATCCATCTAATCTGACTACAAAATTTTAAACAAATAGAAAAATTATGGTAATGTAAAATGTGGTTTAGTAGATAATATAGTAAATATAGTATTCCCTGATTTATCACTTACAAAGATATTTATTACTTACAAAAATATTTTAGTCTTGATTAGTTTATTTGCTTGATAATATATTGAATATATATGCACACACATATATATGTATGTATACAAATAGAGAGAAAGAGAGAGGGAGGTTGAGACAGGGGAGAGAGAGAGGGAGAGAGAGAGAGAGAGAGAGGAAATGTGTGAAAATTAGAATCCTTTCAGAGGAATGACGCAAAGAATGATGTAATTTAACTAATTTAACCAGAATCATTAAATGATTTAACTTGAGGAAGTAACAGGGCCTAGCCTAGAATGCAGATCTTGTGAGTTCTTGATTAGTGCCTTTTCCACACAGCCGTGCACAAATAAACATTATAATCCACAAGGAAATATTCACGTAACTACAGCCTGACTTGTCCATGTGTAAATAAACCAAGGCAACAGGAAGAAATGTGCATTTACGACAGAGAGATTGAATATAGACAAAAGCTCTCTGGCGAAACCTCAAACCTCACTGTTTTACATAGGGATGAACCCATCAACCATATTCTTTTCCTTGAATATTTAATTTGTTATCCTTTTATACATAGAAATTTAAAAAAATCAAAAATCCAACAGCAGCCTGTGCTCTTTCACTGAATTCAAATAGTCCACTTTTATTGAACATTTTACTAAGCTTAGATAAATCAGAGAGATTATCCAAAAGCATTCAGCTCATTGTAAAAACACCAGAGAGACCTTTAAAAGGATTGTAAAGACTCTCAATCAAACTAGTTCTCACAGAAAATGTGTAAAAGGACATAGGACAGAGTTAAGAAGCTGGAAGCAGAGCCCATTTCCACAACTACCATTTAAATTCAGGCTTTTGTTATCTCGATCTAAAATGCTTTAAACAGACTCCAAATGGTTCTTTTTTCCAGTCGTTTCCCTCCAACTCTACCTAAAAATATTGTTTCCAGATTTGTCTGGAAAAATGTTATGTCATTCGACTATTCTTACAAAGTGATAAAGAAATGAAAGTCAAAATATCTTGGCTTGAGGTTCCAATGCATAGTCTAAAATATGTACACGCACAACTGCACTTTTATTGAAATAGTTTTCTGAGTTTCTGGCTTGTCCTCTATGATCTATAAAACTATTTAATAATCCGTTGCTAATTAAATCATATCAAGTGTTCAGAAACTTTTGATCGCTAAACTGCAAACAGTAAAATATTTTAAGCCTACGAACCCAACAATCTAGATCAAGAAGTCAACACGTAGATGAAAAAATTTGATTGTGACCAGATTTACATTATGATATTTTATTTTATGTATGTGTACGTGGACTGTCTGCAAAAATAAAAATGTATATGTTCAGGGTCTGAGAGACAGTAGAGCAGACACTTTCTTTGCATTAGGCCAAACCGGATTCATGCCCTAACACCCATTACAACCCAGAGCCCTCCAGAAGTGAAATCTGAACACAGAGCCAGGAGTAAACATCAAGTATCACTGGGAGTGGCCCAAACACAAAGAAAAATTTGGTTCACTTTTGTATAACTTATTCATTTACAATCAAATACCTCAAAGGACTGATCTTACATCCACTATAACACTGTAGCACTGTCCACCGTTTGTTCATCGATTTGCTTGAGCAGTTACCAGTAATGTCTCCATTGTGAGACTTGTTGTTGCTGTTTTTGGCATATCGAATACAGCACAGGGAGCTTACCAGACTCTGCTGTGGACGTGAGATACTCTCAGTTGCTTGCGGGGCTCTCCGAGGAAGATGGAGGGATCAAACCCAGGTTGGCTGGGTGCAAGGCAAATGCCTTACCCACTGTGCTATCGCTCCAGCCCATATTCACATAAATAAATAGCATTATGTTACCTAGAAGATAACAAATCTCTTTAAAAAAATCATTTGAAAGATTTAGCGTCGTGCTTCAAACCACTTGATTATATTGCTGTGTGTTCAATAAAAATAGTTTTTGATTAGCATGATCACTATACCCGTCTATGTTTTTGTTTCCCTCCATCTGTTTATTTGGTAGGAAAAACAAAAAAAAATCAAGTAAAGTGTGAATATTGAAATAATAAGTAATCTATTTTTTTAACTCTAAGGGCATTATTTTAATATTCACACTTTACTTGATGTTTTGTTTTTCCTACCAAATACACACATGTAGGGAAACCGGAACATAGACTGGTATAGCGACCATGCTAATCAAAAGCTATTTTTATTGAACACACAGCAATAAAATCAAATGGTTTGAAGCATGATGCTAAACCTTTCAAATGATTTTTTAAAGATATCTTTTATCTTCTAGGTAACATAATGCTATTTAATTACGTATTTATTTTATTTTTCACTTTTTCGGCCTCTCCTTGCTGTACTCGGGGCTAGTTCCTGGCTTTGTACTCAGGATAGCTCCTGGTGGGGTTCAAGGGGTCACAAGGCTGGCAGGACTTGAACCTGGGTAGCCTGTGCACAAGGTAAGCACCATACTAGCTGTATTATGGCTCGTGCTCCAACAAAATGGTATTTATATAGTACTAGGGAATCAGAGAGATAGTAAAGAGATTAGAGTTTTTTCCTTGCTTGCAATCAATCCCAGTTTCAATCCTAGCACTGAATATGGACCGCAGAATATAGCCAGGAGGGTCCTTTGAATTTCATCATGAGTAACTTATTTGGGTCCAAAGTAATAGTATAGAGAAAGGGTGTTTGCCTTATACATAGCAGACCTGTGTTCAATCACCATCACTCTATGTGGACCCCTGAACCGGACAAAAGTGATCCCTGAACTCAGAGACATGAGTAAACCATGAGCACTCTTGAGTGTGGTCTAAAAGCCAAAAAGAAAAAGAAAACAATGAGTAGCCTCAGAGAACTGCCTAGAGTTAACATAAGTGCCCCCACCCATAAATAAATAGGTAAACAGTACACAAATGTTAAAGGCAAAATATGATTGCTTTTTTCAGAGCTCACAAAATTAGAAGAGTATACTCATGCAAGGATTCTGCTCATTAGCCATATTATTACATAAACTTTATTATTCATATTATTCTAATAGAAAAATTTAATCCATATTGGCAAATACTAAAATTATGAATGCATCTTCAATCATACAGTTTAGGTGGAAAGCTATCATTCTATTAAAGTCATAGTATATTTATTTATATTTTGCCCCTCCCATGTAAAGTAAAGCTAAATAAAGGAATACATAAAACTAGAATTTGTATCCCTAGAGTTTTATATAAAATTTATTTTAAAAATATTATCATTTACAGACAAAAATAAATGTCAATAATATACCCATATTTCTACATTATGCTATTATTTCCATACATTTCATTTCCCTTAAACATTAAAATTTTTATACCTATGTACTGATATCTACCCTTTAGCCACTGGTATATATTCTAAGAAACGTACCAGTAGATGACTTGGTTTTGCAAATGTCATAGAGTATACTCTTACAAACCTAGATGTCAGTGCCTACTACATTCATAGGCTATATGTGGGACCACTGAGTATGGGTGGATTCATAACTAAAATATTTTATGCATTGACTGACTATATTGACTTAATATGATTCACAGCTGAACAGCATTCTCTTGCATTGATATACTGCAATTTACTGGTGAACATATTTCTTTATAGACATTTAAGTTATTTCAGTTTTGACATTTTTGAATTGTCTATCAGAATTTGTGTGTTGGGGGAGGGGAGAATCTTGGTAAAATGTGGAAAATATTATTGATAATCTAGGGTTAAAATATGGAGTCATAAAGTATGTATACATAATCCCTTTCATTAGGAACTATCAATTGTGTAAACTCAGTCTTGATATAGTTTCCTTAAATTTGTATATTTGTTTCAGTTTAAGTCAGATGGGGCTTCACAGAAGCGCTTCACAAAGCTTCAGTCTTTGCTAAGTCCCAAGTTTACCTGATTCAGTTTAGCTTTTTATATTGGCAAAGGATTTTAAGTGATTTTTGTATAGTATTGATTTATATGGAAAGTTTTTATTTTGTTGTCTTATTCCTTTAGATTATTCTAATAAGAATAATGAAAATAAAATTTGTTTATTAATCTAGATGCATATCTTGCCTTTATGCAATCCTGTCATCTATAGTAAAATGCCTCTATAAATGATTTTACTTCCTCTTCTATTTCTAGTTTTGTGATTAAAGATGTATCACCATGTTTCTTTAGAATCATGTTCTAATTATCATTTTACTTTTAGATCAAATTGTTTATATTTTGATAAAATGAAGCAAAACACCATCACTTGTATCACTTGTCATCCCATTGCTCATCGATTTGCTGAGATGGGTGCCAGTAACATCTCCATTCATCCCTGCTGCGTGCTAGTGTAGACCAGTGGCTTCTGAACAGGAAGACAGACACGCAGTGTATCAAACAGTTTGTTCAGGGTCTTGACTAAGAAGTCTGAACATCTCGTAGATTGGCGGCCATGCATTCATTTGACATCCTGTGGAAATCCGTCAGCAATGGCTCTAGTTCAGTGGTCATCTCTAAATTGCATTACATATCCGGGCCATCTGATTTTTGACTTTTTGGCAAATGAAGCAGTGTCCCTGATCCCCGATCATTGACGGAGCTCGGGACTCCGGATTCCTTTTCTCACTTTATTGAAGTGTGATACTCCAAGCATAGTTCTTCTGATTCCTCTTTGGGAGACCCGGATAGCATTCTCATTCTATTTTCGTAGGGGCTAGGTCTCTAAGGCATATAGGAAGAATGGTGGAATCAAGAAGATGTGCCAGGAGCTGGAGATTCTTCGTCCTCTTAACAACATATTAGACATCTTTGAAGGCATTCCATGATGCTCTCTTCCTCCTGCACAGTTCTGCCTCCAAGTCATTTGTCATGTTGAGTTCTCGACCCAGGTCTCATAACTGCTGAATCCGTAGATGTTTGTTCCATTGAGAGCAAATGAAACGTCAGGAGCTAGTTTGTTTCTAAGGAACATCGTCTTTGTGAGATTCAGCTGCAGTCCAACCTTTCCACATTCACTGTTGAAGCTGGCCAGCCTCCGTGCTGCTTGGCTAATGTTTGGTGTTATTAGAAGGATGTCATCAGTTAAGCAGAGTTGGTGTAGTTGCTGTAGTTGCTGATTGTCTAACTTCATTCCCATTCCTTCTCAGTCCATTCGTCGCATGACATTCTAGAGGGTGGCACTAAAGAGTTTCGGTAAAATGGTATCACCCTGCTGAACCCCTCACTTTACATCAGTGATCACTTCCTTGTAGAATGGTGAGATCTTGGTGGTGAATCCGTAATATAGTTCAAGGAGGATCCTGTTGTACTAAGTTTGAATGCCCTGTTGGGCTAAGGCTTTAATGACTGCTTCATTCTCAAGAGAATCAAAGGCCTTCTTTAAATCAATGAACGTTAGACAGAGTGGCAACTTGAACTCTCATGAAACCTCAGTGAGCTTGGTCACCGTGTGGATATGGTTGAGCATGCTGAATCCTTTTTGGAATTCGGCTTGCTCGCATGGTTGACCTTTGTCTAGTGTTCTGCCAATAATATTCAGGATTACTCAAGTAAACAACTTGTACAATATAGACAACAGGCAGATCAGGTGATAGTTGTCAATGTCATGGATGTCTCCCTTGTAGAACAGAATGATCCTGCTGGTTTTCCATTGAAACGGAAACTTGCATTCAGACAGGTAGCATGTGAAGAGCCGAGCCAGTGTATTGATGAGTACTGACGGCAGATTCTTCAGGTGTTCAGATCTGTCCTTCTCTAGACCCGGTGCTGTACACTTTTTATTTATTTATTTATTTATTGAATCACTGTGGGAAAGGTTACAAAGCTTTCAGGTTTATGTCTCAGTCATGCAAATATCAAACACATTTCCCTTTACCAATACTTATTTTTTACCCTGAAGAACCCCAATAAAACCCCACCCCCCACCCCTCCCCGTCCCTGTGAGGCAGATGAATTCTAGTTAACACTCTATCTGCTTTGATTAGATTCATTGTTTCAATAAGATTCACCACTATTATTTAGAGTTTACCCCCCCCCCCCCAAATCAGACATGCTGAAAAAGCATTGTGAAGTGATTTGCTTTCTACAGCTGGGTTCAAGAATTAAATGTTGGTTTTGGATTTCTGCTATTTTACCTATTGACCCTGGAAGTATTTCTACTGAAAGTCAGATAGTTAAGAAATTGGTTTCTGTGTTCTGGAGTCGTGGCCGTGCTGGAGAGCCGCTCGCGGGGGGCAACCGGTGGCCTCGGTAGGGCGTGAAGGGCGGAGAGAAACGCCCCCCTTCCCATGAGGTTTTAGTCACCCCCACTCCCCCGGCTCATACCTGCTGTCCACAAGGCTCCCATGTGGCCACCATCTTTCTTTCCAGAGAGGAGAGGGCGAATGGGGCAACACCCTTTCCCCTCCGGCAGACTTGATGGGCTGGATCAACGCATAGTCCGTTCACTTTTCTGCTCCAAGCTGCCGGGTTCTGCATTAAGTCCTTGTGCTTCTGGGACTGTGGCCATGCTGGGGAGCCGCTCGTGGGGGGCAACTGTTGACCTCGGTAGGGCGTGAAGGACGGACCGGAACGCCCCCCTTCTCGTGAGGTTTTAGTCGCCCCCCACACCCCCGGCTCATACCTGCTGTCCACAAGGCTCCCATGCGGCCGCCATCCTTCTTTCCAGAGAAGAGAGGGCGAATGGGGCAACACCCTTTCCCCTCTGGGCAGAGATGATGGCCTGGGTTAACTCATCGTCCGTTCACTTTTCTGCTCTAAGCTGCTGGGTTCTGCATTAAGTCCTTGTGTTTCTGGGGCTGTGGCTGTGCTCCAAACTTAACTCTGATTTTCAGGGAGAAAGATTGGGTGGTTTACTTCTCATTGATCACTTTGTATATAGAGAGATGTCGCGCGGCCGCATAAGCGGCCGCGCGTTTTTGAAAAAAAGTCCTCATTCCCGCATACTCGAGCTGTGTTTGTAGAGGCTTCTGGTCACCGGGGTTCCATCTGGGGGAGGCGGGATGCGGCGCCTACTCCATCTGGAACTTGCCGGTGATCTCGGCTCTTTTTGGAACCTGTTTTTTCTTTTTTTTTTTTTCCTCCGGGATCCCGCACCCTCCATGTGTTCCTTCTCTTATGTTGAACGCTTCAAAGATGGCCCTGGGGGGCGGGCTGTGGGCGTGACTTCCGGAATCAGAGGTTACCTGGGAGGTGTAGTCCGACAGATTTGAGAAAAAGTTCTCGTTCCCGCATACTCGAGCTGTGTTTGTAGAGGCTTCTGGTCACCGGGGTTCCATCTGGGGGAGGCGGGCTGTACACTTCTTTACCAACAAAATGATGTGTCAGATTTCAGAAGGGAGAAAGCTGGAAACAACGTATTCATTCTTCAGAATTTGGCATATGGGCAGATGGATGTGGCTATCAAAGAGATCCAAGTAGAAGTCGTGGATAACCTTCTCCATTTCCCTCTGGAAGATGTGATAGACCCATAAGGACATTGGAGGGCAGTCATCTTGGTCTTGTAGTTGGCAAAGTACAGGAGGGCAATGCAAATACTTTTCCCAGATTCGGCTGCATAGGCCAAGACTGCTGCTCTTCTCTCTTTGAGATCTTCTTTTATCACTTCTCTGCGTAGCTTTATAAGCTAGGTTGTTAGCTTGTGACTGACTGAGGCTTGAACCAAACCATGTTGGTGAATGAGCTCGAGAATTTCTGAAGACAGGCCTCTTTTTGTGACTCTTGGCATTCCTTGCACAGTTATGGAGGTGCTGAACTAGTTGATCAGCACCATAGAAGAGAGGTCTCGTAAATATGATATGCTGTAAGATGAAACTCTAGAAGATCTATACCTTAGAAGCTCAGAGAAAGAGATATTAATTATTACTCAATTTATAATTTGCTAATAATTGGATATTAATTATTTGAAAAATTAACAACTTAGTTATAACTCAGTTTACTCCCTGTTTATGTTGAAATGGTCAATCTCTCAATCTAACTAGATAGAAAATGAAAAATAAAACACCCTGTTAAATTTAGTGTCAAATTAAACCTGTAAGCTTTTAAAAGTGTAAATGATTAAGTAGAATAAATTTATAATGCTCCATACTTAACAAGAATATAACTGTGGTCATTTTCAAAAGAAATACATTAAAATAAATAAGATATTAAGTATTTAAAATCTTATAGGAAAATAAAATCTATATATAAGGTCAATATAAATTATAAAATAAAATATGTGACATTAATAAATGACTGTATTACATTAATACAAACACACTTATGTAGCATAAGTAAATTGGAATAAAGGTCAAATTAAAATACTCAAACTGTCATAGAAGAAAAATAGAAAAGAATTTTAGTGGGCAGAGACCAATAAAAGAGCTTGTAGGAGTTTTAGGAGAAGACAGAACTGGATAGAAGAAATGTGTGATGTGTTAATGAGTTTTTAAATACTAACAAAGGATATCAAATCAAAGAACCAAGAATTGCTGAAAACACCATGCAAGATGTATAATCTTCAAATCAAATCAAATCAAACACTTACACCCATCATAGTCAAAATGCTGAATACCAACGAAAAAGAGAACATTTTAAAGTAACAAAAGGGAAAAATATACATAATCTTCAAAAAAACTAACAATTTGACTGACAGCTGACATTGTCATTAAAAATGCAGAAGCCAGAATACAATATAACAGAATCTCTATGTACAAAATGAAATTAGATGTCCCCTATGCATCCTACACACAGCAATTATGTGTATGAAAAATGAAAAGATATTAAAGATATTTCAAATAAACAAATACTGAACAATGTTGCTAGCAGTAGAGTATACTTTTAAAATGCTACAGGGAATTATTTAGTCAGAAGTAAAATGGAACAAGAAGAAAAGGCAGAAATGCAAAAAGAAATGAAAAAAACAGCATAAAAATGAACACTTTAAATTGTGCTAAAGAAAATATGTCTGAATGATTTTAAATATATGTAAGACTAGAATTTCTGTAAATAATAACACAAAAGGGATAAAGCTGATAAAACTAACCATTATATTAAATTATAATATCAAAAGTTTAGCACTACACTGTAGCACTGTCTTCCCATTGTTCATCAATTTCCACAAGCAGGCCCAGTAACGTCTCCATTGTGAGACTTGTTGTTACTGTATTTGGCATGTCAAATATGTCATGGGTAGCTTGCCAGGCTTTGCCTTGCAGGCGAGATACTCTCAGTAGTTTGCTGGGCTCTCCAAGAGGAGTGGAGGAATCAAACTCAGGTCAGCCAAGGCGGCTATGTGCAAGGCAAATGCCCTACCCGCTGTGCTATTGCTCAAGTGTATGTTTAATAATCATAGTAAAATGGCTTAGAAGTAGGAAAGAATAATAAAGGATTTTATACTAAAATTTGAGAATATAGGCAAATTTTCAGCAACAGGGATAACAAGACATAGAAAATCAAATCAATAATAGAATTTTGATGTAAATTCTGTCATTAAAATATATAAAAATACAAATATATATCTTAAAATGTTGCCTATATAAAATATAAATATTTATGTATATAATCTCTCTATATATGTATATATGTTTATTGGCAGTCGTAGTGGGAGTTGGGGGGCAGAGTGGGGTTTTCAATCTACAACCTACCTGGCCACATATTCAATATTCAATGAAAAGACGCAAGAAAGAAGTGCTACTAGGGCACAGCAGTGAACATAGATTATATTAAAAACCTAGAAACACAGTGATGTACAGTAGCACCATGGCATATATATGTAGATATATATGTGTATATATCTATACATATATATGTGTAAATATCTACACACATATATGTGTATATATCTACATATATATGTGTAGATATTTATGTGTATATCACGAATCACGACCATCCTGTTATTCGTTCATTTCCTCCAGCAGGCCCCAGTAACGTCTCCTTCATCCTAGCCCTGAGATGATATTCAAGGCTCTTTAGGAGAATGAGATCCATCATTGTTACTGGTATTTGGCATATTGGGTACGCCACGGGGAGTTTGCCAGACTCTGCCATGTGGGCAGGCTACATTCGGTAGCCTGCCAGTTTGTCCAAAGTAGAAATGAGATAATAAGATGTCATAATAAGATGTCCGGGAGCTGTTTTTTATAGTCTCTGGGTCTTGGCCGTTGATGGGATTACATGGTGCCAGGGGGCCAGTTGGTGGGTGTGACCCCGCCTACTGAAATTTGGAGGATCTGGGTGGAGGATGCCCGGCCACAATTCGAGTAGGCTTGGAGATCTCGGCCCCGGAACCCGCGTGGCTTTGTCCCTCTGCCAGTTCATTCATGTGTGCGGACAGTAGTCTCAGCATGGTGGTGGCTGGTCCTGGAGGTCTTCGGCTGCCAGAGCCCTGGTCGGGGCCGGGAGGAAAGCTCAATCTGCTCCCCTCCAATATATATAACTCCCCTCCAATATATATAACTCTGAAGTACCATTTAAAAATCAGACTAGAAGCTGAGGCATTTTGGCAGTATCGGGAGTCCTCATTATTCAGGATTTCCATTTTCACCTTAGGTCAGGATTCCCCTTGCCCAGGAAGTACATGGTCATGCAATTCTTTACCTCTGTATATATCACTGCGAGAATATGTCCTAACATTAGTTGCCTATTTACACAAAAACACACAAGAAACACTTCCAGATTGCAAAAATTTACAATGAGCAAGCAACAAAAGAGCTCACCATGCTTAGTGAGTGAAGATGGCAGCCCTGAAGAATCAACCAGTAATAAACAATTAAATGACTTATCTTATAAAGACTTTAGAGACATAATGCTGAGAATGTTTAAGAAGTTCAAAGACAGGACTGGAGTGATAGCACAGAGGGTAGGGTATTTGCCTTGCACACAGCCAACCTGGGTTTGATTCCCAGCATTCTATATGGTCTTCCGAGTACTGCCAGAAGTAATTCCTGCGTGCAGAGCCAGAAGTATCTCCTTGCATGTCGAAAGTAGACTATGGACTGAACATGTTTGCCACTCAATGCCTCTTTTGCAGACCACAACACCCAAAAGGAGAGAGAGAATACAGGGGATTGCCCTGCCACAGAGACAGGGGGGATGGGGGGATGGGGGTGGGAGGGATATTATCCATGGTGGTGGAAAATGGGCACTGGTGGAGGGATGGGTATCTGATCATTGTATAATTGAAACCAAAGCACAAAAAATTGTAAATCTACAACTTTAAAAAAAATAAAATAAAATAAAGGGGAAAAAAATAAAAAAATAAAAAATAAAATAAAATTAAAAAAAAAAGAAGTATCTCCTGTGTATTGCCAGATGAGACCCAAAAATAAAAAAGAAAGAAGTTCAAAGAAATGCAGGGTCAGATTGCCAATAAAACACAAGAAGATATGATGCCAGAGATGAGGAAACTACATACAGAAATGACATAACTGAAAACCTTTGCAGGTGACATGAAAAACACATGGAAAGACCTGAATAGAAGAATAACAGCTGTTAAAGACAGAGTCAGTGAGCTCCAAGATGAGGTGCAGAAAATCTTCAAACAATAGCAGAAAATAGTAAACATCTCAAAGTAATTTTTAATTGAACTAACAAAGGAACTCTGGAATGAATTCAAGAAGAAGAACATCAGAATCGGTGGGTCCTGGAGGACCAGGAAGTTAACCCTGATGAAGAAAGAATAGTTGAAGACATAACTGCTGAGAAGTTCTCAGAGCTGGAGAGCACATCCAGGAGGCCTGCAGGATACCAGATAAAATAGATCAGATAGATAGGTAGATAGATAGATAGATAGATAGATAGATAGATAGATAGATAGATAGATGATACATAGAAAGAGAGATAATATATATAGAGTCTCTCTATATGTGTATATATACATATAGAGAGAGATGTTAGACACATTCTAATCAGTATGACATAAACCACAGATGCAAAGAAAGATCAAAGAAGAAAATTATATGCAAAGGAGCTTCTTTGAGATTTAGAGCAGATTTATCAAGTGAAAAACTCCTGGCACCCAAAGCCATTGCTGGTATATAGGGGGAGAACAACTCAACAAAATGAATGCCTCACCAAGAGTACTTTACAAAGTTCAGACTCTCAGTCAAGTCCGAAGGTCTCATACATAACTTGGCATATAAACAACTCAGGAACTTCATAGACACAAAAACCAAATTAACAAGAAGAACTAAAGGTGCTACTTCAAGACAAGATGAATTCCACAAATGCACCAAACTCCTGAAGAGGTCACAAAAGACCATGGCAATAATATTTGTCAATATCAGTAGGCTAAATAAACCAATTAAGAGTCACAGAGTGGAAAGATGGACTGAAAATTAAAGGCAACAGTCTATCATCTACAAGAAATACATTTGAATAGGCAGAGCAAACACACTTTCCCAGTCAAAGGTTGAAAGATGAGTTTTCAAGAAAACAACCCCCCAAAAGGTCTGGGCTGGCCATACTAATATAAGACCACATAGCGTTCAGGCTAAAAATCTTTATAAGAGAAAGCAAAAGTTATTCCTTAACAATCAATAGATATGTAAATTAGAAAAAATTCACACTCTTAAACATAAATATGCCCAATGAGAGAAGAGCAAAATACCTAAAACAACTTCTAATAAACTCAAAAAAAGGCATTAATGTAACCTAATAGGAGCTGAAAACGTCAACATCATTCTGTCACATCTTAATAGGTCACTAGACATAAACTTGTAAGGAAATGCTTGCTTTGAAGAAAGAAATGGAAATTAGTTGTTTTATAAATGGATAGACGGATATTAATATATATGTGTTTGTTGTCAAAAAATCAAATTATATCCTTCTCCAATGTACATGGTATGTTCTTCGAGATAGAGCACATGCTGGGACTTAGAATTTAAGTCATGAGAATAGCAATCATATCAATTACCAGATCATGATAAACATATAGAAGTTAATAACGAACAGAAATGGAGAAGCAACTCAAACACCAGGAAATTAAATATCTCATTACTGAAAAACAACAATGGATCTGAAAGGAAATCGAAGATAAAATCAAAAGATTCCTGGAAACAAAGAATAGTGAGAACAGGCCCACCAGAGCTTGTGGGGCAGAGAAAAAACATAGTTAATAGGAAAGTTCAGAGCTGTGCAAGCATTTACCAGGAAGAAGAGTCCATATAAATACCTGGACAGTGAAACTCAAGTAACTGGAAAATTACCAGATAGAAAAGTCAAAGAAGTCAGAATGAAAGATATAATAAAACTTAGAGCAGAAATTAATGAACTGGAATCCGAAAGACAAAAATCCAAAGAAATCAAGAGCTCACTCCTTGAAAAAATACACAAGATAGATAAACCATTAGCAAGACTCACAAGAGAGAAACAGATAGAACCCTTGTCACTTGATCACTTGACATCCTGTTACTCATCAATTTGCTCGAGCAGGAGCCAGTAATGTCTTTATTCGACTGTGTCATATGCTAGTGTATCCCAATGAGGCCTGCTCGTTCTAGGAACACGAACAGCATCAAAGTGATCATTCAGGGTCTTGAAGAAGTCTGACCATCTCATAGGTGGGTGGCCACGTGATCTTTTGACGTCCCATGGAATCTAGACAATAACAGCTCTAGTCCATCAGTCATATCAAAATCTAATTACAAGTCCAGCCCATCTTATTTTCAATACCTTGGCAAAGAGACAGCGTCCCTGATTCTTCACTGTCGACGGAGGTAGGAACTCCGGATTCTTTCTCTCATTTGAGTGAAACATGATACTCCAAGCATAGCTCTTTCAATTCCTCTTTGGGAGACCTGAATAGCATTCTCATCCTATTTTCTTAGGGCCAAGGTCTCTGAGGAATATGCTAATGCAGGAAGAACAGTGGAATCGAAGAGATGTGTCTGGAACCAGAGCTTCTTCGTTCTCTTAGCTATTTCTTCAACACTCTTGAAGGCGTTCCAAGCCACTCTTTTCCTCCTGTGTAACTCAGGTGTCAGGTCATTCTTCATGTTGACTTCTCAACCTAGGTACACATATCTGTTGCATTTGGAGATATTTGTTCTATTGAGAACGAATGAAACATCAGGACTGAGACTGTTACTTATAAACATTGTCTTTATGAGATTCAACTGTAGTCTGACCTTTCCACACTCATGGTCGAAGTTGGCCAGCATTTGTGCCACTTAGCTAATGTTTGGTGTTATTAGAATGATGTCATCAATGAAGCACAGGTGGTATAGTTGCCGACCATCTATCTTTACTCTCATTCCTTCCCATTCCAGTCATCGCATGACGTTCTCAAGGGTGGCACTGAAGAGTTTTGGTGAAATGGTATCACTCTGCCAAACCCCTCTCTTGATATCAATGATCACTTCCCTGTAGAATGGTGAGATCCTTGTAGTGAATCCTTAATACAGCTTACGGAGGATCCTAATGTATTGAGTTTGAATGCCCTGTTTGGCTAGGGCTTTGATGACCACTTCAGTTTCAACAGAATCAAAGCCCTTCTTTAAATCAATGAATGTTAGAGACAGCAGCATGTTGAACTCCCGGGAACCCTCAATGAGCTCAGTGATCATGTGGATATGGTCAATCATGCATAATCTTTTGCAGAACCCGGCTTGCTCTCATGGTTGTCCTTTATCTAGTGTTCTGCCAATTCTATTCAGGATGACTCGAGTGAACAGCTTGTATACGTCAGACAATAGGCAGATCGGGCGATAGTTGCCAATGTCGTGGTTGTCTCCCCTCTTGTACAGTAGTACAGTCCTGCTGGTTTTCCATTGGGACGGAACCTTGCATTCAGACAGGTAGTGAGTGAAGAGCCACACCAGTGTATTGATGAGTACTATCAGCAGGTTCTTCAGGTGTCCAGGTCTGACCTTTTCTGGGCCGTGTGCCGTTTGCTTCTTTACCCACAAAATGTCATGTCGGGTTTCAGTAGGAAGAACGTTGGGAGCGACATATCCATCCTGCAGAATTTGGTATGTGGGCAGGTGGGCATGGCTATCGAAGAGATCTGAGTAGAAGTCATGTATAATCTTCTCCATTGTCCTTCTGGAAGATGTTATAGATCCATCAGGACATCGGAGGGCAGTCATCTTGGTCTTGTAGTTGGCTAACGACTGGCGGGTGTTGAGAATGCTTTTCCGGCTTCTGTTGCATCTGCCAACACTGCTGCTCTTCTCTCTCTGAGGTCTTCCTTTATCGCTTCTCTGCACTGTTTTGTGAGCTCGGACTTTTGCTTGCAATTGCCTGAGGCTTGTGCCAAGCCACATTGGCAAATAAGCCCAAGAATTTTCAAAGACAGGGTGTCATTTTGTGACTTTCTCTCTCTTGCCATTCCTTGCACAATCATGGAGGTGTTGAACCAGTTGACCATATTCCTCGTCAATGTCAGCAATGGCATCTTCCCTTGTTGCAGCAATAGTGCCAAAGAGCTCCCAGTTGGTGGTCATTCTGGGAGTTCTATTCTTAAACTTTGCAGCTCTTTCTCCCTGCTCTGTGAAGTAGAATTTTGCATGAAGGAGACAGTGGTCTGATCCAATTTGGAATTTTGGGACAACAGCGACATTGGTCAGGCAAAACCTTCGATTGAATATAATGTAGTCTATTTCGTTGTGGAACCATCTACCAGGAGACTCCCATGTCCAATGTTTAGATTCAGCCTTCTGGAACTGTGAGTGGCCATGGATGGTATTGGTCGACATGATTAATTCAGACAGCCTCTCACCCTGTTTGTTCCATTCTAGGCCATGGATCCAGATGTGGAGTTCTTCGGTTGATCTTCTCGATCCTATCTTGGCATTAAAATCACCGACAATGATCTTGTAGAAGGTTTGGATCTTATAGAACTCTAATAGACCAAATCAGAAATAAAAGTTGGTTTTCACAACAGACACCACAGAAATTCAAATGATCATCAGAGATTATTTGGAATCTTTATGCCAAATATTGAGCTAACCTGAAATAAATGAATGAGTTCCTATATTCTTACAATTCGCCAAAGCTAAACCAAAGATATATAGAACACCTGACCAAACATATCACTTTTGACAAAATTGAAAGGGAAATGAAATGTTTACCAAGATAATAAGCCCAGGCCCCAATGAATTCACTAGTGAGTTCTTTCAAACCTTTCAAGAATTATTGCCAATCCTTTTCAGGCTCTTCCAGAGAATTAAAGAAACAGAAACAAACACAAACTGTTTCTAAAATGAATACATCACCAACATACAAAAAACAGATGGAGACACTGGAGAGACAGTGTGTGTGTGTGTGTGTGTGTGTGTGTGTGTGTGTGTGTGGAGAGAGAGAGAGAGAGAGAGAGAGAGAGAGAGAGAGAGAGAGAGAGAGAGAGAGAGTTGTAGGCCAATATCGCTGATTAATACAGATGGAAAGATCTTCAACAAAATACTAGCAAATAGAATCCAGTAACTCATCATAGATGAACCATTACCAATGGTGACTCAGAATGAGGATGCAAGGATAGTTTAACATATGCTATTCAATGAAACAAGATATTCCATATCAATAAATGCAAAAGCTAAAAATTATATGATTATATCAATAGACACAGAGAAAGCATTTGACAAGAATCAGCACCTATACATGATAAAAACAATTTAAAAAATTCCTCAACAAGATAGGAATTGAAGAAACTTCCCTCAACATAGTCAAAGCCACTTCCCACACATCCAGAGCAAATATTACACACAATAGGGAAAATTTAAAAATCCCCCTCTAAGATCAGGCACAAGTCAAGTTTTTCAACACTCACAGCTTTTATCCAACATAATATTGGAAGTATTTGCCATGGTAATTAGGCAAAAGAAAGATATCAAGTGTATGTAGGTTGGAAGGGAAGAAGTCAAGATCTTACCATATGTAGATAACATAAGTCTGTATTTAAGTAATCCCCCAAACTGCAAAAAATCTCCTAGAAACAATAAATTTGTATAGTCACATGGCAGGCTACAAATCTGATATTCATAATTCCATGTCTATTCTATATGGAAATAATGAAATAGAAGAGAGTTATATTTTTTAAAATGCCATTCATAATTTTGCCTCAGAAAATCAATGACCTCATAATAAGCTTAACAAAAGAGGTGAAAAATCTATAAAAAGAAAGCTACAAAACATTCTTTAAAGAAATAAAAGAGGACATGAGAAAATGGAAATACATCCCCTGCAAATGGATTTGGAGGATTGATATCATGAAAATGGCAATACTCCTCGAGCATTGTGCAGAGTCAATGTATTCCCTAATAGAATACCCATAACATTTTTCTTAAAAATAGATCAAACACTCCTGAAATTCATATGGATCAATAATGTCCCACTAATTGCTAAAGCAAGCCTTGTTAAAAAGATGATGGGAGGCATCACTTGCTCTAACTTCAAACTGTACTGTAAAGCAGCAGTAATTAAAAGCAGCGTGGGATTGAACTAGAGATAGACCCTCATTTAGATCAATGAATGGTATAGAGTTGAATATTCTGAGATAAACCCTTGGATATATTTAATCAGTTGATCTTTGATTTCTCGAGCGGGCCCAGTAACGTCTCCATTGGAGACTTTATTGTTACTGTGTTTGGCCTATCGAATACGTCATGGGGAGCTTGCCAGGCTCTGCTGTGCGGGCGATATACTCTCGGTAGCTTGCTGGGCTCTCCGAGAGGGGCGGAGGAATCGAACTCGGGTCGGCCATGTTGGCTGCGTGTAAGGCAAATGCCCTACCACTGTGCTATCGATAAAGCAGCAAAATCTATAAAATAAAACAAGAAAAACTTCTTCAACAAATGGTGTTTGGAAAACTGGTCAGCTAAATGCAAAAATAGAAACAAAGACCTTGTTTTATTGCCATGCAAAAAGTCAAATAAAAATAGATTAAATGCCTTAATGTCAGTTCTGAATCCATAAGTTACATAGAAGAAAATGTATGCAGTTTTCTCTATGACATTGAAACTAAAGTCATCTTCAAGCTAGAAATTCCACTGACCAAGCAGGGGATTAATATAAAATATGTATATATAAGGTCCTGGTAGAAATTTCCAAGAAAAAAAAATAATTCAAAAAATGGGGAGAGGACATGAAAAGAAAATTTCCTAAAGAAGAAATAGATATTGCCAAAATGCACATGAAACAATAATTTGCGTCATTAATCGCCTAGAAGATGCTAATCAAAATAATGAGATATCATCTCACACCAAAGAGACTATCACATCAAAAGATCAAAAACAACCAGTGCTGGCACGGATGCAGGGAGAAAAGGATTCTCATTCATGTGTGGTGAAGATGTCAGCTGATCCAGCCTTTCTGGAAATTAATATGAGCATTCCTAAAAAAATGTCAGATTTGAGCTTCCACTTCACCTAGCAATTCAATTTCTTGATATAAACACCAAGGGACCAAACACAAAGTAGAGAAAAGTAATTGACGTTCCTATGTTCCTTGCAGCATTAGCCACAGTAGCCAAAACTTGAAAACAACCCACCTGTCCAAGAATTGATGACTGGATCAAGAAACTGCAGAACATCTACATGGTGGACTATTACTTTTCAAGAAAAAGATACATTTATGATTTTGTTCTGCTAATTGGAGGACTTATTTATGTATCGTTCTGAGTGAAGTTAGTCAGAGGGATAGAGACTCTCATGTGATCGGAACGATCACTCTCATGTGCAGGTTATAAAGAAAAATAATGATGAAACAATGAATACTCAAAGATAATGGAAATAAGTAGCATGAGAACTATTAATTAGCAGGAAATATGCCACTTGGGGTGGGGGGGATTGAAAGGTAGGGTAGGAAGGGTACAAGGCCTATGGTGGAGGAAAGCATTCCATAGGGCGGAACAGGTGTTGCTGAAAGTTGGTAAAGTGTTGTGAGGGAAACTGGATAAGCAAAAATTCTCTGAATCACCTTGCAAAGCAATTTTTAAAATAGAAATCATCATCTACAGAAGCAGGTGGGTAGATGGGTGAGAAGGGAATAAGTGGGTGCGAGCATTTGTAGAAGGAATTAAAAACTGGTGAGGAATAAGTTCATTGATTTAAAGAAGGGCTTTGATTCTGTTGAAACTGAAGTGGTCATCAAAGCCCTAGCCAAACAGGGTGTTCAAACTCAATATATCAGGTTCCTCCGTGAGCTGTATTAAGGATTCACTACCAGGATCTCACCATTCTACAGGAAAGTGATCATTGACGTCAAGAGAGGGGTTTGGCAGGGTGATACCATTTCACCGAAACTCTTCAGTGCGACCCTCAAGAACGTCATGTGTCATGCGACGACTGGAATGGGAAGAAATGGTAGTAAAGATATACGGTCGGCAACTACACCACCTCTGCTTTGCTGATGACATTGTTCTAATAACACCAAACATTAGCTATGTGGCACAAATGCTGGCCGACTTCAACCATGAGTGTGGAAAGGCCGGAACTACAGCTAAATCTCATGAAGACAATGTTTATGAGAAATGGTCTCATTCCTGACGTTCCACTCGCTCTCAACAGAACAAGTATCTCCGAATGCAACAGTTATGTGTACCTAGGTCGAGAAGTCAACATGATGAATGACCTGGCACCTGAGTTGCACAGGAGAAAGAGAGCAGTTTGGAAGGCCTTAAAGAGTGTCAAAGAAATAGCTAAGAGGACGAAGAAGGTCTGGCTCCAGGCACATCTCTTCGATTCCACTGTTTTTCCTGCATTATCATATGCCTCAGAGACCTGGGCCCTATGAAAACAGGATAAGAACACTATTCGGGTCTCCCAAAGAGGAATCAAAAGAGCTATGCTCGGAGTATCACGTTTCACTCCAATGAGATAAAGAATCTGGAGTTCTCACCTCCATCGACAGTCAAGAATCAGGGACGCTGTCTCATTTACCAGGGTGTCGAAAATCAGATGAGCTGCACACATAATGAGATTTGAAGATGACCGCTGGACTAGAGCTCTTAGTGACTGGATTCCATGGGACGTCAAAAGATCACGTAGCAGACCACCTATGAGATAATCAGACTTCTTTGTCAAGACCCTGAATGATCGATTTGAGGAGTTTCATGTTCCTAGAATGAGCAGACGCCATTGGGCTAAACTAGCATGTGACAGGGACGAATGGCAACGTTACTGGCACCTGCTCCAGCAAATCGGTGAGTAACGGGATGCCAAGTGATCAAGTGACCAAGTGAGACATCAGTATTGAAACATTGTATGCCTGATACCCAATCATGAATAAATTTGTAATTTCATGCTGAGTAAATTAAAATAAATAAAATAAAAATGTAAAAACGCATATTAGGCAGACACTAGAAAAAAATGCAAAAAATGCTTGAATAAACAGTTGGCATTCCCACTGACTGTGGATGACAGTTCTTTTCCTCTCACATCCATGCTAATACTGGTTGTTTTTATTTTTTCTGATTTGCGAGAGCCCTTTGTGGTGTGAGATGATGTCTCCTTGTAGCTTTGATATGCTTTTTCCTGTTGATAGGGATAAGGAACATTTTTTTTTCATAGATGGCATTGGCCATCTTTGTGTCTGTTTATTTCTTTTCTTCTCCCATTTTTCTTTTTCTACATTTTTTAATGAAACACTGTGATTTACAAAGTCATTCATAGTTGAGATTTATACATACAGTATTGCAGTACAGAACTGAGCTTATTCAGGGGGGGGCATGGAAAAGCCCTGAGACTATGGCGAATGGCAGAGGACATTCTGCTGAAGGATATGGTGTGACAATGTTTTCATGCATGAAACTCTACCACAAACAGGATTATAAGCCAGGGTATTTCAATTTATAAAATGTTTTAAAGCAAAAAAAAAAAATAAATAAAAACTTCAAAAGAAAGTCAAACTAGCCAGCTATACATGCTAGACAAACTATGTAAAACCACTTGATGTATTTTAGAAAATAAAACAGAAAGTGCATAACCTACAAAATTGATATTATTTTAAACACAAGTGATATTTTAAACATAATTTTTCCAAATATAAAATATTGGTACTAAGATAAAATAAAAAAATTAAATCAGTCACTCACTTTATAACTGCTTATTTAAATTGTTGGGCAACTTTACTAGTTTACTCAGAAATTCTGTATCTAGGTATATGCAAAGTAGAAACCATTGCTTATGTGAACCAAAACATACAAAATGTTTATGAAAGACCCCGTTGTGCATCAAATTTATTTTTTCACATGATTGTAAGTAGGTTGTCAAAAAAATCTTAAAGTGTTTTCTGTCAATATTTAAATGATTTTTATATTTTCATTATAGAATTCTTAACTGAATTATTTTTATCATCAGTTTTTATTATCACTTTGATAATAATAGCAAAATAAATATTTTAATCTACCTTCATCCTGTAGTTCACATCTTCATTTTTCAGCAGCTAATTAATGATATGACTTGTCTTTTTTTTTTCTTTCTTTAATGACACACATTTAATTTTCTAGGAATCCAATCTGTCCTTTCAAGAAATCAAGTAAGATTAAACAGAACTGATTGGCACCTAACCAACCATATTAAACTACAATAAATTTAAACTATCTGAGGGAAAGGATATTTTCCTCAGAACTGAGTTAGTGACAGAATCTGGTTAAAAAGTTGCATCTGTCTCCCTCCATTATGTTCCCAGATTCCTTCCCATATATTCCTGGACCTCCCACCCCTAGCCTGCCCTCCTGACAGGAACCTTTCTAAGTTAGATTGTTCAAGTTTGGGTCTCTTGATTTCAGAATTGTTGACTCTGTGGTTTGGATATTTGGCTTTGTCCTTCTTTAACTCCACCTTTGAACCTTAATGCCCTGACCTGGCCCCATGACAGGATCTGTGCTGCAATATACAGGTATGTCTAAAACTCAAATACGAATAACTTTACAAGTCAAGGGTGCTTTAATAAAAAATAAAATAAAATTTTTGAAAAAAGAAAACAGAAGGTGGTGTGCATTTGCAATGATTATGCCCTCTTTGAGATAAGTGTCATTTTATTTACTTTTGCTTCTTTTGTAAGTGGCTGTGACTTTTACTGACTTATTTAGTTACTAATAAACAGTAACACAAATGCTAAAAGGTTGCATCTATTACTTTTCTGTTTTAAGTGTAAAAGCTGGAAAACATAAGATTTAAAATGGATTTTTCATAAGCCAGAATAAGCCAAGGTGAAAAAAAAACTTATGGTCAAACCTCAGAAAAATTCCAAACTGAAGTATAATGTTCTCTCCATAATCCCTTGTTTATGTAGACAGATACGTGTGTGTATCTTTATTAGGTTTATCAATCTGCTTTACATAGTTGCTTGCTTCAAAACATCTCATAGGGAAAAAACAGAGCACAGTACTTGACTTTATGCTAGAGTAGTCAAGATATATATATGTATATGCATATATATAATATATCTTGTTATGTTAGTAACCGACACAATTCTGCAATACAATAAGCAAAAACGTTTCCTCTTAAAAGTAAAATACTCCCTTCTGGAAAATAAATTATCCTTTCTAGGGCCATCATGGGGCTCTTGAGAATAGGTCATTCATTTTGAAGGAATGAACCCTTCAGTAAAGGTATAGTGCTTCTACCAACAAATATGAAACTGCCACTTAAATTTCTGCCTCCTTATTTAAAGGAAGATAATTGGATAATACACATTCCTTCTTTCAGAATACACACTCCTTTCAAAAGTGGAGCTAATATGTATATATTAACTGGCAGTTTGTGAATAGATTGAGTCGAAATTAAATCTCTTTAAATAGCAAATCCCATGCAAATTCTGAATAATTAATGTTCAAATGTTAAATTTATGCCACATCTGTTTTTTTATCCAATATAACTTCTCAGAATTAAACTATACCTGTAACTAAATGAAAATATTTCAATTTTTCATGCTTTTAGTGATATGTTAGATGGCTATTTTCAGTTGAAAAAGAAGTATTCCAGAGATGTTTCTCCCCCATGTGATAAAATGAATATCACTGTTGGGGCCTTTGAGTTATAATGAGCAATTAAATATCTTTTCCAATTGCTCCACACTTACAAAATAAAACATTTTCTATTCTCCAGGGTGCTTTGTCTATTCACTTTTGTGTGAGCTATTTTGAACTGGAACTTTATAACATTCAGCTATTTTTCCATTCTTTTATGAAACATTTTGTAATGTAAAGCCTCCTACGCAGTTTTGAAAAAAAGTACACACTTTATTGACCTACTATTGTATGCTTTCTGATCTTTGACAATATTTTACTTAATTTCATTTTGAAATCCTGCTTGGGTTCTGATATGTTTAAAAGTGAAGCTCTGAGCACTGACTTATTATCCAAAATCTCTAGGAGAAAGTGTGTAGCTACACAACTCTCAGTTCAGCCCCCTCTCTCCTCTCCTTGGCTTCCCTTTAAAACATGCTTAGCCATCACATACCACATTTGAGTACACCATGGATCAAAGTATCTTTTGCCTATTTCTTCTATAACTTAACAAAACGAATCTTTCTCTGGACTCTGAATATGTAGTAGTATTTTTGTATGTGATAGGTATACAATATTGAGATATTTTTCTCCTGTGGAAATCTATATCTCTTGAAATTACACTGCAAATTTACAATTTAAAACCAAAATTGTTCTTTCTTATATGTTTCCTAAATTTTTCTCCTCTATGAAGGAAAGCTTGATTCATTTTCTTACATCCGAACCACTAGACTTACATTTGACCAACCCCTCCATCAGTTAAATATCTCTCGAAAATCTGTTCAGTTGTATGTCTCTATTTGCATAAATTAAATCCAAGAGTAATCACCCTATGGCTCCACAGAAAACAGTTTTATCTAACAAATTTCACACTGCTGAGAACTCTCCTTCCATTAAATAGAATATTAAATTCTATCTGGTTATGTAATATTTTGTATTGACATTCAATTACACGTTGTCAATTCATATTGAAAATTTATACTATTCTAAGCACAACATATTTAATATAGGAATTTTTAGTGTTTGAACATCAGTTCAGTGAAAAAAAAATCTCTCATACTACGAACAAATAAGTGAAGTTTGGACATAGATATTTCTTTCATTTTCATCTTCTTTTGTGTGGCAATAAAAATATCAAATAATTCCTTGAAGAGGGAGTGCATTCCAGTAGTTCTCAGAGGTTACTACTAGCTCTGTGCTCAACTATCACCCCTGACATTGAGAGAGCATATACAGTGTGGGAAGTCAAATTCCAGTACTTGCACAGCAAGTACTTATTCACTGTACTATCTTCCAGCTCCTCAAAAAATTCTGCAGGTTTGTAAGTGTATCTCATGGCGATCCACTCTTAAAAACAAAATTCTGCTGTTAAGTTTTTACTTTTTAATTCATTGCAAATGTTTTCTATGAAAGTACTACATTGAAACATCTAAAAAAGCAGTTTGGTAAGATTAATTATAAAGTATTTATTTTAATATTATTTTTAATTTTTAACATTTATTATATATATAGAAAACCATTTTATATATTTCATTTTGACTAATCCAACATATTTAAATGACATTTAGCTATAAAAAGTATTATAATTAAAACTGATAAAATAGGAAAATAATTACTTAAAGCTATTTTTAAACCAAAGTCATGCACATTTAATAGAGAAGAATCTATTTTTTAAATATTTCTTGCAGAGATTTTACAGAATTAATGGGACTTATAATTATTTTATATACTAGCACATATTCTGTAAACTTTACATGTATTTGAAATTTCTATCAGTAGCAGAATTTCAGTTTCACATCTATATAGACAACTTTCGTAAAGAAAAAATACTGAAAATCACTAAATTTAGCCATTTATTTATCTACCTCATATAATAAGAAAGTAGTCATAACCTAAGTTTATGATAAAATGACTAAACTTAAATTTTTGAAATATGACGCATATATATACATATATCACATATGTATATTGCTTCAATAAAGCATTTGACACACTGAAGATATGGTGTAAACAAGTTACTGAAATAGGGATTAAATGACAGTACTGATGAGTTTAATTACATAAGATATCAGCTCAATTGTGAGAATTTTCCGTTAATTAGTCCTGTGAAAGAAAAAAGAATGGATAGAGTTAATAGGTTAGGAAGTTACCTAGCACTAAATCTATATATAAAAAACATGCATTGAATAGAGTTGTACAATAGAAGATTTCAGTAAACTGAAGCAAATTGGCTAATAATCTTCTTCTGAGGATCTCTGATATTCTAAAATTGGTTTCAAATGTTTGTGTAAATTTTCAAGTATTCATCTCTGAAACAAGTTACTTTAAATTTTCCTGTGAAAACATGTGATAGCTAATGATTAGCCTGCTCTAGCATTTTGACAAAATTAATCAGACATTTTTTAATGCTAAGTAATGCCACCTGGTATTATAAAAGTATCCCAGATGACTAATATATTGTTCTCGAAATTCTGTATGGGAATAAGATCAAAGAGTATTATTCTTATATAAAGATGAATTTATTTTTATCCTCTGGGACTCAATAGTGACTTGAAAGTTGTCTGTAAACTATGTTTCAGTTTTGTTTGAAGCACATTCAACCCTTTGCTTTGATAATCTGGGAGTGTAGTATTCTCAAAATGTTTCACTCTCAAAATGTTCACATCAAAAAACCAACTTGGCATTAGTGACCACTGGTCATAATCTGCACACAGATACAGAGAAAAACCTGAAAGTAATTGAATATAAATACAACATATCCAACAGAAAAGCACTACCACTGAAATCTACATACAGAAAAGTATTTTAATTACTGTCATTGTGCAAAAATGAAAGATAATGATAAATAAGCACATAAAACTGAAACATGTAATACAAATATCTCATAGATCACAAGGCAATGTATGTATTTTTTAATGTAGGAGTACTGCTATTTTTGGCTTTTTGGTCACACCTGGTGATGCACAGGGGTTACTTCTGGCTCTGCACTCAGGAATTAACCCTGGCAGTGCTCAGGGAACCCTATGGGATGCTGGGAATTGAATCCGGGTTGGCCACATGCAAGGCAAACGCCCTACCCCCTGTGCTAGGGGGAGCGATAGCACAGCGGTAGGGCATTTGCCTTGCAAGCGGCCAACATGGCTGACCCGAGTTCAATTCTTCCACCCCTTTCGAAGAACCTGGCAAGCTACCAAGAGTATCTCGCCCGCATGGCAGAGCCTGACAAGCTACCTGTGGCGTATTGGATATGCCAAACACAGTAACAGCAAAGTCTCACAATGGAGACATTACTGGGCCTGCTCAAGCAAATTGATGAACAACGGGAGGACCGGGGACCGGGGACTGCTATTTATTCAGCCATTGATTAAGTTGTTTGAATTAGGCATGAACTCAACATTATTTTTTTTTAGTTGAATTACCGTGAGATAGTTAAAAAGCATTCATGTTTGAGATTCAGCCATATAATGATAGAATACCCATCCCTCCACCAGTGCATACTTTCCACCATAATGTCCCTAGAATATCAACCCCTCCCATCCCAGTCCTAACCCTGCCTCCATGACGAGCAATTTCCCCAATACTCTCTCTCTAATTTGGGGAATTATGTTTTGCTCAAATTTCCCCAACACCATTCAAGCTTGTCTGCCAGAGGCAGATACTAGATTATTATTGTCCATTTCTCATTTTAAATATTTTGGGTGCCTCAGCTGTGCGCTTCTGGAATCCTAGATTGTAAGTAGTTGGGCTCCAGAGACATTTCTGTAAGGCACTAATCCTTTTGGGGATTCAATTGGGCATCTTTGGATCAGGGCTGTTGGTGCGCTAACATGGCACCAGGAGGCACATTGTGGGTATGACATCCAGGCCAATTAATGGGTGGGGAGATGGGTAGGAACAGCCCAGCACCTCTGCCACCATATGGCCTGGAGATTTAATCCTGGAACCTGCATACCTGGGCCTTACTTGAGGAAGCTCTTGTTTGCCAGGATTCCATCTGGAATAGGTGGGGAGACTTCACCTATTTCATCTGGGGTACCCCGGTGAAAATAGCCCAGTATGGGGCCTGGAGAGATCTCTGGCATGATGGTGTCTTCCGGGATCTCTGCTGTGTCTCTGGACCATGGCTATTGGTGCGCTAATATGGATCACAAGACAATATTAAGTGGCTATAATGTTAGTGGTGATTGCTAATTAGATTTCACAGTTCTTAAATTTTATCTGATCTGAAAATGTGCTAACTCCAGACCTAGATTAGATAGAAGCATAATCAGCATCAGATATTTGAAAACCTAGGCAACAGAACATACTCAATGGATATACATTTTTCTCACATACAGATTATCCAGAGAAAGTCCATCATCTTTAACTGTTCAATATTCTCATCAAACTTTACTACTGCACTGCATTCTCATCATTATGACTTTTAATCCCAGAAACTATCTTTTGATCACAATCAACCATGTACCTCTATTTTCTGACCAAAAATCTGCACTAAAAAAAAATCAAGTATTAATAAAAACATGCTAACAATTTCAGGGCAAGTAGGAATTTAGTGTTTCCTATTAAAAGAAAGAGGAACAATTTTTCTATATCGGAGCAAGATTTTTTTACAGAAAATAGAAGAATAAATGAGTGCTTTTCAATTTGATATCGGTTGGTTTAAACCACACAGTGGTTCCAGTAAATCATCATTCTCAGCTACAAATCAATATGTTTTACTTCTGGCATGGATCTCATGGGTCCTCTGACCCAGACTCTCACTTTATAGAAAAGAAACTAAGATACAGACCCCATAAATGATTTTCTCAAGATCATGCATGCTTCAGATTTGTGGGTAAACAGCAGGTACAAATTGCTAGCAAGAACATTTTTTTAGATACAGAGATTGCTCCAAACACAGACAAATAAAAAGACTCACAGTCTAATGGGTGAATTGGAAAGCATCCAGCATATTGCAATGGAACTGAGATCTGTGTGGGAAACATATTCAGAATTTCTTTTTATCTTCATCCAGATCCTAGTACTAAATTTAAATGTTCTGCATTAAATTATTGATTCCCAGTCTTTGCAGGTAGAATTAAGTACAGTAACACAAAATAATTGAGAGACATTTAACATTTAACAGCATCATTATTATTTGCCATTCAAATATTTTTTATCTGGGTTAATCGTGCTTTTACCTTTATCTTTAAAGGCTGTTTACAAAGGACTAGCAAAATGGAACTGTATTTAAACTTTATATTTGAATATATTGAGTAATTGTGTCATCATAGAGGAGGGGATATTTCGATTAACAGCAACATTTTTTTTAAGTAAGATAAGCATTAAATCTATGAGTTGTAAAAGTATTTGGACTTATAGAGAGAGGCACATTGTTTTAGGTATAGGGGAATATTGGTTCAGAACAGAAGTTAATTCTGCTTAGAAACCGTATTCACCCCATGATACTGCCACAGAATAAGCAGAAAAACAGATATGTGAGTAAAATTTAAAGTAAAAAGGAGTATTTCTATCTAAGTGAAATAATTTTGTAAAAATGTATTGTTTAAGACCTAATTGAACTAGAAGTGAAAATTATAAAATCACTGCATTCATGATCCCATGATTTCATGTTACAGAATCACAAAAATGACGTGAACTTGGTTGACAATCTCAGCTGCCTTACATTTAAATTGCGTGGGAGAGGGGGGGGAGAAAAAACAGCAATACATTAGATGCGGTGAGAACTAAATGTGATAAGGGAAACAAAGCACCTAGTCCAGAGCTGGCATACAAAGAGACCTCGCTGACTCTTAGTGATGGCTATTTCAACCAAACCACATCTTCATATTCCCAGTAATGAACTTCAGACCCTGGAAAGGACAGTGTCCTGTCTACTAACATACAACTATGAAAACATGGCACATTGAATGAGCACTTTTGATGTGCATAAAGATATTGTACATTTTTTGACTAAGACTTCCTTGTGGGGAAGGAGCCAAGTTTCCATTCTACATAGGCCTCATACCCCTGCACTCATATCCCTAGGCTGCAGTCATGCTTAGAACTGGACTCCACTGCCTCACAACTAAACCCTACAGGGATAATAAATTGCCAAAAATTTCAGGTACTCTTTGGCTGAAAATAAAACCCAGCTCCCGTAAGAGAACAGTGCAGAATCTCCTGCCCCAGCGCCTGGCTGTCCTTGCCGGGGCCCCTTGGAGGGGGGCGGGTTGAGTTTCCCTCCCTGCCCCAAGCAGAACCCCGGCAGCTGAAGACCTCCAGAACCAGCCACAACCATGCTGAGATCACTCTCCACACGCATGAAGGTACCGGCAGAGGAACAAAGTCAAGCGGGTCCCAGGGCTGAGATCTCCAAACCTGCTCGGATCCAGGCTGAGCATCCTCCACCCAGATCCTCCATCTTCCAGTAGGCAGGGGTCACACCCACCAACTGCACCCCCCACACACACACCGTGTAATCCCATCACCCAGAGACTATAAAATCCAGCTCCCAGAAGCGCGCATCCGCATCTTATTATCTCATTCTTACTTTGGACAACCTGGCAGGCTACCAAATGTAACCTGCCCACACAACAGAGTCTGAAAACTCCCCATGGTGTACCCAATATACCAAAATATCAGTAACAATGATGGGTCTCATTCTCCTAACCCTGAAGTAGCCTCGAATATGGCACTTTTTAAAATCTCAGGGCCAGGGAGAAGGAGACATTAATGGTGCCTGCTCGAGGCAATCGGCGACAACAGGATGATCATGAATGACTCTTTGACTGAAAATGTTGTTCCTTCTTGGAGTCAAGGTGGGAGATCTCCCACAACCTTCTCGTACTTCTGGGAGCCCTAGTAACCACACCCACATCTCACCTCTGTGTAAGCTCATCTACCAGCCCTGTTTGAGAGATCATAATTAAATCTTTATACAAATAACTAGATACAAAAGTTTCTTGGATACTCAGTCTGGTCCTTACTGAAACTTCCGGGTGGTCTTGGGGGCGTTGATCAAGTTCCTGCCCTACCAAAGACCCAGTAGCTATACTCCCATCTCAGGAGCTGAAGCAATGCCTCAGGCTGGACTGCTCACTTAAATATTATGGATTTTCTGGAGCATAGGACACATTATCTCTACACTCTACAATATAAACACCGCAGTTCGAGCACAAAATATTTGATGAGATGTAATGTAGAAGACAACTAAACTCAACTTACAAAAACATTAATACAGAAGGCTTAACTTGGAAAAACAGCTTAAGTCTCTCACAAGGACTTAATGTTCCCATGGTAAGAAACAACTTTCACAAATTTTCTTTCACTGAAATAATTTTTGTCCATACCATTAGCCATTTAGTAGTAACAAGCAATATAAAATGAATTATTGTGGGCTGCTATGGAAGTTGGCTTGAGAGAAGATAGAGAAAATGGGAATAATGGTAGAGAGAAGGTGACTGTGCTAATGTACTGGATTTGGAATACTGAATGCTTGTAGCAAATTATCATGAACAACTTTGTAAACCATAGTTTTTAAATAAAGTGGAAAAAATAGGACTTTCATGTTTTTGCAACAATTTTAGAGATAACTTTGTTAAAAAGTCAAACAATAGTGTTGAATCCTGTCATTTATAAAGTATCTTTAAAACAATTAGATTTATGGAGGATCAAGAAATTTATTCAAATTATTATCCAAATTATTTCATGATATGTAAATTGAATTAAACCCTTTAGCATCAAATATTATTAGCTATCCTTTCTTCTCATTTTGATGCTAGTATAAAGGTTTTTCCTATTGCCTATACACAAAAAGCACTATCCAGGATATCTTTTGATTTTACCAGCATTATCACTGGAAACAGACATTCTCCAATTATAGCTTGGCATTGATTTTACTGTTGAAAGGATAAGTCATCAAGTAAAATATAAAAATTGATTATGTGTGTATCTCTTAGTGTGCATGCCTGTGTGTGTGTGTGTGTGTGTGTGAGAGAGAGAGAGAGAGAGAAGAGAAAAATAAAGATAGAAATGGACAGAGAGTCAGAGAGAAAGAGATATTGAGGAAGAGAAACTGTGTTTATCATACTAATACTCATTTCATCCTAACATGATTCAGCCCTTGGAGTTGTAAACTATGTGAGTGCCAACATATATGCAAAACTGTCAACACCACACAGAATATATTCTTTGATAAACAGATTCCATCACAGAATATCACGATCACAATCATCCTGTTGTTCTTCGATTTCCTCGAGCAGGCACCAGTAACGTCTCCTTCTTCCTAGCCCTGAGATTTTAAAAGAGCCATTTCAATGCTCTTTCATGATTAGGAAAATGAGACCCATCATTGTTACTGGTATTTGGCATATTGATCACAACACGGGAAGTTTGCCAGACCCAGATTCTCCAAAGGAAAAATAAGATAATAAGATATCGCAAGGCTGCTAATGCACTTCCGGGAGCTGGGTTTTGGCAGACCCACTGAACTTGGGTCCGCCATGTTGGCTGTGTGCAATGCAAACGCCCTACCCGCTGTGCTATCGCTCCAGCCTATATATATATATATATATATATATATATATATCTCGAATATATGTGTGTATGTGTATATATATGTGTATATGTATATATATATATATATATATATATATAGGAATGATAGCACAGCAGTAGAGCGTTTGCCTTGCACGCAGCCAACATGGCCGACCCAAGTTCAATTCCTCCGCCCCTCTCAGAGAGCCCAGCAAGCTACTGAGAGTATCTTCCCCACACGGCAAAGCCTGGCAAGCTACCCTAGACGTATTCGATATGCCAAACACAGTAACAACAAAGTCTCATGATGGAGATGTTACTGGGCCCGCTTGAGAAAATCGATGAACAATGGGAGGACAGTGACAGTATATATATATATATATGTATATATAGATATATTATGTGGTATTATGTTTGTTCTTTCCCTTTGTCTCTGGGAATTAACAATTTTTTTCCTCAAATTAAACACTTAATTTGTCTTATTTATACAGCAATAAATAATTTTTGTTAGTTTTCCTCCAGTGTTCTTGGACTCACATTCAAGTCTTCTGATTAATAATTCTTCTTTTATGGGAAGGACATTTCTTTTTTATTTTTGTAACTATAGACCTTGGAATAGTGTTGCTGATTCACAGTAGACATTAAATGACTGACTAATATATTGAATTGAATTATGCTATTTTAAGCTGCCATTAGACAACAACTTTATTATAATTACCCCCTCCAGTTTTCCCAATTGAATTTAGATAACTTGAGCAAGGTTGTAGTTGAAGTAAATGGGTGACATTTACAGCCTTAATTACCAGTGACCTGCATTTTGGGTTTTTAATCATAAGTATGCCATTGGTTCAGAATCCAAATGTGATCACCTTGATTTGATTAAAAGAATCTGAACCTATGCTGTTTCAAGCAACATTATCACACATGAACCTTAAATTCTTGATGATGGCACAAGCTTCATGGTCTAAAAACTATAGGAAAACTTCTATTTTAGCGGCAAGATGGAAATAATTTCATGTTAGTTATATATCTGTTTGAATTTTTTAACAACTAGATACATGGTCTTCCTGATAATATTTTTAAATCAGAAAAGAGTATGTGGATATTTGGAGATTGTTTTTCTTTGAAATATTAATATTCCATGCATATACTAATAAAATAAACGTTGACTCTAAAATACCTATATCAATAACTACTGATTTTAATCAATATAGATTTTCAGTAGATGAAGTCTCAAATATTAAATCTCATGATCAATTATCCAATTTATTAAATAATTAAAAAGCAGTTGTACATTTGTCAATTTTGCTTTTTTTTTCCTTAAAAATCTATCCTCCAAGCTTGAGGGACATTAAAGGGATTAAGGTGCTTCCTTTGCATGAAATCAATCCCAGTTTGATTCCTGACACTTCATAATCATGCTATGACCTATGATCACAGAGCTAGAGTGTAGAGTGTAGAACAAGCTCTACTATGTGTAATATGCACCCCCCCACACACACACAACCACTACATACACACAAGTAGAATAACATTGTTTAGAATAACATTGTTTTGTCCTTCCTGCATAGCCTCAGGTAGTTTAGGTATATTGGGTTTCTCCCATCACAGTGCTCCCATTACTCTGTGTTTATTTGTAACTTCTTTCTTTGTGCTCTGCTGACTTGTAAATATTGTTTTTCTCTTCTCCCTAAATCCTTTGCATAGTTTATTCAGAGCAATGTATGGATACAACAAGACAGTATATGTTATGCTTTTGTAATGTGACTCTCAGTGATATTTTCCTCCTGGGAATCTGTTCTCTAGACCTAAGCCTCAGCTGCCCTTACTTCCTAGCGCCCCCAAAGCAGGGTCCTGATGAGTGACTGGATGGAACCAGAGCAAGTGATAAGCTATGCGCTACCCGGGCATCTAGATGGGCCCGGCCAAAGTGCCTAATGCTTAACAAAGTTAAGAGCTTGGTCATGGACAATGTTGTCATGATCCATGAAGTAATAACTAGATTTGGCCTGTGCTAGGATTAGGAATGATTAATCTGGCCTGAGCCCTGTAGTCTGAGTCTGTGGCAAGATGTTCCCAGGAGAGCTGCCCTGCAAGCCTCAGTGTATCTCTTACTGTGTCCATACAAAAATAACTAGTATGTTGATAGAGTTATTGGACTGAGGAAAGGAGAAAAACACCTTAAGAGGTATTTTTCCCTTGGGCAATCAGGAAGGGTTTTGGAATACCCCTAGGTGATGTTTCCACCCTTGAGCCTGGCAGTCAGGAAGGGCTTTCTTAAGTTGATTATGCTACCTGACTGGGTGCTGTGTCAGCCCAGAGTGCAGGGGATTTAGAGAGGAGTGGAAGACAGACAGAAGTTGGAGAGAGGAGAAAGAGTAGGGCAACATGATGGAGTGCAGAGAGACTAGCAAGAAAGAGAAAGAAGAATGTAGAAGAAAGAGAAGCAGGCACGGAGAAAGAGAGAGAGAGAGAGAGAGAGAGAGAGAGAGAGAGAGAGACAGAGAGACAGAGAGAGAGAGAGAGACAGAGACAGAGACAGAGACAGAGAGAGAACGCCCACGCTGTGAGATGGAGCACAGAGAGATGAGCGGGAGAGACAGGAGGAGACAGAAATGAGGGGCAGTGTGAGACTAGAATGAGAGTCTCAGAGAGACGGGGCAGAAGTGAGGAGAATGGAATAAACACCATCTGATCAATCAAACAGATTGGTCCTCCTTTCCTCATCCATCTGCCCCATGGCCCAGGCTACCCTGGCTGGGGTAGTGGCCTGCGCCCACCAAAACATGGGCTGCGAGGGGAAGAGCCATCTGGCCTCTCCCTAGCAGCCCCTGGAGATTTTATACACAGACACACATACAAATAACATACAGAAAAATCTATTCTCAGAGCTGGGAAGATAGTTTGAAGGACTGGTGGTCTTGCTCTGCATGCACAAGTCCTGGGTTCAATCCTCAGCACTTCACAGTTCTGGAACCAAGGCAAGAATAGCTCCTGTAATTCCTAGAGGTCATGGCTCAAAAAATTCCCCTTACATACTGTGAAACAGTTACATAAGGAGGAGACTATAGAAAATTTCAGCAAAACCCATGCCCTTGTAAATTAAATCTAGGTAACTAAGTATAACCAAGATTTTAGAGAATAAAGTTTAGTAGAACTTTAGAAACATGTCTTAAATTTCCTTTGTTTTGTAAATAATAAAATTAAGGTGATATTTGTATTCAATTTTTTAAACCGCACTTAATTAGTAAATTGACTCAGACTGAAAAGCAGATATTTTCACTTTGGGTTTATTACTATATCATGTATTATATTTTAGTAATTTCTTTAAAAATAATGAGCTAGTGTTTGTGTGTCAATGTTATTTAAAGACAGTTAAGGCTATCTTATTATTTTCTGACAGGCACTATCAATTACTATGTGTAATTATATGTCATTGCAGTATATCATCCATCCAAATAATTAGTGGCAGTATAAACTCAATGTCTTATATAAGTAATTGTTAAGAAATAAAAAATCCATACCATCTATTATAATGACATGAGAAAGGTATGCAAATTAAGGAGCTCAGAATATAAGTGAGTGTGTTTCATATTTCATACCAAAACTCATACTTAAGATGTGATGTATTACTATTAGTATTATAATATTTACTTAACATTAGCACTGTAGCACTGTCCTCCCACTGTTCATCAATTTGCTCGAGCAGGCACTAGTAACGTCTCATAACAAAATGTGAGACTTGTTACTATTTTTTTGGCATATCGAATATGGCATTGGTAGCTTGCCAGGCTTTGCCATGCGGGAGAGATACTCTCCGTAGCTTGCTGGGTTCTACGAGAGGGGAGGAGGAATTGAACTTGGGTAAGCTGCGTACAAGGAAAATGCCCTACCTGCTGTGCTGCCACTCCAGCCCAACTTAACATGATTATAACAAAAAATAATGCCAGCATTTTGAGAACCTCTAAGAGCTATATTTTACTATGTCATTCAAGCAATTGACAACAACCCTAAAAAATAGATATAATAGCTGTATGAAAAGACACATTTGCTATTGGAGAAATAAGAACGAAAATCCAGGTACACAACTGCTCTTAATACAATATTAACATAATAAAAAGCTCTTCTTTCCAATATAATGTTCAGTAGTTTGAACACTCTATTACTAGACATATTTACTTGGATTTGAAAATAAGAATAGAGAAACTGAGAGTAGCAGATAGGATGTTTGTCTTGACTATGGCCAACATTAGATTCATCTCTATCACCCCATATGGTTTCCTGAATTCCAACACGTGATGTCTGAACATAGAGTCAAGAATAGGCCCTTATCACAGCTGAGAGTGGCTCAAAAACCAAAATAAAATAAATATGTATAAAAGGTCTAACTGGCAATCTGGTCCTAGACTGTATTTTGGAAACCTAATCAGCAAGACCTGGTTGCTGGCTCAGCAGCAGAGCACTCTCCTTGCCTATGTGAGGTCTGGGGTGTGATCTTCCACACCATCCAAAATCAAACACAAAAATTTCTACAGTAACAGTATCAAAAAAATATCTTGAGAAAAAAAAACAGTATTTGTTACTAATACCTGTGGATAAGAAAAGGGAGCAGTCACTCTGGCTCCAAATGATGTTTTTAATGTGTTCTTAGTATGTTCTTACCCAATTACCCCCTTCTGTTATATAATGATTTATGTGCAGTTAAGGAAAGAACATTACACATTGACTTTTTTGTTTTTATTAGGGTTTTATTGGGGGAGGTTAGGGGCACCATCTGGGGGTGGGGGCTACTCCTGGCGCTCTGCTTAGGTATCGCCCTAAGTCACCCTATGTCAGGTGCTTGCTTTGCATCTGACGAGCTCAGGTTCAATCCCTGGCACTGCATATGGTCCCCTGAGCATTACCAGAAACAAGCCCTCAGCACTTCTGGTGTGACCCAAAAACCAAACAAATAAAAGAGAATACAGTGTACTGAGCTCATCACCAGTCAAGCAATTTGTCTCCAATGAGAAAAGCCTAGCAAATACTTGAGCAAGTATATTTAATGGAGATAATTACAATGTACACAGTCTTCTGTGTACTCAAGAACTGGTACATGATTGACCAGTTGCCCATTATCAAAAAATCTGTACACTAAAACAGCACTTGGGTCTGTTCAGGAAAGCTGACATTTGGTCCTCCTGGGTCACAGCAAATGAATTAACACATGCAAATAGAAATCCTTAGCCTTTCCTGTAAAGTGCCAGACACTTAGGTTGTGCAAGCCATACTATTTGGTAAAACCATAATAATTACCAGCGCTGGACAGCAAGAGAGAAGCATGGCAATAGTCTAACAAAATCACATTTATGGTCATGGCCATTGAAATGTAATTTTTGAGTCACAAAGCATTAGCTACATGATTTCCACCCCGGCATCCTCACTGCCTGAAGTGAAGTTGGTATCAAGTGAGGTGATCGGGAGATAAATAAGGTTGTTGGTGACACAAAGCTGGGTCTACTTCAGGTTTCCTTGTACCTCACTTATGAAAAAGGTCACAGTGGGGTGTGAGTCTCTATTGAATAGTTGAAGAGAAGCCGAAAACCTGCTGGTTTTACCAGAGCCTCTTCCTTGATGCTCACAAAACTCTGCAGCCTTTCTTATGCCAAGCAGCTCAAGTGAATGTAGAAGATTGTTTTGAAATTTTTGTTGTTTAGGACTGGAGCGATAGCACAGCACGTAGGGTGTTTTCCTTGCACGTGGCTGACCCAGGTTCGATTTTTCCACCCCTCTCGGAGAGCCCAGCAAGCTACCGAGAGTATCCGTCGCAAGGCAGAGCCTGGCAAGCTCTCCGTGGCGTATTTGATATGCCAGAAACAGTAACAACAAGTCTCACAATGGAGACGCTACTGGTGCCCGCTTGAGCAAATCAATGAACAATGGGAGGACAGTGCTAACAGTGGTAAAAATTCTAACAGCGTGCATCTAACTTTGTCTCAATTTGGGATATGCCTTTACTGGTGCTAGGAACAACACCAACTGTAAAATATCTATAAACTACAACAGGCTGGTCAGTTGTACTACGAAAATAATATCATTCCCAAGGGTAATGCTTCTGTTATGATTTTGCATAACCACACTCAATTAAAACATTCAAAAGTTCATTGCCAAACAATTGCTTAATTCCCAAATGAACTGAAGGAAGCTAACAGCTAAATGTACAAGGTCTCTATTTTCCAGTCCTTATCTGGATAATTCAAGCAGAAAATAAGTCAATGAAGAAAGATCAAAAGGTAGTTTATTTTAGAGGTTAGATTATGGGATGATTAAATTTTTAAAAAGCTATTCAGTGTGTTTGCAAAAGGATATGGAAAATATAATGACCCATAGTGACTACTTTTCTCAATTTTACCAACAGTTGAGCAATGAAAAATTAATGTGACCATAAAGAAATTCTTTTAGAGTCCAAGGATAATTAGTCTATATTAAAGATTTTTATACTGCAGAATAAGTCATGTGGGCATGTAATAAAATCACTTTATATGAATATTTATTTATTCATGCATTTATTCAGTATTATTGTTCAACAAAACTGTATACAAAATTCCAGAAGTCATATTGGAATATCACCAAAGATAAAATAAAAGTTGACCTCAAGAATTGTGCTTTAAGGGCCCAAAGATATAGTAGCATAGGTAGGATTCTGACCATCTATGTGACCCACCAGCATTTCATCTCCAACACCCTATATGATACCCTACGCCCTGATAGTAGTGATCCCTGAGCACAGAGCCAGAAGTAAGTCCTGAGCACTGCTAGGTGTAGTTCAAAAAGAAAAGAAAAAAATATTATATCATGCATGAATCTCCAAAACATAATCAGTGAAATATGGCAAGCATAAAAGGCCACATATTATGAGTCTGTTGATTAAATATATGTAAAGAGACAGAGACAGAGAGGAAAGAGAGAGAGAGATAGAGAGAGAGGAGAGAGAGAGAGAGCAGATTACTGGTTGCTGGTAGTTAAAGAAAAAGATCAATGTCTGTTGAAAAGTTCCTAAGAGAATGGCAGAAGTACTACATGGGGAATAACTACTTAATCTGTAAGAAGTTTTCTTGAAGTGATAAAAAATATTCAGGGACTTGCTAATACATTTATTGTAGAACATACTCATTCACTAAAAATCAAAAAATTGAGTACTTGAAAAGCTAAAATGTTCAAAGTCATCTTAAGTGATTTTCATCTCAATAGTCTTTTTTTTTTAATTTTGGGGAAGGGAACTTCATAAGTAGTACTCCAGGGTCTAAAAGTCACTCCAAGATAGACTTCACAAGCTAATCTGGAGGATGAAATGCCTGGAAGCAGAGGTGATGGTGTCTACTGAAACCACCATAGTGTGACCTGGACCATACACAAAGAGCTAACCTGAGAAAAGGCAGCGGCAGTGTCAGGAACTGAATTTGAGGCTGTGGAAATGCAGGAAATGCAGGAAAAGTATGCACTCCAGTCCATTGAACTATGTCCCTGGGCTCCTGCTCTCAATGTCTGAACCTACAAAGTAATGGGGAGTACAACATGATTTGATATCGATGACCTGAAGTAATATATGATTCTAACAAGTAGGAGGGACCCAAAACATTCTGAATGACCATGGAAGCAGTGGATACTAAGATTCATAAAAGGGGAAGAGGACCATAAGAAACAAAATTTCTTGTGGATTTCAATAGCTCAAACGTAACATGTTACCAGAAATAAAAAGTTATGGGTGGGTCTGATGAACAGTACAGGGGTGAGGCAAGTACTTGACAGGCAGCCAACTCCACTTCTATCTGTGGTACCATATGGATCCATGAACATAATCCTGTACAGATATAGAGGATCCTAATCATCATCATGTGTGACTCTGGTGGTGCCGAGCACAGCATTTGGACTGGGTAATACTCATCATTGTACATGAGTATGTACATCACTGCAACATGAGCAGCAGTTGGGATCCTCAGCATCTCTCTTGGAATGGTCTGTCCAGTTCACTAAAAATCACTGGGAGCATCCAAAGATCCTCTGTAAATTGCTTGGAAAACAACCAAACACTGACCCTCAGACACAACACACATTCACAAAAAATACTAACCGGTGACAAATTTCTTTAAAACTGGAAAAAAAAAAAACACTTGGATTCTAGATGGCAATACTTAAAGGAGGCAAAGTGGGCCAGGAGGCTCCTGGGGCCGGGACTGGCCAGCTGGGGGGCAGCTGGAGAGCAGGGTGGAGGCCACACTTACTTGAAAAGTATCTTGAAAAGCTAAAATGTTCAAAGTCATCTTAGAATACTTACCTTGCTGCTACGTGGTTCTGAGTTGAATTCCTGTTGCCCCCACATGCAATAAGCAAGATTCTGGCAATTGTACTGGTTTTTTGTGCAGTTCTGCCATCTGGAATTCATGGTACCACAAAGTATTTCTGGCCTCACCATCTACAGGTGTGTGGAACTATATAAGCAAGGGCCAACACCTTCTACAATTCGCAGGGTACTCCACAGCTACCTGATGTGAGCGTATCCTGACCTCAAAACACAACCTCTGACACTGAAACTAAAGCTATAATATGAGGATGGTATATATAATATGAGGAACTAAAGAATATGAACATCCCTGCAAACGTGTGTGCATCAAAACCTCCAGAGTTTGGAGTGCTTCACGTCTGAGTACATGAGAGATCGAATCCACTAAGCAGCTCAATGCAAAGACCAGAACCAAGCAAGTATCATCATAGAATCCACATCAGCAACAATGAAAGTAAGGAGGAAAGAGAGAAAGTGAATGAAAAATGATTTTAAAGATTTGGAACTCCAACTTATCTTCCAAATGAAAAATCAGTAGAACAGTGGGTAATCATGCTTGCACATGAAAAATTGACTAAAGAAAGGCAATAGTGGATTTTTTTCACTAGGAATCTGAAAGCTCCCAGTTAATTGCTTTACCTACTTCCTAGACATTTAAGTTTAAAACCCAGTATGAAATATTTAAACATTGCTCTTGCATTGGTGAATTTTAAAGCCAATTCACCAAGATTGACCTCCCCATGAACCTTAAGATCTAGATCATTATTTTAAAATTTTGAATCACTGTGCATTGCACAGCACCTTTAGTAATCTGTGTTAGAGACAATCAGCTTTAACTTTATTATCAAGCTATTCATCCCTAATGAGAGGAAGTGATTTATTCTTTCATAATCTCCATTTTAGGAGTTTACAGGACAAATGGAACACATGTCATAGGAAGTGTTAGCATAGACAAAGATATGATCAGAAATATAAAATTTCTCTCTTTTAAAAAAAATTTGAAGGGAAGGTATTATTTTTCAATCAGTTATATAAATAGAACATGAGCATATTTTCCACCTTCAAAATATCCCTATATTATATATTTGTAGCTGAATATATTTTTTTTTTGCTCTGACGCAGCTGGAAAAAGCTTCAATTTAGCAATTTAGATTTAGCAAACAATTTGTGCATAATATGGACCATTTGCTTTTGGTGTTATTTCATCATGATTTTAGAGCCAAAAATACTGCAACATAAAAATCTGCAATTGAGTTTGTGCAGTGACTCTGATGAACTGGATTTTCAATGGTGTTTTGTTTAAAATATTATCCAGCCTACTAAGAATGCATAATTTAAAAAATGTCATGGCTTAAAAGGTAAGATGCCCCTTACGGAGCCTAATTTCCATTACAAATCAAGAGGACACAAGCTGTGATATCACTCAGAGCTTATGTGAGAAGAACTTAACCCTCTGACCAGCTCACTCTGCCTATTCTTTAGAAACTGAACCCATGCTATTCCCAAGAAATATGCAACTTCACTGTTCAGAAATTGCACAACTATATTTAACTCCGTTTTTCTCTAAGAAAACCATCGTATACAATATACATTCAGCCTCATCTTGTTCAAGTTAGGAATTAGTTTTGTTCTAACAGGATTTATCATACACGCACGTAAGAGAGAGAAAGAGAGAGAGAGATAGAGATAGATAGAGAGAAACAGATAGATTTTTGGCTTACGTTAATTTTTAGTTTTTTGCTTCTTGAAACAAAATTTCCCTTTCTTTCAACCATCTGCTGATCCACCAATTCACCTATACACCTATTTACCTATCATGTACTAAGCACCTACCATGTACTAAGTACTTATTCTAAGTACCTACTTTCTAAACTAAGCAGTTCAGCTGTATCTAAACCTAAGTCCAGGTAATTTCATTTTCATTTACAATTAATTGATGGAAAGAGTACATTAAATATGCAATTATATACAATGATACGGTGAGACAAGCATGATGGTTGAGTGATTAATACCCAGGATATTTTTTTAAGGCTCAAATGTTGTTAAGTATGAAGAGGACATGAAGAAAGACTTTCATAATAAAGATATAAAAAATAAGGTTGTGTTTGGTTTTGTTGTTGTTTCTGGACCAAACTCAGCAATGCTCTGGCTCTGCACTCAGGAATTACTCTCAGCAATGCTCAGGGGACCATAGGGAATGTCCGGGATCTAACCCAGGTCAGCTGCTTGCAAGGCAACCACCATATCTGCTATACTATTGCTCAGGCTTCTGTATAAAAATGAATTTTAATGAATAGGATTAATAGTGGGGGGAAGGGAGAGTGAGCATGAATGAAAGAAAGGAAGCGATGAGAAAGATATAACCATGGAGGAAATAGGGGGATAAAGACAAGGGAGCAAAATAAAACACATTGTGAGCAGAAAACTAAAGACTCCCACAGAGTGGTCAATTAAATATTGTGAGGCTGAATATCCTGTAAATGAGGAAAAACAGCAAGAATTCAGATATATGCAAGTCTTAGAACCCAAATCGTGTAGCAGGGCCTGAGTAACCTGGAAATGACAGCAACTATTTTGCAAAAGTAAATGTCATCTCAGATATTTTTTATTCTTTAAACATGTTCACATTCTATATACAGACAGAAGAGCTATGTTTAAGAGTTCAAGGAGCAAACAAAGAAACGGGCTACGTTAGCAAGAGAATTAAAAGGAGTGTGTTCAGGTTCTGAGCCTAGTAAATCAATTTATCAGAATTTCTTTGGAAGTTTAGATATTGGTTTTACTCCAAGAATCTTGGGTTACCTTAGATTATTTACTTAATAGTTGTTTTTTAAGGTAGGTGAAGCTACTGTGATTAGCAGTTAATTGCTTTGCTTGGTGGACTTAGTTTTGTTAAAAACATATTTGCCTTACAAGCATCACATATTCTGTACTACCAAGTTCAGTAACAATATCGAATTGCTAATTAATGAATACATAATGAATTTAAAATTATTTCAGTAAAAGAAATTTCTGTATTCAATATAAAATGATTATGTATTATAACAAGGACCTGTACCTGCTGTGATTAGAATGCCAAGTCAAATAACAGTACAAGGCATTTACTTTTTCTTTATGCTGGCAACATTACTTTAAATAGTATTTTCTATACTTCTTCGATTATGACACTTATAAATCATTTTTAAATTTATGTAATGAAGTCCCTCTAAAGGAAATATGACACTGTACTGTCCAAAAGTGCAAGAATCTGAAATCTTAACCAGAATCTCATAATCAAACATGTTCAGTAAATGCCTACTTAGTATATTTCCATTGTAATTTCTATACAAACATAGAATTTGGTGCTTTGATAAAGAGTTAATAACAGATCAAACTATCGTTAAGCTACTTCATATGTTGGAAAGATCCATATTGTAATAAAAATACTATACTTAGTATGTCATGGTAAAGGCAAGATTTAAATTAGCTATTTTAGAATTATAATAAAACCACTTAATGACATTGAATATTCCCTGAATTAATTAACTAAGAATACTAATAGCTAACTTACTCCTATATTATTAAAAAGAAATGAATGAAAACATAAACAAATTATAATTTTATCATTTTCTAAACTCCAAAGATCAGTTTCCACTTCCAATATAATTTGTGTGATAATGACTTTGCATCAACCTTAATTTTTACTTTGAATTTCCAGTCATCTATGATATATATATGTATACACACTTTTCTTTATGTTTTGCTAGAAATTCTTAAAATAGGTGACATTTTAATACAGTGGAGATGGAGAAAATATATTTGGGATATAAGCTGTGTGATATGTTCATAGAGCTCCCAAGGTACCTTGCAATTCATCTACATGACAGCTGTTATTGAAGCTTAAGATCATTAGTACAGGAAACTTGGCAAGGACATAGGACTGGGTTATAAATATTGGCTTCAGATGTCATTTTAGGACAGAGTTAAATTCTCTCAGGATGCAGTAGCTTGGATTATATGAGAAATCCCAGATGAATTCAAAGTTACTGTGAAATTAATGAAGTAGACCAAAGGAAAAGCATAAAATAGAGTTTGAATCCATGTTGTTTTTGATTAAAGAAAGCTATTTTAGAATTTGGAGAATTTAATCTTGTTTAACATGCAAAATGTCTAACATTAGGTAACTTAATTAACTTTTTTTGGTGTCATTTTCTTCCTGAGTAAAGACAGGTACATGTAGATCTTGTTTTTTATATTGTTCCTAACAAATACTAAGTTCTTCCTAGATCTATTTTTTAAATTTTCTTCATTTATCTGCATCATTAATTATTCTATGATCAGTAGTATTATTATCATTTTTACACATTCAGTTATATTTCTCATTATTTTTGAAACATTTTCCACTTACTTGAAATCTTCAAAAAATTAATTTTAGAACTAGAGTGGCTCTATAGAAAGCAAAAATAAATTGTCCATCGAATCACTTTACCAGTCATGTATGTTTTGAAAAAATAAAAATTATTCAACTATCTATTCTAAAAATGATTTGACATATTTTATAAAGTACTTGCATTTTGACAAGCTAAAAAAAATCTAAGTGATGATAATAAAGAATGAGATAGATTCAGGAGGGAGTTAATACATCACTGAATGTCATCAAATAAAGGTTTAAGTACTTGGACCACAAATATATCTTTGCTTTTTTCTAGTGCATATATTAATAATAATGATGTCAATAACAATAAAATGGTAATAACAAGATAGAATGGGGAGCAATCATGCTACATAGTTATAGAGCTGCTAAGATAGAAACAAATAAGCAAGAGAAGGAATTCAGGCCAAGCATAACTACTGCTGATCCTAAGACCAGAATATTCTCCTTTAGACTCCAGGGGGTAATTGTCCAGAAGAGAGGAGAGCAACTCAAAATGCTCTAGTAATTGAGAGAATTAGAGAACAAACACTGTTTATGCTATTATCTTATCTAGAGCCATTAGGTCCAACTAAGAATCATCTATAGCTCGAGAGTTATCACTGAGACTAGTGGGACCCAAGTTCTAGTAACTAAGCCTGCTCTTAGACTAGAAGATTTGATCAGAAAGTGATCCCTTTTGTGATGGAAACTTCCATGACTTTTGCAGTTTCAGCCTTTTTTTCCTCCCACCTAAAGCAGAGTAACCCCAGAAAGGGAGAGAGGGAGAGAGGGAGAGAGCTTCTTTGCTCTTCTTAAGAAACACTTTGGAAGGTCATAGACTAAGGTCATAGGCCACCCAGAGAATGAGATTTAATTATGGAATAATAGAACATTTCCTCACCTTCATATTATACCTTTACATCAGAGGGTTTCAAAAATTGTCAAAAATTGAACTGGGCTAGAGCCATAGTAGAGCAAGTAAGTCACTTGTCATGCATACTCTGCCCACCCCCCATCCCCACCCCACACTGCATCCTGCCATTGCATATGGTTCCCTGAGCATCTCCACAAGTAATCACAGAGCAAGGACTGGGTCCTGAATACTGCCAGATTGGGAGGGGGCAGGGGGGAGGGAGAAGTAAAATAAATGAAACTTCTTAATTTTTTTAAATTTTATAATGTAGTTCACAATATTTTATTACATTTAATATTCAAACTGGGTTTCATTCACCTGACCCCGAAGAGCCTCCAGTGTGACACTATTGGGAAGGACAAGTAAGGAGAGGCTGCTAAAATCTCAGGGCTGGGACGAATGGAGACGTTACTGTCACCTGCGCGAGCAAATTGATGAACTATGGGATGACAGTGATACAGTGACACAGTGAATATTCAAAAACCAATTCCACCACCATTACACCTTCTCACCCCACATTTCAGATGTTTCCATCCCAAATCCCAACCACTGCCCCAAAGCAGAACAGAAATAATATATTTTATATTATTTGTTATGAAAAAACCTCTGAAAATGCTACAAAAAGTTTGCACACAAGGCTCAAACTTTATATCACCAATATATTAGTGATCTCTCATAGAAGGACTTAATGGCCCCTCAATAAAAACTGTTGCTTTTTTTCTTAATGAATTAAACAATATGGATCCACAATAGTCTTCTATAGTGCTTTTTGTTGTTGCTTTTATTTTAGAGCCACACCCAGCAATGCTCAAGGGTTAGTCCTGGCTCTGCACTCAGGAATCACTCCTGGTGAGAAATGGGGGTAACGGATGTGATACCAAGGATCAAACTCAGGTAGACCACATGCAAGGCAAACGCCTTACCCTCTGTACTAGTATCCCCTGCCCCTAGACTTTAATGATTATCTATGTTGATGTGTATAGGTTTTAGAAAGTCTTAGTAAGATAGATCGTCTTTCAATAAATTCCACAAATAGCAGAAAGCATTAGAGTGAATTTGAAATAGTATTAGTACCTAGAGAGCATAAATAATTTCTCTACAATTAGAAACATACTATCCCCCACCCTGCCATGGTGGGAGGGCATACCAGGTGTTTTGGACTTGCTCCTGGCTCTGCTCTCAGAGAATATTCCTGGAGGGGATTCAGCGCCATATGTGGTGATGGGAACCAAACCCGGTTAGCTGTATGCAAGGCAAGCACCTTATCCTCTGTACTATCAGTCTGGTCCAAGAAACACTCTATATAATTATTGTAAAATTAATATTTCATGATGAACAGTTAAACTAACTAGGATATGTGAGTAGCTAGAAATCATTCAAACACTGTAAGAGTTCATATTTCATTCAGAAATAAAAAATACATTTCTCTTCTAATGCACTGGAAAATAACTTGCAAATTTTTATGTCTAATGTTTGTTTTTAGAACATCAAACAAATGACATTTATTTATTAGACTAATGATATTGATATATTTAGAAAATGATTATAATTTATGTTAAGGAGTTATTATTTAATGAAATAGTTCTATAAAGATCAATCAGTATTTAATAAGTAAATATCTAAAGAAACATATCCTAAGGTAAACAAATATTGTTTAAAAAATTTTTGCAAATTTTTGACAATTCTCATCATATTGGCACACTAATTAATGTACCATAAATGTACATTACTGAATATGCAATTTACCATAAATCAATAAAATCTTCGTTTTATTTAAAATCGTTAGAAATATTTTGGGGGCTGAAAATGAAGAGATATATGTTCTGTTAATGGTAGCTTTCTGTCTAACCACCTTTGTCCTAGGTATGATGAGAAAATCTTGACAGACAAATTCAAAACATCTTTAATCTACAAATTTTTATTGAGTTTTCACTAAATTTTCATATTTGAGAAATTGTATTTTGTGCATTTTAACATTTAAAAATTTCTGAAATAGCATATAAAGATGTTTTTTAACTCGTATCATGAATAAATAGCAATTATTTTCTCAAAAAAAAATAAAATAATCAACCAATCACTATGTGATCACTTACAATCACTGACATCAGTAAGCAAAATTTAAAAAATTAAAAGCTATCTTATTACCTCAGAATCCTTATAATACAAATTAAAAATTAATAACCGTACATTTTAATATAGATCATAGAGCACATATCAAAGAAAGAGCTTTAGTATTTATATTTTACCTCAGAAATTTACTTTTTTTTCTAATAAGTCGATTTGCTCGAGCGGGCCCAGTAACGTCTCCATTGGAGACTTTGTTGTTACTGTGTCTGGCATATCGAATACTCTCGGTAGCTTGCCGGGCTCTCCGAGAGGGGCCGAGGAATCGAACCTGGGTCGGCCATGTTTGCCGCTTATAAGGCGAACGCCCTACCGCTGTGCTATCGCTCCAGCTCCTATAAGTCATTTTATTGATGAACTGACCAAAATAAAGATCATAAGAGATGGATAGTAGACTTTATAGAGATAGATCAATAGATAATTAAATAGAATATGAAAAGTAAATCAGCAATCTTCATTTCTTCATAATAATTTTTTTCACAAGCATTATTTTTAATATTGTTAAGTTTCCTCTTAGAAACAATGCATCATTAACCACAGAAACCAACTAAATACCATTTTGGTAGATTTTTAAATTAAACAAGAGGAATAAAGGGTAAGAGAGCTAATACAGCATGTAAAGCACTTACCATGCACACCTATTTGGATCCCTGGAACTGCATGCGTTCCCCTGAACACAGCCAGGAGTGATCCCTGGTCACAGAACCAGGAGTAAACTCTGATTGCAGCTTGGTGTCACCTCACATTAAATAATCATAATAATAATTTGCTCGAGCGGGCCCAGTAACGGGCCCAGTAGCGGGCCCATTGTGAGACTTCTTGCTACTGTGTTTGGCATATTGATAGCACAGCGATAGAGCATTTGCCTTGTGTACAGCCAGCCTGGCCGAGCCAGGTTCAATTCCTCCGCCCCTCTCAGAGAGCCTGGCAAGCTACTGAGAGTATTCAATCATCATCATCATCATCATCATCATCATCATCATCATCATCATCATCTGCAGTACTGTAGCACTGTCCTCTCATTGTTCATCTATTTGCTCGAGCAATCCAAGTAACGTCTCCATTGTGAAACTTGTCGTTACTGTGTTTGGTATATGAATAAGTCACGGGTAGCTTAACAGGCTTTGAGGTGTGGGCAAAATACTCTTGGTAGCTTGCTGGGCTCTCTGAGAGGGGCGGAGGAATCAAACCCAGGTCGGCCGTGTGCAAGGCAGGCGCCCTAACCCTGTACTATCGCTCTAGCCCAATAATAATAATAATAATAAACAAGAGTCTCCTAGATGTGAAACTCTCAACTTATTTGTAAACACCTATTGTTAAAAGACTCAATGTACCTTATACTTTTTCCATAATTAGGGATGAAACACAAATAGCATTTGCTTTTTTTTTTTCTGTCATTGACATTCCTGAAAATTGTCTGGCTGACTTAAACAAAGACACAAACCAAAATGACTTACTTACAGGTATGAATAGTTGTACAAAGCACCCCTGATTCAGAAGTTACTAGTCCTAGACTTTGTTCTGGTACAATATCTATTTCGAAAAATAATAATAAACTGATGAAATTCAGAACATGTACCCCAAATATGAACAAGTAATCTGATAAGGAATAGGTGTTATGAAGATTTTCTGACCAACCCTAATATTCCTCGTCGTATTCTTATCTGTGAGGAGGTGTTCTTCCTTGACTCCAGGGAAATGGTGATGTATGTCTGAGGAGGGGTTTTGAGAATGATGGCAATGAACATAAGTTGCGGATCTCCCTTATTACTTCACTCAGTTGACACCTCTTTTAATTTTCCTACATTTCTATTCCTTATCAATCTCAGTATTAGAATAGATTAATAATCTCTGAGTCTTAGTTTCCTTAAAAATGCTTCCATGTCAAATCAAACTTACACTGAGTACATCAATATGCCTTGTCATCCATTTTTTGTTATAGTGACCAAGCTAAGAAAATTATAAGATGAAAAAACTTTTTTCTACCATCCATTGAAATATGTAATAATTTAGACTTGCTCACATGCAAATTAGATCACTTATATCACTTGTCATCCTGTTTGTCTTTGATTTGCTTGAGCCGGCACCAGTAATGTTTCCATCCATCCCTGTCTTGTGATAATGTAGCCCAATGGCATCTGCTCGCTCTAGGAACACAAAGTGCCTCAAAACATTTGTTCAGGGTTTTGACGAAGAAGTCTGTCCATCTTGTAGGTGCACGGCCATGTGTCCTTTTGATGTCCCATGGAATTCAGTTGGTAACAGCGCTAGTCCAGCAGCCATCTGAAAATCACATTATGTGTCCGGCCCATCATATGGCAAATTAGATATACTGGCTAAAGTATTATGTCGGATTTAAAGAGCAGTACAGTGGATAGGGTTCTTATGAGTTCAATCTCCAATATCCCATATGTCTCCTCAAGTACAATCAGGAGTAATCTCTGAGTACATAGCGAGTAGTAAACCCTAATACTTTTGGGTGTGGAGCAAAATACAATAAAAACATTAAATAATATCTAAGGTCTTTGTGATATGCAGTATTTCAAAATTCTATTAGGGTTGTTAGTTGTGGGGCCAGAGAGATAATGCAAGAGATACGAGATTTGTTTTCCACACATTGGACCAGAGTTTGATCCCCAGAAGTCCATGTGGTCCCTTGAACACTTTTAGAACTGATTCCTGAAGCACCAGTGGGTATGGCCCATTTTTTAAGTTATAAATTAGAAATAACATATAAAAGAGGGAGAAAAGGTTATATATTATTTTATAAAATGAAGAATGACAGGATAAAATATTAGTATAACAATGGCTCTCTTTCATTTTTTTCTTTATTTGTAGGAAACATATATCCAAAGAGCACATGATAGCTGAGAGTACGGGTAAGATATGTAATACTTATCTCATTCTTATAATTTTTATCCTAGTGCATAAATATCCTGTCCTGTCCCTTCCTCCCGTTGTTCATCGATTTGCTCGAGTGGGCCCAGTAACCTCTCCATTGTGTAACTTCTTGTTACTATGTTTAGCATATTGAATATTCTCGGTAGCTTGCCAGGCTTTCTGACAGGGGTGGAGGAATCGAATCCAGCTCAGCCATGTGCAGCCAGCCCAGCAGAGCCGGGTTCAATTCCTATCACTATAGGTTAATAATTCCGTCATGATTGTATAGTAACAAAACTTTCGGTTAAACATATGTTCTACAAACTTCTATAATATTTCTTTTAAAATTGGAATAGTGTAGTAGATTATCACATGCAGAATGTGAAGAGACCTAATTGTTCCATAATTAATTTAGCATTGTTATCATAAAAAAGATTCTAATTCTCATGAGTAAGGAGCGATAGCACAGCGGTAGGGCGTTTGCCTTGCACGCAGCCAACATGGCCAACCCGAGTTCAATTCCTCCACCCCTCTCGGAGAGCCCGGCAAGCTACCGAGAGTATCTCGCCCACACAGCAGAGCCTGGCAAGCTCCCCGTGACGTATTCGATATGCCAGACACAGTAACAACAAAGTCTCCAATGGAGATGTTACTGGGCCCGCTCGAGCAAATCGATGATCAATGGGAGGGCCTTTACATGAGTAATATACTTTCTAAAATATTAGAAAGAAAATGCAGTATCTCACTGTATTTTCTGCTCATTTTGAACTTTCAAAATCTTGCATAACATATATTTTCTGATGTTGACAATGATTTATAATTTTTAAAATAGTTATAAGTACAATAAAATTCAGGATAATCAGTAATTGAATTAACGACAAGGAAAACCCCGCAAAGATTTTATGCTTTTAAAGTTCTCAATATCTGCATTTAAAACTAAGTTTCTAGTTTTACTAAGTATCTAATTTTAGTTCAACACAAAAAAGCATAAAAAAAACACAAACTTTCATCGCAATAGCAAAAATCCATACACGTTTTCCTTGAAGACTTTAAAGTATTAATTAATACCACCACCAACCAACCTAATTTAGGGTTGAAGAATTTTGTCCCGTGGTGAAAAATGTGATTAGGTCGTCAGCATATACTACTATCCTAACATGAGTTTTACGGGGACAGTTTAAATGAGCTGCTTTTGATACACAGTTATTTCCTTCAAGATTCGAATCTCAAAACATTTCACAATGACATTTATGGAATGCTTATTTAATTAAAGACTTCGGATATTTATATTGTTGCATTTCATTCCGCTTGTGACTGGGGCTGGGAATAAGGCACAAGACATTAAACTGGTCATCTGGACGTCACAGCTAACCACAGCCTTGCATTCCTTTTTCTATTTATACCATTTGTTTACTTTTTGCGTTTCCTTAGCTTGGACAGGGACTTTCTGCTTCTAGTCAATTTCACTCTTATTTTTGGCACATAAATAAATTTTCCAGCACTTCTGGAAAATGTTACATCTAACAAAATTCTTACCAAAGAGATGATGGAAGCATTTCTATTGGTATTTGATATGTAATAATTGGCATTAAATTTGGTGGTGCTAACACTACCGTTCTACCAGATATCTACAGAAAATAAAAAACAGTGGGCTTTAGGTCTGGTAAATGATATTTTGCTGTTACCTCTGGCTACTATCAATAGTATCATTCTGATTCTACTATGCCATTAAAATATAAATGGCCTTTAAGGTTAACCTGGCCATATATCCCCTTAAGCTCTCTTGAATTTTCTGAATGATTCATTGGGAATTTCTGTCAATATTGTAGCCTGGAGTACTTAACTCTGGTCTCCACTGAGCACAATTAACTGTGGTCTCTTGTCAATTACCAAATTCATTTATAGTTAATCATTTCATGCTTCTTAAAACTAAATTTCGGAGTGCTGAAAAAAAGTACAACCCTCCATAAAATTGCTAAAAGGAAAAGGAATAGTTTATTTATAGCAAATTATCATTATTACAGATGAACTATGTTAAATGGGAGTCTAGGAACTAATTCTCAGATTCATACTAATCTAACACCTTCTCTTAGTATGCTTGCAAGAGAAGTGATTTTATTCAAATTGCAATGTTTGCTTCTGTTATTTTAATTGGCTCTCAACTGTACCTACCAGCTGGTTAAAGGAAAATTATACCATTTTACTGCTCAATCAGAAAAAAAATGCTATAGCAGAGTAACTAAACTAAAGATGAATAGGAAATTATAAGTACAACTCAAGATGGAAAGAAATGCTGTTGCCTTCCTGCCACTCTCAATGTGGCTGGACTGTGTGGCATTAAAGACAAGGAAAGACTCCTGTTTAAAACTCAGTGGTGCTCATAAATGAAGACACTCCTCTTCCTCCAGTTTGTCCAAGGAACGTACTGAGACCCAGAAAGGGTTTTGTCATTTCTTTAAATTTTTAGTTCAGAGGTCAAAATTACTGCTTTCAGTACACACGTTATGACTAACAAGATTTTGTATCATACAAATACGTGCTATTATTTTGTTTGAGTCTGTTTTAATGCCCTTTTGCATCAGAGAATGCCTCATCAATTATTGCTAAAATTTCTTAGCATGTGTCAGGATGGGAACAGTCTAAATATAAAGATCCTGCCAAACTCTTTGATAGGAATCTAAATAATTCACAATTAATAAATGTGCCCTTTTCATTTATATAGAGCTTTTATAAATATTCACTTGCATACTGGCATCCTCAAATCAACTTTAAATTAAAGAGGAAATAAAGGAATTTTTCCTTAAAATAATTCATCCTTGACAATACCTTTTAAAGTTTTCAAATTTTATATCAAACTCTGTTGTGTAGTTTATGTTGAAATTATGAGGTTTCAAGTTTTGAGTTTAGGGCTGAATAAAGAGCTCTATGACCTAATACCCAAACATAATATGTGAAGAAAAAATAATTGCTAACTTGAAACCCATAAAGATTAATAATACTTGTTCTTAAAATATCCTATTAAGAATAAGTTATGCTAAGATAAAGTATTTTCATACTACTTTTCTGTTAATAAGCTAATGGCTTATATCATTCTCAAATTTTAACCTTGAATGCATAAATGACTCAAACTATCTCATCAAAATAATAATCCAATCAAACCAAGAAAATGACATGGAAGACTGCTGAACATAAAAATATACAAACACAAAAAATAAATATTAAAATATCTTACATTATTAGACATTAAAACTCAATAAACTTGGATGATTTTATCATTCTTTACAGCTTCATAGTACTTCATTTTGTATACATATCACATCTTCATGAATCACTGATCTATTGTAGGGCATCTAGTTTAATTCAAAATCTTAGCTATTTTACTAAAAGCTGCAATGAATAATGGTGTGCATATGCCCTTTTGAATAAATATTTTTCTGTTCAGCGGTAATATTCAAGAATATGTTTGCTGGATCATACTGTAACTAAAATTATGTTTACTGTAAATCCTCCATATTGTTTTTCATAGGACTTGATCCAGGAAACATTCCCAATGGCAGTAGATGGGAGTTCCTTTTTCACCACTCTCTGCCAACAGATACTGATCCCAGTATTTTTAATATGTGCCACTCTCATTGGTGTGAGATGGTATCTCAATGCTGTTTTGATTTGGATTTCCCTAATAACAAGCTAGGGTGAGCATTTTTTTATGTTCCCATTGGCATCTGTTAGTCTTCCTCAGAAAATTCCTGGTTCGCTCTTCTCCCCATTTTTGATGAGATTTTTGGATTTATTGTTGCTGATCTTTGTGAGTACTTTACATACCCTGGATATCAACCCTTTGTTTGATGCTTTGAACACAAATATTTTCTTCTGTTCAGTTAGCTGGCTTTTAGCATTAGTCCATGTTTCTTTTTCCATGCAGAAACATTGATACTTGTCATGTTAAATGAAGTAAGCCAAAAGAAGGAAAAACACAGGATGATATCATTTATATGTGATATTTAGAATAACTGGATGAGGAAATGCCTAGATCATCCTTGGCCCCAAAGTATAAGGAGAAGAAGGAAAGAAACAGAGTGACGAGGAAGAGAAGAAGAGGTAAATGAGAAGTAATGAGGGTAGTGGTCCAGGGGATTCAGACACATTGGTGATGTTAAGGAGTGGTAGATTTTAATATCCAAATCACAGAGTCAACAATACAGAAATTATAAGACCCAAACTTTAATAACCCAATGTAAAACATGCCTGTCAGGATGATAGACTGGGGCTGGGGTTGTGGGGTAGGAGAAGAAAACTGGGAACACTTGTGGAGGGAAACTGTCTTCAGAGATGAACATTGTATGTCAAAAATTCAAACATGAATAGCTTTGTAGCTCACGATGCTTTAATAAGTTAAAATGTTATGGGGAAAACTGAATAACACTCTGAATAACTTCTATAATACCACTACACTATGCACTATAGTATCATTTTATTTTTATGTGTGTATAATTATCACGACGATCACGATCACGACCATCCTGTTGTTCTTCGATTGCCTCAAGCAGGCCCCACTAACGTCTCCTTCATACTAGCCCTGAGAGTTTTTAAAAAGTGCCATATTCAAGGCTCTTTCACGGTTAGGAGAATGAGACCCATAATTGTTACTGGTATTTGGCATATTGAGTACGCCACGGGGTGTTTGCCAGACTCTGCCATGTAGGCAGGTTACATTCGGTAGCCTGCAGGTTTGTCCAAAGTAGGAATGAGATAATAAGATGCGCTTCCGGGAGCTGGGTTTTATAGTCTCTGAGTCTTGGCCATTGATGGGATTACATCAGGCCAGGGGGTAAATTGGTGGGTGTGATCCCTGCCTACTGGAATTTGGAGGATCTGGGTGGAGGATGCTCAGCCTCAATCCGAGCAGGCTTGGAGATCTCAGCCCTGGGACCCGCATGCCTTTGTTCCTCTGCTGGTACCTTCATGCATGTGGAGCGTGGTCTCAGCATGGTGGTGGCTGGTTCTGGGGGTCTTCGGCTGCTGTAGCCCTGGTTGGGGAGGGGAGGGAAACTCAACCTGATCCCCTCCAAGGGGCCCCAGGGAGGACAGCCAGGCACGGGGGCAGGAGACTCTGTGCTGTTCTCTTCTGGGAGCTGGGTTTTATAGTCTCTGAGTCTTGGCCCTTGATGGTATTACATGGCGCCAGGGGGCCAGTTGGTGGGTGTGACGCCTGCCTATAATTATAATAAAATTTTATAATGTTAAAGTTATTTAAAAATCGTAGTAGAGGGGTCAAGCAATACTACAGGGTCTAAAGTTCCTACCTTCCATGTGACCTATCAGTTTCAGTACCTGGCACTGAATACGGTTCCCCATGGCACCATAAACAGAGGTCCCTGTACAGAGAACCTCAAGTAAGTCTTTAAGTGATGATAAAAATAAATAGAAAAAAATAAAAAAAAAACTCAACAACAAAAGGTACCTTACCCAAGTACTTTGAAGAGATAGTACAATAGGTAAGGTGCTGTTCTTGTACTATGCTTGTCTGGTTTCTGAATCTTGGCACTGATTAGAGTCGGGAGTAAGGGCTGAATACAGCCAGTAGTTAACCAATATCTCTCCTAAAAAGTATTATTAAAATTAATTATTACAGGATACTTGAATACATGAATTTCATTTTGAGTTTGAGAGTACTTCAGCAGATATAATATTATATATATACAACACATATACATATATATAATTCCTTTACTTTGTACTTTTTGTCATATTAAGATGTGATAAAGTATTTTATCAAGCATTTGATTGTTATTATATGAAACTAAATGCTATACAGGACATTTTTTGCTATATATTTTGGCATCCACTCTCTTCTAATAATAGTAAGCTATATCTGGTCAGAAAAGTTACAACACCCTACTCTTCCCACATTTAATATGGTACTTACTTACTCTCCATCTGCCACAGATAGACAAATAGCCCTTAGTCTAGACTGGCCAATGAAAAGACTTCATGTTCTTAACTAAAGCAATTGGCTTAGTAAGCAGAAGTGTGACCCATATCAGACAATTCAAGCCTTTCTAAGGTTAATTCATGGGTCAAAAAAAAAAGTGTACTCTCCCATCCAAGTACTAACCAGTCCCAACCCTGCTTAGCTTCCAAGACCAGACGAGATCGGGTGCGTTCAGGGTGGTATGGCTGTAGACTGCTGCACTATTTCACAATAGCCAAAATCTTGAATAAACCCAAGAGAACAGATGACTGGTTAAAAAATTTTTGGTACATCTACACAAAGGAGTACTATGCAGCTGTTAGAAAAGATGAAGTCATGAAATTTACATTCAAGTGGTACTACATGGAAAGTATCATGCTAAGTGAAATGAGTTAGAAATAGAGGGACAGACATAGAAAGATTGCATTCATCTGGGGAATATAAGGTAACAAAATAGAAGACTAACACCCAAGAACAGCTGAGATAAGTCCCAGGAGGTTCACTCCACAGCTTGGAGGCCAGCCTCACATGCTAAAGGAAAAGGAGCACCAAATAAAGGGTGTTGGGAGGATCCTCCCAGGATGAGAGATGCATGTTGAAAATAAACTATAGACTGAACATTATTGCCACTCAATGCCTCTTTTGCAAATCACAGCACCCAAAAGGAGAGAGAGAATACAAAAGGGAATGCCCTGCCACAGGGGTGGTGTGGGATGCGGGAGATGGGGTGGTGGGAGGGGTACTGGGAGCACTGGAGGTTGAGAATGGGCACTGGTGGAGGGTACTCAATCATTGTATAACTGAAACCCGAGCACAAAAAATTGTAAGTCTACAATTCTACCTCATGGTCTTTCTCTAATAAATCTTTTTTTTTAAAAAGTGTCCTCTCATTTCTATTTATTTTTATCATCACTGACTAGTTGTTCATTTCTAACTTGTGATGTAATGGAGACCATTGGTCTGAGAATTTGAAAACAGGCTTACATAAACCTTGAGCAAAGAATGCATTAGTTTCATTATGTTTTGCATAACTTAGTTCGGGTTTTGTTTTTGTCATGTATATCCTAGAGTCTAGATAAATATTATTGTGTAAATATACTGAAAATGTTTTAGTTTCAATTATTATAAATAAGCATGTGGTAAAATAAAATAGTAAAGATATATGATTACTATGCTTATTTCTAAGTGCGCCAAAACGTATAACAAATAAAATACATAAAAGTGCTGACATTTTACTATTTTAACTTAAAATGTAATATATGGTTCAATTAATCAAGTTAATTTATTTATGAGGTGTTCTCTATTTAACAAATTAATATGTGGCTCATTAACATAAATATGTATTTAAATTTTCCTTCTTCCAGATATAAAGAAGAAAATATAAACCATTTACCAAGTAATTATATAATAAATATAATTTTATAGCAAAATTCCAGAAATGCTTTCTACTATTTTTTCTCTATTAATATAGAGCATGTTTGAGGTAGACAGATAGTACAGTGAGTTGTGCACTTGCCTTGCAAACAGAAAATCCAGTTTGATTTACAGTATGTCATATGGTTCCCCCTAATCCCACCATGAGTGATCCCCAAGTACATAGCCACAGACAAACCCTGTACACTGGTGAATATGTCTCCAAAACAACAAAACAAAAATATATAAATAGATAGATATAACTCTGGTGCTAGAGGAATACTATAGGGGATAAGACTTATGCATTGCACAATCCAGATTGATTCCTCAGCCCCACCAGGGGTGATCCCTGAAGAGCCAGGAGTAAGTCTTGAGCACTTCTATGTATGGATCCAAAACAATAAAAAAATTATAAATAAATAGGGTTAACTCTCATGCTGGAGAAATAGTACAGGGGATAAGACTTATGCCTTGTACAATCCAACCATAGGTTGTTTTCTGAACCTCACCAAATTGATTCCTGATTCCTGTGTAGAGCCAGGACTAAGCCCCAAGCACTGCTACATGTGTACCCTCAAAATTCATGATAGAGCATGCGTCAAAAATCTTGATGTGGCCCCAATTAAATGTAGAAATAAAATTGAGAACTAGGTTTAGAAAATCATTTTTTCCATGATATCGCAGTGATGTGGTATTTCTTTCTAAAGACTCTCAAATGCAAATCATTAAGAGTTTTGTTATTGTATGGGCATATTTTCACTCCATTCACTTCCACTCCAATAAAGCACTATTTTAATTCTGTTATATTTTCAACATATTTCAAGTGATGAAGAAAAATCTCGAATGTTCATTTGTCAACTTATAAATGAAATAACAAGATGTACTCCACACACATATACATGAAGACACAAAGGGTTAGTATTTTGTGATACAAAATAGTGAAATTTTAATGCATAATATAACAAAGATGACCTGAAAAAGAAATCTGACATGTTTCATAAATTACATTTATGTGAAATATCCAAGAGAGTTAAATCCAGAGAGACAGAAAGCAGAATAGCATTTGCTAGCGTCTGGAATAGAAAAGAATGTGTCATGAATATTTTATGGGTGAGGGCTTTTCTATTGCATATGAAAATGTTTTTGAATTTAGTGTACTAGTTGCCTTACCACAAGAATAAGCCAACTGTTGCTCACTTGAAAACTTCATAATGGTTGCTTTAAGTTATGTGGGTTTTATTTCAATGAGAAAAATCATCCTAGTTATGATTTATTACTCTAGCAAAATGAAAAGTGTAAAATGTATCATTTCCTAGACAATCTCCTTTCTGTGCATACTAATTCTAGTTTCCTATTTCAGTTTGGATAATGAAATCTGTTAAATATGCATGCATACAAAATTTGATAAAAAATTAAAGGATACTTTGAAACATTTAAGGATATGGTAATGAATTTCTGCTATGTTACGATACATTTAAGATTCAGATAAGATGCATCTCTTAAAACAATCATGGGGGTCATTTTTTGAGTCATAAAAATAATTTGCTATTTGGGAGCTTTATTTTCTTTTTATTATATTCTTTCTCCTTCTTTTTCTGGGATGAAGATGAATTTCAAGAAATTTGTGGAATTTACAACTTGATCATGGGATGCCTCATATTAAGCAGGAGAAAGGGACAAGAGGGCTAGTTACAGAGGAAAGATAAGAATAATTTTAATAAAGGGAACGCTTTGGTTTTCATATAGCAATCTCTACTAGGTACTATTTTGTCAATGCCTATGGGGGAAAAGTCCAGTAAATACAGTACCACTATTTTATAACCCTCTCTTAATTTGAACTGACATTCTTTGTGCAAAATACAGAACATTCTCTAAAGTGATGCTCTGTTCTTAGCAATCACCCCTGCAGGTGCACATGAAATCACACGTGCATCTCTGATTTGAACATAGGTTGACTCCATGCAAGGTAAGTTCTCTACTTGTTATCTGACCTGTTATATTTCTCTGACCCAAAACTAGTTATTGTTAGTTATGGTATTATTGTCATCAGTAAGAGCATTAAGAGGACCAGTGCTAGCTGAAGTCCTATTATATCTGTCACTTAGACATGAAAGTAACCACAGTGGTAGTACTGCTGTTTCCTTTCATTTTTAGGGAAGGTCATCCCAATATGCTCAGCCTGGAAGTATGGTCTGGTGGAGTGTACAGTGCTCAGGTACTGTAACACTGTACGACTGTCATCACGTTGTTCATCAGTTTGCTTGAGTGGGCACCAGTAATGTCTCCATTGTGAGACTTGTTATTGTTCTTGGCATATTGAATACACCACAGGGAGCTTGTCAGGCTCTGCTGTGTGAGCAGGATACTTTCAGTAGCTTGCCGGGCTCTCTAAGAGGGACAGAGGAATCCGCTCAGGTACTAGGTTCAAATAAATAGGCCCTCACATATGATAAGCTTGTGCTCTACTACTTGATATGTCTCCCAAGACTGAAACTTCATATATTAATGACCAATGATGTTGCACGTGTTTTAATGTGTTCATTGGACATTTGTGCATCTTTGGAAAAAGAGTCATTCAACTACATTTTAATGGTTTTATTTGTCTCTGGATTATTATAAATATACTTATGTTGTATGATTTGAATGCATTATTATAGTTTTATAGATATTAATTTCTTTGCATATTTAGGAGTAATAGTATAAGGTTTGAAATTTTTAGCATTTTATGTGTTTTTGTTTTTTAATAGATGATAGCACAGTGGGTAGGGAATTTGCTTGCACGCAGCCAACATGGCCGACCCGAGTTCGATTCCTCCGCTCCTCTCGGAGAGCCCGGCAAGCTACCGAGAGTATTCGATATGCCAGACACAGTAACAACAAAGTCTCCAATGGAGACGTTACTGGGCCCACTCAAGCAAATCGATGATCAACGGGAGGGCCTTTACTTTAATAATAGAGTTTTTTATTGCCTTCAAATACATAAATTTTCATCAAGTCTTATTTACCTATTTAGTTCTTGTGTTTGTACTTTTGTTGTCATGCCTAATAATGCATTGCCAAATCCAAAGTTATGAATATTAAACACTGGGAGTTTTTCCTGTGTTTTAAAGCTTTAGATCTTGCATTTGAAATATTCATCTATTAGGATTAGTATTTGGATATGGCCTAAGGCATGGTCTATGTCATCTTTAAAGATATACATTATGAATATTTGAGTCACTTGAAAAATTGCTCTGAATAATGAAACTTTTATACTAAAATTTGTAACCTTTAAGTTGTAAATTTTTCTAAAGGGAATTTTTATGCATGCATTACCTCATGAAAGTTAAAGTTAGTTGAAATTACTCTGCAAATATGCCATTTGGGGACGTACATCTGGGTTCATTCCTGGCATTTATTAGGAAACCATGAGGTACCAAGAATTAAAACTAGGTGCCCCACATATAAAGAAAGTGTCACAGTCCTTGGGGATATTTTCCAGTATACACATTATATGTAATTGCTATTGTTTACTTCTGTACCCTCTTTAGAACGAGTCTTCTAATTCTTGTTGTTATGGCAGTAATTAAGGTTATAATATCCATGAAATTATTTAAACAGTGTACTACATACACTTCTAAGGGCTGGAGTGATAGCACAGTGGTAGGGCATTTGCCTTGCACACAGCCAGCCTGGCCGAGCCGGGTTTGATTCCTCCACCCCTCTCGGAGAGCCTGGCAAGCTACCCAGAGTATTCAATATGCCAAACACAATAACAAGAAGTCTCACAATGGAGACGTTACTGGGCCCACTTGAGCAAATCAATGAACAACGGGAGGACAGACAGGCAGACAGACTACAGTTCTAAAATCTGGAGATAGAGATGTGGGGTTCTAAATTTCCTATGCTTGCAACCCCTAATATTTGTTAGGGTTTTCCACTTTTGAATTAAAAAAAATTGTCAAACATTTTATATGGTTCTGTCACTGGTTTTTAAAGAATGTATATAATTCACTGTATCACTGTCATCCTGTTGTTCATCGATTGGCTCAAGCAGGCACCAGTAACTTATCCTTTATCCAAACCCTGAGATTTTAGAAAGTGCCACATTCCAGGCTCTTTCAGGGTCAGGAGAATGAGGCCCATCATTGTTACTGGTTTTTGTCATACTGAATACACCACGGGGAGTTTGCCAGACTCTGCCATGTGGGCAGGATACTTTTGGTATCCTGCCAGGTTTTCCAGAGTAAGAGCTAGATAATAAGATGTCATGTGGCTACCAATGTGGTTGCACACTTCTGGGTTTTATAGTCTCTGGGTCTTGGCCATTGATGGGATTACACAGCACCAGGTCAGTTGGTGGGTATAATGCCTACATACTGGAAGATGGGTGATCTGGGTGGAGGAGGCCCAGTCCCAACCAGAGCAGGCTTGGAGATCTACGCTCCGGGTTCCACACACCTGAGTTCCTCTGCTGGTTCCTTTATGTGTGAGTCTTGCCTGAATGTGTAGAGAGTGGTCTTAAGCATGGCTGTGGCTAGACCCAGAGGTCTTCAGCTGCAGGAGCTCTGCTTGGGGTGGGGTGATAAACTCAACCCACCCTCCTGCAAGGGGCCCCAGTGAGGACAGTCAGGTACAGAGGTAGAATATTCTGAGCTGTTCTCTGCCAGGATCTGGGTTTTATAGTCTCTGGGTCTTGGCCATTGATGGGATTACACTGCTCAGGGGGCAGATAGTAGATATAATACCTACATACTGTAAGAAGATACACTTCTTACAGTATGTGTATAATTATGTCATTTTAATTATAGGAAAACTAAGCTTTAACAATTCTAAATAATCTTTCAGGGACTGGAGCAATAGTACAGCAGGTATGGTATTTACCTTGCACAAGGTCAATTTCCAACATCCCATATAGTGCCCCTGAGCACCGCCAGGAGTAATTTCTGAGTGCAAAGCCAAGAGTAACCTCTGTACATAGCCAGGTGTGACTTAAAAAGCCAAAAAAAAAAAAAATCTCTCAGGGTAACATTGAAATGGGTGACTGCCACAGATGGCTAATGTGAGGCAGAGAGAAGAAAGATTGTCACTTTCCTCATTTTGCCTCTGCCACCATGATACTATCTTGGAAGACTGGGATTGATAAAGTCTGAAGTGAACCCTGTACTAGGTTGCCGTGAAGCCACCACCTGATGTCCACTTGGTCTTATTGGCATGGGAGTTTATCCCCAACAACCGCAGACTTTTTGGAGAGCCCCAGACTCAGATAGGGACAAGGAATTGACCTATGCAGGGAAGAAAAGTCAGTTCTAGGCCTTACTCAGGGTTTACCAGGTTCTTGTCGTGCCTCACAGAAAGGAATTTTAGGAGTAGACAAGCAGTGAAGAAAAACAGACTTTATTTGGAATGTTATAAATTAGGAAGGGAGAGGAAGAGAGAGAGAGAGAGAGAGAGAGAGAGAGAGAGAGAGAGAGAGAGAGAGAGACAGAGAGACAGAGAGAGACAGAGAGAGAAAGAGAGAAAGAGAGCAATGTGTTCAAGAGAGAGCGTGGAATTCTCCAAAGGTAGAGAGAGCCCCTTCACCAATCCTAGCATTAGATATGAAGGCATGAAAATATACATTTAAAGAGGGGAGATGTGAGTGACGCTTGTGCTCAGGTGACATATGCTCAGTCATGGGGGCAAGCCACATGGGCTGCTGGGGCAGCATATATGCATTGTTCCTTTGTTCAAGGTGGTTCTGAAAGAGTTTCTCCAATCTGCCTCAGTGGGGTTTTCTAGCTAGATAAGAGTCCATTGTTAGGATTGTTTCCAAGGGGATAGATTTGGGATTGGTCAATGATCCTCTTTAAAAACTTGTTTTCTTGACCTTTGATCCTGCTGGATCTTCTCTGGGAGGATGGATCCAGTCTTCTCTGGTCTAGGCTAGGTGAAGGTTAATCAGATTAAAGGGACACACTGAGGGTTTTCCAGTAATTTCCTTCAGGCCCTTTCTATAGGAAGGGGTCCAGACTCCTCAGGGTTAGCTTCTGAGAAGATCTTATATAATCTTGCTCTCTGTCTGTATCCAGGAGGTAGGTCAGCCTTAGGGATGTTGTCTTTATTACTTTCCAGAAATTTTATTGTCATAATGTGTGTGTTGGGGGAGGTGCAGGAGGAGGAGGGATTCCATGATCAAATGGTTATATTAACACAGCAGAAAGTAGAGAATTATTACACCAAATCCATGTCCAAAAATCTAGGATCATTTTTATTTCACACTAAGACTAGACAGTTTGATGCAGCAGCAAATTTTAAGATTGGTCTCTTTAAAAATCATTTAAACTTATTACTGAAAATCATGTCTAAAAATGGGATAAAAAGCCATCAAATGCTATTTCTCCTTAAATGAATGTGCAGTACATATTTATAAGCTTTTAGTACAAAAGTTTTATAACCAAACATCTGTTGAAATAATGAATTTTTACATCAGAATCACAGTTGGTATTTTCTTTCCAAACATAATAGTTTTGGGAATACAATTCATCTATTTCAGACGCCTTCATTAGAAATCTCAACAAAAGGATGGATAGACAAGAGGAGAATCATTGAAATAAAATCACATTAGCAGTAGAGTAGAAGAAAGCACATGTTGATTATCTACTCTTTTCTCTCATTGGTATATTTGATGACAGTATACAAGAGTTTCTGAGGATTTTTTAAGAGATTCAAGTAGAATTTTTTTATTTTAACTATTATATATACACATCCATCTTTAGGTCATCATAAAGTCACACATAGTAATTGACAACGTTCATATGGAAGGCAGTATGCCATGTAACAGGATAGCCATATGAATAAGATTTAGCTATATATTTATTTTACAATTAAATAAAGATCACTTTTATGTATTCAGCAAGGTTAAAAAAGTATATATGAGGACTAAAGTGATGATCTTCTTCTATCTCAGGTAATTCATTTCTTCTCTTTGGAAGTGTTCAAGCACAAGCTGGCCTTCAATGTAATGGCATTGTTGTATCATATACTGACACATGGGTAGAAGGTGGCCGTGAATCACTTGTAAGAGCACTTCCAACTTAATATAAGCTTTAAAATAATAACGTTTACTGTTAAAGCTATAAAATAAACCACTCTTTGAAGCATTTGCTTGCTTCTATGTTACTGTTCTCTTTCCTGCTTACTGTTTTCTTTATTCATTATTCATATGTGCTTGTGAAACATTTTTATTGCTTCTTGAATGAAACATTTTCTAAAAGAGAAATAGCCTAACACGTCTCTGTAGCAGTAGTTCTATCCTAGATAACTCCTGTAGCTATTCCTAGTGATTTTCTCTTTGGTTTTTCTTAAACAGCCGTCCGACATGTGTTAATGTTGATTCTACCACCAAAACACACTACAGTCAATGCTATCACATTTCTATTATGTGCTGGATCAAAGGATTATATAAAAACTGAAAAATGGTGTAATTAGTAGCTGAAAGCCTAACTAACAAAAGTAAAATAAATTTTAGGGAAATTTAAAGTGCTATTTGGCAATGATCACAACCATATAAAGCATGTCAAATTAAATAGCATCCCAATATGCTAACAATGTGTTTTCTAAAAGGTGAAGAGGTTAATTGTGTTGTAAAAGGAATTTCCAAAAGAATGCATCATCTATTTTACATTGAAACCTCAATTTATTATGGCAGGAGGCCACATTACTGAACTTTGTAGATTAGCAAGTAATTGACCAAACATTCAGAAATAGTTTTCTCTAATTATTGGTGGTTAAAAAAGTATATATTATTACATTTAGAAATCTTAATTGAGCTAAATAAATTAATGTGATCTTTGTTGTAAACTAAAATTTTGTTATGGTTTCTAAACTAATAAGCTCACTTATGTAAATTTGTTAATAGATTATTGTGATTTGTCATGGTTAATATTAAGCTACTTGGTGATTTGACAGGAATAAACATATTTTTAATGTTTTATGTTAGCAAAAGAGAATTACTAATTATCTTACCAATATTCATTTCTCAGATTATGCAATGAACACATCTTGATTTGGATGCTGGTAATTTATAGAAATTTTAATTATTGTACATAAATGAGAAAGACTTTTCTCTATAAATCATATGGATCTTTCCCACTAGAAGTTATTTTTAATTTAAATACTTATTGTGTGCTTCTTTGAAAAAGTGAGATGACATTAGTTAACATGATGCTATATGTGTTTTTTGTTTGTTTGTTTTCCCTTGGTTTTAGTTTGAGGGCCATACTCTAATGAGCTCCTAGTTTGCTCCTGGATCTGTGCTCAGGGATCTCTCCTGATGGTTCTCTGAAGACCATGTGGGATGTTGACGATTGAATCCAAGTTGGCAGCATGCAACACAAGTTTCCTACTCTCTCTAACCTAATAACAAATATTTTATGGTATAATTTCACAACTCTTCAAAGTACTTATATTTTTCGACTTTTTGTTATCATTTTGGGGGCGGGGGGAATTGCTCTTTTCGGTGCTCAGGGGATCATATGGGATGCCAGGGATCTAACACATGTTGAAATGCTCTACCGGCTTGAACCCCAGAATGTGCTTGTTTTGGAGTGCCAAATGTGGCAAGATTAAGCTATTTAGATCTTTGAAGCGTTCAGCCTAAGAGAAGGACCACATGGAGGGTGCGGGAACCACAGATCCCGGAGGAAAAAAAAAAAAAAACAGGTTCCAAAAAGAGTCGAGATCACCGACAAGTTTCAGATGGAGTAGGTGCCGCATCCCGCCTCCCCCAGATGGAACCCTGGTGACCAGAAGCCTCTACAAACACAGCTCGAGTATGCGGGAACAAGGACTTTTTCTCAAAACATCTCTCTATATACAAAGTGATCAATGAGAAGTAAACCACTCAATCTTTCTCCCTGAAAATCAGAGTTAAGTTTGGAGCACGGCCACAGCCCCAGAAACACAAGGACTTAATGCAGAACCCAGCAGCTTAGATCAGAAAAGTGAACGGATGATGCGTTAACCCAGGCCATCATTTCTGCCCAGAGGGGAAAGGGTGTTGCCCCATTCGCCCTCTCTTCTCTGGAAAGAAGGATGACGGCCGCATGGGAGCCTTGTGGACAGCAGGTATGAGCCGGGGGTGTGGGGGCGACTAAAACCTCACGAGAAGGGGGGCGTTCCGGTCCGTCCTTCACGCCCTACCGAGGTCAACAGTTGCCCCCCACGAGCGGCTCCCCAGCACGGCCACAGTCCCAGAAGCACAAGGACTTAATGCAGAACCCAGCAGCTTGGAGCAGAAAAGTGAAAGGACTATGCGTTAATCCAGGCCATCAAGTCTGCCGGAGGGGAAAGGGTGTTGCCCCATTCGCCCTCTCTTCTCTGGAAAGAAGGATGGCGGCCGCATGGGAGCCTTGTGGACAGCAGGTATGAGCCGGGGGTGTGGGGGCGACTAAAACCTCATGGGAAGGGGGGCGTTCTGGTCCGTCCTTCACGCCCAACCGAGGTCACCAGTTGCCCCCCACGAGCGGCTCTCCAGCACGGCCACAGCCCCAGAAGCACAAGGACTTAATGCAGAACCCAGCAGCTTGGAGCAGAAAAGTGAAAGGACTATGCGTTAATCCAGGCAATCATTTCTGCCCAGAGGGGAAAGGGTGTTGCTCCCTTCCGCCCTCCTCCCTCTGGAAAGAAAGATGGCGGCCACATGGGAGCCTTGTGGACAGCAGGTATGAGCCGGGGGTGTGGGGGCGACTAAAACCTCATGGGAAGGGGGGCATTCCGGTCCGTCCTTCACGCCCTACCGAGGTCACCAGTCGCCCCCCACGAGCGGCTCTCCAGCACAGCCACGGCTCCTGAAGCACAAGGACTTAATGCAGAACCCAGCAGCTTGGAGCAGAAAAGTGAACGGACTATGCGTTGATCCAGGCCATCAAGTCTGCCGGAGGGGAAAGGGTGTTGACCCATTCGCCCTCTCCTCTCTGGAAAGAAAGATGACGGCCACATGGGAGCCTTGTGGACAGCAGGTATGAGCCGGGAGTGTGGGGGCGACTAAAACCTCATGGGAAGGGGGGGTGTTTCGCTCCGCCCTTCACGCCCTACCGAGGCCACAGGTTGCCCCCCGCGAGCGGCTCTCCAGCACGGCCACGACTCCAGAACACAGAAACCAATTTCTTAACTATCTGACTTTCAGTAGAAATACTTCCAGGGTCAATAGGTAAAATAGCAGAAATCCAAAACCAACATTTAATTCTTGAACCCAGCTGTAGAAAGCAAATCACTTCACAATGCTTTTTCAGCATGTCTGATTTGGTGGGGGGGGTAAACTCTAAATAATAGTGGTGAATCTTTTATTGAAACAATGAATCTAATCAAAGCAGATAAAGTGTTAACTAGAATTCATCTGCCTCACAGGGACGGGGAGGGGTGGGGGGTGGGGTTTTATTGGGGTTCTTCATGGTAAAAAATAAGTATTGGTAAAGGGAAATGTGTTTGATATTTGCATGACTGAGACATAAACCTGAAAGCTTTGTAACCTTTCCCACAGTGATTCAATAAATAAATAAATAAATAAATAAAGATTAAGCTATTTAGTTCTCAGATGACCTTTCCTATCACTGTCATTGTAGATAATTTTCAGTCTCTGTAGCTCTGCATTGAGTATGAGAGTCTACCAGATCTCTCTCTCTCTCTCTGTGTGTTTTCTGTCTTTCATCTTCTCTCTCTGTCACTCTCTTTCCCTCTCTCTTCCCCTCCCCTTCCCCTTCCCCTCCCCTTCCTCTTTCTCTCTCTCTCTCTCTCTCTCTCTCTCTCTCTCTCTCTCTCTGTCTCTGTCTCTGTCTTCTTCCTTACCTATTTTATATGCAAAGCATTTTTACAGCTATTTTAGGAAGGACACCCCACAATTTCTTTGTCACATGTGGAAAAATAGTTCCTGAATTAATCATTCTGGTCAGAGGAAAGAGGTAATTATCTGAAAACTATCAGGCTTTCATTCTATGGTTAGGAAAGATTTGACTTCTGGAAAGGTAAAAAAAAAAAATGGAGAGTGTATGTTCACTGATCAACAGAATACACACATAAAAATTATGTATTATACGTACCTCTACATATACCAATAATCTAATTGTCTTTTAGTAATAAATATAAAAATATTTTATAAGTATTGAACACCGTTAAATTCTTGATTAATTATTCTTATTCCTTTATATATTGTTACTATTAGTAGTTTTATTGTATTTCTATATTAGTTGCATGCAGCACTATTAGTAATAGCCAAATGACAATTGCCCAGATGCTTGTCAGAAGATGAATGAATAAAGAAAATGTGTATATATGTGTATGTATACATGAGAAAGATGGAAATAATTCCTTTTGTCATATATTTGAATATTGGGAGCCAAGTATGACTTATCAAACTAGTGATATTACAAAGTATGATAAGTCAAAAAATATAAAAACTGTGTAATACGACTTACATTTTAAAAGATATAAACTCATAAAGGTAAAATAAAACTCAATATCCAGAGATAGGAAGAATTGGAGAAATATTGTTTAATGGTACACAATTAGAATCACACAATTAGAACATAGAAAGTAAATACATCTTTGAGTTTAAATGCATACAACTAATGTATTATAATTATGAAATTTTCTAGGATACTAGATACTATTTAAAGAGAATAAAAACTATGTGATGTATAGATAGTAACTATTATGACAATAATATTAAAATAATAAATTTATAAAATTAACATGCAATCAGCTTAAATTTATACAAATGTTATATGTAAAATATATTCCAATTATAAAGTACTTATTACAAAATGTTTCCACTTTATTTATTTTTAACACCCACTAACATCGTTCGAGAAAGTTTTTGAGCCATAGATCCGCTGAAATTATATACTTCTTTATAATACTTAAAGAGCTATTACAAATTTAAGTGGCATTTCCCCTAAATGTAAGCATGTACAGATACATAGAACCATCTCAATATAATTGATTCTCACTCCACAATTCCCTTAATTTCCTCCAAAAACTAGTAAGCTTCATTTTCTCAATCATAGTTCTGTGGTTTTCTAATTGGACCCCTGAGACAATTAAAATGAACCAAACTATGATTTAGTATGTGAATAAAATATATAAAAGCATAAAAAGTACAAATTATTACCTGATAGTGTATGTGAATTCAGATTTCCTAGGCAAAAATTACATATGTAGGGCTCTACTAAGAAGTTTAATGATTGTTGTATATGCTGGAACTAAGCTATTCTATTTATTTTTTTATTCAGCTTCATAATACTTTTCCAGTTCCAGTAACTCACCTGTACATTACACGCACACACACACTCACACTCACACACACACACACACACACACACACACACATACTCTTGAACCTATAACTTCTGTTAGGACTGGATCATTAAAAGGCATCGTCAGGAAATAACAAAAATGTTGATGAAGAATATCATGGTAATCCAGCCTTCCCCAAAGAGTTCTCTATAGATTCATAATTGCTCAATTGCCATACCCTATCACACCTAGAGATTTTTAAAGTGCCTCATTATGACTAGTCTTATAATTTGATTGCTGGATTCCTTAAATCAAGTACGTATTTTTGCAATGAGTTCATTAACTAAGCTCATTCCAACATACCTTATAGAATATGCTATCCATTTCTTGTGAGGACTGTGACATTTCTTAACATTGTGATCTGTGTCACTTAACTGAGCAATGAGAATAAAATAGGGAAGAATAAGTTGTGCTCAGTCAAGTGTGGCTGACCTGACTAGATCAGAGAAAAACATTCAGGAATGTGAGAAATAAAGTCAAATCGCTAGCAGAGTCCCTAAATCTAGAGGACTTTAGTTTAAAGTGTACAAAATTTAAAAACAAAAACAAACCAAAAAAAAAAACCCTAGAAAATATGTTTGAGGTGGATTAAGACATGCAGAAGATAATCCATTTAATTATATGTTGTTGTTATTGTATAGGGTAGACTGGTGATAGGGGAAAATAGAGTGAGGAAGTAAACTTTAAATGCATCTAAAGACATATGAGCAAACTGATATAAATAAGAGCAATGGGAGTTATAAAGGGAAAAGAAAACAGATGGAAACTTTCAATTATGGGGAACTAACAGAAAATATGAGAGGAAGCAGACAGTGATTACATAATTTATCACCCAAAAAAGGACATCTTTTAAGTTGATAGACATTCTCTTAACTCATATGACAATATACATATTCTAAGATTGCCTCTAATTTGTAGGATATATCATCAACCAAGGGATACATAACAATATTTCAAGATACAAAATTTAAGTTATTAAGTAATTAATTGCTTTCATTAAGGGCTGGAGCGATAGCACAGCGGTAGGGTGTTCGCCTTACAAGCGGCCAACATGGCCGACCCGAGTTCGATTCCTCCGCCCCTCTCGGAGAGCCCGGCAAGCTACCGAGAGTATTCGATATGCCAGACACAGTAACAACAAAGTCTCCAATGGAGACGTTACTGGGCCCGCTCGAGCAAATCGACGATCAACGGGAGGGCCTTTACCTTACCTTTACCTTTCAATGGAGACAGGAAGGAGCCAATCACATGAAAGTAGGGGAAAGACAAAAACAGTGGTTAGGGGGTGCAAAGTTGGAAATACACACTTCGTATTTGGTAGAATAGGAGAAAACTTACTGTTAGTTGAGAACACAGGAAGAGACACATAGATATGAATCTTGTCAACCTTAAGACTTCAACTGTCTGAAACATATCTTCTAGATTTTTAAGTCTGTAATTTGTGTCCTTCACAGCAGTCGAAGAATTTTTACAGCGAAACATCTGATGATCACTTTCCTAAATCACCAGACTTCAGAGAGTTTTGTAGATAATAGAAATTACTATTAAGTGTTTGTTGAGTTAAAGACTTATTTTATTCGTCTATTTTAGGAATATTTCCATATTACTCTCCTGCTGCTACTCTCCCAGGTGTTGCCCTTCCACTACCAATCCAACTGCTTCTATTCAATCCAGTTTGACATTTACAAATAAGAATGGGGGCTGGGCGATAGCACAGTGGATAGGCATTTGCCTTGAACGCAGCCAACCCAGGTTCGATTCCCAGTATCCCATATGCTTTCCTGAGTTCCGCCAGGGGTAATTCCTGAGTGCAGAGCCAGGAGTGATCCCTGTGCATCGCCAGGTGTGACCCAAAAAGCAAAAAATTAAAAAGAGCAAAAAAAAAACTACAAATAAGAAGGGTCTAATAATCGTCTGGCCAGGGAAGAAGTTGTATGACAAAATTGTTGTATTGTTTGAAATAAATCCAGATTATACACTGACTGTATATAAAAGCCTTATATATATATATATTTTTTTTTTTTTCTTTTTGGGTCACACCCGGCGGTGCTCAGGGGTTATTCCTGTCTCTGCACTCAGGAATTACTCCTGCTGGTGCTTGGGGGACCATATCGGAATGGGGGGATCGAACCCAGGTTGGCTGCGTGCAAGGCAACCTCCCTAACCGGCTGTGCTATCTGGCCCCCTAGAAGCTTTATATCTTATCTATGCAATTGAATAGACAATAGTTTCATTATGGTAGGGTGTTAAATAGTATTATGTATTTAAATGTTTTTTCTTACTCTATTTTGATTACTTTTTTATTTTAGTAATATGAATAGAGTATTCTACATATTTATAGCACTATGTGAATTATCAAATAAAAGTTTGTCTTCTAATGTCTAATTATGATTTTTTGAAGCAACTGTTTTAACAGATAAAAGAAGTATCTTCCAATAACTTTATATTAAAAAAGCTAACATTTTCATATTAAAAATGCACATGTCTATTTACATATAATCAACACACATGTACTCAATAACTTATTTACTTCAATAAATATGAAGTGTATGCTGATTATCTCATTTATTGCCTGACAAAATTTTGCAGTGCTTACATGGTGTTAAGTAAAAAAATAACTCTGTGGATTGCTATGTTCGGAAAATACAAAAACAAATTAATAAAACATTATCCCTGACTGAGTTATAAATTTTCATGGCTACTTACTGATACAGTACTTTTTATTATTATTGTCAATATTATTTGACAGAAATTAAAGTTTTCAATACTATAGGATCTCTTTCTGTGTCCCCATTGTGCCTTCCTTTCTTTCTCACATTTAAGTTCCCTATATTCTGAGTGTCAATATTGAATATTCATTAATTTTCAAAGTCTGGGATTTTGCCAGTTTAGATTTAGTTGATGTTCCATTACACTGCTGAGCAGATTTCATGGTTCTCTAATCAAATTAGCTCACTTCTAAACACAAATATTTTTATAAGATACTTGCTGAAAGCCATTATGACTTAGCTCTCATCTTATTTTATAAATAAAAATTTGAAGAGTGGGTTATTAAGTACAGCACATCACCTGCTGTGCAAAGAGAACAATATGCAAGAGTGGCAGACAATCTCCTTCTAACACTTAGAACACACACTGTAGATCAGAGATGTGTTACACCACTGATATTCAAGGCCTCCTGCATTTCAATTATACTTTATTATTTTAGCTGTGCCACCATTTGCAATGCCTAAAAATCTTCTACAGAATTACTTTTTCCATTTTAATGGTAGTGAAGTATCTTGTAATGCATTTTGCCATTTAATATTGGGTTTACTGCGCAAAACAGTGAAATCTTGACAGATTCCATAAAAACCCATTCTAAATGAACCATTATATTGTATGCTGTTAACACAGGACTTTAAAAAACACAATGCCACTCCATAGAGCTTGCGAAAGCAAAAGAAAATAGTGAGCAATGTAATTTCTGAAATAGACCATGCAATTAGGTATTATGCCTTTGACAGAATACACCAGCAACTAGTATATGAGGTAAGAATAACTAAAGAAATGACAATAATTAATAACATGATTTACCTAGTGTTAATATTTATATTTTTGTTGTATAAAGTTACTGTACCTCCACTTCCACCAAAGTGAAAAAAAACCTCCTGGATGAAAGTGATAGTATTTTTGGTGTTATACTATGCAGACCATGGTCCAATCCCTTTCACCCTATATAGTCTCCAAGAATGTCTGGGTACAGAACAATGAATGAACCCTAGTTCTGCCAGTTATAGCTGAAAACAAACAAGTATTTCTCTAGGTTATATTTAGTTGATCTCATCCTTCCTGGTTCCCCTCACAGTATTTTGATAACCTTTATTATCAGAATTCAAATGTTTGTCCACTTTATCAGATGGGTCCCAGAAACTTCTGCACTCAACCAGTGCCATCTTTTTTTAAAATGAATCACCATAAAATACAGTTACAGATTTACAAACTTTTGTGATTATATTCCAGTCATACAACGATCCAGTACCCATTCCTACAGCAGTGCCTATTCTCACCACCAATGTTCACAGTATCCCTGCCGCCCACCCCCACCCATCCCCTGGCCCTGCATCTGTGGCAGGCACATTCCCTTTTGGGTGTCATGGTTTGTAATACAGGTACTAAGAAGCCATCATGTTTGGTCCATAGTCTAATTTCAGCATGCATCTTCCATCCAGAGCAAGCCCTCCAAGCATCATTTACTTTGTGGTCCCTTCTCTATCCCACCTGCCTTTCCCCCAAGTATGTGAGGCCAACTTCCAAGCCTGGTGCCACTGTAAGGCCCACACCATACAGCACCTCCTGTCTGACCTCCTGCTTGCTGCTCCACCATCCCAGAAAAGGCTTGTCTGACTGACATCACTGAGCTGATTCTAGAATAGGAGGCAGAGCCCTCCCTATTGGGACGATCCCAGCAGTCTCCATTAACCAACCTATACCAGATTAAGGGCCCACACCAAATCTCCTGAAGCATGACAGATCTACTCAACAAATAACATGCTGCTTTTATTCTTCCTATTCTTCTGTGAGGATGGGCAGGGAAGACGGTGAGCCAACCTTTGCTTAATCTCCCAGTATGTTTCAGGGGGCTTAACTACAAAGTCTAACCATGGCACAGCAAGAAATTCAATGGGAAACTTGCAGAGTCCATGAAGCTCAGAGAACCAAAAGAATATCATTTAAAACATAAGCAACACCATAGACCCTCACACAGTGCCTTTAATGACTCTGTGATGATGTTCGTGGATAGCACAGGGTGTCAGCAAAGCGATGATAACAAAGGACAGAAATGAAGGACATGGTAGAGGGTATAATAAAGATAATAAGAGCAATGAACAGCAGAATAACAGAAGCTGAGTTAAAAATTGAGGAGGTCTAAGAGAGAGCAGAAGGTGGAAAATAGTCCGAAAATAAATAAACGTTATACCAGAGAACTATGAGATGAGCTCAAGAGGTACAATATGAGTCTTTGAAGTCTATTATGAAGAGGAAGGCAAATGTGAAGAAGAAACAATAATTTTAGAGAACAAAGGCCATCGATAAAAATATCCTAGAGTTGAGGATTGTAGACACTGAGGTCCAGGAGGTCCCAAGTGTTCCAGTGAAAATATACATGATCAGGAAAACTCCAAGACACACTATACTCAAATTGACTAAAATTCAAAGACAGACAGAAACAGTGTATTGAAAGTAACAATATCAAAAAAGGAACTTACAAACAAAGAGGGCTGGAGCCATAGCACAGTGGGTAGGGCGTTAGCCTTGCACACAGCCAACATGGCCGACCCTAGTTCGATTCCTCTGCTCCTCTCGGAGAGCCCTGCAAGCTACCGAGAGTATCTCGCCTGCACAGAAAAGCCTGGCAAGCTTCCCGGGACATATTTGATGTGCCAAAAACAGTAACAACAAGTCTCAAAATTTGCTGTGAGATGTTACTGGTGCCTGCTTGAGCAAATCAATGAACAATGGGAGGACAGAGCTACAGAGCTACAATCAAAGAAAAGCCCGTAAGATGTACAACATATCTATCAAATGAGACTCTACAAACCAAAACTCATGGAAGGATATAATACAAAAACTCAATTAAATTAACACTTTACCTAGAAAATTCTACCAGATAGAGTATCATTCAGGTCTGAAGGAGTTATACAGAGCTTCATGCACAGGCATTGGCTTAGTTAATTCATAGCCTTGAAACCAGTTCTGCAAGAAAAATTAAAAGAGCTCGTTTCAAGGACAGGACAAACTTTTATCATGTGACATTGAGTATGGCATGCACTAATGGTGCATATGTTTGTCCTCTAGTATAATAAGAAAGTTCAGGGATATACAAAGTTCAAAGTAAATAGCAATTATCACAAATTCACTTTTATTGACTTGTTTTACAATAAATTTTATTTGACACTGTTTTGTTTTATTGGGCAAGTAGCACTGTCCTGTAGCACTGTCCTCGTGTTGTTCATCGATTTGCTCGAGCAGGTACCAGTAGCATCTCCATTGTGAGACTTGTTGTTATTGATTTTGGCATACTGAATATGCCATGAGTAGCTTACCAGTCTCTGCCATGTGGGTGGGATACTTCAGTAGCTTGATGGGCTCTCCGAGAGGGATGGAGGAATCAAACCCTGGTTGGCCATGTGCAAGGCAAATGACCCACGCACTGTGCTATTGCTTCAGCAAGTAATATAAAATAAATGTGTTATACATCTGTCAAGACGCAAGCTAGGGAGTGGGAGGAAAATTGGGGATATTGGTGGAATGAAGGGGGCACTGGTGGTGAGATTGGTCTTGCAATGTTGTATGTCTGAAACAACTTTATTATAAACAATTTGGTTTATAGTTACAGTGTCTCAATAAGCATTAAAAACAAATAAATAAGCCCTCTAAAACTAACCAGAGCCCTGGCAGTCAAAGACCTCTGGAATAAGCCACAGCCACGCTTAAGACCACTCTCCACATGTTCGGATGAGCCTCATGCATGAAGGAACAGGCAGAGGAACCCAAGCAGTTGGGACCCTGGGCTGAAATCTCTAAGCCCGCTCATATCAGGACTGGGCCTTCTCCACCCAGATCCCCCATCTTCCAGTAGCTAGGCGTTACACCCACCAACCGCCCCGGCACTGTGTTAGTCCATCAGTGGCCAAGAACCAGAGACTATAAAACCCAGCTCCCAGAAGCGAGTAGCCACATTTGCGGCCAAGCAACCTCTTATTATCTAGTTCTTACTCTTGGAGAACCTGGCAGGCTACCGAGAGTATCCTGCCCACATGGCAGAGTCAGGCAAACTTCCCGTGGCATATTCGATATGCCAAAATCCAGTAACATTGATGGGTCTCGTTCCCCTGACCCTAAAGGAGCCTTGAATGTGGCACTTTCTAAAATCTCAGGGCTAGGACGAAGGAGACATTACTGGTGCCTGCTCGAGGAAATCGATGAACAACAGGATGACAGTGATACAGTGATACGGTGAAATGTAACCCTAACCTTAGCCCTAACTCTGGTCCTAATGATACTCCTATCATTATACTAAGCCTGACCCAAGCATAGGCAAAAACGTACCAATCTACCCAAATTTAACAATAACACACTACTTCACTTGACTTTTTAACTTTGATCACAGCAATACTTGATCTCTAAACCCTACAGTTTCTAACCCTACACCTATCACTGCTACTCATCCTTACCTTAACTCATAAATAAAATCCTTACATTTATTGATTCCCAAAACTACCAATTCCTAAATTTAAAAATCTCCCTGTACTTAACTTTTGTTTTCAAATATAATCACAGGAAAAGTTAATTAAACCCTCCAAATCAAGGTCTAACTCTAGTCCTAAAGCTAATTCTAATGCTAATCCTACCATTATACTAAAAGTAAAGGAATTAAATGTTTGTTTTCATTACAAAATACCCATTTTTGCCTTGTTCTTTATATACTGCATATAATTTACACCAGTAAATGTGTAAATTGTTTTGTCTGTTGTTTGTTCCACTTGAAAGAATGCCCTTCAGTTCAATCAATGATGTAACCCAAATAAAAACTTGATCTTTTCTTATAGATGACTAACATTCCCTTGTGTATTTATGTCATAATTTCTTTAGCTTCTAATCTCTCATTGGGTATTTGGTTTGTTTTCAGCTCAGCTATTGTACAAAACACAGAAATAAATGTAGTTTTTGCATGTATCTTTTAAAATGACAATTGTGTGTTCTTGGATAGATGACAAAGAGTGAAATGACTGAATTACAAGGTAATTACAATTTTATTCTTTTGAGAATTCTCCATACTATTTTTCATAAAGATCAAACTAATTTGTATAAGCACTAATAATGAATCATCATTCTTTCTCCATTGTATCCATATCAGTAGTAATTTTTATTAAATTTTTAAAATATGCCATTTTCCCTGGTATGAAGGAATATCTCACTGGCATTTTGATTTGCATTTCCCTGGCAATAAGTTAAGTTGACACTTTTATATAAGACCCTTGGCCATCTACATGTCTTCTATAAGAGTCTGTTCAGATCATTTTTCATCTCTGAATGGGTTATTTATTTCAAAAGTCACAGAGTGGATGAATGAATCATTCTGACTCTGTTGTTAACAAGAGATATAACACTAGAACATTTAAATACACCATCAGAGTAAAAAGCTGAACAATAATCATACTAGATAAGGATTACCTAAAAGAACATGGATGACCATACTTGCATCAGACTGTAGCACTGTCATCCTCTTGTTCATTGATTTGCTCAAGCAGGCACCAGTAACCTCTCACAACAAATTGTGAGACTTGTTACTATTTTTGGCATATGGAATATGTCACGTGTGGCTTGCCAGGCTTGGCCTTGTGGGTGAGATACTCTCAGTAACTTGCCAGGTACTCTGAAAGGGGCAGAGGAATCGAGCCTGGGTTGGCTGCGTGCAAGGCAAATGCCTTACTCACTGTTCTATTGCTCCAGCCCAGAGTTTAAACTAATGAAATAAATTGAAAAATCTGTATTATGTACTGATTAGAATCAATACATCAATAAGGATCAATTCTTTTATGGACATATAGGCGCCAAATGAAGTGGCAACAAAGTTCTTTAAAAAACTACTAATGGATCAGAGGGGATACAGCAACAATACAATAGAGAGGGAGAGATTAAAAGTCCACTATTGTCCGTGGACAAATCAACCAGATACAAAACCGATAATGAAGAATTGGAAGAGCTGGAATTAAAGGACACATACAGAGTTACCTGTGTCCTGCCTTCAAAAGATCATCAGTATATATTCTTCCTCAGGGTATGTGAACATTTTCTAGGACAGACCACTTTCTAGGACACAAACATGTGCTCATAAAGTCATGAAAATAGAAAGCAAATGAGTTTGTCTTTCAGACCACGTGTTTTGAAGGTACAAATTAGCCATAAAAAGAAAATGGGAATCAAACATTTGGAGAATAAATAAAATACTAAGGAATAAACATTGGGTCAAAGTGAAAATCATTAACAAAATAAATATATTCCAAGAAACTATCAAGAACTAAGACAAAAACTATCAAAACCTACGGGACACTGAAGATGCAGTTGTAAGAGAACCACTGAAAACAATACAGATTTATCTCAGTGTGTAATCACTAGATGGCTGGGAAAGACCTGGCTGCCTTGCCACGGGGAGCTTAGGTTTATTGAGTTATTCCCATTACAATTTAATTTAAAATTGGGAAAATAAAGATTTTTGTATTTGTCTCCCTCATCAGGAGAGACATATGAATATATATTTGTCAGGAGACAAATACATATATACATATGAAATGACCAAATGACCTTACAGACATTTCTTCACTCTCACGATCACTGTCCTCCCATTGTTCACCGATTTGCTTGAGTGGGCCCAGTAATGTCTCCATCGTGAGACTTGTTGTTACTATGTTTGGCATATCGAATACGTCACGGGGAGCTTGCCAGGCTCTGCCGTGTGGGTGAAATACTCTCGGTACCTTGCCGGGCTCTCCGAGAGGGGCAGAGGAATCGAATTCGGGTCGGCCATGTTGGCTGTGTGCAAGGCAAATGCTCTACCGCTGTGCTATGGCTGCAATTAAAGATGAAATCATTTAACTATGAAAATGTTCATGAAACTAGAGGGTACTGTGCTGAGTGAATTTAATCAGAAAGAGAAGGAAAGGCAGAATAATATATCTCATCTGTGGGCTATAAAGAAATATAGAAGAAGCCTAGAAAGGAAATAACAATTGCCAAATGCAATAGAACCTAAAAATTGCTCTTCAGAATTCAGTTTACCAAGAGCAGAGGCAGGGTTCATGAAAGATGGGGCCTTAGAATAATGGTGTAGTGACATAGATGCTCTGGTGAAAGGTATGGTATAGGATTGTGTGCATGAGCCCTATGGTAAATAGCATTGAAATGGTGGTTGCCCCAATTATAAAAAATAAAGAAATAATGACAAAATCTTGTCTCTTAAGAAACTAGAGAAAAACAACAAATGAAAACCAAGATAAATATAAGAAAGGCAACAATAAAAATTAGATAGAAATACATACATATATATGTATATATATATATATGTATTCATACCATATATAAGAAAACCAAGAACTGACACTTTGACTAATTTATTAATACTCAGCTAGACTCACAAAAGACAGTAAAGTAATAAATTAGATCAAAAGTAAAAATAAACTAGAATAGATACCTCACAAGTACAAAACAATCATAAAATTTCACTGTGAATAACTTTATGCCACAAACCAAGAAAACCTAGGAGGAATGGATGAACTTCAGAAAACATTTGTATGCTACCTACCTATGTTCAATGCCTGGCACTTCATATGGTCCTCTGAGCTTTCCTGAGACAATCCCTGAGCAAAGAGCAACAAGTAAACCTTGAGAACCACTAGGAATAAGCCTTGAGCACCACAGGAAGGAAAGAAGGAAGGAAGGAAGGAAGGAAGGAAGGAAGGAAGGAAGGAAGGAAGGAAGGAGGGAAGGAGGGAAGGAGGGAGGGAGGGAGGGAGGGAGGGAGGGAGGGAGGGAGGGAGGGAGGAAGGAAACTTAATTCTTCATAACAGTTTCTGTCTGTGAGACCAACATTTACCAAAATACCCAAAACAGACCAAGAGGAAATATCAGACGATACCTAGTGAACATAGAAACAAATTTTATTTATTTACTTTTTTGTCTTTTTGTGTTACACCCAATGATTCTCAGTGGTTACTCCTGGCTCTGAACTCAGGAATTACTCCTGGCAGTGCTCAGGGGACGATATGTGATGCTAGAGATCAAATCCCTGTGGGCTAAGTACAAGACAAATGCCCTGCATGCCGTACTATCCCTTCAGTCTCAATAACAAAACTTCTTTAAAAATAGTAGGAAACTGAATTCAATGCAACAGAAGGATCATACTACCTAATCAAATGGGATTAATTCAGGGATCAAAGGATATTTAAATATATGCAAATCAGCTAATTCAATATACCACATTAACAGGAGGAATGAAGAAATTCATATGACTTTATCATTAAATTCTAGAAAGGTTTTGATAATTTACAGTGCTTACTTATGATAGCCACTTTTAACAAAACTGGGTTAGAAGAAAGTAACCTCATTATAGTAAAGGCTTTGTACAACAAATCCACAGCTGTCATAATCAATATCAAAAAATGGAATAATTGTTCTTTTAGGAAAGGTACAAAGCAAGGATGTCCACTTTCAACTAATAAACCTCAGCACATAATATATAGATGCATTTACCAGAAGCTAAAACATTTCTAATATCACCAGAAAAAGTGAACCATGCTCAAAATATCTCTGTTTCAAATCCTAAAATGCAAAGGAAAATTATCTACAGTTTTAGTAGGAATATTTAATAATTATCTCTGAATGATAAAGTTTTAAAATGGATTAAAAGTAGTAAATATTAAAGATTTGATAGTTTAATTATGTATTTTTAAAGAATAGATATATAGAAAATATGATAAATTTATCATTCCTATTCTATTCACGAAGAACTCTTTAAAAATTGAAAACCTACCAGAACATATGGAAGTCCTATATCATATAAAATATAATCTTAAAAGGAAAAAATAGTTTGATTGATAAAATAAACATAATGACAAACTTAAGAGATAGAGCATATTTTCTAATATTTCAGACCATTCATAAATAGCAGAAGTCAACAAAAGTATCGTAATGAAACTTGGAAAGTATTTGTAAGACATTAAAAATTAAAACATAGTATTTGAATGTCATAGGGCAATGCTGAGCATCCATCAGAAAAACATAGCCGCTAAAAATCAAGCATGTTTTTATTATTTTTCACGTATATTCTGAATTCATCACTGTGTGTGACAGTTTATGATCTAAAATTCCTCAAATGCACAATTTCAGTGTACACTGAAACAGCTTGCTTCTTATCCAGAGTGATCACAGAGGCCTTCATCCCTACCTTTGTTGAAATTCAAAGCATAATTTTCATCCAGATATATAATATCAATCTTTGCTTTATAAAATCTAACATGTCAACCATTTTTGCAATCTATCCTTTGCTCCAAGAGTGTTTATGCACCTCATGTTGTCTTACCTTAATAAACTGATAACATCTATGACAGCTCTACAGAAAGTAAACATCCTCTAGTGAGCCTGAGGAGATGTCAGAAAGGTGTCACCTTAATTTACACATTACTTATATGTCCATCCTATCGAAGACCATTGGATCCTTGTCCAGATATTTTGAGTTATTAAAAAAAACAAATCTTTGTCTAAATATTTTTATCAATTTCTGGCACTGCCAAAAGAATGGAATAACTGAAATTTCTACACACACAAACTTTAGACTCAAGCCAGAGTAAATATTGTCATACTCCTACATTTTATCAACTTTATTCTTTTGAGTCTCCTGCCCCCGCGCCAGGCTATCCTCACTGGGGCCCTAGGAGGAGTTTGGGTTGAGTTTCCCTCCCTGCCCCCAACAGGTGAAGACCTCTGGACCCCAGCCAAAGCCATACTAAGACCACTCTCCACAGCTCAGAAAAGCCTCACACATGAAGGAACCAGCAGAGGAACCCAGGTGTGCGGGAACTGGGGCTGAGATCTCAAAGCCTGCTGGGATAGGGACTGGGTCTCCTTCACCCAGATCCCCCATCTTCCAGTAACTGGACAGTTACACCCACCAACTGCTGTGTAACTCCATCAATGGCCAAGATCCAGAGACTATAAAACCAAGCTCCCGGACCTCTTATTATCTAGTTTTTGCTCTCAGAGAACCTGGCAGGCTACCGAAAGTATCCTGCTTGCATATATGCCTGACTAGGAACACCTGTAAAGGTGATTAGAGGCTGCCCCCAAAGCCTCCATCCCTTTTGGAGAGCCCAGCAAGCTACTGAGAGTATTCTGCCGGCACAGCAGAGCCTGGCAAGCTACCCGTGGCATACTTGATATGCCAAAAACAGTAACAATGATGGTCCTCATTCCCCTGATCTTGAAAGAGTCTTCACTATGCCACCGGGCTACACTAGCACGTGACAGGGACGAATGGAGATATTACAGGTGCCTGCTGGAGCAAATCGATGAACAACAGGATGACAGTGACAGTGATTCTTTTGAGCTTAGCAAGCGTGTTTTCCCTATGCAATAACCATGGAAGACAAAGTGAAAGAGTTTTTTGTTTTTTCCAATCCTCGAAGTTCAGTGGATTGGAGGCATCCTTTGCATGTCAAAGGTACGGGTTGATTCCTGATACCATGGTGTCCCATTAGCACATCTAGTAATAACTCCTAAACATAGAACCAGGAATAGCTTCTGAACTCTAACAAACATGGTACAAATAATAAAAATTATTGTTTATTAAAATTCTCAGAGGAAATCAAGCCATTGACTGGTCACTTTACACATTTCAGCAGGCGTTCCAATTGGTCTTTACATCAGAACTCATCCTTCCTTTTTAAACTAAGGTGGAATGATATTAATAAACCAAGCATCTCCAGAAAATCTTCTCCAAAAATGAATCATCTAGAAAAATTATAAGCATAGCCCCTCTTGAAATTAAATGGTGCACTCTCTACTATGTAATTCTATATACAACTGCAGTAAGAACTTTTATTTTTATGATGTGCATGCATAGAAATCTTGAGAACCTATTGGATATAAACAACATAAATATACCTCCCCCCAACTCCAGAAATATTAATTCTTAGTGTCAGGGAAATAGTACATGGGTAAGTTACATGCTGTTCATGCAGAGGACCCAGTTCAATATCTGATACAATTTACAGTAGTCCTGCCAAGAGGAAGCCCTGAACACAGAGCCAGGAGGAAGCCCTGAACACAATAGGAAAAGTCAAAGATAAATAAATAAACAAAAGAGATAAAACAAAACTATAGATTATTCTACATTTCGAGAATACTCAGGATTAGACACGGCTCTCAAAATTCTGCATGTTAATACTTTCATTTATATCTTACATTAATCCTATGGTATGGGTTCTATCCTCATTTTGAAGATTAAGAAGCAGAAGAGAGGGTTAGTGCAGGGGTTAAGATGCTTATTTTGTTCACAGCTGTTACCAGTTTGAGCTGCAAAACTACAAATGGTTCTCCATGACCACCAGAAATGATTCCTGAGCATGGAGACTGGAGTCAGCCCTGAGAACTAGCTGGTGTGACAAAGAAATCCCAACCATCCTATGTCCCCACCCTTCCAAAAGAAACACAGGTATAAAAACATGCATTTGTCAGAGATAAGTAGACTTCACACTTAACATGTGGATCTTAAAATTTTCATTGTCATATTTAATATTTGTAGCTATACTCATAGTCATTATCAAAATATGGATTTCAATGATCTATTCTGAACTGAAGATTTATGAAATATTCATCCAATATTATCAAAATATTCATGAATATTTATCCAAATATTCATCTAATATTCATTCTTGACCCAAACACCTCCTTCATGGCTAAAATTCAATCCTGAACTACAAAAAACTCTTTTCCAGGGACCTCATGGTATAAAAGTACCTGATTATTTAGAAGTGAATTCATCATTATGCAAGCCACTATATTTTATTTATTCCTTTAAGTATATTCTGAGTAGTCTATGAATAAATACGGGTTTTGAAATTAAAAACTAAATTCAAATCCATGTCTACATGAATTAGCATATTTTAGGGCTTAATAGACTAAATACATTTCTATTTTCTCTTGGTAAAATAATTATAATATCAGTTTTAACAAGATAGAGTTTGGAGAAATGAAATAAACGATATATAGAAAGAAATTAAGTACATTTAACAGGACTCATTAACTGTCCAACACTTAAAAAATTAGCAGTTAAGATATGCAGTTGCTGAATGATTTATGAAGAGTTTATGATAACAAAGATTTCAGAAAATAATTCACATTAAAGTGATTTACTAGACAAATTTCTTTGAGAACATCCGAACCTAAACTCATTTGCTCATTTATAGCACATTTATTGTAGGAAGCCAGTATGATTCTCTCATTTGCTAGGTTTCAGACATTACGGCTCAGTGTTTTAAACATCTTAATGTGTGCAGAAAACCCAGGAGATACTGTGAAAGTTCAAAGAAACCAAATGCAATAAAAGAAAGTGACTCTTAAAGTACTAAGAAGAGAGGGTTATTGAGTCAGCATCACCCAGACTGTGCCCTGTGATTCAGATGGAACTTCAATGGAAACATAAAACAATACACTCTATAAAAGTTACAATTACTCTGGGAGAAGACAAATACCATCAATCCTCAGGGAACAACTGCATTAACACAATTTAAAAAGGAGATAAATTATCTAAGAGATTTTAGTACCTTAGACAACCTAAACTAAAGCAATCTTCACTGTTTTAATAAACACAAGCAGGGCCAGGGGCAAATATGCAGTGTGAAAACATTATAGATATCTATCTATGAGATTTCTTTCCAAGCAAACCTTTGGCTTAAAGGTGCCCCAACTAATAATCATTTCACTAAATGATATATGGCCAGAGTGAGTCTAAAATCACATTACTGAATAAATTTCAAATAGGTTATGAGTTTTTATAGTTAAGAAACAATAATTCCTGAGCATTTCGAAAAGATTGTATCTGAAATTTCTAATGAGGATTTGTGAAGCAAACTATTACTGATGGTTACTTTTAGTTGAACAGCCAGTTATTTGGAAAACCCTTATTTTTCTCTTATAGTGTAAACTTTAAAAATAGCTAAGCTCTATATGTTCTTTATTATATCTTAATAAATGTTCTTTATTATATCTTGATAAATTTTGATTCATTTGAGTATAAACACACTATTGTGCAACATTTCATTCTTCTAATATGAGGAACATTGATTACTTTCTTCTTTTTTGAATTGAAAGACATCACTTAGAAAATAGTTTAGGCCTTGGTAGGAGTCAACAATCTTTAATTACACTTGCTAAATTGCAGTGAAGGTAATTTTGTTGAATGTTTTAAATGTTAGCAGTAAGACTAAAAACATAATGGAGACTTATCAAAAAGATAAAATTATTGATAATCTTCATTGATATTTATGTATGAGTAATTAAGGTAAATGGATGGAATTACATATAATAAATATGTATATTGGATACATGAAAAAATTGGTATAAAATGTAGTCAATATAACATGAATATGAATATGCATGTATGACCTAGATCTTCAGAAGGATATATAATGTAGATGTCCAATGTTTTAGCACTATCCTTTAATTTTAATAATTTTTGTAAAAAAGGGCTGGAGAGATTGTATAGTTGGTAAGGCACTTGCTTTATTCATAGTGGAAAGAGATTTGATCCTTTGCATCCCTTATGATTCCCCCAATTTCACCAGGACTGATTCCGAAGGACAGAGCCAGGAGTAAGCCCTGAGCACTCCATTACGTGGCTCCAAACCAAAATAAAAAGTAAAAGTAATTATAAAAGCATATCTGTAGCACTATAGCACTGTCCTCCCATTGTTCATCGATTTACTCTAACAGGCACCAGTAACATCTCCATTATGAGGCTTGTTGTTATTGTTTTTGGCATATTGAATACACCTTGGGGAGTTTGCCAGGCTCTGCAGTGTGGGCGGGATACTCTCAGTAGCTTTCCGGGCTATCTGAGAGGGGCAGAGGAATCAAATCCAGGTTGTACCAGATCAGTCACGTGCAAGGCAAACGACCTACCCACTGTGCTATTGCTCCAGCACCAAGGCATATCATATGTGCTTATTTGAGAATTCTTGACACTTATAAATAAATGTAAATTTTTTACAATCTTCATTGACTCAAAGTAATAAAAATAGACACTGATATATAACAAAGTATTGTATTTTAGTGACATGAAGTCTATTAGAAGATTTTTATTTCAAATTGCTGCTAGATAGCTAGAATGCTTATCTATGTTTAAAGGTATTATAAATATATATGTATATACATGTGGATATATACAAATGCATATGTGTTTGTAAAAAACCTATAATATATTAAAAATTTATATAGCCTATTGCCATGGTTAATATTTCTGTGCTGATAAAACCTCATAACAATAATCTCTCTCATGTCTATGGTCTAAATGCACCAATCAAGAGACACAAAGTGGCAAAATGGATCCAGAAAGTGAAACTAATATTCTGCTGCCTAGAAGAAACTCATCTGAACAGTCAGAGCAAACACAGACTCAAAGTTAAAGGATGGAAAACAATTCTGCAAGCAAACAACTCCCTCAAAAAAGCTGGAATGCCCATACGAGTATCCAATAACATAGATTTCAGGTTGAAAAAGATTAGAAGGGACAGTGAAGGCCATTTTATATTTATCAAGGGATAAGGAAGAAATCACACTCTTAAATGTATATGTACCTAAATGAGGGAATAGCTAAATACTTAAAAAAAACTGCTAATAGATTTTAAGGAAGACATTGCTAGCAGAACAATAGTAGTTGGTGACTTTAACATCGCCATATCACCTCTGGATAGATCAACAAGATCAAAACTCAACAAGGAAACACTGGCTTTGAAGGAAGAAATAGAAATGAGAGGGCTAACAGACCTATACAGGGATTTACACCCCAACACAAAAGAAAACACATTCTTTTCCAGTGCACATTAAACATTTTCTAAAATAGACCAAGTACTTGGTCACAAAACATACCTCAATAGAATTGGGAAGATACAAATTACATCAACTATCTTGTCAGATCACGATGCACTGAAGATAGAAACTAATCACACACAGACATGGAGAACCAAATCAAAGACCTGAAATTAAACAATTCAATGTTGAGCAATGAGTGGGTCAGGAAGGAAGTCAAGGAAGAAATCAAAAGATACCTGGAAACAAACGAGAATGAAGACATGAGTTACCAGAACCTATGAGGCGCAGCTAAAGCCATGTTAAGAGGAAAAATTATAGCTTTGCTTCCTCAAGAAGGAAGAAAAGGCCTTCTTAGATAACTTGACTTCACAGCTCAAGATCTTAGAAAAAGACCAACAAAAGGAATGCAAACCCGGCCGAAGGAAAGAAATAATAAAGCTTAGAGCAGAAATTAACCACAAGGAACCCTCGCAAAAAAAAAAAAATCTGAAAGGTCAATGAAACCAAGAGCTGGTTCTTGAAAAAATAAACAAGATTCATAAACCACTAGCAAAACTCACAAAGAAAGAGAGAGAGAGAAAACCCTAATAAATTAAATCATAAATGAGGGACATCACAACCGAAACCAATGAAATTCAAAAAGATCATCAGAGACTACTTTGAGAGTCTGTATCCCACAAAACAAGAGAACCTAGAAGAAATAGATAAATTCCAGGATTCCTACAATATCCCAATACTGAGCCAAGAAGACTTGGAATACCTAAATAGGCCCATTAATATCAAGGAAATTGAAAAAATAATCAACAGTCTTTCCAAAAACAAAAGCCCAGGCCCAGATGAATTCACTAGCGAATTCTTTCAAACATTTAAAGAATTGCTGTTGCCAGTTCTCCTCAAGCTTTTGCAGGAAATTAAAAAAAAAAAACAGGAAAACTTCCAAAGAGTTTCTCTGAGGCACATATCTCCCTAATACCGAAAGCAAACAAAGACACCACTAACAAAGAAAATTATAAGCCAATATCTCTGTTGAACACAAATTCAAAGGTCCTCAACAAGATATTAGCAAGTAACATTTAAAAACTCATCAAAAAGGTCATACACCACGACCAAGTAAGATTTATTCCAGGGATGTAAGGATGGTTTAGCATTTGGAAATCAATCAACATAATCCACCATATCAACAAAAGTAAAGATTGAAAACCTTATGATCATATAAATAGATGCAGAGAAAGCATTTGACCAGGTCCAACACCCGCTTATGATGAAAACTCTCACCAAAATGGGTTTTGAAGGAACTTTCCTCAAGATAGTCAAGGCCATCTATGAAAAACCTATGGCAAGCATTATCCTCAATGAGGAAAAAGTAAGGGCTTTTCCTTTAAGATCAGAGACAAGACAAGGATGCTCACTTTTGCCACATCTTTTCAATATAGCACTTGACATACTTGCAATAGCAGCTAGGCAAGAAAGAGATATTGAGGGCATCTAGATAGGAAAGGAAGAAATCAAGCTTTCACTATTCGCAGATGATATGAAAGTATGTCTAGAAATCCTAAAGCCTCTACCAAGAAACTCCTTCAAACAATAGACTTGTACAGTAAAGTGGCAGGCTATAAAATCAATACCCAAAATTCCATGGCCTTTCTATATGCAAATAATGAGACAGAGGAAAGGAAAAAAAGCAATCCCGTTGACAATCGTGCCCCCAAAATCAACTAACTTAGAATCAGCCTAATTAAGGAGATAAATGACTTCTACAAAGAAAACTACAAAACGCTTGATCACTTGATCACTTGACTTTTCGTTAATCATCGTTTCGCTTGAGAGGGCAGGAGTAATGTCTCCACTTATCCCTGTCACGTGCTAGTGTAGCCCAATGACCTCTGTTCATTCTAGAAACACAAAGATCCTCAAACTGATCGTTCATGATCTTGATCCTGTTTGCGTAGGGCCCAGGTCTCTGAGGCGTATGTTAATGCAGGAAGAACAGTGGAATCAAAGAGATGTGCCCAGAGCCGGAGGTTCTTCGTCCTCTTAGCTATTTCTTCGATGCTTTGAAAGCGTTCCAAGCCACTCTCTTCCTCCTGCGCAGCTCGGGTGCCAGGTCATTTGTCATGTTGACTTCTCGACCTAGGTACACATAGCTGTTGCATTTGGAGATGGTTGTTCCTTTGAGAGCGAATGGGGCATCAGGAACGAGGCTGTTTCTCATAAACATTGTCTTCGTAAGATTCAGCTGTAGTCCGACCTTTCCACACTCACGGTAGAAGTCAGCCAGCATTTGTGCTGCTTGGCTAATGTTTGGTGTTAGACAAACAATGTCATCAGCAAAGCGGAGTTGGTATAGTTGCCGACCATCTATCTTCACTCCCATTCCTTCCCATTCAGTCGTCGCATGATGTTCTTGAGGGTGGCACTGAAGAGTTTTGGTGAAATGGTATCACCCTGCCGAACCCCTCTCTTGACATCAATGATTACTTCTTTGTAAAATGGTGAGATCCTGGTAGAGAATCCGTAATACAGCTCATGGAGGATCCTGATGTATTACGTTTGAATGCTTTGATTGGCTAGGGCTTCAATGCTACAAAACGCTACTCCACGAAATAACAGAGAACATGATAAAATGGAAACATAACCCCTGCTCATGGATAGAAAGAATTAACATTGTCAAAATGGCAATATTACCCAAGGCACTATACAGATTCAATATGATCCCTACAAGGATACCCATGAAATTCTTCAAATAAATGGATCAAGTACTCCTAAAATTCATTTGAGACAACAAATGCTCACGGATAGCTAAAGCAATCCTTGGGAAAAAGAGGATGGGAGGCATCACCTTCTCCAACCTCAAACTCTACTACAAAGTGGAAACAATTAAAACAGCATGGTACTGGAACAAAGGCAGAGCCGCAGACCAATTGAACACGAACACACAACCCCAAATGTCACTGTCACTGTCCTCTCATTGTTCATCGATTTGCTTGTGCGGACCCAGTAATGTCTCCATTGTGAGACTTATGTTACTGGGTTTGGCATATTGAATATGTCACAGGTAGCTTTCCGGACTTTGCCATGTGGGCGAGATACTCTTGGTAACTTGCTGGGCTCTCCAAGAGGGGCGGAGGAATTGAACCAGGGTCGACCAGGTCTGCCGCGTGCAAAGCAAATGTCCTACCTACTGTTCTATCGCTCCAGCACTAACTCCAAATGTATGAACATCTAATCTTTGATAAGAGAGCAAGAAATGTGAAGTGTAGCAAGAAATTCAGACCAAAATGGATTAAAGACCTCAACATTAGACCAGAATCCATGAGGTACATTGAAGACAAGGTCAGCAAAACCCTTCACGATATTGAGGCTAACAGTATCTTCAAAGATGATATGCCACTGACCAACCAAGTAGAAACAGAAATAAAAAAATGGGACTATATTAAACTAAGAAGCTTCTGCACTTTAAAAGATACAGTGACCTAAATATAAAGACAATCTACAATATGGGAAAGAATATTCATCCAATATCCATCCAATTAAGGATTGATATCAAGGATATACAAAGGACTGGTTGAACTCCACAAGAAGAAAACATCCAACAGCATCAAAAAATGGGATGATGAAATGAACAAATATTTTCCTAAAGAAGAAATACAAATGGCTAAAAAGCATATGAGAAAATACTCTACATCACTAATCATCTAGGAGATGCAGATCAAAACAACAACGATATATCGTGTCACACCACAGAGACTGGTCCACATAACAAAGAACAAAAGCAACTGGTGTTGGCGTGGATGTGGGGAGAAAGGGACTCTCCTTCACTGCTGTTGGGAATGCCAACTGGTTCAGCCCTTTTGGAAAACAGTATGGATAATTCTCAAAAAATTAGAAGCTCCCATTTGACCCAGCATTACCACTCCTGGGAATATATCCCAGAGAGGCAATAAAGTAAAGTTGAAATGACATCTGCACATCTATATTCATTGCTGCACTGTTCACAATAGCCAAAATCTGGAAAAAAAAACAGATGACTGGTTAAAGAAACTTCAGTAAATCTGCACAGTGAAATACTATGCAGTTGTTAGAAATGATGAAGTCATGAAATTTGTAAACAAGTGGTTCTACATGGAAAGTATCATGCTAAGTGAAATGAGTCAGAAAGAGAGGGACATACATAGAAAGACTGCACTCGTATGGGGAATATAAAGTAACCAATGGGAGGCGAACACCGAAGAATAGTTGAGATAAGTACCAGAAGGTCTGCTCCACAGCTCGGAAGCCGGCAGCACACGCTGGGGAAAAAGGTATCTCAGATAGAAGAGGGTACACCAAGTAAAGAGTGTTTGGAGAATGTGCTAGGGACATGCAGTGCATGCTGAATGTTGACTATAGACCAAACACGATGGCCACTCAATATCTCTATTGCAAACCACAACCCTAAAGAAAAGAGAGAACAAAAGGGAATGTCCTGCCACAGAAATGGGGGATGGAGGGACTGCTATGGGGTCCATTAGTGATGGAGAATGGGCACTGGTGGAGGGATGGGTACTTGATCGTTGTATAACTGAAACCCTAGCATGAAAGTTTTTCAGTCTACAACTGTACCTCATGGTGTTTCACTAATTAAAAAAAATATTTTCATGCTAATTAAATGTGGTGGTATTTCAGAGCATTAAATAATCATTAGTCATTAACAAGTTAATGAAAATCCACAATTAAAGTATGCATTTGATGTTGACTTTCCAAATATTGAATCTGAGGCTGAAACACGTGAGTTAATTATTTGATAGACTGAGTCCATAGTCAAATGTCTATACATTTGTAAAAATATCGATAAGCACAAATCAATTATCCAAAATAATTTGAGTATTATCTTTTTATTCTATTCTTTTTCTAACGATTCCATATGCTATTAGGTGGGGGACAAAAAGTAGATGTGTACACTCTGTGCATATTTTGCAGGTTTGGTGATGTATGACTATGGTGGGTGGAGAAGATTGTAAGAATCTAAACATGGTGACAGGGAAATCCTCATGGAAAGTGGGCAGACACAGGAGATCAGGGTCCACACAGATTCAGGCTTTCCCTTTAGAAGGGGAATGGATGACTTTCATGATGGGAAGGACCTGGCATGAGTATTCAGACCCTAAAATGATGGAGAGTATACCTTGTGAAGTGTAATCTAGGATCTAGTGTGAGATTATGTGTCCATATAGATAAGGAATGCATTCATATGGTGGCTGTGACTATCAAGGGGAGTGATAGCATATGTAAGCTCAAAAGGTTTTTTTTTCTGTGGGATCATTTTTCTTTTTATTGCTTGTATAATGGGTCTTTGCCTATCCTTTAACAAAATACATTTTTCTTGTTCATACGATAGGTTTCCATAATGGTTTACTAATAAAAGACAAATTTAATGGTGGGTAAATTATATAAGAGTGTCATTACAAAATATTTCCCTTCTAATTTGTTCATTTTGTTTGAATTTGGTAAATTTCACCAACTTTTCTTTGATAATATTTTATCATTTTTATAATTAAATGATATATTTTCTTTCTTGGCTGGAGCAATAGCGTAGCAGGCAGGGCATTTGCCTGGCATGGGTTCGATTTTTCCAGCCCTCTTAGAGAGTCCCGCAAGCTACCAAGAGTATTCTGCCCGCACAGCAAAGCTTGGCAAGCTACCCATGACATATTTAATATTCCAAAAACAATAACAACAAGTCTCACAATGGAGATGTTACAGTGCCTGCTCAAGTAAATCTATGAACAATGGGAGGACAGTGGACAGTGGATACTTTCTATTTATAAAACATAATAGTTATTATTTTAGGAGAGATTGTGGCACTTTAAAAAGTTTTAGAAATTTAATCATAATATCTGATCATGGTAATATGTAACACATCTCTAATACACAGTCTTGGGATGCAGTTTTGCAGTTACAGATATTATTAGAACCATCATTGATTCTGAATGCTGAAACTTTTATGCTAAAATCCAGGAACCTGCCAGCTCTCACTGATCTATTTCTAAGTTTGCTTATCTTTTTGTAGAATGAGCAAGGAAGATAGTTTTGATTGAGAAAAATGATAACCAATGATTTTCACTTTTGTCCTTTGAACTCTTTTTCTCAAATCCTCTCTGCTGTCAGTTCAATTTATAGAGTTAATATAAAGCATATGGGGTTTTCATCAAAGGCAATTATTTAAGAATTGTTTTTTCCTATATTAATGATTTTCCATATTAATGACACAGCTTCTTCCAATTTAATTTTAAAGTAAAGCACCTACAAATATTTAAATTTTCTCCAGATCACAGGAATAGAAATGTCCCAGAGATGCAGTTATAGTACAGCAAACGCTCACTCCAGGAACTGCCATCTGACTGTGCATAGTCATGCCGCAAACCACGCAGGCATGTGCTTGGTCAGGCTAACAAGGTCTTTTCAAGCTTTAATTGCACTTGTGATACTGGAGGACTCATTTCTTCATCTCAACACAGGCTCCACCTTTGTCTCTGCCCTTTCCCGAGACTTAGTTCACATATTCATGTAGTAGACCAAGTCGTGTAGGTATTAGTGTTTGCTCATGATTTAACACCACTGCCAAAATGACAAAACTTAATAAATTATAGGAAATTAAGCATGCTGCTAAAATGACTTGAGTAATTTGAAACTATATATTTTTCAAGCATATCTATAAGTAGGTGACAATTATGTTCACTGATTACTGAATCACACATACAAAATGTGCATGAGGAAATAGCATAACTGTGTATTCCTCTTGCAAAACAACCTTACTCACTCTTTACAAAACGTCAATAAATTTTAACCAATGAGTTTGTTGTAAAAGTAAAAGGTGAATCTAATTGCCCCTACCTCAAAAACCCAAATTGCAAGGTACTTCATTTCCAATTATGTCTGCTAAAAGAATCAGAACCGACACTATATAATTTGATTCATAGTCTTAATTATAGGATACAAAATGTTTTGTACATGAGCCATTCTATATTTTCCATTTGTTTAGTCATGTCAGTGAATAAAAATTTCAAAATTGAGCAAATTTTTAGTTAAGGCATACATATCTGGGAAACAGTATGTTTAATGAGTAAAGTACTGTCTGGGGAGTCCCAAATCCTAAATCCTTTTAGTTCTGTGGACTTCCTGTGTGATCTCAGACAAGCTGTCTCTCAGCACATTAGTCTTTTCAGCTTATAAAATGAAGAATAATAACTGCTACAGATTAATCCCACTGATTATAAAGATTTAAATAGGAAAGGACTTGGCTTTGTAAGTAAATAAATTATAAAATTATGTTTTATTATTAGTACTATAAAATCCATTGTTATTTTGGTATTAGTTTAATCAGTGATAAATTCATGCAAGACATTATTATTTAGAAAAATCATTCCCATGCTATAGTTTATTCATGCTAATTTAGCTATACACAAGAAGCTTAATATTTTTTTGTAATTTTTGTATTGACTAATATTGAACTTCTAATAAGAAAAGTCATATTCTTTCATGTCTTCGCTTACCTTATTGTAAATACTATCACACATTCATCTTTCTAAAAAGAAAGAAATCATAATTAAAAAAGGCTTTGTAACTGAGACCATGTTCAAAATGAGATTACTTAGTCAATGAGAAACCGTCAAAGTATTTATTTTCCTTTTTATTTCCTATATAAAATTTATATAGAGCTAGCATGTTCTGATTATAAATGACAAGAAGATTAAGATAGTGTTAACTCATAGGAAAGGTAAACAAATCTTAGTACCTAATTTATTCATGCAAATAAACTGAATACAAAAGAAAGTAGCTGTATCCATATTCAGAATGTGGTATCCCTACAGTTCTTTGCATCAAACAACTCACATTAATTCATCATCAAAATTAGTCAGTAATTTCTGAGCTTTGAAGACAATTACATTTTTAAGTCAATGACCTCAATGTACATATGCCTTTTCTCTCTCTCTTTTTTTAAGTAAACACTATGATTCACAAAGTTGTTCATAATATAGTTGTTTCATGTATTCACTATTTTATCAACTCTGCCAACAGTGACCTTTCCTTCACCAGTGTCCCCAGGTTCTGACCTACCTACTTCACTTGTATCACTTGTATCACTTGTCATCCCATTGCTCATCAATTTGCTTGAGCGGGCACCAATTACGTCTCCATTCATCCCTGTCACATGCTAGTGTAGTCCAATGATGTCTGCTCGCTCCAGGAACACAAAGAGCATCAAACCATTTGTTTAGAGTCTTGACGAAGAAGTCTGACCATCTCGTAGGTGGACTGCCAGGCAATCTTTTGATGTCCTGTAGAATCCAGTCAGTAATGGCTTGAGTCCAGTGGTTGTCTCCAAATCGCATTACATGTCTTGCCTATCTGATTTTCGATGCCTTGACAAAGAGGTAGTGTCCCTGATCCTTGATCCTCGATAGAAGGCAAAACTCCAGATTCCTTCTCTCACTTGAGTGAAGCATGATATTCCCCTGACCCTGACCTACCTTGTTAGCAGGCAAAAATACATTTATTTCTTCCTACCTGTTTAAAACACAATGGCAAATGGAATTATCGTAAAGAAGGGTAAAAAAAATCAATTTGTGATCACTGTTGTATCGCACAATTATGTTACTAAAGTCATTGCCTGAGGATTTACTGAATTGGTAGGCACTGGTTGAGTCTTCTGTGTTATTGTTTTTGTTCATTGAGCTCAGAGAATTTATATGCACCTTTCCCATCAACTGTGCTGGACTCCTTCTGGGCTGTCACTATTATGACATTTTGAAGATGTTTCACAGCTCTGTGTTCTAGATCCTGTAGAGTTGAGCTGTTTATAAGTTAGAAGATTCAGGTGTAGGGGTAACAGGACCATCTGAAAGGGAAAGGTATTTTCCCACACCCGTTTCAAGAAAGCCACTGAGCTTCCATTTTGTAGATTGATCTACATAAGATGATCTGGCAGCTTGCAGGCTTGATCTGCTTTTTGCTTTCAATTGGTTTATCACAATGAGAGTAAAACACATTACATATTATAAAAACAAACATACAGGAATGGAATTTATATTAAAAAGTTTAAGGAATGCATTGTGTTACAAAATAACTGAAATAATGGCATATAATGATTCATACCTACAATTACCATTATCAATATTTAGGCAAACAATTTGATTACAACATTGTTAAAGAAGTATTCAAGCTCTCATTTCATGTGTACTTGTGGATAGATTTTTAAGAGGAAATGAGAAAGGACAAATAATTTATTACAGAATAATAATAATCTGTTCAGCAAGTGGATCAAGCTGAGAACATATTTAAGTCCTTATCTCATCCCTTGGTTTCTACATCCCTTTTCTTTGAATTTGTAAACTTGGAAGGAGTCTTCTAAGAATCATGTCATCAAAATCAGGATCAGATCATACAATCAAATAATTCTCCTAATAGATCTTTGAAGGAATACACTCTTGAGTTTATCATCTACAATGGTGAGATTATATTCCACCACATACATAACCTAATAGAACTTTCATTGTAAGAACTAAAACTGAGGCGCATTTGCTGCCCGAGCCCATGTGCTGCTTGTGCCCACGTGGCCGAGCACATGTGGTGCCCGAGCACATGTGTCGCCCGCATCTCCCCTCTTGAGATGTGTACTTTCATGCTTTCGTGTCTAACTTTACTCTCTCACTCTCTCTCCCTCCCTCCATACCTAAAAATCCTCCAAATAAAATCTATTTACTGCAAAAAAAAAAAAAAACTAAAACTGAGGGTCAGTTGATGTCACTGCTTTCCTTGTACTTTCTCTTTTCTTATCACTCCTCTATCCTCATCCCCAAATTCTGGAAATCACTGCTTTTTCTGATTCAATAGTTTAGTACTTTTCAGAATGGCATATCAGGTGAAACTTTCTTTTTATATTATTTATTTATATTATTTTTTATTGAATCACTTTATGATTGGGTTTCAGTCATACAATGCCCCAACACCCATCCCTCCACCAGTGTAATTTCCCAGCTCTAATGCCCCCAGTTTCCCTCTCACTCCCCCAAACTACCCCCCACTCCAGCCTGCCTCTATGGCAAGCAGCTCTCTTTTCTCTCTTTCTCTTTCTCTCATTTTAGACATTATGGTTTGCAAAACGGATGCTGAAAGTTTATCATGTATATTCCTTTACCTATTTTCAATGTTCAGTTCTTGTCCAGAGTGATAATTTCCAACTAATGTTGTCATAATGAGGAAGACTTTAGAATAGAAGCTGACCTCATATGTTAAACTCCTTACTCTATACTCTCAAATTTGAGAACTATGAGAATTTAGCACAGCGGGTAGGGCATTTGCCTTGCACGCAGCCAACATGGCCTACCTGAGTTCAATTCCTCTGCCTCTCTCGGAGAGCCCGGCAAGCTACCGAGAGTATTCGATATGCCAGACACAGTAACAACAAAGTCTCCAAAGGAGACGTTACTGGGCCCGCTCGAGCAAATCGATGATCAACGGGAGGGCCTTTACTTTTACTTTACTTAAATTTTTATTAGTGAAATACCATGAGGTACAGTTGTAGATTTACAATTTTTTGTACTTGGGTTTCGATTATACAATGATCAAATACCCATCCCTCAACCAGTGCCCATTTTCCACCACCATGGATAATATCCCTCCCACCCCCATCCCCCAATCCCACGCTGCCTCTGTGGAAGGGCATTTCCTTTTGTTCTCTCTCTTCTTTTGGGTGTTGTGCTCTGCAGAAGAGGCAATGAGTGGCAAACATGTCCAGTCCATAGTCTACTTTCAACATGCATCTCCCCTCCTGGAGGGATCCTGCAAACACACTTTATTTGGTGCTCCGTTCTCTATCTGAGCTGCCCTTTCACCTAGAATGCCCGCCTGGCCTCTAAGCTATGGAGTAATCCTCCTGGTGCTGATCTCGGATATTGTTGGGTATTAATCTCATATTTTGTTATTTTATATCCCCCAGATGAATGTAATCTTTCTATGTCTATCGCTCTCTTTCTGACTCATTTGGCTTAGCATGATACTTTCCATGTTGTACCACTTGTATGTAAATTTCATGACTTCATCTTTTCTAACAGCTACATAGTACTCCATTGTGTAGATGTACCAACGTTTCTTTAACCAGTCATCTGTTATTGGGCACTGAGGTTTCTTCCAGTTTCTGGCTATTGTAAAGAGTGCTGCAATGAACAAACAAGTGCAGATGTCACTTCGACTATACATTTTTGCCTCTCTGGGATATATTCCCAGGAGTGGTACTGCTGGGTCAAATGGGAGCTCAATTTCTAATTTTGTGAGAATCGTCACTACTATTTTCCAAAAGGGCTGAACCAGTCGGCATTCCCACCAAAAGTGAAGGAGTGTCCCTTTCTTGCCACATCTGCGCCAGCATTGGTTGCTTTTGTACTTTTGAATGTGGGCCAGTCTCTGAGGTGTGAGATGGTATCTCATTGTGGTTTTGATCTGCATCTCCCTGATGATTAATGATGTAGAACATTTTCTCATGTACTTTTTTGCCATTCTGATTTCTTCTTTGAGAAAGTTTCTGTTCATTTCATTGCCCCATTTTTGGATGGGCTTGGATGTTTTCTTCTTGTAGAGTTCAACCAGTATTTTGTATATCCTTGATATCAACCCATTGTCAGATGTGTATTCGGCGAATATCCTTTCCCATTCTGTAGACTGTCTTTGTATTTTGGTCACTGATTCTTTTGAGGTGCGGAAGTTTCTTAGTTTAAGATAGTTCCATTTATCTCTCTCTGTTTTCACTTGCTCGGTCAGTGGTGTGGCATCTTTGAAGATACCATTAGCTTCAATGTCATGGAGGGTTTTGCCAACTTTGTCTTCAATGTACCTTATGGTTTCTGGTCTGATGTTGAGGTCTTTAATCCATTTTGATCTTACTTTTGTACATAGTGTTAGGCAGAGTTCTGAGCCCATATTTTGCACGTAGCCGTCCAGTGATGCCAGCACAATTTGTTAAAGAGGCTTTCCTTACTCCACTTCACATTCCATGCACTTTTATCAAAGGTTAGATGATCACATGATTGAGGGGAGATGTCAGTGTATTCAACCCTGTTCCATTGGTCTGCAGTTTTGCCTTTGTTCCAGTATCATGCTGTTTTAATTATTTCTGCTTTGTAGTACAGTTTGAAGTTCGGGAGGTTGATTCCTCCCGTTTTCTTTTTCCCAAGAATTGCTTTAGCTATTCGTGGGGGCTTATTGTTCCATATAGATTTCAGGAGTGTTTGCTCCATTTCTTTGAAGAATGTCATGGGTATCCTTAAATAGGGATTGCATAGAATTTATACAAAGCTTTCAGTAGTATTGCCATTTTGACAATGTTAAGTCTCCCGACCCATGAGCAGGGGATATCTTTCCATTTCCTCATGTCCTCTTTTATTTCCTGAAGTAGTTTTTTGTAGTTTTCTTTGTACAGGTCCTTTCCTTCCTTAGTTAAGCTGATTCTTAGGTACTTGATTTTCTGGGGAACAATTGTGAACGGGATTGTTTTCTTTATGTCATTTTCTTCCCTCTCACTGTTTGCGCAGAGCAAAGCCATGGACTTTTGGGTATTGATTTTATAGCCTGCAACTTTACTATACAAGTCTATTGTTTCTAGGAGTTTTTTGGTGGAGGTTAAGGGGTTCTCTAAGTACAGTATCATATCATCTGCGAATAGTGAAACCTTGATTTCTTCCTTTCCTACCTGAATGCCCTTAATATCTTTTTCTTGCCTAATCGCTATTGCAAGTACTTCCAGTACTATATTGAACAGCATTGGAGAGAGTGGGCATCCTTGTCTCGTTCCTGATCTTAGATGGAAGACTCTCAATTTTTCCCCATTGAGGATGATTCTTGCTGTAGCGGTAGATGTCTTTAACTATAAAAATTGAGTAAAGTCCCCTCTTTACCCATTTTGGCTAGGGTTTTCATCATAAAGGGGTGTGGATCTTGTCAAATGCTTTCTCTGCATCTATTGATATTATCATATGCGTTTTATCTTTTTTTTGTTGATATGATGGATTATATTGATTGATTTCTGAACATTAAACCATCCTTGCATCCCTGGGATGAATCATACTTGGTCATGGTGTTTGATCTTTTTGATGAGTAGTTGGATTCTATTTGCTAGTAGTTTGTTGAGGATCTTTGCATCTGTGTTCATCAGGGATATCGGCCTGTAATTCTCTTTCTTTGTGGTAGCTCTGTCTGCTTTTGGTATCAGTGTGATATTTGCTTCGTAGAAACTGTTCGGAAGTGTTTTTGATATTTCAATTTTGTGGAAAAGCTTAAAGAGGATTGGGAGTAAGTCCTCTTTAAAGATTTGGAAGAATTCACTAGTGAATCCATCCGGGCCAGGAATTTTGTGCTTGGGGAGACTTTTTATTACCATTTCAATGTCCTTGATGGGGATAGGTCTGTTCAGGTATTCCAGGTCTTCTTGGTTCAGCCTTGGGAGTCTGTAGGAGTCTAGGAATTTATCCATTTCCTCGAGGTTTTGATGTTCCGTGGCATAAAGTTTCTCAAAGTACTCCCTGAGGATCCTTTGAATTTCTGTAGTTTCTGTTGTAATGACCCCCCTTTTCATTTCTGATTCGGTTTATTTGGGTTTTCTCTCTCCCTTTCTTTGTGAGTTTTGCTAGAGGATTATCGATCTTGTTAATTTTCTTGAAGAACCAGCTCTTGGTTTCATTGATCTTTCGGATTGTTTTTGGGTTTCCATCTCGATAATCTCTGCTGTGAGTTTTATTATTTCCTTTCTCCTGTTCGGGTTGTGCTCCTTTTGTTGGTCTTTCTCCAAGCTCTTAAGCTGTGAGGTTAGGTTACTTATGTGTGCTCGCTCCTCCTTCTTGAGGAATTCTTGTAGAGCTATAAACTTTCCTCTTAACACAACTTTTGCTGTGTCCCATAAGTTTTGGTAACTTGTGTCCTCATTTTCATTCGTTTGTAGGAAGGTTTTGAATTCTCTTTGATTTCCTTTCTAAGCCACTCGTTGTTCAATAGCGCACTGTTTAATTTCCAGGTGTTTGATTTAGTTTTCTGTTTTTGTGTGTGATTTACTTCTAATTTCAGTGCATTATGATCTGAAAAGATTGTTGATACAATCTCTATCTTCCTAAATTTATGGAGGCATGTTTTGTGGCTCAGCATGTGGTCTATCTTGGAGAATGTTCCATGTACGCTTGAAAAGAATGTGTATTCAGCTTTTTGATGATGAAGTATTCTGTATATATCTACCAAGTCCCTTTCTTCCATTGTTTCCCTCAGATGAAGTATGTGATTGCTATGCTTGAGTCTGGTTGATCTATCAAGAGGTGACAAAGCGGTGTTGAAGTCTCCCACTCATATTTTGTTGCTATTGATGTCTTTTTCCAAATCTATGAGTAGTTGTTTTAAGTACTTTGCTGGTCTCTCATTAGGTGCATATACATTTATTATTGTAAGTTCTTCCTGTTGTACAGATCCTTTGATCAATAAGAAATGGCCTTCACTGTCTCTTATGACCTTCTTCACTCTGAAATCGATGTGGTCTGATATTAGGATGGCTACCCCTGCCTTTTTATGGGAGCTGTTCGCCTGTAGGATTGTTTTACAGCCTTTGACTCTGAGTCTGTGTTTGCTTTGACTATTGAGATGTGTTTCCTGCAGGCAGCAGAATGTTGGGTTCAATTTTCTAATCCATCCTGCCACTCTATGTCTTTTAATTGGCGTGTTTAGCCCATTGATATTGAGAGAGATTATTGTTATGGTATTTTGTCCCATTGTTCTGTTGAAATTTGGTGTATTTGAGGGGCCTGTCTTGCCTTAAAGTTGCCCATTTAGTTGTTGTTATAACCATGGTTTTGAGTCTATGAAGTTCCTGAGCTGTTGTTTGTCTGTGAAACTGTGTGTTGTTCCTTCTATTATGAATGAGAGTCTCGCTGGGTAAAGTATTTTTGGAGAGGCATTTATTTCATTGAGTTTTTTCACTATGTCCCACCACTGTTTTCAGGGCATGAGGGTTTCATCAGAAAAATCAGCTGTGAATTTTAAGGATGCTCCTTTGTAAGAGATTTCTTTCTTCGATCTTGCTGCTTTCAGAATTTTGTCTGTCTAAGGTTTTGGTCATATTGATCATGATGTGTCTTGGGGTATTTTTATTCGGATTTCTTCTAGCTGGTACCCTTTGGGCCTCCTGAATGTGGTCACAAGTTTTCTTCAGCTCTGGAAACATTGTAGCAATGATGTCTTTGACAGTTTCTTCTTCATCGAGGTTTTCTTCCTGTCCCTCTGAGACTCCAATAATTCTTATGTTACCCCTCTTGGCTTCATCACGATCTTCTCTTGCCATCTGTTCCCAAATTGTGAGTCTCTTTTCCATTTTCTGCTCTTTTCTGGAGAGTCTCTGTACTTCATCTTCGAGCTCACTGATTCTGTTCTCAGCAGCTGTTACTCTGCTGCTGAGGCCTTCCACTGAGTTTTTCAATTCGCCTACCAGGTTTTTAAGGTCTGACATTTCTGATTGCATTTTCCTCATTTCTGCCTTCAAATCCTCTTGTCTTTTATTGGCATTGCTTTCCGTTGTTTCTTTTAGTTCCCTGAGCATACTAAGTAGCTCCCTTCTGAATTCCTTGTCAGAGAGGTTGTCTAACACCACAGTACTGTTGGTGTCTTCTGGGCTAGACTCTTTAGTAAGAAATTTTAGTGGGCTTTTGCGTTGCTTTACCATTGTGACAAGTGTGATTTAGTCCTTCACGTTTACTGTTACTATTCTGCTTGATATGCAGTGTGAGTTTAGATAGACTTATGAGTTTTTGGCTATTGTGTTTCTAGTGGCTGAGCTAACCTGGAGAAGGTTCCATCTAAGAGGGTAGCTTATGGTTCCTATGGCATATGTAGTGGGAGAATATTTTGCAGGTGCATTAGCAGCCACGGCTCCGGAAGGGTCCCTGGCACTGGGCGCCGGGCTGTACCTGGTTGAATGAAGAGAGAGTACCCGGAGACGTTCAGCTTTGTTGCCGAGAGGTGGGCCTCAGTTCCCGTCCCGCTCAGATCAAGGGAGAAAACCGGCTGTTCTAGGGGATGGAGCTAGCTGTGCATGCCCAGAAAGAGCCCCAAGCCCTGGGGGCGGGCTGTACCTGGTTAAATGAGGAGAGAGTACCCAGAGACGTTCAGCATTGTTTCCGAGAGCTGGCCCGCAGTTCCTTTCCCACGCAGATCAAGGGAGAAAACCGGCTGTTCTAGGGGATGGAGCTAGCTGCGCATGCCCAGAGAGAGTCCCAAGCCTTGGGGGCTGGTTGTACCTGGTTGAATGAGGGAGAATTAATTTATATTTTTGAGTCAAATTTTCTATTGTTTGAGTCAATCTACAATATTTGTTATACTAGCACTTATAATATAAACTAACATAATATCCTATAGCTAACTCTGAGTTCTTTTTCATAGTTTTTATACATATATGCGTTTACTGGTATCATTAAAGCAGAGGGTCGAGAGATGCTTCCTGTAAAAATTGTACCATCTGATTTCAAGGATGAAAAACACAGTTCAACCTGGAACAGGCATTTTTTATGAGCAAAAGGCGACTTTTGTGAAAGTGCTAAACAAACCAGCAATGTTTTACCTCCAAAATGTTATATGGGGTAATCCATTATTTGGAAGGAAGATATTGCTGGTTAATTTTAGCACTTTAACAAAAGCTGTCTTTTGCCTTAGTAAGGATAGTTAATCACTGGTTAGCAGATGCATAAGCATCTGCCTAAGGGAGAGAACAACATTATAATCTCTCTCAGATACTTAGTATATTTGTGTTAATGATTATAAATTAATTGAGGATAAATGATGGGTTGAGGTAGAAATAAAATTAAACATTAAAGGAAGATTATTATCATTTTCAAAACAAGAACCTTAATGGTTTAGAGAAGAGGCAGGGATGGCAGCAGAGAAATTTACTCTGATGAAATTCTCATCGAGAAAGTCTTATATAATACAGTCATTCAAGTACATGATTTTCCTTGAGGACGAAAATTGTATGTTCAACATACAGCTGTTAAACTCATAGAATTCAGTTTTGGTACTCAATCATGGGACATCTCGACTGCCAGTGGAGGGGTAGATCCAGCGAGAACATAGCTTCAGAGGTTAGTCTCCATCAAGTGAGAAGAAGAAAAGCTCTAAGGGAATAAAGAGAAGCAATTAGAACCGGAAATGGAATTTTACAAAATCAGGTTCTCTTGCAAAATTTCAACTACTCATTTTATCCAGGGATTCAATAAATCCTAAAATCCCTTTATACATTATATAATAAAATGACTTTAATATATATGAGTTCTCCAAATATTAATTGACAAAATAGATACATATTTGAATCCTGTGCTACTAGTTAGGCAACAACTTCTTCAAGGACACTACTGTCATCCATATAAGTCACTCAAACTCAAAATCTTAGGGTCATTGGCTACGTAGTCCACTCTCTGATTGTTTACTCCCAGTCTGTGTGTATAACCACATAGCGTCAAGTTTCCAATTTTTATTCTGTATTGTCAAACTCGTCTCTTGTTTTCTAAGCCCATAAACTTTTTTCTAAGCCTATCCACCATTCTGCTATTCTGCCTAAATATTCAACAGGCTCTTTATATCTTATCAATATGTCCTTAGTGCAATTCATTTCTCATTATAATGAGTCATCTATAAAACATCGCCTTTGCATATTGTTAATATTAATGTCAATAGGAAATACCAGAATTTGGAGAAATACATAGCTCATATAAGTGAAATTCCAATTATATCACATTTCACTGGTGTGATTGAACTTCTGTGAACCTTACTTTTCTCAACATTGCCTTCAATAAATAGTACACCCCTAGAAGTAACCATGCTTCAAATATATAAAATAGTACAATAAATGAGATAATTTTTGCAATTTATTATATTAAAAACTTATGTGAGAATCTACACTTAAAAGTCAGTATAACCATATGGATCTCATTGAAGAGTTGTGAATATTTAACAGGAAAATATGACTAATAAATTTAGCATAATGCCCAACACTAAGTACTGACTAACAATAACTATATTATCTTTCTAAAAAAAAGATAAAAATGTTAAGATGTGTGCATTACAGAAACAATATTCTCCTTTACTCTGCGAAGAACTTTAAACCACCACTAATCTTGTAAATAACAAATTAAAAAAAGTAGACTAAATACATTACTGTAGATGCATGATATCCATGTATTAGACACTGTAGTTAATTTCTAAATTCAAAATTCCTTTGATTTATTCATATGTTAATGCCTTTCATTCTACTCCTGATCTTTTTGGAAATGTTATTTAGAGAAATATTTTAAATATCAATGATCAAAAAAATATGCATTATTTTGCTTTTCATGAGAAAAGCAACTCATCAATTTTACTGTAATTTTTAAAATTAATAATAAATAATAATAAAGGCCCTCCCGTTGTTCATCGATTTGCTCGAGCAGGCCCAGTAACGTCTCCATTGGAGATTTTGTTGTTACTGTGTTTGGCATATCAAATACATCACGGGTGGCTTGCCAGGCTCTGCTGTGTGGGCGAGATACTCTCGGTAGCTTTCCGGGCTCTCCGAGAGGGGCGGAGGAATCGAACTCGGGTTGGCCATGTTGGCTGCGTGCAAGGCAAACGCCCTACTGCTGTGCTATCGCTCCAGCCCTATAAAAACTAATATGCTTGATATTCCAAACGTTTGTTTCATACAGTTCACTTTCACAAAATTCTTCAGACTTCATTGTTTTGTTATGCATTGTTTTTCCTCTGTCTCCTGTTGTTAAGTGATCTGCAGGTCTTTACCAAAGGAGTGTGTTTTCAGAACTGAACCTGATATCTTAATACTGTGCTAAAAGCATTTTGATAATTATCAACCAATACCAATATTCCATTTCTGACATTAAAATATCAAGGTATCTTTTAGGGATATTATCTAGCAACATAATTTTAGACCAATCTTTTTTGTTGTTTTTGTTGTTTTGTTTTACAACCATTCCTGGAGGTGCTTAGGGGTCACAACTGGTGGACACAGGAATCAAATGGGGTGTTGGATAACGAATGGGAGCAGGTTTGCTGCATGGAAGGCAAGAGCCCAACACACTATATTATCTCTCTGGCCCAGTTTTAGCTGATTCTTAATTTGTGGTATACTATGTAATACATAAAATTATTGATTGTTTTTATGGAAAATAATTTGTAATACACAGATTGTGGTAACACGTGATAGTAGGTCATAATTCCCTCTCATTTAGTTTGAAATCACCTTTTCTCTCTGTTGTGTAACCGTAGAAGTTTGATATGCAATCTTATTTTTATTACTCTTAGAATATTTTGACTTTATGTCCTCAGTTTATTTTTAGAAACCATTACTCTTTACTTTGTTTCATAACATGATAACAATTTTATGTAAGTTATTAACGCAAAATATAGTAGTTTTCAAAATAAAAACCAGAAGAATTTTTGTCATTCTGAATGTGCTCATTTAAATCTAACATAAAAACTTCTTGCTCACAATATATAAGTTTATATCTGAATGTTTCAGTAGTGAAATTGCAATCTATAAAACCATTTAAAACTTTTCAAAAGTAAGAGACACAGTTCTAGTTACAATAGGATTATGACCACTTGACCATTTTGAGTCTAAGATCACAACAAGAAATCTTTTTTTTAATTTATTTATATTTAAATTTTTATCAGGTAGTTCACAATATTTGATTACATTTAATATTCAAACACCAATCCCATCACCATTACACCTTCCCACCACCAAATTGGGGATGTTTTCATCTCAAGCCCCGATCCCTGTCACAAAGTACAACCGAAATAATATATTTTGTATGGTCTGTTATGAAGAATCGCTGAAAGTGATTGCAAAAAAGTATTCATACAGGAAACAGTATAAAGATTATTCTATTTTGGCAGGAGACATTTAGACATTCTTTAGGATATCACTAAGATGTTGTTAAAGGTTGAATGATGTGAGTTTCTGTATTATATATATATATATGAAAATATGTATATATGCATATATATATTTTCCTCTATGATTTGTTGCTTACTGTCTGAACCCCATCAAATATGGCATGGTAATTATGGAGAATGGGTAGGGAGTGTCCTATGATGTGTTGCATGGCAAATGCGGCCACAAGGTCCGAGAATATGTTCACTCATGCTCATGCGTGAGGCTCAGCCTGAGCGTGTGGGAGCAGCCTTGAGCATGGCAGTGGTTGGGTTCTGAACTTTTTCCACTGCTGGGGCTGGGTCCCTTGGGGCGGGGAGTGCTCTCACTCGCCCCCCCTCTGGGGCGCCCTGAATGAAAAAGTCTGGCACGGAGTCCAGTGGCATGACTATGGCAGGCTTCATGTTAATGCTCCCTTCTGGGAGAAAGAGCAGTGTGATCTTAAGGAGGAGTCTTCATGTAGAATACAACAAGAAATCTTCAAAAGATTTTCAAAGTATTATTTCAAAAACTTTCTTTTTAATACTGTCCTGAATACTGAAAGAGTTATACTACAATGAAGGAATTATCAGAGAATCAATTGGTTTCACCATTCAAATTATCCAAAACAAACAAAGCAATAAAATCTATAGTGCAGAGAAAAGAAGGGCATTCCTATGGGACAATATATAGTACTGAAGATAGATCTACATTAATTTGTATGCATGGCAAGTGCTTTACTTTCTCTACTATTACTCCAGTCCTTATTTATGTAATTTATTCATTACTCAGTTTTATTATCGTATATATTATTATACTGGTTAATCAAGCATAAATTTCAAGAATACATCGAATTCTTAAGTGGTGGTTGCATTGCAAGCACAATATAGGATGAATGTTATGTTAACAGGTTATATCAAATTGAAAACTTAGAAGCGTAATTAAAAATTTAGAACTTACAGGGTTGTAAGTTGGAGGTTAGTTCAGTGAGTAGTTTGTTTGTTCTGCATGTGGCTCACCTGGGTTCCATCCCTGGCACCACATATGCTCCCTTAAGCCTCCATTAGTGAGCACAGAGCCAAGAGTGAACCATGCGTGCTATTAGATGAAGCCCAAAAATTAAATATTAAAAACTTAGAATTGTTTATTTTGCTTAGAATTTTCCACTTCTGTACATTGCCATTTTTCCACCTTTATAACTTATTAATTATGTCACTCCACCAAAGATTCTCTAATGAGAACAAGAGCCCTGAAGTAACAAAATATATGTTATTCAGTAAAACTCACCTTCAAAATTTAAAATTTAAAGAAATATCAGAAAATGTAGTCTTAGTTTTTACAGTAGCTTTGTGTTGGTTCTCCATGATTTAATTTTTTTAGGTGAATTGTCAGGAATTTCCATGGCAATTTCATTTCTCAGATAGATTCATTCAGCACCGGGACCAAACTAATTCCTTTTGATTAAATAATTTTCATCATTTTAGTGTTATTGAAATAATAACAGGGTGATTTAGATAATTAAATAGTTCACAGAAATTTAAGCTGAACTAGATCTTTGTGATTTCCGGATAGGTAGTTAAGAGAAGACTGGTAAAATATCATCCTGATAATAATACAATATAGCTAGCAAACAATGCTACCATTGTAAGAAAATATCTATTATTTCTTCCAATAAACTTCAGGGGAAAAATACCAGATTACATATGGAATGATTGAACTCTTATTGCACCTTTTCCCCAGACAAATCACATCACTAAATACGAATAAACACAAAATTCTCATGAATATATATATGGCACTTCCTAGTAGACAGCAAACAAAAGCATGTGGCTACTGAAAATAGCCCTGGCTCTGGCTAAAACAAGTCCCTAAATGCTATGGTAAACTTAAGGAATGATTGTAATCTTAAAGTATTTCCCACAGAAGTACTGCATTATTCCACAATAAAGCATAGCTCTATTAGGTAAAGTGCTCCACAATATAGAAAACTTTAATAACATCTAAAATGGAAAAGTCGGATTTCAACTAAGACCCCGCTCACCTTGATGTTTAAATCTTTTCTAACTCAGAGTTAGACAAATCTCAAGAAAGAGAAAAGAATAAAAGAATTCAGTCTATAACGTGGTAGGGAAACAGAAACATTGATATGAAATACAAACGGGATGAATCTAAGAAGTGGGGTACTGTGAAAAAAAAAGAAGAAAAAGGATAAGAAAACTCATAGATGCTAAAAAAATGCAAGGAATAATAAAAATATTCCCCAAAAGCTTCCCCCCGAAAAATCTAGGGAGAACTTATGTTTAACTTTTAAAGAATCAAAGAATAAAAAATAAGAACAAAACAGACTTTAATATGAAGAAATAAACTGGAAACCAATCAAAACTCTGCCAGAATTATTAAATTATGTAATTAGTAATTAAAATAAGCTGTTAAATAATGGAATAAAACAAGCAACATAAGTTTTAAGGACAAAAAATTACAAGTTACCATATAAAGTAGATTCTTCTTTCCTTTTCAGATGGCCATATGAGGTTTATTATTCAAGATAACTTTTTATAATAAGATCTATATATTTAGGCTGCCAAAAACAAGAAAGACAAAAATGATTGTCTGTACTTTCAATGCACGTATGCTGGCATCAGATGAATCCATCACGGACCTGATGGTACAAGTGTGAAAGATCAAGTACGACATCATTGTTCTGACCGGGACAAGAAGGCATCAATCACATCACACCGTTTTCAACACTGGAGAAGAACTGTTCCTCGGAACATGTGAAAAAAGAGGCGCCAGAGGTGTCTGTGTCCTTGTCAACACGAACTTGTCCATGAGCACTGATTCATTCAAATGCCTAATAACCCAAATCATACAATTACACTCGCATAGATGTGGCTCACTCCGGGCAATTTCTATCTTTGTTGTCTACATACCAACATCCAATTATGATGAAGCAGAAATTGAGAAGTTCTACATGGAGCTGGAAAAGTTCTATAAAGAAGACCACACCTTCTACAAGAACATTGTTGGTGATTTTAATGCCAAGATAGGACCGAGAAGATCAGCTGAAGAACTCCACATTGGGACCCATGGCCTAGAATGGAATGAACAGGTTGAGAGACTGAGTTTATCATGTCAACCAATACCATACATGGTAACTCACAGTTCCAGAAGGCCGAATCTAAATGCTGGACATGGGAGTCTCCTGGTGGACGGTTCCACAATGAAATTGAGCACATCATAATCAATCGACGGTTTTGCCTGACAGATGGTGGCCATTGTCCCAAAATTACAAACGGGATCAGAATATCGTCTCCTTTGTGAAAAATTCTGTTTCATAGAGCAGGGAGAAAGGCTGCAAAGTTTAAGAAGAGAACTCCCAGAACGACCACCAAACAGGAGCTCTTTGGCACTATTGCTGCAACATGGGAAGATGCTGTCATTGACAACATTGACAAAGAATACTATTGACTGTTTCAGCAACTCTATGATTGTGCAAGGAACACAAAGAGAGATATAGCCACAAAAAGTCACCTGCCTTCAAAAACTCTTGAGCTTTTTTGCCAACGTGGCTTGGCGCATGCCTCAGGCAATCACAAGCGAACTTCTGATCTCACAAAGCAGTGCAGAGATGTGATAAAGGAAGACCTCAAAGAGCAAAGAGCATCAGTGCTGGTAGATGTGGCAGAAGCCAGGAAAAGCATTCGTTTAACACCCGCCTGTCCTTCACCAACTACAAGACAAAGATGACTGCCCTCCAACATCCTGATGGATCTATCATATCTTCCAGAAGGGCAATGGAGATTATCCATGACTTCTACTTAGATCTATTTAATAGCCAGGTCCAACTGCCCACATACCAAATTCCACAGGATAGAAATGTCGTTCCCAATATTCTCCCTTCCGAAATCCAACATGCCATTTTATCGGTAAAGAAACGAACAGCACCTGGCCCAGACAAGGTCAAACCTAAACACCTGAAGAACCTGCCATCGGTATTCATCAATATAGTGGCTCGGCTCTTCACATGCTACCTGTCTGAATGAAAGATTCTGTCCCAATGGAAAACCAGCAGAACTGTACTACTGTACAATTAGGGAGACATCCATGACATTGGCAACTATCGCCCAATTTGCCTATTGTCTGTCATCTAAAAGGTGTTCACTCGAGTCATCCTGAATAGGATTGGCAGAACACTAGATCAAGGACAACCATATGAGCAAGCTGGGTTCCACAAAGGATTCAGCACAATCAACCATATCCACACGATAACCAAGCTCATTGAGGTTTCTTGGGAGTTCAAGATGCCGCTGAATACTGTTTATTGATTTAAAGGCCTTTGTTTCTGTTGAGACAGAAGCGGTCATCGAAGCACTAGTCAAACAGGGCATTCAAACTCAAAAATCAGGATCCTCCGTGAGCTGCATTACAGATTCACTACCAGGATCTCACCATTCTACAAAGAAGTGATCATCAATGTAAAGAGAGGGCTTTGGCAGGGTGATACTATTTCAGAGAAACTCTTCAGTGCCACCCTCAAGAATGTCTTGCAACAACTGGAATGGGAAGAAATTGGAGTAATGATAGACTATCGGCAACTATATCACCTCCACTTTGCTGATGACATTGTTCTACTAACACCAAACATTAGTAGCCAAGCGGCACAAATGTTGTCCAACTTCGACCATGAGTGTGGAAAGGTTGGACTACAGCTGAACCTCATGAAGAAATTGTTTATGAGAAACGGTCTCATTCATGACGCTCCATTCACTCTCAATGGAACAACCATCTCCGAATGCAACAGTTATGTGTACCTAGGTCGAGAAGTCAACAAGACGAATGACCTGGCACCTGAGTTGCTCAGGAGGAAGAGAACAGCTTGAAACACCTTCAAGAGCATCAAAGAAATAGTTAAGAGGATGAAGAACCTCCAGCTCCAGGCACATCTCTTCGATTCCTCCGTTCTTCCTGCATTAATACATGCCTCAGAGATCTGGGCCCTACGAAAACAGGATGAGAATGCTATTTGAGTCTCCCAAGAGGAATCAAAAGAGCTATGCTTGGAATATCATGTTTCATTCAAATGAAAAAGAATCTGGAGTTCCGACTTCCATTGACGGTTAAGAATCAGGGACGCTGTCTCATTTGCCAAAGCGTCAAAAATCAGATGGGCTGGATATGTAATGAGATTTGGAGACAGCCGCTGGACTAGAGTCATTACTGACTGGATTCCGCACGACATCAAAAGACTGTGTGCCCGCCCACCTACGAGATGGTCAGACTTCTTCGTCAAGATCCTGAAAGATCGGTTTGAGGCTCTTCATGTTCCTAGAATGAACAGACGCCATTTGGCTACACTAGCACTCGACAGGGATGAATGGAGACGTTACTGGCACCCATTCGAGTGAATCAATGAGTAACGGGATGTCAAGTAATCAAGTGATATGTTTAGGTATAATAACTAAAAGAATACATCAAGGGTAGCTTTCCAGGCTTTGCTGTGTGGGCGGGATACTCTCAGTAGCTTGCCTGGCTCTCCGAGAGGGGCGGAGGAATCGAACAAGGATCAGCCGCATGCAAGGCAAATGCCCTACCCACTGTGCTATCACTCCAGCAAGTAAATAATTTATAGTTTAATCTTTTGACATATGTACATATATATTAATACATTAGAGTTAGAATAGTGAATATATTATAAAATATTGAAGTTTTACCATCTCTTAGTAATATTCTCTTTTTTCCCTCTTCTCTTTCTTCTAACCTTTGAATAACCACTTATTTACTTATAATCTAAAACTGAAATATGTTAGATATATATTAGAGGAGTAAGGCACTTGCCTTGTATGTAACCCACCCCAGTTTAATTGTTGATAACACATATAGTTCACCACCAGGAATAATGCATGAGCTATATATATATATATGTGTGTGTGTATAAAAGCTACCCGTGATGTATTCAATATGCCAAATACAGTAACAACAAGTCTCACAATGGAGAAGTTACTAGGCCCACTCGAGCAAATCGATGAACAACAGGAGGACCATGACCGAAGACCGTGATATATGTGTGTGTGTATGTATGTATATATGTGTGTAAATATATATAAAATATATACGTGAATGTGTATATGTATACATATACATATATGCATGTATATATATATGATTATATATAAACATATGAACAAAAACATATGTATAATTTAAAACTTTTGATTTTCTAGAGTTAGATACGGATTAAAATACAGTCTTTTTTTGCTTGTCACTTTCACTAAATATAGCTACTTTATAATCCATCCATGATATTCATATGTGAATAGTTCATTCTTATCATTGCACAGGCATACTTCTTATATTCATCATGTATGTAATTTTATATTTTTGTTTATATACTATCTATCCAACTGATATATTTGGCCACCACTGCTTTTCTAAACAAATATTTTTGTACTATATTTGTATAGCAATTCAAAAATCATCTAGTATTTATTGAAAAACATTACTGTACTTTTTAATCTTTTATGTCCTCTATATAAATATGTATGTGTGTTTTTATTTTTTTCATTTTCTATGACATATCCTACTATGATTTTAATCAGGATTCCCTTGAATTTGATTAATTTTAAGAGAATTAAAATCTTAGAAATACTGTCTTCTAACTTTTATCAAATTCGACTTATAAGCTTTTCTGTAATTTAGCTGTAAGTTTATTTTGAAATGCTATTCAACAGAGTAAGGAAGATTAAAAGTGATGTGTGTGTGTGTGTGTGTGTGTGTTTGTAGATAGCTTGCGTTCACAAGACTACCTTTGTGGTATAGTTTTATACCTCTTCAAAATATTTGTTGGTGCATGGTACCGCAAAAGATTGTATCCACAATGGATTTGGATTATGTTAAATGTTTCTAGTCCTATGTCTTTGTGAGGATCATATAATTTCCTTGTTTCAGTTTCTGGTCATGGTTAATTACATTGATTGATTTTTCAATGTAAAAGAAACCATGAATTCTGGGACAAATCCTTTATGATTAGGTTGTCATGTATTTTTATATCCTACTAGATTTAATGACTTAATTTTTGTTAAGAATTATTACATGTATGTGAGGCTATTCATTGGAGGGATATTCATCTGAAGTCTCTTTTTTGGCTCTAGTTAAGGAATTGCACAAATATTGAATTTATAGAGCATACTATAAAGCATGCATGTGTCTTCAATTTTTAAAAAAACATTTATTGGGACAGAAACATAACTCAACAGCTGAGCACGTGCTCTACATGCAGAAGCCTGGGCTACATCCTCCAACACTTTTAGAAGTGACCCCTCCAACCCCACTTCACAAATTCAGGAGTATTTTTTTCTTCAAAAATATATTTTTTGTTTGTTTCTTTTGGTAGAGACCATACCCAGAGATGCTCAGGGCTTATTCCACTACATACAAGACAACTGCTTTAAAGCTCCTTAAATTTTCTTTTTTTCTTGAGACATTTACAACAATTTCTCAATTAAATTCTCTGTGCTTGAAATAAGGGAGTAATGCCTTTAGGATTATCTATTAACTTAGAGGAAACCTTATTTATTGACTGAAATGTAGGAGATTGTCTTTCAAGGAATCTGGACTCTTCATCTGGTTGTTAAATTTATTGCCAAAAAGTTGCTCAGAATATACTATTATTCCTTAAATTGTTTGCTGTATTTATATTGATGACACCCCTCTAATCCCTGATACTAGGAATGTGTGCTGTTTTCTCTGAGCTTCCTGGATAGACCTATATCAATTTTATTAGTTGTTGTATAAAACCACTTTTGGTTACATTGATTTCTTTCCTGTTGTTTTTACAATCTTCTATTTTATTGATTTCTGTCCGTATTATTTTATTTCTGTGATTAATTTGAGTTGAATACATTTCTTTAGTTTCTTAGATAAAAAAAAATATGAACACTGTAAAATATGTGAGACTGTTTTGTCCTCATTTCTAGTATTGACTTTCAGTGTCCAGAATTTTGCCAAATTTCTGTTAATGTCATTTTTATAAATATTCTGTATGTATAAATACTCTATATATCTTCTCATTATATATTAGGTAAAGCTGTTTACTTTATAATTTTTTTTCAACTATCGGTTTATAATTTCAAATTACTATGTCTAGGGAATATAATTGGTTATATTTGGATACTTTAAAATATATTAACAATGTGGCTGGTGGCATGATGACCCAGGATTGATCCCCAGCACCACCTCTAGTCTTCTTCACACTGCCAGAAGGAATCCCTGAGCACAGAGCCAGGACCAATCCCTAAATACTGCAGAACATAGGCCCCAAATAAACAAAAATAAATTGATTTATTAGCATTGATATTATGGCTGGGGCGATAGCACAGAGGGTAGGGCATTTGCCTTGCACGCAGCTGACCTGGGTTGAATTCCTCCGTCCCTCTCAGAGAGCCTGGCAAGCTACTGAGAGTATCCCATCCGCACAGCAGAGCCTGGCAAGCTCCCGGTGGCATACTCGATATACCAAAAATAGTAACAACAAGTCTCACAGTGGAGATGTTACTGGTGCCCTCTCAAGCAAATTGATGACCAACAGGACAACAGTGCTGCAGTGCTACTCATAATTCTAGAACTTTCAAAGTAATCTGCTTGATAGCATAATATAGATTTAATTGACATAAAATATATTCTCTCCTGCACATATATATTTTAAATATATTACTGAAAAAATAACACATGTAAAAAGTTCTCTCAATTGTTTTGCCTCATCTATATTGTACAATATTTTATCAACATTTTATAAAATTGAAAAGTAAAATAATATCTACAAAATATCAGATTTTTAAATTTAGTGTTCACATTTTTAATTTGTGTTTTTTAAAAAAGAAATATATAGCAATTGCACTGATTTTAAAAATAAATAGCTAAATCTAATAATTGCTTTTCTGCAAATATATGTTGAGAATATGTGAATAAGCAAATAAAATTCTAATTATATACTATTATATAATTCTTTTAGTCAATTAATTTTAAAAAGAATAAATTAACATTCTGTGAAATAAAATTTAAAACCAGATTCTCAGAAAATTCTGTTGCATAAAATTTAAGAAATAACATCCTATGTTTAGACTTTATTACAAAGAATACAAATAAACTTATATGTTGCAGTATAAATTTCAAATGTCTTGAATAGCAATAAAAATATTAACAAATTATTGCAAAAATATCTAAAATTCATGATTTCCTTTTTTATTGGTATTTGGTTCTGTATATCATGCATTTTTTGAAAATGAACATCACTAATAAAAATAGCAATATAATAAAAGTTATAAAATAAATTGCAGACTATAAAATATAGACTATAACTATAAATCTAGTTAGGTTTTCAACAAATTGTTTTTAGGAAGCTTATTGCTTGAAATCATTCTTAACTCTGGTAAGATCCAAATATCAAATTCTTAACTAATGAACAAATTTTTGTTTATTGGTTTCTTTCTGCATATAAACAGTGATCAAAATTTATTAAGAAAGAGTATGATAGCTCCCAAGAGGTTGCATATTGAAAAATAAAAGTTACTATTAAGTAGCATTTTCTTGATGCTTAAGGATTTTTGAGACTAGAATAAGAGTTACCATGGGTACAATATTCACAAAAGAGTTTGATGGCTCTCTGGAGATTGCATAAAGGGAAATAAGCATTTTTATTAAGTAACATTTTCTTGAAATGTTTAAGGATGTTTGAGATAGAATAAGAATTACCAGGAGTACAATATTTGACATGAATTTTAAAATGGAAACTTAGAAACCATTAAAAAATGCTTTTAAAGATTATTTAGTATCTGCTTTGAAAGCTGAGGGATGAAAAAGTGTAGAATTATTAACCGCCCCCCCCCCCTTATAAGATATAAGCTATAAAAAGTGAACTCAATGGTTTCCCTTGGACCCTTAATAAAATGAGATTGCAGGACAAACTGACTTCCTCAAATATGGAGAACCGGGTGAATAATGAGGAAAACAGCAGAGGTTTGTATAAAGGGTAGGGTAAGTTCACCCCTCTTGTGAAACTGAGTTGATTCTGAACAAGTGTGAGAGCAAGAAACTACGAGTTTTATATTTAGGGGGACACTTCTGTTTTTATAGGTATTCCAAAAACTCAAACTGGTTTTCACTGAAAAAAAAAAAACCACATTAAAAAGTCCCCCTTTCTTACAAGAGGAAAGGAAGAAATGATTTTGAAATAGATCCATGACACTTCACACGGAAGATCTTAGCCTGCCTCTCAATGTAACAGGTTTCATCAGAGACCCTGCCTGCTCCGCTGATGAATAAATACTTCCATGACTTCTGCACTTTCAGTATGGGAGAAAAGAGTCCTTTAGCTCTTCCTAAGAAACACTATGAGGGTCAGAGACTAAAAGCATAAGCCTACCCAGAGAGTGACATCCAATCCCTGAATAGAGAATTTTTCCTCTTCTCTAAATCACACCTTTACATAAAAGGGGTTTCAATCCATTATAAAAGATAAAGCTGAAAGGGTCTAGCAGATAGTTCAGCAGGAAATGTGCTTGCCTTGTATGCGGGTCGCACAGGTTATTTCATCGGAACTCTGTATGGTCACCCCGATTCCTTGGCGAAGATCCCTGAACTTAGAGACAGGAGGAAGTCTGAGCACATCCAAGTGTGGCCCAAACTTGTCCACCTCCAAAAAGATGGAAGGAAGGAAGGAAGGAAGGAAGGAAGGAAGGAAGGAAGGAAGGAAGGAAGGAAGGAAGGAAGGAAGGAAGGAAGGAAGGAAGGAAGGAAGGAAGGAAGGGGAAAAGGAAAAATCGTAAGATCATGCTGGGCATTCAGAGATCTTTGAAAGTGTACTAGTCAAGGTGTGCTTATCGTGCTAATCCTGGCGCCATCCCCAGAACTACATATTGTTCCCTGAGCACTGCCAGGAGTGACCCCAGATCACAGAGCCGGGAATAAGCCCTGAGGACCTCTGGATGTATCTACAACACAAAAACAAAACAAAATTATATGGAAAGAATTGAAAAAAATCATGTGTTTTCTGAAAAGTGAAAAATGAAATTCCCTATATTAAAGAAGAAAACAAATCTAAGGTCTCGAGAGAAATAGGTAACATCTGATACCTAACCCTATAGCAGACACTCAGCACAGCCAATCTGCTATCTGCATTCACTTAAAACCTCACACTAAAGGCTTTGTGATCTGAGTTTTTATTTATCTACAGATCATGGCTAAGTATTTTCCAAAATGAATGACAGACATCAAACCACAGACCCAGAAATCTCAAAAAACACCACGCAGATTAACATGAACAAAATCAAATCCAGATACTTCATATTCAAACTGAAAAAAAAAGGCAAGACTAATTGACACTATTCAAAGAAGCCAGAGGAAATAAAAGTACCTTGAAAATCAGTAGAACACAGTTAAAATTTGGTCTCTGTACAGAAAACATGACATGCAAGCAAGAAGGGAATAAAGTAAAATTTGTTGTTGCACGTTAAAAAGTAAAAGCAACATTTATAATGTGATATCCAAATAACTATACTTATTAAATAAAGGAAACTAAAAAATTTCTCTTTCAGACAAAAGTTCATGAATTTTATTGCAGCAAACTTATCCTGTAAAAAATGTTAAAAGCTGTTCTTCAGAGAGAAGGAAATAATTGGCCAGATACTCAGATCACATCTATATAAATAAAGAAAAAATGTGAAAGAAATACATAGACATAAAATCATTACTTTATCACTGACAATCTATGATAACTACTTATTCAAATAATTGTAACACATAATAGTAGCACTGTAGCACTGTCCTCCCGTTGTTCATCAATTTACTCAAGCAGGCCCAGTAACGTCTCCATTTTGAGACTTGTTGTTACTGTGTTTGGCATGTTGAATATGGCACGGGTAGCTTCCCAGGCATTGCAGTGAAGTCAAGATACTCTCGGTAGCTTGCAAGGCTCTCCAAGAGGGGTGGAGGAATCAAACCCGGGTCAGCCAGCAGGCCTCGTGTAAAGCAAACACCCTATTGCTGTGCTATCACTCCAGCCCAACAAATAATAGTAATTGAGTGATTTTAGCATGTGGTTAACTGAAATCAATTACAAAACTTCCAAGACAAAACATAGGAATGGGAAATACTTTCTTAAAAGATAATGAACCTAAAGCCAATGAGTTATATTTGAAAGTCGATTTTCAAAGTCATCACTCTCACTGTCCTCCCGTTGTTCATTGATTTGTTCGAGCAGGTTCAGTAACGTCTCCATTGTGGGACTTGTTGTTACTGTTTTTGGCATATCGAATATATCACGAGGAGCTTGCCAGGCTTTGCCGTGGGAGCAAGATACTCTCCGTAGCTTGTTGGGCTCTCTGAGAGGGGAGGAGAATTGAACTCAGGTTGGCCATGTTGGCCACTTGCAAGTCAAATGCCCTGTCGCTGCACTATTGCTCCAGCTCATTCAAAGTAAATTACTTGTAAATATATATTTGAATGCAGACTTTTACAAAGTAGAAAGTAGACTTTTACTTGTAAAGGTATATTTCAAACTCTAAAGAAATAAGAAATAAAGAAATTCTTCTGGAAATAGAAGAATAATTTGGTTTGTTATAGCACTCTAGCACTGTCCTCCCGTTGTTCATTGAGTTGCTCAAGTGGGCGCAAGTAACATCTCCATTGTGGGACTTGTTGTTACTGTTTTTGGCATATCGAATACGCCATGGGGAGCTTGCCAGGTTCTGACGTGCGGGTGGGATACTCTCAGTAGCTTGTTGGGCTCTCTGAGAGGGGCGGAGAAATTGAACCCTAGTTGGCCGCCTGCAAGTCAAATGCCTTACCTGCTGTGCTATATTGTTCCAGCCCAATTGGTATGTTAGCAAAGAAAAAGATTAAATAATGTAAATATTCAATTAAGACCAGAAGGGAGCATGGAGAGATTGTATAGTGGGGAAGGTGCTTGCTTTGCACATGACTGAACCAACCATATTTGCACCAGTTGTTCACAGCACATTATTTACATTATGTTAAAATATTGAATCAATCCAAATGATTAAGGGAAGATTACAGTGTAAAGAACTATTCCATAAAGAAGAGCCCAAGGAGAGTAGTGAAGAGCAGGTTCTCCATTTCTCACTATTCTCAATTCCTAGTTCCATAACTAAGAGGTTGTGTCCCAGCCAGAAACAAATTAGTCTCAGTCTCGCAGTAATCATACCATCCAAGACACTGATTTTAATAGGATCAAAATGTGAGCAATTAATCTTACCAGACTTTTAAATAGAACAATGACGAGGCCTAGGTTCAATACCCAACACATCAAAATATTTTGTAGAAAAAATGAAATTAAAATAAAATAAAATAATACAGAAATGGCCTAGCAATGAAGGGGACTAACATCAGGTGTGTGATACCAATAGAAGTATGCTAAGATATAAGTTTAGAAGGTAAATAAAGAGAAAGAATCTGGCTAAAACCACAGTCTTGCTTAATAGCAGGAAAATCATATTCAAGCATTAATCTGGACTATCTACTTAGATAACACGAGAAGATAGTGGATTTTACTGAGCATATCCAAGTCAGTAACAAATAATGCAACAACCAAATCAAAACAATGAAAATCTTTCCAGGAAGAAATCAATATCCAGTGTTGCTACAAGTTATTACCTGAAATATTCAGATGTCAACAAGTGGTTGTGTAAAGAAATGGAAAAGGGGGGCTAGGAGCGACAGCACAGTGGGTAGGGCATTTGCCTTACTCGAAGCCGACCCAAGTTCAATTCCCAGTATCCCATATGGTCCCCCGAACACAGCCAGAAGTAATTCCTGAGTGCATGAGCCAGGAGTAAACCCTGTACATCGCCAGGAATGACCCAAAGAAAGAAAAATAAAAAGAAAGAAAAAAATAGAAATGGAAAAATGGTGTTCATTACACAGGAGGAAAAAGTTGTCATAAATTTCCTTTGAGGGAGTCATCTTGCTGAAGTTTTAATCCACTGTAGCACAGCAGCACTGATCTCCTGTTATTCATCGATTTGCTTGAGTGGGAACCAGTAATGTCTCCATTGTGAGACTGGTTGTTACTGTTTTTGGCATATCGAATATGCCACAGAGAGCTTGCCAGGTTCTGCTGTGTGGGCGGGATATACTCTGGCTCTCCGAGAGGCACGGAGTAATTCACTATTATAAGTAATTTCTTTTTAATTTATAAGTCTAAAGGAATTGTACTAAAAGGATGCTTAAAGAATAAAAGTAGGATCAAAATGAATGGAAGATGAATAATAGGAACATATTAAAAATTTTGTCACTGGAGGTATTCAGGATGGAATGTTATCAAACAAGTGTATTACATACATGAGACCCTCAAAGTTTTAAAACTTTTTGTACTTCCACCCTCACTCCCATTATATCTGACAGTGTGAGTAAGATCAGGTAATGCCAGGGACTGAAGCCAGGACCTTTGAAAATGAAATTTTTGAAATAAAAAATATGACTGAAATGAAAACCTTAGTAAACTCAACAGTAAATCTGAGTTGGCAGAAGAATTAACTCGCTTTCTGACAGATCAACAAAATTATGCAATTAAAAAAATGAGCAGAGCCTTAGGAAATGTGGAGATCATTAAATGCAACAAAATATACCTAATTAGAGTACCAGAATTATAGAATAAGAAGGAGTAAACAATTTTGAAAAATAGCAACCGAAAACTTCTCAAATTTAATGACAATCTATTAAGATTAATTTCAAGGAAGATTAATTTCCAGAAATAATAAAGACAACCCACAGAACTCTTATTGTCAATAAAGAATTTATATTTAGAAAATGTAAATTTTTAAAATATGCATTACTTTTATGTGCTTTCAACTCAGTGATAGAATTATAAATAAGATAATTAAAATATGAAAAATGATTTTTTTCTCCATAAGATAAACAAATGTGGCAAATAAGCACCTAGAATGAAACCAAATATCACAAGTAATCCATGAGATGCAAATCAGAACCACAGTGAGACACCATTCATACCCATTAGGATAACTAAAAAAACAAACAATTTGTAAGGCACATAATAAAGGGACAAGTAAGATATACAGGGATTAGGGCAAGTGCAAGACCCTGATAGATTCCTGGCACCACAAACGATAGGTGTGCACCGGAGGCCCCAGATTATAGCTGGATAGTGGCCACAATGACCCCCAAGCACTGTAGTGGTGCTCCTGATGTCATTACCATCAAAGTACCTGAATAATATTACATACTAACATTTTATCCTCTAGCCAAATTTGACAAGGATCACTAGGAGTGGCTTCTTGGTCTCCTGAATGCTACATAGAAATTTCACTATGCCCTTTATAATGGCAGATAATAAAAATTTTTGTTGATTTAGTAAGGACATACAATCTTCATATACTGATAGACATGATGTAAAATAATACCAATAACTTAGAAAATATTGTAATCTCACACAATGGCCCAAAATGGAATAACCTAAACATCCAATTGTTGGTGAATAGATAAACAGAATATAGCATATCAATCCTTCATTATTGAAAGGAATGAAATTCAGATAGCTACTATTACATATTTAAATCCTGAAAATATTTTGCTAGTGAAATAATACCATCACAAAGGACTTCTACACAATTAAATTCTATAGTTCCCACTATGCTGTATGTCAAAAAGGTTAAAAGTAGACCATTATATAAAGATAGCAAGAATATTAATGGTTACCTATATAGAGAGAAGAGCAATAAGTTCTACTAGATATAGGGTGAGAAAAGTATTACAAAGTTTGATCTCTGTGAACATATTTAAAATTTGTGAAGACATCTATGTTCTTTTTTGTTGTTGTTGTTTTTGTTTTTGCTTTTTGGGTCACACCTGGAGATGTACAGGAGTTACTCCTGGTTCATGCATACAGGGCAGTGCTAGGGGACCATATGGGATGCTGGGAATCGAACCCGGGTCGGCTACATGCAAGGCAAATGCCCTACCCCCTGTGCTATTGCTCCAGCCCCAATTTATGTTCTATTTATTCCAAACTCTATTAGTTAATATAAAAGCTAAAAAGTCTCTATTAAGAAATCAAGTATCAAGATCTTGAGAGACAGCACATGGTTAAGGTGCATGCCTTTCATCTGGGCAGCCCAACTTGAATCCTTGGCTCCATCTGATCTCCCAGACCCTGGTAAACATTTGTACTGTTAGGCCAAACAGTAGGATTTGGATTTACAAATTTGTTCAAAAATTTAACCATATCTTTGAGATGTGGAAAAGATACTTACAGAGGTAATTAAAATGCACAATGAATGTGAACAATAAACAATATCCTTGGGCCTTGGCATTGAACTGCTGGTTGGTTGGCCAAGAATCCATGAAAGTGGACCATGGGCCTATAAATCATAACTTTGGATGTTGCACCACAAATAAAATAATTATCTGCAAGGTATGAGACACTGTAATTTATGTGGGCTTTGAATCCTAGAATGCTATCAAAATATAATGAATACAATGTCATGGTGACTATTATCTTTGACTACTCAAAATCACTTTCTTCTTTTCTGTTATGACACTCCTTACCAATTATTATCACATACTTTGTCATTATTATTAATAATAACCCACATAAGACTATAGTTTGGTAAACATGTGCATATGTACACATATGCACGTGCACATGTCCTTACTTAATTAAATGGATAAATTTTAGGAACTTGTAGCTTTAAAAGAAAGGGCATTTAAGAAAACCAGGTCTCCTCAATGTTCTTTTATTCAGTTACAAGCAGATTTTTTTCATCAACTTAAAACAAAATGACATTGAAGAAAAGGACATCACTGCACTTTGTGTGCATAACACAGATAAGTTGAAACCTTTCTCAAGGGTCTTTCAGCTAAAATGTTGTCATCATAAATAAATCTTATTATAGAATATATAAAAAGTGACCACCAAAAAGACAGAAGTCATGTCCTTAACATATACTTAAGTATATAAGAATTAAACATGTAGGCAAGCAAAATAGATATGAGAATTCCAGAAATTACTTTTGATGTACATTTGATTTCCTAACATCGCAAGAGCTATACCCCGTTTTTTGACTTTTTTCTTATGCCCTGTACACATCTATGAAGATATAACAGAGAGAGAGAGAGAGAGAGAGAGAGAGAGAGAGAGAGAGAGAGAGAAATAAGCATCGCGTGCTCAGTTGAGTGGCAGAGTAGTTAGCAGTTCATGGAACATGAGTGGCAGAGTAGTTAGCAGTTCATGGAATATAAATGATTAACCATTAGAATTACAGTGTTCCTTTTTAAGGTTAGCACTATGTAAGTTATCTAAAGGGAAGTAATAAATAAGTGTTGATCTCACTCTCCAAGAATTCTGCTTCTTGTTAGGTACATAAGAATATATATAACAAAGGATAATATAATTCAGAACACTTCAAAGGGTTTTGTATGAGGAAATATAGACTACTTAGGTTAAAGACTATGCTTAGTGAGATTACCATCTTAATAAATATTTGCTAGTAAGTTTTAAGATCTGTACAATAGTCCATTGTATTAGCTGCTCTACCCTGGTTTGGTAAGTCAATTCTTCCTTCATTCAGACCATTTTAGTTGTGTTTCTTCTAGTGCAGAATTTATCAGTTTCAGCACTGTAGACATTTGAAGCCAGATAATTCTCTACTTGGGTAAAAAACTCCCCTTTGCACTGTAGAAGGCTTTGCAGTTTCGCTCACCTCTACCCACTAGGTGTCAATAGAATACCCTTCCCTGCGTGTAACAAAATGCTTTCAGATATTATCAAATATTTCCCTGGGGAGACAAAATTCATTCCTCATTGTGAGCCACTTCTCTGTGAAAAAAATATATTTACATCACTTTCCTCATTACAAAAGTAAAATAACTGTATACTTTAAATTCCTGAAAATAAAGACAACTAAAATGGAGAAGGGACAAGCCAGTATTTTATCAAAACACAGTCATTTAAAATGCTTAATTACTTTTTAGTGTACTTCACTTAAATAATTAGGTTAAATAATTTGTAGTCATGTATTAGCTTTTAATTTTTTTCAATATCCATAGGAGGATTTCTTCATGTTGTCAAATACACTTAAAATTGTGAAAGTGTGAAATTTTATGCCCGTGGAGTGTTCAAATGCATGGCAGGTTTATTTTCCTCTATTTCTTTCTAACGCCCCCCCTGCCCCCCCCCGCCGGCTATTTTTTTTTTTTTCAATTTAAGAGAACCTCCTGAGCCCATGTAAAACTTTAGTGGATGGTATAATAAGCTCTTTGTCTAATAAGAAAATGATTCTACACAAAGACCTTTTCATCATTTTATTTAGTGAAGAACATATGGAGTCAACCAATTGGTCCGGTAGTGAATCAATGAATAGTTTTTTCAATTTTCTGTTGCATCATTTAGGCAGATCTCATATAAAAATGTTTCAAAGACAATTTTTTTATTTAACCTCAAATATAAACCTAGTTTTTAGTTCATTAATGGGATAAACTACACTAGTTTAAAACTAAGCATGGAGTAACTTTGATTTATTTATGCCGTAGTGCAGGGATTTGGATTTACAAATTTATTCAAGAATTTAACCCTACCTTTGAGATGTGGAAAAGATATAAGAAAGTTACAGAGGTAACTAAAATGCACAATGAATGTGAACAATAACCACGGATAACATGAAAAATGCAATGAAATTTTAGAAGTAAAAAAAGCTAGAGATATAGCTAAGTAGATATGGTTCACATGTTAGACCATTTTGAAAACTAGATTTTATTCAGAGTACCATCAGGGATGACCCTCAACTATGGAGCTTGGAATAAAATCTTAGCACTGTCAGGTGGGACTCCAAATCAAAATAAATAAACAAAAACAATTAAGTTATCAAACAGAGAGTAGTAGAATATCTGGAAACAGGTCTGGATGAGGGAATAATACTACGGCACATCTTAAAGAATTATCTCATTCAGAAACACCTCACTAAGTAAGGAAAAAGGAAACATTCAACAACAAAGAAATGACTTGAGGATGGAAGAAGGGACTTAAGTAGTAAGTACTGAATATCATTAAGAAAGTCTGCTATTCAAGCTTAATATTACTGGGAGTGAAGAAGACCAGAAGTTATTGATTATCATTTTATGGAGCTTTAACTTTTACTTCCATCATTTTAATACCCATATTTTAATTTAAATTAAGATTCATGATCATCCAAATATCAGAAACCTATAGTTATGAAGCAGAAATATTTGCACCACCAATAAGATGGGATTCAAATCAAGTTTTCATTATCTACTTGTCCTTAGTATTAGTGTACTTTGTTTAAATAATTAGGTGAAATAATTTGTAGTTATGCTTACCCTTTAGTTTTTGTTCAGTATTCATATGAGAATTCTTCATGTTACCAAATATATATCAATTATCTGGTGCTGCTTTTCAATAGTCAGATATTCTTTTACCTACATTCTTCTGAATATATTTAAAGTTCATTTTTGCAAGCCTTTCCAAATATGCTAACTCCCGAAACTCTGATTATCTACACAAATATTAGATTGTCACCAAAATGTTGCAGTACGTTTATGTATATTCGTGTCTGACCATGTTCCTCAACCATGCCTGACACATAGTAAATTTTGTGAACGAAAAAAAGTTCCCCACATATGCATAGACTAAAATAGAAACAAAATAAAATACCGAGACTTGTGATGTTCACCTCCCCCTAAATTGTTATCTGCCTCCAATTCAAGGTAAGAATAGAAATTTTTTAAATGTCTCTATTCAGTCCTTGCCTTCATGCATGGGCTCATTAGAATTCCTCAAACGCAGGGAAATGTTACTGAGGGCATGTTCTATAGGGAGGCAAGGGTGTTAAGTTTGCTTTAAGTGTTGGACTTCAAATTGGATTGATTTTTGTACTAATAGTGTAATTTCCAGGTATTTGTTTTAATAACAAACAGTACTTGAAATGACTGCTATTCAACAGTAAGTTTATAGCTAATTAGAGGAGCATCTCACTGATGCACGTTAATGAGGAGAGCTATTACTGATCCGAGTGTGAAAGTTTCAGAAATAACATCATAAAATGCAGTTTGCTTAGTTCTGTAAATATATGTTGTTTATTTTATTTACAACAGCCCATAGGTTACTCAAGTGCCTAATCTGCTGGAATATTAGGTGAAGTTAAAATCTTACTAACTTCAACTGCTACCAATGGCTCCATTGGCTATTAAACTTTTATTAAGAGTGGAGATAAAACAATTCTCTTTGGAGTAGGAATTAGAGTGCCTGCTGATTATCACTGGAGTGAATACCGATGAGACAATCAAAGAGACAGCCGTGTTCTCAAGGAAACCCTGACTGATCATGCCCAATGTGCACTGACCTTGCCCTTCCCATTCCAAGAGGTACTTCAGGTCACTTCACATAAATGGATAACAGAACAGCTAAATGTCCTGGAGTGAGTGCTGCAGTGTGTGCAGAGACAAAGGCCACTCTAGGGATGGGTGTCTGAATGTAAGTTTTGTCTTTAGGACAGAAAGCAGCCTCTGAGCCAGAGAGCCAAGCAGAGTCTTCCACAAAGAGATGTGAGCTTGAGGGAAAGTCACACAGTCTGAGCTTCTGTGGGGTTGGCACTGGGGAAAAGGGACAGTGAGCAAGCAAGGCAAGGGCGATCATGTTGGGAGAGATCCAAAAATTGGACAAACTACTTAGGGAAGAGTTAGCAGCTGTGAAGATAAAAGGAAGGTGATTTTTTTATAACCAAAACAAATAGTCATGACATTATCTAAAGAGAGGTCGTTTGAGTGGATTAATTGTTTACACTCCAGCAGTTCATTTTTCCAATTTATTGAGACGGATCTGATAGACTCGGTCAGTTGTTACGTCTTTGAAAATTAAAAAGGGGTATTCAAGTTTGTCACTATGCATTCAAAGGAAAAGTTAGCATGGATAAAAATTAGAATATTTGATTTCATGTGTGATGTTGATGTTTTGACATCAGATTTCAAAATGCACATTATCTGTAATTCTGGTCAGGTTAAGAATTTAGTCCATCCTATTGAATCAAAATCAATGGCCTGAGAAACCATACAGAAAAAAGAGCAGGAACCTTGAAGCTGAACAGTTCTGACCTTAAGTTTTAGCAATGTCACTTATTGGCTATGTGATTTTTTGGCAAGTTACCAAGGACATTCAATTCCTCATCGCATATTTGGGGCAATAATATGGACAGAAAGATGCTGTTTGTCTTAGACTAGTCATGATCACAATAAATTGCCACAGACATAAGCATTGTCTGTGCTTATAAACAACTGAGATTTGTTTCTCACGGTTTGGAAACTGGAACTTTAAGAAGGTGGTGATGGATTCCATGTCTGCTAACAGTCTGTTTCATCATTGGTAGCTGCCTCCTTCCACGATAAGGGAACAAGGGTGTCTTCCTGAGCCCCTTCTACAAGGACATTATCCTCAAACATGAGAATTATAATCAATATCCAATAACCTCCTAGTACCATCAAGTATACATATAGCATATGCTAAAAATTAAATAAGATTGAATAGTCCAGATAAGTATCTTAAATATTAAGGAAATTGAATAAGTCATGCTCATTAGTAGTGTCATTAATAAATTGTTATGCTCAATTTTAAAATGAAAAAATGCTAATTTATATAGTTATACTACACTGGGGAATGCAATTTATATCTACTTAGTATAAGAAAAGTCAATGAAAAGATGTAATGGAAAAAATGTTTAATAGTAATACTATAGTTTTGTACCCAATTTTGTAAATTTGAAAAAAATTTTAAAAATAAAATCAGATACAATTATTTTCTTCATAGAGAGCTTTTGTCTGGCTTATCACAAGATCTGGAAGACTGAATAATATTATTAAACTAGCTATAATTTTTAACTATCACACCTTCCTACTCCCCATAACCCATCAACCTTTGATGATGTTCCTACCTTACTCGACAAATAATTATAGAGCTCTGCTTTGGTAAAAATTCAATGCATTATTTCATGATATTTGTTAACTGGTGAAAATTAAAATAAGAAAGTACATGAGAAATTAAAGGTATAAATATAAATATAGAAATCACTTTGGAAATAAGTGAAGAGAAATGATACAAAAGTACTGAGTGAAGAGAAGGCCAACATCAGAACAAATAATAACAAGCCAATGAAACTGAACTAATGTTGAAATTTTAAAAATGTTTTGACAGCTCAGATTTGTGGGTAAAACAATCAATATTAATTGTATACACATGTTTAAAAGTCCACTAGAGAATAATTTAAGTGGGAAGAATTGTGAGTTTTTAATATTAAATTCCCATTCTGGCTACTGAGAAGAGAATGGGCAGGTGATATTTTGGCATAGGGAAATGAACTGGAAAGATGTAGACCCATTTAGATCTAATTTGCAAGCAAGGTTGGTAGGAATTACAGAAGCATGGTCTATATTGTAGGAACATAATGAAGCAGTTCTAACTATCAGAATATCCATAGCCTTGGAATATCTTCCCAGTTCAGTCTCCAGATTTTGTCTTTATCATACAATCATTCCTTTCTTATCCTTCTATACCTATTTTAACACCGGGTTAAAAATACAGAACCTAACCAATCTTGAATACAGTCTCTCTCAAGTGAGATGAATTTAAGCTCATTCACATTGTTCCATTATTGCTTCACTTCCATGGTGTTGGGGAATAGCAGGACCAATCTGTTGGTGCACACAAGTGTTCAAGATATACTCACGGTGGTGCTCAGCATGGTACTCATCTTGCAGCACCACAATCGTGCTGAGCCAAGGATCAAATTTAGAACTTTTAGCATGCAAAACAAACTGTCTCATTGAGTAATCTATTGAGTGCCCTATTCATTTTTATACTTTCAGAATGTACCAAGATTTCATTTTCCTAGCCCATAGCCTACCTAACAATTCCTCTTCTTAAACACTTCTCTGGTTTAAAAATACTGTAATATGTGGTGAAATTACTTGAAAATGGTAACCCTTTCATCCGGGCCTAATTTCATTTGTTTCACCTCCTACCATTTCTGTTAATCAGTGATTTGCTTCAATCATTTTAAACTAGTCACAATTCACACAGTGATGATATATTTCATCTTTTTTTCTCCCTTGTGATCTTTAATGCTTTTCCTTTGCATTTTTTTTGTGAATGATACTACCTGAGCTTTCAAGATCAAGTTCAAGCATAGCCTTCTATTTGAAAGTTTTCTATTCCTTTTCCATATAATCCTTCCTGCCACTATCTTTGTGACCTCACTTTGTGCAATATTTTTCAACTTCAGACATACTCTAAAATGATACTATATCCCGGATTATATTCTGAAAAAAATTAAATGGGGATGGAGGGATTATAGTATTTTAGTTAGAAATGAACTAAGGTGTTTCTCCATTTTTTTCTGATGTGATGAATTTTAATTTGTTTTTATTACTTTTTGTTGTTTACTATGTATTTCTTTGTTTATACAAATCAGAAAATACAATATAAGATTATATAAATCTTACACCTAAACCTAAATGAATGGCATGTTGGAATTCTGCACTATCTTTGTATTATCTAAGCACACTCAGAAACAAAATATTTTTCATAGAAACAAAAAATTGCTATACCTTTACTGCTTTCTGAGCAACTGCTATATTACTTAAGTGATCTAAGGCTCAATAGTGTCTTGTCTCCATTTACTTTATAAAACTGATTTAGAATTGTGCTTATCTCCAGTAATTTTTAATGAGTACAAAATAAAAATAAAGCACAAGATCTTGGGCCAAGTAGGCACTAGCTGTAAACTATATATTATAAAATAATTTTTTTATATAATCTGCAGTTCCACTAGGTTCTGAACACTTTAATTTGATTACCATGGCACCTGTCAAACAGGAAATAATCAGCAAATATTTGTGGGACAAATATTGAATGAAAGTATAGATTCTAATTTTTTTCCTTCTCACCTTAGATATGCTTCTCATAACATGACAGAAATAAATCCCTGTTGGTTGGTTTACTTCAGTGATCAGAATTCACCACAATATCACCAGTGCTTGCTCTCTTACTGAACTCTTCCCCACCTCAGACCTTGAAAAAAACTGCATTTCATCTATCATCCCAGATCCATGCCCTCTATTTATTCTGCTGCTCAAAAAGAAATCTAAACTGCACAAGTATTTTCTTTTAGCCAGCACATCTTTTGAAAGCCAAAACTCTTCTGTTGTTGAATTTCTCACTGTTTGCTCAATGAGAATTCTCAACGAGGTCCTTGATTAAGAATTTTTAAGAATATTGGACAATCCTTTGCAATTAAAATGAATAAGGTATAACTGTGACATATCTAGTTAATCTGGAGTCATAAAATTTGCAAAGCAGAAAAATTTAGCCACTTTGAATTAATTCAATAAAGTCATTGAATTTCAGGCTAAAAATATTCTTAAATTACACAGTCTGAATATTAAATTACTTAACCGGGGACACATACATGATGATTACTTTCAAAGTCATTTTTTCTTTCATTGTTCTCTATCCCGCTTTGCTTCACCATGTTGAGTGATCAAGACTATGTTCTATTTAATCCATTTCTTATTAATTTTTAAGGCGTCAAAAGCAGCATTCATCCTAAAAATACCTGCACACACACAGCAGATTTGTTATTCTATTCTGTGCTTATATTCTCTTATATACAGGCTCAAGCTCCATTCCTCTTGGAGAGCCTGGCAAGGTACTGACAGTATCCTGCCTGCACGGCAGAGCCTGACAAGCCCCCCGTGATGTATTTGATATGCCAAAAAACAGTAACAATAACAGGTCTCATTGCCCTGCCCCTGAAAGAGCCTCCAATATGGCAGCATTAGGAAAGACGAGCAAGGAGAGGCTGTTAAACTCTCAGGGCTGGGACAAATGAAGACATTACTGGCAACCGCTCAAGTAAATCGATAAATAACGGGATGACAGTGACACAGTGATACATTGGTTATATGCTTCCATGTCACCTAGTCATCATTAATTGAGACACTGATGTACTTATTTCAATTTTATTTATTTTTTTGCTTTTTAGGTCACACCCAGAGATGCACAGGGGTTATTCCTGGCTCATTCACTCAGGAATTACTCCTGGCGGTGTTAAGGGGACCATATGAGATGCTGGGAATCAAACCCGGGTTGACTGCGTGCAAGGAAAACTCCCTACCCACTGTGCTATGGCTCCAGCCTCTTCAATTTTATTTTTAATGATACACCTTACCTCCATAAATTAATTAATTTTATAATTTCTTTTCATCACACTCTGTGATGCTCAGGGATTCCTCCTGACTTGGCATTCAGGAGTTACTCCTGGTGATGCTCTGGGGACCAAATGGGATGCCAGGAATTGAACCCTGGTGGGCCACATGCAAGGCAAATGCCCTACCTGCTGTGCTATCACCTTGGCCCTACCTTCATAATTTTAAACCCTAAGATCAGATGACCACATCTACCTCCAAGTGTAATACAGTGAAAATTGTGCAGTTCAACCCTTATATAAATAAATAAAAATCATTTATTTTAATAAATATAAAAATTTTTAAATTTGAAAAACTGAACATATATATATATATTATTTTCCAGTTAAGTTAAAATCCATTTCAAAATAGTCAATACTAGTATTTGCATTCTACCATGACATGATCTGAAAGAGCAGTTAGCTTACATATAGCCAAGAAGTTGCTACTTTTTTAAAAATAGCTTTTAATCAATAAAAATAAAACTATCCTACAAAACAGGAGTATCTTCCCAGGTATATAAGAAGCTTCATGTCAGATGTAATATTAGCACAGTGGTAGGGCGTTTGCCTTGCACGCAGCCAACATGGCCAACCCGAGTTCAATTCCTCCGCCCCTCTCAGAGAGCCCGGCAAGCTACCGAGAGTATCTCGCCCACACGGCAGAGCCTGGCAAGCTCTCCGTGACATATTCGATATGCCAGACACAGTAACAACAAAGTCTCCAATGGAGACGTTACTGGGCCCGCTCGAGCAAATCGATGATCAATGGGAGGGCCTTTACTTAAAGTACTATGATTGAATCCAGCAGCTTTTGGCAGAAATGCATTTGAACTTTGCATTATGTTACCGGTGCTGGGCCACCCCAGGTGGGAAAAAATGTAAAGGTGTCGTCCCCCTGCCTATTCCCCCTGGCAGCTTGGTAGCTGTCATCTTCCAGAGGCCATTGGACAGTCAGGTGTGGGCTAGCAGTGATGAGACACACAGGATGAGGGTGGAGACGGCTCTTGTCCTCCCCCACCCCAATGAGACCTGGAGTCCCCGAGTTGCTGCCCGTGACCAGCCCCTCCAGCTACTTATTAAGCTGCTTAACTGCCATGATTGCAAGACACACAAAGGAATCTCAGAACCTAGCGGTTTTGGGCAGGAATCCCTCCAGACTTAATTATTAAAGCTTCAGAATTCCAAAATCATGTGTCTGCGACATCCTATGCTATTTATAATCAGCAATAGAAAACAAATTTTCTAATGTTGGTTTTTTGGCAGGTCTGAGAGTTGCCCAAATAATAATGGTATGTCTGGTGTCGAAATATTGAATGTAATCAAAGTAGAGAGAGAGTAATGTGGAAACCATCTGCCACCCAGGTAGGGGAGGGGGAAGGGAGGTATACCAGGGTTTTTGGTGGTGAAAAATGTGCACTGGTGAAGGGATGGGTGTTTCATCATTGTATGACTGAGACTTAAACCCTAAAGCTTTGTAACTGTTCTCACGGTGATTCAATAAATAAATTTATTAAAATAAAAAAATACAACGATTGAGAAAGCTTTTCAAACATGTAGGGAAGAAGAATATCTAAGAGTAGCATGGTTAATGTGTTTTGCTTAATTTCAAAATTTTCCAACGCTTGTTTTGATTTGTTTATTCTATTTATTTATTTATTTATTTATTTATTTATTCTGGGGTGGGGCTGGAACTCAAACCCAGGGCCTCACAATGCAAGGCAAGTGGTCTTCCATGAGTCAGATCCCAAGCTAGGTTTTTTGTCATATACTAGTCAAATTTTTTTTTCTAGTCAAATTCTTTAGATATGTTCCTTTATGGCAGCCTATGCTGTCTGATATTTGCATATAAGCAATAGACATATACTGCTGTGTTATAAAAAAGAACATATTTTCTACTACTCAATAGAAGTGATGAAAAGATCAAATCCTGGAGTATCCATGTCTCTTTCCTCAAAGTAAATAAACTGAGTTGCTCCCCCATTTAAGCATATTTCTACAAACAATTGATATACTGTAATATATGTAATATATGTTTTGGACAGAGCGATAGCACAATGGGTAGGGAGTTTGCCTTGCATACTGCCAACCCAAGTTCAATTCCTCCATCCGTCTCGAAGAGTATCCTGCCTGCACAGCAGAGCCTGGCAAGCTACCCATGGCATAGTTGATATGCAAAAAACAGTACCAACAAGTCTCACGATGAAGAAGTTACTGGTGTCCTCGTGAACAAATCGATAAACAATGAGATGATAGTGCTACAGTGCTAATATATGTTTCACTATAAAGACTGAAACTCCATGGGCCCCGAGCAATGATACAGTGGGTTGGTTGTTTGCCTTCCACATGGCCAACCCAGTTTGATCTCTGGCATCCCTTGAGCACCATTAGGAGTAATTCTTAGAGCAGTAATTCCTAGTTGTGACCCATAAAAGTCTAAATATAAACAAAAATAAGACACAGTTATGGTTTGCTAAGAACTTTTTACATGCAGATTTTGTTATGTCTGCATACTTATCCCCTCATTTTAAAACAATGCTCAGAGAAAATTTTCAATAAATGTTGCTTGACTTTCTATAAATCTTAACAGCACTTCTATCAACGCCTCTTTAATACTCTAATAATTCTGAAACAATAGAATATAATAATTAATTTGTCTTGTGGTTAATTGTGGCCCAAAATGAAATATTTCAATTTTGTCCATTTCCTTTTATCTTCCATTTGTTTCCAGGACCTTTCTTCTTAAACAACCTGTTCTTCGTGGGCTTCTATCTGTAGGTGTATATAACCAAGAACAGGTCACTAGTTCAGTTAAATTTTATGCTCCATTGTTAGGGGATAAATTAAAAACAATTTTATAATATAATAAGAATCCTTCTATTCAACCAAATAAATTCAGTTAGTTTCTGAAAATCTTATGTAATATTGGTGTAAAAATAATAAGTAAGCCTTCTTTGGCTAAATAAGAGCTAAAGCAGGAAAGCAATCAAGAGGCTTCTCTTTCTTTCCTGATTTTGACCATATCACTCCTCACCACAAGATCTTATTTTTCTTTATCTCTTTCTTCAGGGCCTGGTCTATAGAGGTCCCTTTTGTTTATCAGAATGATAAATTCTCTCCTACCCTTGCATTCTCCATGGACCCTCTATAAAATTACCACCTTTGGTTTTCCTTTGTTATGCATTTACACAGTATCTTCCTTAACATTTACATGATTAAATTCTCATGCTTATGCAAATAACCAATTAAACCTCCAGCTCTGTTTCTTCTTCTAAACTCTAGTATCAATTTCTTATGTACCTGCTGGGTGCCACCTCCACAGTCCATATGGAAATTCAAGTCTATTATGTAGAAAATGATCTTATCATTTTTCTATTCATGGCTTCCCTTCCTTTTGTGTTCTTCATTTTAGTTTATGGTACTATAATTCCACTAGTCAGTGAATTTTGCAGACATAAAAGCACTTTTCTCTTTTACTTGGTACCTAGATTACATCAGCTTTCAACCACTCTCCAAACCTGTGCTGTAACTAATCTCATCTTCCGTCTATATTTTTTTTCACAACATCCCTTTTCTAGTTTAGACTTAACCATTTCACAAAATTACTCTTGAAATATTCTCCAATCTATCTCTCATGTATATAATTCCAATATTTTATATTTAATTATTTAAAAACTCTTTGACTATAAGATTATTACACCAAGAAAATAATATGCTATAGGTTAGTTTTTACCTGTACCGGATAAACAAAGAACACAAGAAAAACAAAAATGATTCATTTAATCTAATTAGTTCAAGGAGTTGGGGCTTAGGGATTTTTTTTTAGTTTATTTTTTGTTGTTGTTGTTTGCTTATGCTCATACTCTGCAGTGATCAGGACTTACTCCTGGCTGTGTATTTGCAGGTTGTTTCTGATCATACTGAGGGGGCTATATATGGTATTTGGGGTTTATCTAATGTATTCTGTTACTAAGTTGTCAGAAAAGTACATTTCTTAGATCTTATGTCACTTGCTTGAAGACATAAATAAGTTCTAGTCAATGGAACAGAGGTTAGCCTCATGCAGATTCAGCCTAAACATCCCTCCATAGTCCTCTATTCTATATTTACTTTTCTATTTTTTCCATTGGGGCTGGAGCGATAGCACAGCGGTAGGGCGTTTGCTTTACAAGTGGCTAACATGGCCGACCCGAGTTCGATTCCTCCACCCCTCTCGGAGAGCCTGGCAAACTACCCATGACGTATTCGATATGCCAAACACAGTAACAACAAGTCTCATGATGGAGCCGTTACTGGGCCCGCTCTAGCAAATCGATTTTTTCCATGTCTCAACAAGGACAGATCTCAGGGACTACATGACAACACAGCACAAACTTCATCACAGTCTCTGTTGACCACAGCAAAGTTTCAAATGTATGAGAAAATGACTTTTTTGAATTGGCACTTGGCATTGTTTTAATTTCCAGAAAATTTTAACCTTAATTCTATATTCCTCCCCGTCCATATTCAGTATGCATATGATATACATTAGCTATCTACCTGTAGCACTGTAGCACTGTCCTCCCGTTGTTCATCGATTTGCTCAAGCGGGCATCAGTAACGTCTCCATTGTGAGACTTGTTACTGTTTTGGGCATATCGAATACGGGGAGCTTGCCAGGCTCTGCCATGCAGGCAGGATATTCTCAGAAGCTTGCCGGGCTCTCCGAGAAGGACGGAGGAATCGAACCCTGGTCGGCCACATGCGAGGAAAACGCCCTACCTGCTGTGCTATGGCTCCAGCCGCTAGCTATCTAACAACGAGGTCTAAAGGATCATCAGCAGAAAAATGTTTTACAGGGATTTGTTAACCTACAACAATGTTTGTAGGTTGGTTAAAAACTTCAGCAAAAGTAGGCATCAAGGTTTTTCAGAATCTAATAACATCTTTGTAAGATTCTGGCCCGGAAACATGTTTGTATATCTAAAGAAAGTGAGCATGAAAAAAACACGGCTAGACTCAGAGATTGAACACTGGATTCCTGGAATGAAAAAGAGATCCAGGACATTGGGGAGCAGGGAAAAGATTTTCTACTCCCCATCAGAATAACAGATATTATACACCCCCGCACCCACTGGCATATTTACTACTCTGCTTTTCAGCATTCACAAGACTCAGGCACAGGTGGAACAGAATCATAAAGACATTCTTGCAAAAGAGTAAACTGAGAAAAATAACACACTATGGAGGCAGAACAATTCTAAGTAGGAATATGCATTTGAAGATTGCATGCTGGAGCCAGGGAGATAGTTAAAGGCCCTAGATGAAGGCTTGCCAAGCCTGAGACCCAGTTAGATCCCTACAGTCACGTGGTCCCCCAAGCACTGTTGGGAATGACCTCCAGTGCCTGAACTAGGAGTACCTGCTGAGCAATGGCAGAAGTGATCCCTCTTAAAAAAAAAAAAGAAAAGAAAAAAACAAAGAAAAAGGAAAAAGACCTGCCCATGTTTGGTCAGCTGGAGTCATTGAAACAGTTGCTTGAGGAAGTAACAGGAGAGTAATTATTCTGGTCTGTGCAGGACAGTCAGTGAGTAGAGCACAGTAAGAATTGAAATCAAGCCTCAATGTTGCTTCTGAGACAAGCGTTCCCTTAAGTCTCATATGAGCACAGAGAAAGGTGCAATAACTTCTTAATTATAAGGAAAATTATCAGGCTACTATCTCCTATTCACACTCTGCACTCATGGAACTGTGCCCACTTATGTTAAATCCTTAAGTAGGTCATGGCTTAGTGACTACACAGAAAATTTCTTAAGGCAATTTTAAAGTTTTTGAGAATAATCTACATTCAAGTAATTCAAGGAGGAACAAAAAGGTTTTTTACTCTATAAACAACTTGCTATATCAGAGAATTTTCAAAAGAGAAAACAAATTAAATTATTAAAAATAGAGTTGGCTATGAAAACGAACATGTGAAGTATGAAATTAGTCCATTGCTTAAATTATACTTTCCATAAAGTATCATAGTTGTTTTACAGTTGATTGGGTAATGCATCTCTACAACTTTCTTATGTACTTATAGAATCATTTTTATTTTTCCCTTAACACTTTATATGCAATTTTCTGTGAAAATATAAAAGGTAAATTAATCTTCTTTCTAAAAATGTTTATAATATCTAGTAACTCATTGATCAATGAGAAAATTTTATTTGAACTTCAAAATTTGTCCTGAATAATCACCATGCATTGTGAAAAAGAGAAATTCTTATGAAATTTAAAGCACATTTTTTAATTGGCAAGATGTAATTTTTTTTACTTTCTGTTGCATTTAAAATTTCAATCATCAATAATTTAAAATACACAAAAGTATATATATTTACAAATTAATTTAATCTGAAATTAAGACATAACACCGGACGTTTTAAAAACTACTTTACTGCCATGTTGTACTGATATCCAGGATTATATAGCTTAAGTATGCTTTTACTACTTTGACTAATTAATGGATTATCTATGCATGGGGTTATGCTCACAGGTGATAGCTTATATTCTCAGGTGATTTTATTGGTGCCAGTCTTGCATTCTCTTTTACACAAATTTTCTAGACTTCCATAAAGACATACATGCTAAAATTCAGTCCAGTATATTGGGCTACATTCCACAAACGTCACAATTCTCTTTGAGGTTTCTCGGGAGTTCAAGATGTTGCTCTGTCTAATGTTAATTGATTTAAAGAAGGTCTTTGATTCTGTTGATATGGAAGCAATCATCGAAACCCTAGCCAAACAGGGCATTCAAACTTTGTATTATGAATTTACCACCAGGATCTCACCATTCTACAAGGAAGTGATCATTGATGTGAAGAGAGGGATTTCACCGAAACTCTTCAGTGCCACCCTTGAGAATGCCATGCGACGACTGGAATGAAAAAAAATGGTAGCAAGATAGACGGTCGGCAACTATACCACCTCCACTTCGCTGATGACATCGTTCTAATAACACCAAACACCACACGTTCTAATAACACCAAACATTCTAATAACACCAAATATTAGCCAAGTGGCACAAATGTTGGCCGACTTCGACCATGAGTGTGGAAAGGCTGGACTACAGCTGAATCTCACAAAGACATTGTTTATGAGAAACGGACTCATTCCTGACATTCCATTCGCTCTCAATGAAACAAACGTGTCCGAATGCAGCAGTTATGTGTACTTAGGTTGAGAAGTCAACATGACAAATGACCTGGCACCTGAGTTGTGCAGGAGGAAGAGAGAGGCTTGGAACGCCTTCAAGAGCATTGAAGAAATAGCTAAGAGGATGAAGAACCTACAGCTACGGGCACATCTCTTCGATTCCACTGTTCTTCCTGCATTAACATACGCCTCAGAGACCTGAGCCCTACAAAAACAGGATGAGAACACTATTCAGGTCCCCCAAAAAGGAATCTAAAGAGCTATGCTTGGAGTATAATGCTTCACTCAAGTGAAAGAAAGAATTCTGAGTTTTGACATCTGTCGACAATCAAGAATCAGGGATGCTGTCTCGTTTGCCAAGGTGTCGAAAATCAGATGGGCTGGACACATAATGCGATTTGGAGATGACTACTGGACTAGAGCCACTACTGACTGGATTCCATGGGACATCAAAAGATCGGAAGGCCGCCCACCTATGAGATGGTCAGAGTTCTTAGTCAATACCCTGAATGATCGGTTTCAGGTTCTGTGTTCCTGGAGTGAGCAGACGCCATCGGGCTACAGTAGCACGCTACAGGAATGAATAGAGATGTTACTGGTGCCTTCTTGAGCAAATCGGTGAGTAACAGGGTGTCAACTGACCAAGATCAAGTGATCAATAATATAAATTATAAATATAATCTACCAGTACTTCTGCTCTTCTCTCTTTGAGGTCTTCCTTGATCGCATCTCTGCACTGCTTTACAAGCTCGGAAGTTAGCTTGCAGTTGCCTGAGGCATGCGCCAAACCACGCTGGCGAATTAGCTCAAGAGTTTTCGAAGATAGGTGACTTTTTGTGGCTATCTCTCTCTTGGCGTTCCTCGCACATTCACGGAGGTGCTGAACCAGTCGATCGTATTCCTCGTCAATGTTGTCAACAATGGCATCTTCCCATGTTGCCCCAATAGTACCAAAGAGTTCCCAGTTGGTGGTCATTCTGGGAGTTCTCTTTTTGAACTTTGCAGCCCTTTCTCCCTGCTCTGTGAAGTAGAATTTTGCACGAAGGAGACGGTGGTCCGATCCCATTCGAAATTTTGGGACAACAGCGACATCAGTCAGGCAAAACCGTCGATTGAATATGATGTGGTCTATTTCGTTGTGGAATCGTCCACCGGGAGACTCCCATGTCCATCATTTAGATTCTGCCTTCTGGAACTGTGAGTTACCTAAAAGAGAGAAGAGCAGAAGTACTGGTAGATGCGGCAGAAGCCGGGAAAAGTATTCGTAATGCCCGCCTGTCCTTCGCCAACTATAAGACCAAGATGACTGCCCTCCGACGTCCTGATGGATCCATCACATCCTCCAGAATGGCAATGGAGAAAATTATCCATGACTTCTACTCAAATCTCTTTGATAGCTATGTCCACTTGCCGACATACCAAATTCCACAGGATGGGTATGTCGTTCCCAACGTTCTCCCTTCCGAAATCCGACACGCCACTTCGTCGGTAAAGAAACAAACAGCACCCGGCCCAGACAAGGTCAGACCTGAACACCTGAAGAACCTGCCATCAGTACTCATCAAAACACTGGCTCGGCTCTTCACTCGCTACCTGTCTGAATGCAAGGTTCCGTCCCAGTGGAAAACCAGCAGGACCGTAATACTGTTCAAGAAGGGAGACATCCATGACATTGGCAACTATCGCCCGATCTGCCTATTGTCTGTCATCTACAACTTGTTCACTCGAGTCATCCTGAATAGGATTGGCAGAACACTAGATGAAGGACAACCATGCGAGCAAGCAGGGTTCTGTAAAGGATTCAGCACCATCGACCATGTCCACTCGATAACCAAGCTCATTGAGGTTTCTCGGGAGTTCAAGATGCCGCTCTGCTTAACGTTCATTGATTTAAAGAAGGTCTTTGATTCTGTTGAGACAGAAGCGGTCATTGAAGCCCGAGCCAATCAGGGCATTCAAGCCCAATACATCAGGATCCTCCGTGAGCTGTATTGCGGATTCACTACCAGGATCTCACCATTCTACAGAGAAGTGATCGTTGATGTCAAGAGAGGGGTGCGGCAGGGTGATACCACTTCACCGAAACTCTTCAGTGCCACCCTCGAGAACATCATGTGAAGACTGGAATGGGAAGCAATGGGAGTGAAGATAGATGGTCGGCAACTACACCACCTCCGCTTTGCTGATGACATTGTTTTAATAACACCAAACATCAGCCAAGCGGCACAAATGCTGGCCGACTTTGACCGTGAGTGTGGAAAGGTAGGACTACAGCTGAATCTTACGAAGACAATGTTTATGAGAAACAGCCTTGTTCCTGATGCCCCATTCGCTCTCAATAGAACGACCATCTCCGAATGCAACAGCTATGTGTACCTAGGTCGAGAGGTCAACATGACAAATGACCTGGCACCCGAGCTGCGCAGGAGGAAGAGAGCGGCTTGGAATGCCTTCAAGAACATCGAAGAAATAGCTAAGAGGACGAAGAACCTCCGGGTCTGGGCACATCTCTTTGATTCCACTGTTCTTCCTGCATTAACATATGCCTCAGAGACCTGGGCCCTACGCAAACAAGATGAGAACGCCATTCAGGTCTCCCAAAGAAGAATAGAAAGAGCTATGCTTGGAATATCACGTTTCACTCAAATGAGAGAACGAATCCGGAGTTCTGACATCCGTTGATGATCAAGGATCAGGGACGCTGTCTCATTTGCCAAGGTGTCGAAAATCAGATGGGCTGGTCACGTAATGAGATTTAAAGACGACCGCTGGACTAGAGCTGTTACTGATTGGATTCCACGGGATGTCAAGAGACCGCGTGGCCGCCCATCTACCAGATGGTCAGACTTCTTTGTGAAGATCATGAACGATCGGTTTGAGGCCCTTCATGTTCCCGGAGCGAACAGATGCCATTGGGCTACACTAGCACGCAACAGGGACAAATGGAGATGTTACTTGCGCCCGCTCGAGCAAATCGACGACTAACGGGAAGTTAAGTGATTAAGTGATTAAGTGATAAATATAATAAGATCGAGTAAATCGATGGACAATGGCAGGACAGTGACAGTGAAATATAACAAAATTATTTCGAAATAAATTTTAAAATATAAATTTATTTTAAAAATATAACTGTACATATACCAACTCAGTAGAGTCTTAATTAGAAAGAATAATAAAAAATTATTTCCAAGTAATTATAAGCAGCTGTAAATTTCAGAATGCAAAAGCTCATTATTAAAATAGTAGAGAAGAAAATTGAGATTTATTGTATTATACATGAAAATAGAATCTTTAAAATTTAAATTGGTTTAATTTAAAACTTAAACTAATTTTATCATCAAAGTGTCAAGTTGTGTTAAAAGATGAGTTTTACCAATGAATACAAGATGCTTTATGTTTAAAGTTAACAGTAAAATTTATTACATTATTAGGCTTAAGGATAAAAAAATCTCAATAAACATTATAAAGTTGATAGCTAAAACATTATCACAGATTTACATTGTATGTAACTCAACCAAGTTCTATTGACACTTCACCACCAGATGTGATATTCTTATCACAGTCAGTTGTGACCCCAAGTCACTCCCCCCCAATAAAAATCAATGCTTATATGAATAACCGTTTGGTGATGGTAAGAACAGAAACCAAACTGAATAGCATAAAGCTAATTATCAAAAATAAATAGTCAAAAATATAGACAAAGGAGATTTCTTAATAATGTTAGTTTTCAAACTATGATCAAGCAGACATCATTACTACCCTATTCAGAATTGTATGAGAATCTTGCTAGTGCAGTTCAGTTAAACAAAGGTATACATGAACAAATCAAAAATTATGAAAGAATTAATTCTTGTTATTTTTCTGTAACAAGTATTTGAGCTGCACAGATTGATATATATTTAAAACCAGAGAATATAAGATAAAATTTATAAAAATTTACCTTATTGAATCTATTCATGTAAATCAACAATTAAGGATTTTTTATAATAGTAAAAATAAAGGCACATAAATAGAAAACATCTAACTCATAACAAAAATTACAAAGCTTTATTGAAGACATTAAAATCTATAGACTAATAAGTCAACTATTTTCAGCAATTGTAACCCAGATCCAAATAAGATTTTGACAAGAGAGTGACAATTTCTAAATTATTGTGAGAAAGACAAAAATTTAAACTTAAAAAAAATCACTGTGGTAATCCCAAGTTTTGTTTTACAGTTATAAATAGACTGAAATTGCTACAAAGATGAACAAAGAGATCTATGTTACAAAGTAGAGTGTACTGAAACTGAATCACACACAAAAGATAATCTGATTTATTACAGAGATGAAATTGCAAATTGGATTGAATTATTCAATAAATGGTTCTAGGAAAAAGGTTTATTCATAGTGGGAAAAAAACAATGCTCCTACTTTATTCCATGTAAAAATTCAATTCTAGGCAAAATAAAAATTTAATAAGAAATATTAAATTTCTAGAAAATAAAAATATATTTACGTCATTGTGATATGAATGTAATTTTAATCATCTCTGCGAGATCAAAATTTATGAGGGAAATATGATCCATAAATTTGTTTATGCCAAAAATGAAAATCGTTCTAAATCAAAGACTCTGAAAAATAGAAAGACAATATAAAGACCAAAAAGAAGTAAACACAAAACCTAATGTAAAAGAAATGCAATAAAAATAGTAAATCATACATGGAATAAATTCATAAAAGAGAAGTTTACAAAATCAATAAATACTGAGCAGATGCTCAACTATCTCAGTACTCAAGAAAATACAAACCAAAATGACAAGATATATTTTCATCATCAATCATATTGGCCACATTTTAAACATCAAGAAATACAAAGAGAAAATGAGTACGTGAAATAAAAAATCATTAAAAAAACAATTCCTGGTAGTGTGCACATGTTTATCCACTTGGGGAGCAACAGACAGTATCTGATTAAGCTGAAAAAAATATCCATCAATGCAGCTATTTAATCCTAAAGAATAATTTACTTATATGTATATAGAAACATTGAAGTCCTATTTGATATAAGTAATAGTAATAGAAATAACTTAAATCTCCAGTAAGAGGTAAAGGTTGGTGTCGGGAATCATATGTGGTTTGGGGAATCGAACCCAGGTGGACTGTGTGCAAATCAAGTTCCTTATCAGCTGTATTATTTTTCTTGCCCCATGGATTGCTTTAATAATGAAATAATGTTTCATTTAATTTGAATATCCCTTATCTTTTCAGATAATTTTTATATCTACGGAAATTATCCTACTTATTAGTAAAGATTCCTAAGCTATAACTATGATACATTTTTATTATTTATATATTTATATTAGCTATAATATGATGCGTATTATAGTTAATATAAAACCAACTATCACTTAATTACTTAACTTCCCGTTAGTCGTCAATTTGCTTGAGCAGTCGCCAGTAACGTCTCCATTTGTCCGTGTCGCGTGCTAGTGTAGCCCAATGGTATCTGTTCGCTCTGGGAACATGAAGGGCCTCAAACCAATCGTTCATGATCTTGACGAAGAAGTCTGACCATCTGGTAGGTGGGCGGCCACGCGTTCTTTTGACATTCCGTGGAATCCAGTCGGTAACAGCTCTAGTCCAGCGGTCGTCTATAAATCTCATTACGTGACCAGCCCATCTGATTTTCGACACCTTGGCAAATGAGACAGCATCCCTGATTCATGATCATCGACGGATGTCAGAACTCCAGATTCGTTCTCTCCTTTGAGTGAAACGTGATATTCCAAGCATAGCTCTTTCTATTCTTCTTTGGGAGACCTGAATAACGTTCTCATCTTGTTTGCATAGGGCCCAGGTCTCTGAGGCATATGTTAATGCAGGAAGAACAGTGGAATCAAAGAGATGTGCCCGGAGCCGGAGGTTCTTCGTCCTCTTAGCTATTTCTTCGACGTTCTTGAAGGCGTTCCAAGCCGCTCTCTTCCTCCTGCGCAGCTCGGGTGGGTGCCAGGTCATTTGTCATGTTGCCCTCTCAACCTAGGTACATATAGCTGTTGCATTTGGAGATGGTCATTCCATTGAGAGCGAATGGGGCGTCAGGAACGAGGCTGTTTCTCATAAACATTGTCTTCGTGAGATTCAACTGTAGTCCTACCTTTCCACAATCAGAGTCAAAGTCGGCCAGCATTTGTGCCGCTTGGCTGATGTTTGGTGTTATTAAAACAATGTCATCAGCAAAGCGGAGGTGGTGTAGTTGCCGACCATCCATCTTCACTCCCATTGCTTCCCATTCCAGTCGTTGCATGATGTTCTCAAGGGTGGCACTGAAGAGTTTCGGTGAAATGGTATCACCCTGCCGCACCCCTTTCTTGACATCAACGGTCACTTCTTTGTAGAATGGTGAGATCCTGGTAGTGAATCTGCAATACAGCTCACGGAGGATCCTGATGTATTGGGCTTGAATGCCCTGATTGGCTAGAGCTTCAATGACTGCTTCCGTCTCAACAGAATCAAAGGCCTTCTTTAAATCAATGAATGTTAAACAGAGCGGCATCTTGAACTCCCGAGAAACCTTAATGAGCTTGGTTATCGTGTGGATATGGTCGATGTTGCTGAATCCTTTGCAGAACCCTGCTTGCTCGCATGGTTGTCCTTCATCTAGTGTTCTGCCAATCCTATTTAGGATGACTTTAGTGAACAACTTGTAGATGACAGACAATAGGCAGATCGGGCGATAGTTGCCAATGTCATGGATGTCTCCCTTCTTGAACAGTAGTACAGTCCTGCTGGTTTTCCACTGGGACGGAACCTTGCATTCAGACAGGTAGCGTGTGAAGAGCCGAGCCAGTGTATTGATGAGTACTGACGACAGGTTCTTCAGGTGTTCAGGTCTGACCTTGTCTGGGCCGGGTGCTGTTTGTTTCTTTACCGACGAAATGGCGTGTTGGATTTCGGAAGGGAGAACGTTGGGAACGACATATCGACATATAACCAACTATAAAACTAATATAAAACTAACAATTTTTAGGACAAAATGAACCTTATACTCTATAGGTCTATTCATAGCTTTCCTTTAAGATTCTTAAATTCACTTCTCTTCACTCTTGCTAAGTTTCAAATTTGTAAAATTTACCTATGTCATGTAAAATTTAACATGTATAAACATTTGCACTAATATTTTAAATTTATAATGTGTCAAAATATAGTGTTTTTTAATTACCAACTTATTGAGTTACAATTTTATGGAATTTCAGGGGTTTAGATGTATTCATCTATATTTGTATAGTTGTCCCCGTCTCCACAATCAAATAAGATTTCCCGTGTGTATGATATAAACTGGGATGGAGTGATAGCACAGCCAGTAGGGTGTTTGCCTTGCACGTGGCCAACCCGGATTTGATTCCTCTGTCCCTTTCAGAGAGCCTGGCAAGCTACCGAGAGTATCCCGCCAGCACGTCAGAGCCTGGCAAGCTCCCCGTGGCATATTCGATATGCCAAAAACAGTAATAACTAGTCTCACAATGGATACGTTACTGGTGCCTGCTGTGGCAAATCGATGAACAACAGGAGGACAGTGCTACAGTGCTATGATATAAACTAAAATCACTGTCAGGGAATAACAAATGGTCAAGGGCATCAGAAATGGAGAGTTATCTGCAGAACTGAGCATGTGAGCATATGAGAGGTTATAAGAGGGAGGGGTCCTTTAGATATTGGTGGAGGGAAGCTAGCACTGTAGTTCTAGGCTGAGATGTAAACATGTAAATATCATGATCAGTATTACAAATCATGGTACCTCAATTAAAATGGAAAAAAGTGAAAAAGAAAAATAAATGTGGGGGATTTGTGCCATGGAATATTTTGTTTCTATCAACAAATTCTTTCAATTCTTTGTTTTTTGTTTGTTTTCTGGTTTTTTGAGCTACAACTAGTTATGCTCTAGAATTACTCCTGACTTTATACTAACTTTGGTAGTTACTGGGGGATCCATTATTGTATTCTGGGGAGGGAACAAATCTGGCTTCCCTTTGTGCAAAGCAAGTACCATATCCTTTGTACAGTCTCTTCAGCACCAAATTATTACATTTCTAAATAGAAGCAATATTTAGATCAACTCTATACAACTGCTTATAAGATTTCAACTAATAATACAGTCTGTAGAGCATATAATCAACAAACTTTTTATTATTGGAATATTGAACTATTGAAAACTCATACAGAGATGAAGTTATTCAAATAGTAAAGGAACAAATCTGGATGAGCGTTCCTTTCAAATTGCATCCTCTAAGCTCAAAAGGATCTTTCATATTTAGTAGAAACACTGAATATTTCTTCTTTATTTAACATTTACGACATTATTAATAACTTGTGTGACTTTCTCTGGTAGAGAGAAGCTTAGTTATGCTTGATGGGCTCTCTGAATAATATTTACTGTCTTTATTTCCTCCCACCCCACCAACAAAGTACATAAGAACACAGAACTACACACATGTTAATGAACTATAAAGAAATATTTATAGCAAATCCACTACAAAGAGTGTGACACCAACATTGTCCAAAGGGAATATTTCAAATGTGTATCCAAATGAAAACGCACTGTGTCTCTTGTATCCCGTTTTCCTCCATTTATATCTGACATGCCAACCATAGCATGTCAAGTAGGCAGCTTGCATTTTGAAGAGGTTAGGAGTCTTATTTTACACGCAAGAGTAAGGTAAATGTATGTCTGCTCTAAAAGAAATCAAGTAGTTACAGACAATTGTTAAGCTACTAAAATAATCATGAAAAAGAATGGATGGAAGAACTGATCCTTGCAACAAACCCATGTTAATTACCTTTGCAGATGAAAGATCAATTTGCATAGAGAGTCTTTGAAGACTGTGAGGTATGAATTGAACCACTGAGCTGCTACATTTGATAATCCAGCCCTTGAGCTTATTTTTCCCCCATGAAGATGTCTTTTCAGCCTATCAGACAGCTTTTCTCCTCTGCAATGCTTTCATTTCTATTTAATTAGTTCATACATTTAACACAAACTTCATAAAATGTTATCAAAATTTTGAAATTATTAATTGCATATATGTAAGAATAAGCATCTTTATACTTAATCTTTAGATTGAGCATCAAATCTGAGTACTTAAAATGTGTCTAGAATATTTATAGATTTTTCAGCTGGCTAATGATAATAAAGCAGTATTATAAAAGGCTTTAGTTGCAATAACTCACTTTGTATATGCTCAAACCATGATTTTCTCATTTTTCATGAAGAAAAATTGAAGTGGAAAAACTGCAATAAATGAACCAGTTACTCAAATAAATAAATAGAGGAGTTTAAATTTAAATCCAGATAGCCTGATTTTCAACACATCCTCTTATCCACTTTATCTTGCTTTTCCTAAAAAGTGCAGACTCTATTGCCTTTTCTAAGAACTAATACTCAACAAATTAATCTAAACAGAAGCACAGGAACCCTTGTGCTTAGTATTATTTATCCACTGGAGTGATTTATCTATTTCTAGATTACAAAAATTAATGGCTGGGAGAGATACCATAGGGAAAAAAAGAACACAGAAAAACTGCAAAATAAAAGCTAAGAAACTGAATAAATCTCGATTAAGGTTAATATTTTTTAGAAAAATCAAGTAGGAAAAATCAGTTTGTGAAGAATTAGAATTAGAAAATCAGTTATAATTGAGAAAAATAGCTATAGGTTAGCAGATGTAATTTTGTAAAAGAATTCTCATTATTTACAGAAGTTTCAAACAAACTGAACCTGCCTTTACCAAACCTCAACAAAGCCATCAATTTTATTTTCATCAAAATATCCAAGACTGTGTCCAAAGTAAGGCCCAATGACAAATGCACTTGCCTTGATAACCAACATGAGGCTACAAGTTCAATATTCCGGGTTCCCATGTGCACAGGGCATTGTTGTGAAGATTTTGCCCTTTGACCCCAAACACTAAAACTGAGTGTGAAATCTGGCACACTGCAACTAGATGTGTGCCCGCACATCAACAAGCAATATGCAATCCCTAGTGAGTACCACAACTAAAATATATCATCACCAAAACCTGATGTGGAAGCCCCATTTGAGCAAAAGACCCAACTATGTGAGCACCAAACCAAGAGTGCCACAACATATGTGCTACCTTCAGCTGTCACAATAAAACGGCATCAAATGGTGAAATAACCAATATTTTCACATATGTTTTTCTATAATTTCCATAGTATTCATTTGGATTACCTAATTGGCAATACAATAAAGTTGATGTTAATGGAAAAATTAGTAGATTAGTGGTAATCAGAAAAATTCCTAATAGCTGTATAAAGTTAGGGTCAGGATTTAATAGTAGCTTAATAGCCATGAACACTTAGTGTTCATGGCTTAAAAGCATTAATCAGCAACAGAGATGATCAGAAAATGCAGGTCATTTAAGGGATTCTAGTACATATTCACACTCCTAGGGGAAAAAATTGTTTTATCGTTGATAACAATTACATATAGAATGACGTGATGTATTAATTTCATTCATCATATAACCCTCGGAAGAGTGTTGTGTCATGAGGCTACCCTTATATTTTTATCATGTATTTCTATATTTCACTCATATGAAATATATATATATATATTTAAGTGACATAAACTTAACTATGATCGGTCTTTGTATTGATATAACATTGTCAAAACAAACACACAATAAAAATATCTTAAGCTGTTACTTCCACAATTGAGTCATGTTAGCCCCTTCTCAGGAGGCCTTGTAATGATCCAGAGAGTGGAAAGAACTTCGGGTGCAACTGCAGAAGCATTTTCTGTTTCTTTGCTTAAAAAAAAGGTATATTTTCAGGAAGACACTGAGTTATTTTTATTCTTAAAAGAACATAGTTGGCCAAATTCATTTTGGAACCTCAAGACTGAAAAAGATGATGCTTTCTGGAAATAAAGACGTAAGGGCGTGGGGTCAATGGGAGGAAAAGTCAACTTGATGATGTGATACCACAGGGGATTTGGCAATAGGTCAGTGAAGTGTGTGGGTGTAACCAAGTATGAAGCTATGCTCCTCAAAATATATAGCATTGTAAGGCAATGAATCAGTATCACTAAAAACTTCATAAAAAGTGAATTTAAGTTGGAAGCTAACACACACTTAGTATAATGTTTTCCAATATAAATAAAGATAATGCCTTATTCAGGTGGGGCAATCTATAGTCTAAATTGTGGATAATGTATAATTCAAAGCAAATATTCTAAAAATAATTTATAAAATAAAAATTGAAAAGTAAATGTGGATCTAAAAAATAAGACAATTGCCAGTACTTTAATAAAATTATGAAAATTTAATTTCAATCTATATCTGTGCAATATTCCATTAAATTGCATAATCACGAAAGGTAACATGTCACCACATAGGGGCATGAGGGGAAGTCAGCAGACCCTTGGCAACCATAAAAATCATCCAGCAGGATTCTTCACATTCAGCTGGGCTGAGTACTGGAATAACCTGCTAAGCATCAATACTCCCTACTTGTGATCAGACAGGAACGGAGAGCTTTAATCGCAGCAGAGGAATTCAGAGGAACTGGGTGAGTTCTGTCTTAACTTTTTAAAGTTCCAATCCCCTGAGTTTGCCACAATCTGAGAAGAAAATTGAATTGTCCATTGTTCATGTGGCTATTCAAAGAGTAGATCTTCACTTAAGTTGTATGATTGAGGTTCTTGTCTGTAAAGTATGGTAGAATATTTATAAATATTTACTACAAATATGCAGTTTTATTCTTCCAATGGGCTGGAGCGATAGCACAGCGGTAGGGCATTTGCCTTGCATGCAGCCAACATGACCGACCCGAGTTCGATTCCTCTGCCCCTCTCAGAGAGCCTGGCAAGCTATCGAGAGTATCTCGCCCGCACGGCAAAGCCTGGCAAGCTACCCGTGACATATTCGATATGCCAAACACAGTAACAATTGTCACAATGGAGACGTTACTGGGCCCGCTTGAGCAAATTGATGAATAACAGGAGGACCGTAACCATGATTCTTCCAATAGAGGGTAGGTAACCCAGGAGACAAATTACACTTCTGCCTATAATGAGTCAAGTTAATAAAAAAAATAAGCATATGTGTAAATTTGAATAAATCCAGTGAGAGGTTGTAGGTGTTTCAAGCCATGTTGCTCTATTGAATCTATAGTGTAAGAATGGCTGTTCTTCTCAGGAACCATTTGCTGTTAAAGGGCTCATTGTGACGTTGTATTTAAAAAAGTGGTTTAGTACAATTGAGTACAATCACCACCTCAGGCACTTCTGCAGACTGGAATGACAAGGGGTCTGCAGTAAAATGTAAAGAAACTTATAACTAAAAATTCACAGCCAATACTTTTAACTGTCAGATATATTCGTTATCCCCTCTCTTCATTTCTTCAAATTGTGAAATTCTGAAGTGATATTACAAATCATTCTTCAGTTGTGGAATCTCTGAATGTGATTCTAATACAACCTAGATGAGGAGTGGGAGACTCTGAACAACATAAGGTAACTTCCTGAGAGAATGGATAAGATAAAATGCATCAAATAATTTTCTATACAAAAAAATGAAATACAGTCTACTGAAAATTTCTACCTAGTAATAGAGATGAAAAAAGTTTTAAAAAATTTAAACTTAAATTTTGACTTAAAAATTTAATGTTTAACTTTTAAAATTTAAACATAAAAGGAATTTAACTATTAATATTGATTTAATAAATTGCTTTTTTTAACTATGTATTTTATGAAATTACCTTTAGGAGTCTTTGGATTATTTATGGATTATTATGAAAATTAATCCTAGTACAAAAATGTAAAGAATCTAAAAAACAATCAGATATACATAAGGCATATATAATACTGTTCCTTTCATAATATGCAACAAAATAAAGTGATAACAGCTATAGCAAATAAAGAAATCAGCTTGTCACTTTGTATTTATATATTAAATCAGAGTCAAAGAGAATATCTAGGTTAAATATTTACAAAAAGTAGCAGATTGCATAGCATCTTTATAATTAAAAAAGTTCCATAACTAATTGCATAAATAAACTCAAGCAATTAATCATTAAAAGATACACTAAACATTCTAAACATAAGAATAAGAAAGAATAAGAAATCAATAATACATAAAGAATCATCAGCAAACATACTAAAAAATCTTTTAAAACCCATGAAATAGACAAGTGTAGAAAGGTGAATTTTAGTGTTTATCTCAGATAAAAGTGTTTCTATTTTAATTTATGTGTAGATATGGAAATAATTTATACATTTCAATGAGTGTTTTTATATTATGCAAATATTAATCAACACATATAATAATGAATATGATAGTAATGAACTAAAATAATTAGGAATTACTATGCCTTAGGTACTTCATTGAATATAAAGGATAAAATAATAGTCTTTGGCAAACTCAGCCTTTTTATGCCTCCCAGTTGTCTATTTAGTGTTAGTGTTAATGGGAAAGTTTATGTTACTACAAAACTTTGTTCCAGTTTCCTCATCTATAAACTACAAAGTATGCTCATACTATTTACCTTATAGATTTGTAAGAATAAAGCAGGTCATTGGATAAACTATGCTTGGAGGGGTGACATATCTAATAAGCGCTATATAAGAGGTATCTAATATTTTTATTAGAAACTATTTGTAAATATCACCTAATTTAATAGTCAAAATGACTGCAAAGAAGGATAGGAACTAGCTTTAAAAAAAAAAGGTCTGGAGCAATGGTACAGAGGGGAGGGTGTTTGCCTTGCACACGGCTGGCCTGGGTTAGATTCCCAGCATCCCATGTGGTTCCCCAAGAATCGCCAGGAGGAATTTCTGAGTGCAAAGCCAGGAGTAACCCCTGTACATCGCTGGGTGTGAACCCAAAAGCAAAAAACAAACAAACAAAAACCACTGATGTGAATCATTGTATAGGGATGCCTGGGTTTGTTTCCCTGCACCGCATGGTCCCCAGAGCACTTCCAAGAACAACACCCAGCACTAAATTTGCCATGATCCCTGCCGCTTCATTGTTCCCTGAACACAGATAATGAGCCTTCATATCATTGTGTATCCACAAAAAGAAATAGCCATATGATATTTCAATTCCTTAATCTTGGGGGAATCTCCATAATATTTTTTATAAAACAGAAATTACATTCTTAAGTATTGTAACCATTTTTAAAAATAGCTTGCATATGAAAATATGTCTTCTTCAATGGGTAAAAAAGTGGAGGCTGGAAAAATACTAAAGTGGGTTAGGCACTTTCCTTGTATTCAACCTGTGCAGGTTCAATCCCACAGATGGTCCCTATGTCCTACGAGGGTTAACCTCTGCATACAGCTGTGTATAGCCCCAAAACAACCCCCTAAGATATATATATATATGTGTGTGTATATATATGTGTGTGTGTATATATATATGACTTTATATATGCTATATATCTATGTATTTAGATATGCATATATATTGATAGTAATAATAAATGGATTATGGTTAAGTGGATTGATGTGGTCAGTCATAAGTATATCATATATACTAAATTTTATCACATACACCATATTTGGTTATAATATATCTCACATATACATAAACATGTATACATATGCAGACTGGTGGTTACCAGAGGGGAAGTAAGTTAAGGATTTTTAAGTGATGAAAGGGATCAACTTTATGTTAATTGACAAAAACTTTGTGAGGTAATTTTGATATCTATACATATATGTAGATGTATAATGCTATATGTACAGTGTCATGTATTAAATATGTATTGCTATAAACCAATGTTTCTCCATAAAAAATATTTTTTAAAAGAAGAAAAATGTCTCAAGGAAGTAAGCTGCATTATCTGTCTTCATAGATAAAACTGTTGACACTTAGAGATATAGGTTAAATTTTTTACTAAATATTCACTTCTGAAAATGACAGACTGAGTTCTAATAGAATTTTTTGACCACAGGTTATTTGAAGATAAAGAAGAAAGTTGAATCCCAAAATATGGAAGCAGAGACGCTTTTAAAAAACATGTGATGCCGGTAATAAAGATTAGAGAACTCATTAGCAATTGTAGTTTTTGCAAGAGTAATTTAAAAATAAAATTGAAATAGAAAGAAATTTAGAGCATATGGCTATTCAAATCACTACTTAATTCTTACAGGAAAAGAAAACATGAAGTATCAGAAACAAGAAAATTAAACTAGAATATAGGAAAAGAAAAGAAAAACAGAGTAAAATTCAAGAACCTACCACACATCTCTGATGGCTGACCAGCTAACACTGGGACATCTTTTCTTTTGGTTCTCTTTTATTTTATTTTTATAAAGTAGTTCACAATATGTGATTACATTTAGTATTCAAAAACCAATCCCATCACCATTACAACTTCCCAGCTCCATATTTCTGATGTTTTCATCCCAAACCCCAACCCCTGACCCAAAGCAGCACTGTAGCACTGTCGCACTGTTGTGCAATAGTTCATCAATTTGCTCCTGCGGGTACCAGTAACATGTCCATTCATCCCTGTCACGTGCTAATGTAGCCCAATGCCGTCTGCTCACTCCAGGAACACAAAGTGAGACTTATTACTGTTTTTGGCATATCAAATACTGCACGGTACCTTGCCAGGCTCTGCTGTGTGTGGGTGGGATACTCTCAGTAGCTTGCCGGGCTCTCTGCAAGAGACAGAGGAATCGAACCTGGGTCGAGAAGCAAAGCAATTTATTTTGCATTGTTTTTTATGAATAATCTGCTAAAAATTATCCAAAAAGGTTTCTTAGAGGAAAGTGTGAGAAAATTGTTGTATTTCACCCAGGAACTGATAAGGCCTTCTATGAGAGATTACTAACAAGTTGTTAAAGTTTGAGCCTTGTGTGTGTGTGTGTGTGTGTGTGTGTGTATATATATATATATATATATATGTAAAAATATATTCCCCAAGAAATTGTTTGCCTTCTACTCTAAACCCCATCAAATGAGGTGCACTACTCTTGGAATATTAATGGTATAAAGTATGAGATCTTGCTCAGGTGGGGCTCATCTAAGTCTGTGAAGAGCGGCAGTGAGCATTGCAGTTGAGTTCTGGGGGTTTTCGGTTGCCGGGGCTGGTTCCATTGGGGACATCTTTTCTATGACATTAATTCATAAGATTCCCAGACTCCCCAAACATAATTACTTTCTGATACACATCTGATACTCAGGATATGGTAAACTTTACACCTGTTCATAAATACTCAAGATCTTTTCCTTTCCTGGATTCATGGTTGAACTGCATTTTCCATGTTTGGGATGGAGAGATAGTAAAAGGTAAAGGTAAAGGCCCTCCCGTTGATCGTCGATTTGCTCGAGCGGGCCCAGTAACGTCTCCATTGGAGACTTTGTTGTTACTGTGTCTGGCATATCGAATACTCTCGGTAGCTTGCCGGGCTCTCCGAAAGGGGCGGAGGAATCGAACTCGGGTTGGCCATGTTGGCCGCGTGTAAGGCGAACGCCCTACCCGCTGTGCTATCGCTCCAGCACAGCAAATGTATGAGTATGAAAAATGTTTGATTCTCCCATATAATTTTATTCCTTACCATAGAGAACCTATAAAAACTGACTGTGACCTAATATTTAAATACTAAAATTATAAGTGTTAGTGCAGCATAGTGATAACTAGAAATTATTGAGGATTACAATGATTGATACTGACCTTATGATCTTAATATATGAGTTAATCATTATAAAATTATTTCCAGAAGTAGTTATTTAAACAGAAGTTGTATATGTTGCCATTATGAAAACTACCGAGAGTATTCGATATGCCAGACACAGTAACAACAAAAAGTCTCCAATGGAGACGTTACTGGGCCCGCTCGAGGAGAGATAGTAGAGGAGGTAAAACATTTGCATTGTTTTTGGCCAATTCTCCAACCCTAGTTCAATACTCCTCACTAAATATATGGTTCCATGAATACTACAGGGTTCTCTGCTGAACACAGAGCTGGGAACAGTCACCATCATCATGTTGTCTCGTGAAATATAAGTGAAAACAGTATGCCACTGCCAAGTGCAAACTTAATGAGCCAGTCTTTGTATTGCTTAGGTCAAGGTACTAGCTTGGATTTCTTGAGGAGTTGTAGTGAGCAGAGTCTGCCCCTGCCTTCTTTGATATGTTGGGTAAGTACTAGGGATCCATTACTATCCCAGACACTATTTTAAAGTGGTTGCAGTACTTGTTTAGGGTAGTTTTGTAAGCCTTCCGACCCTCAGATGATTATGCATGGTTTCAAAAACTTCCTTCCTTTTCTATTTGTTGGAATTTTTGTTAAACTAGAACTCGTTATCAGTGATAATTGAAAACATTTCAAAGATTTCACAAAAAGGAACTGGACTTGAAGGTCTAGGTTCTCATTGGTACTCTTTGAGGACTGTTCCTGGCAGGGGCTTGTGTACCCTTTGCAGCCTTTGCTCTCCACTCTCTTTGGAAAAAGAGTTCTCTTGCTTGTCATCCCCTAAGCAGTAGAAAAATTGAGTGATTTCTCTTGGAACAAGTAAAAGAAGCACTGTGTGGACTTAAGTGGGGATAAGGAGCAGGGGCTGAGGCCAGTGACAATTAATCAGCTCGAGGTTACTCTCTCCTTTCAAGATAGACTCCTCCTTTTCTTTTAGAAATTTTTGTCATTTTTTTGTACTCTATATTTTGGTGTATGGACCATCCTTGGTTGTTCTCAGGGCTTACCCTGTGCTAGGGATCACCCTGGAAGTTCTCAGGACACCATTTTTGGTGCTGAGTATGGAATTACAGTTGGCAGCATGCAAGGAAAGTGCTTTAGCTCCTGTACTATATATTATTTCATTGGCCCCATTTTAGATTTTGAAAAGCTTCTTCATTCTATGGAACAACTTCTTCACTCTATTTTTTCACACTTAGGGTAAATTAACCTATATCGTTAGGTTAAGGTGAACAACTTAATAATTCAATACATATACATATCATATAATCATCACTACACTTTCAAGGTAACAAAAAAATTGAATGCATTTAGACAAAGAAAAATGCACACACTAGAAGTAAGAGATTATTCCCATAGCATAGGACAATAATTAAAATATTTGTCTATCTAAAATGTAATATATTAGAAAAATAAATTGCATTTTGAAAAGACATTTTAAATTAAAATTAAGTAGGTAATTTTCTTTCATTTGGTTCATAATCGGTCCTAGATTAAGCAAATGGAAAATTTCTGATTGAGCTTATGAACTACCTAGACGTTAAGAGCAACAAATACTGGAAACAGAAGACAAAACTAAACAAAATAATGAGCATACACCAAACTCAAGCATGAATCTTTTAAAAATTAGACAGTGGTCTTAGTAATATATCAAAAGTGGCTTTACAATAAATAATAAATGTTAAATATTTTATTTAATTACTTAGAAAATTTCAATTAAAGGAGAGAGAACATGAGAGCATCATGAAAGAACACTGAATATTGCTCAATAAATTTCTTCATCCTTTCCGATAGAAAAGTCTTTTAAAAGAAAAAAATAGCATAGTAAAGAGCCAAGAATGTTTGACCATTTATCTCAGTCTCTTCAGTATTATGCATGATGACTGGAAAACACTAGTAGCATTCACAAAAGAAAACAAAATTATCATAAATATAAATATTATATATTTCTTAAGATGTTCTCACCTAAATAAAAGAATGCAAAGTATAAACCACTATAAGAGAGAAAATAATTTATATATTATATTTACATATTTTTTTTCAAAGTTAAAAAATAGCTACTGGAAAATGGGGGATCTGGGTGGAGGAGGCCCAGTCCCGATCTGAGCAGGCTTAGAGATCTCAGCCCTGGTCCCCAACATCTGGGTTCCTCTGCCAGTTCCTTCATGCGTGAAGCTCATTGGAGTGTGTGGAGAGTGGCCTTGAGCATGGCTGTGGCTGGGTTTCAGAGGTCTTTGGCTGCCCAGCCCTGTTCAGAGTGGGGAGGGAAACTCAACCCCCACCCCGGGGACCCCAGTGAAGACAGCCAGTCACGGGGACAGGAGACTCTAGACATCTTATAGTGCAGTTCTCCCTCTTACAGAACCTGGCAAGCTACCAAGAGTATCCTGCCCACATGGCAGAGCCTGGCAAGCTCCCTGTGGCATACTCAATATGCCAAAAACAGTAACAATAACAGGTCTCCTTCCCCTGAACCTGAAAGAGCCTCCAATACAGCAGCACTGGGAAAGAGAAGTAAAGAGAGGCTACTAAAATCTCAGGGCTAGGACAAATGGAGACATTACTGGTGCCCGCTTGAGCAAATTGATGAACAATGGGATGACAATGATACCGAGATTTACATATTTATGTATATTTAGAGATGTATATTATATATTTACCTATATGTATATAGATTTATCTTGAATGAGTCAATGAAAACATAATTTTTTTTCAATTTTTTATGTTTTAACTAGTGATCACTGATATATAAGAAGCTATATGATACATACAGAGAGACAGTACTAAACATAAGAATATACAACACATTAAAAATAATGAGGAATTGGAGCAGTAGTACAGATAAGGCATTTGTCTAACAATCAGCCAACTAGAGTTCAACACCTGGCATCCAAAATGGTCTCATGAATCTTCCCTAAGAGCAGAACAAGGAGTAAGCCCTTAGTATCACCAGGGGTAGCCCAAAACCAAATAAATGAATAAATATACGTAAATAAATTTTGAGCTTGGAGCCTAGTGATGTACAATCAACTGTAGTTCAATCCTTATTTCCACCATTCCTAACCTCTGAACAAATTGCCCAAAGAGCCAAAATAAACACTGAACTCAATGTTTCAGACCACACCCCACCCAGGATATTCTGAGTCAAATTATATAAAACAAAACATGATTAAAAAGAGGTAACCTGGGGCTGGAGTGATATCACAGCTAGTAGGGTGTTTACCTTGCATGAGGCCGACCTGGGTTCGATTCCCAACATCCCATATTGTCCCCTGAGCACCGCCAGTAGTAATTCCTGAGTTAAGAGCCAGGGTTAACCCCTGTGCATTGCCGGGTGTGACCCAAAAAACAATAAATAAATAAATATAAAATAAAATGAAAAGAGGTAACCTATGACAAAATTGATTAATATATACATGCCTATATACTAGCTGTATTAAGTACTGGCAGTTACTAGGGTGAAAATTAACTTGTTTAGACTTTTGTTTATTTTGAGATATGCCAAAAAGATTCACAAAAATTAATAAGTAATTTTTAAAATATGAATTGAAAATAAAATTTTCCAAAATAATACAAGTCTAGCAAAAAGTTTAAAATATGATAAACAATGAATTTATAGTAAGATTTAAATAATAAAACGTATCACCATATGTTTTAATATAATATTATAAAATATTATATAATAAGGGAACTAAGTTAATTTATCTGATCTTGAGTGAGGAGAACATTTCTAATATCCTTGTTAATTTATAGCCATTAAGAAAACTTTAGAAATATTTATACCAGTGAAAATTCATTTCTTGGGGCTGGAGAGATAGCACGGCGGGTAGGGTGTTTGCCTTGCATGCAGCCGACCTTGGTTCGATTCCCATCATCCCATATGGTTCCCTGAGCACCGCCAGGAGTAACTCCTGAGTGCAGAGCCAGGAGTAACTTTTATGCATCGCCAGGTGTGACCCAAGAAGCAACAAATAAATAAATAAATAAAATTCATTTCCATATATTTTATTTTGTGGAAATATATATTATAAAATTTATGGAAATATATTATATTTTATAAAATAAAATAAAATTCATATCCATATTTATCATATCATCACATTTTAAAATTTGAATTTAAGAGCAAAATAAATATGAAACATATAAATACTGGTATTATTTATATATGCATGAAGTTCTAAGAAATAAGAATGAGTCAATAGAAGTAGTTGAGAAGAAACTAGGAGCAGGTAATACACACAAGAGCAAAACCAAAGAAAAATACAGGCTAGTACAAAATAATATTTAATTTCATTATCAAAGAGAACAATGTAAATGTAACGATCAAAAGACCATTTCAATCTGCAAAAAAATAAATTTTAGATTACAAGTTCCAACCCAAGTTTGATTCTTCCACCCCTCTTGGAGAGCCCAGCAAGCTACCGAGAGTATCTTGCCTGCACGGCAGAGCCTGGCAAGCTACCTGTGATGTATTCGATATGCTAAACACAGTAACAACAAAGTCTCCAATGGAGACGTTACTGGGCCTGCTTGAGCAAATCGATGAACAATGGGAGGACAGTGACAGATTACAAGTTATTGTTAATAAACAGTATCTCTGCAAAATGAAAATATATGCACTAGTGATAACCTGATTTTATAGCCAAAATCAGAAAATATCGTTGGTAACAAAGATCATATTACTTAGAGGAATGATAGCACCCTGAAACAAACATATTTGTGAACATAATTATCATATGGTTCTTCACATTATGGAAAAAAGAAAAAAATAAGTGTAATTGCCTATAGAAAATAACTTTGCTACCAAAGAGATGGTGTTTAGAGGTCAAAAAGCTGCCTTGCATGTGGCTGACCCTAGTTAAATCCTTGACACTACGTGGTTCCACCAGCATCACCAGGATCAATCCCCAAAATACTACCAAATAGAATAAAATAAATAAATAATCCATCCAAAGTGAGTTTATTAAATAAAATTTGATATATTAAATCACTAAATTATCAGAAGTATTAAAATAAATATTTTCAAAGAAAATATATCCCAATAATTTATTAGAGTACCAATTTTTTCATGATAGAGAAACAGTAAAAGAGAATGTTGATGGAACAAAGAAATTAATTCAAAACTTGATATTCTTCATTCTATTCAAGATTTCATGGTGGTCTAGGAGGGACCATGTTTAAAAATAGCTATTCTAAATAGCTGGAGCGATAGCACAGCGGGTAGGGCGGCTGCCTTACATGCAGCCAACATGGCCGACCCGAGTTCGATTCCTCCGCCCCTCTCAGAGAGCCCGGCAAGCTACCGAGAGTATTCGATATGCCAGACACAGTAACAACAAAGTCTCCAATGGAGACGTTACTGGGCCCACTCAAGCAAATCGATGATCAACGGGAGGGCCTTTACTTTACTTTACTTTACTATTCTAAATAATATCAGAGGGAAATACATTTTATAAATTAAAATTTTTAATTGGGCTGGAGCGAAAGCACAGCAGTAAGGCATTTGTCTTGCACACAGCCAACATGGCCGACCCGAGTTTGATTCCTCCGCCCCTCTCTGAGAGCCCGGCAAGCTACCGAGAGTATCTTGCCCGCACGGCAGAGCCTGGCAAGCTCCCCGTGATGTATTCGATATGCCAAACACAGTAACAAGAAAGTCTCCAATGGAGACGTTACTGGGCCCGCTTGAGCAAATTGATGAACAATGGGAGGACAGTGACAGTGACAAAATTTTTAATTAAAATGCTGGTTATAAAGTACTTTGTGAAGAACATGCAAAACTCTTCAGGGAATGGCCCTCAGACGTGTCTTCAGTGATTTGATTGCAGAGGCCAAGACAATTGAAACAAAAGTAAACAAAAAGGACTGTAAATTTTATTTTTTTATTTATTTATTTTTTGCTTTTTTGGGGGGGGGTCACACTGGCGATGCACAGGGTTTACTCCTGGCTCTTAACTCAGGAAGTACTCTTGGCGGTGCTCAGGGGACCATATGGGATCCTGAGAATCGAAGCGGGGTCAGCCACATGCAAGGCAAATGTCCTACTCACTGTGCTATCTCTCCAGCCCCAGGACTGTAAATTTGAAAACATTTTTACATGATAAAAGAAACAAACTACAATAAAAGGCAATCCTATTGAATGAGAAAATATTTGTACATAATATATCAGATCTGGAGATAATATCCAACATTATATAATACTCATTCAATAATAAGACCCCAATGAACCCATCCAAAAAGTGGAGAGGACATAAATAGACACTTCTCCAAAGAAGACATACAAATAGCTAGTGGACACAGAAAAGGCATTGGTTGTAATATTGTTTAATTACTAATTCTATTTGTGAGACTTCTTGTCACTGTTTTTGGCAATTGAATATGTCACGGAGAGCTTGCCAGTCTCTGCCATGCAGCCGACCTGGCCAACCTGGCCAACCTGGGTTCGATTCCTCCACCCCTCTTGGAGATCCCAGCAAGCTACTGAGAGTATCTCACCTGCATGGCAGAGCCTGGCAAGCTATCCCTGACGTATTCAATATGCCAAACACAGTAACAAGTGTCACAATGGAGATGTTACTGGACCCGTTCCAGCAAATCGATGAACAACAGGAGGACAGTGACAGTGACAGTGACAGGTGTAATATTATTTGGCAAGTGCAAATCAAAATAGCACTGAATTTTTACCTCACAGCATTCACTTAATCACTTAATCACTTAACTTCCCGTTAGTCGTCGAATTGCTCGAGCGGGCACCAGTAACCTCTCCATTTGTCCCTGTCGCATGCTAGTGTAGCCCAATGGCATCTGTTCGCTGCGTGAACAAGAAGAGCCTCAAACTGATCGTTCATGATCTTGACGAAGAAGTCTGACCATCTAGTAGGTGAGCGGCCACGTGGTCTTTTGACATCCCGTGGAATCCAGTCGGTAACAGCTCTAGTCCAGCGGTCGTCTTTAAATCTCATTACGTGACCAGTCCATCTGATTTTCAACACCTTGGCAAATGAGACAGCATCCCTGATTCTTGATCTTCGATGGATGTCAGAACTCCGGATTCTTTCTCTCATTTGAGTGAAACGTGATATTCCAAGCATAGCTCTTTCTATTTTTTTTGGGAGACCAGAATAGCGTTCTCATCTTGTTTGCATAGGGCCCAGGTCTCTGAGGAATATGTTAATGCAGGAAGAACAGTGGAATCAAAGAGATGTGCCCGGAGCCAGAGGTTCTTCGTCCACTTAGCTATTTCTTCAACATTCTTGAAGGTGTTCCAAGCCGCTCTCTTCCTCCTGCGCAGCTCGGGTGCCAGGTCATTTGTCATGTTGACCTCTCGACCTAGGTACACATAGCTGTTGCATTCGGAGAGGGTTGTTCCTTTGAGAGAGAACGGGGCATCAGAAACGAGGCTGTTTCTCGTGAACATTGTCTTCGTAAGATTCAGCTGTAGTCCTACCTTTCCACAATCACGGTCAAAGTCGGCCAGCATTTGTGCCGCTTGGCTGATGTTTGGTGTTATTAAAACAATGTCATCAGCAAAGCGGAGGTGGTGTAATTGCCGACCATCTATCTTCACTCCCATTCCTTCCCATTCCAGTCACCACATGATGTTCTTGAGGGTGGCACTGAAGAGTTTCGGTGAAATGGTATCACCCTGCCGCACCCCTCTCTCGACATCAACGATCACTTCTTTGTAGAATGGTGAGATCCTGGTAGTGAATCCGCAATACAGCTCACGGAGGATCCTGATGTATTGGGCTTGAATGCCCTGATTGGCTAGGGCGTCAATGACCGCTTCCGTCTCAACAGAATCAAAGGCCTTTAAATCAATGAACGTTAAACAGAGCGGCATCTTGAACTCCCGAGAAACCTCAATGAGCTTGGTTATCATGTGGATATGGTCGATGGTGCTGAATCCTTTGCAGAACCCGGCTTGCTCACATGGTTGTCCGTCATCTAGTTTTCTGCCAATCCTATTTATGATGACTCAAGTGAACAACTTGTAGATGACAGACAATAGGCAGATCGGGCGATAGTTGCCAATGTCATGGATGTCTCCCTTCTTGAACAGTAGTATGGTCCTGCTGGTTTTCCATTGGGACGGAACCTTGCATTCAGACAGGTAGCGAGTGAAGAGCCGAGCCAGTGTATTGATGAGTACTGACGGCAGGTTCTTCAGGTGTTCAGGTCTGACCTTGTCTGGTCCTGGTGCTGTTTGTTTCTTTACCAACGAAATGGCGTGTCGGATTTCGGAAGGGAGAACTTTGGGAACGACATATCCATCCTGTGGAATTTGGTATGTCGGCAAGTGGACATGGCTATCGAAGAGATTTGAGTAGAAGTTATGGATAATCTTCTCCATTGCCATTCTGGAGGATGTGATGGATCCATCAGGACGTTGGAGGGCAGTCATCTTGGTCTTGAAGTTGGCGAAGGACAGGCAGGCGTTATGAATACTTTTCCCGGCTTCTGCCGCATCTACCAGTACTTCTGCTCTTCTCTCTTTGAGGTCTTCCTTGATTGCATCTCTGCACTGCTTTGCGAGCTCGGATGTTAGCTTCTGGTTGCCTGCGGCATGCGCCAAACCATGCTGGCGAATTAGTTCAAGAGTTTTCGAAGATAGGCGATTTTTTGTGGCTATCTCTCTCTTGGCATTCCTCGCACATTCATGGAGGTGCTGAACCAGTCGATCATATTCCTCGTCAATGTTGTCAACAATGGCATCTTCCCATGTTGCCGCAATAGTACCAAAGAGTTCCCAGTTGGTGGTCATTCTGGGAGTTCTCTTTTTGAACTTTGCAGCCCTTTCTCCCCGCTCTGTGAAGTAGAATTTTGCACGAAGGAGACGGTGGTCCGATCCGGTTCGAAATTTTGGGACAACAGCGACATCAGTCAGGCATAACCGTCGATTGAATATGATGTGGTCTATTTCATTGTGGAATCGTCCACCGGGAGACTCCCATGTCCATCATTTAGATTCTGCCTTCTGAAACTGTGAGTTACCATGAATGGTCTTGGTCGACATGATGAACTCAGACAGTCTCTCACCCTGTTCTTTCCATTCTAGGCCATGGGTCCCGATGTGAAGTTCTTCAGCTGATCTTCTCTGTCCTATCTTGGCATTAAAATCACCCACAATGATCTTGTAGAAGGTGTGGTCTTCTTTATAGAACTTCTCCAGCTCCATGTAGAACTTCTCGATTTCTCTTTCATCATAATGAGATGTTGGTGCGTAGACAACGAAGATAGAAACTGCAGGCAGTGAGCCACATCTTTTCAAATGTAAACGTCTGATTCGGGTTGTTAGGCATTCGAATGAATCAATGCTCTTGGCCAAGTTCGTGTTGACAAGGACACCGACGCCTCTAACACCTCTTTTATCGCATGTTCTGAGGAACAATTCTTCTCCAGTGTCAAAAACGGCATGGTGAGATTCGTGCCTTCTTGTCTCGGTCAGACCAATGATGTCGTACTTGATCATTCGTGCTTGTTCATCAGGTCCTCGATGGATGCATCTGATGCTAGCGTACGTGCATTGAAAGTACAGATGATTATTTTTGTCTTCCTTCGTTGTGGCAGCCTAGGTCGGCCTTGAGATTTTGTCGGCCTCTCCTTTCTCATCCTCCTCAGTACTCCCATGTCGGTGAAGCCTTCAGGGTCAGGTGAATGAGACCAGTTGTAGTTACTGGTTTTGGCATATCGAATACACAACAGATAACTTGCCAGACTCTTCTGTGCGGGCGGAATACTCTCGGTAGCTTGCCAGTCTTTCCGAGAGGGATAGAGGCTTTTGGGGCGACCTCTAATCACCCTTGTAGGTGTTACCATATTTGAACCCTATCAAATACGGTACAACAATTCCGGAAGATGTGTATTTAGTGTCTTATGAAAGCGTCCTGGAGTGTGGTGACAGCTGGGTAGTGGAAGTAGTGTAGATAGTGGAAGTCTGCCAGTGGGGTATTTATCTGGGTAGGGTGAGTCTCCTGTGCGCAATTCGATCCCTGGGTGATTGATGGAAGCAGACAGGGCAGGGTAGGGTGGGGCTCCTGATTAGAATCCCTTTGTCACCTGTGGTTGGTGGGAGCAAGCAGAGAAGCTCTGTCCCTGGGTCCGCCGAGCCTGGAGTCCGAGGTCTCAGAGAGTTCCGCTTATCTTGTTCTGTGGGTCTTCAGTCATGCATGAGTCTCGGCCAGAGCTGACACGCAGGTCCAGAAAGCGTCCTGGAGTGTGGCGACGGCTGGGTAGTTGAAGTAGTGTCACAGCATTAAGAAAAGCATATATTAAAAAGAATGAAAACAACCAAAGTTAGAGGTGGCGTAGTGAGAGAGAATCTCTTCATTTTTGGTGAGAATACTGTTTGGCTCAGCCCCTGTGGAAAGCAGAATCGAGATTTCTCAGAAAAGTAGCATTACAACTCCTATGTGATTCAGAAATCCCACTTCTTGGCATCTACCCCCAAACACAAAAACATTAATTAAAAGATACATACATGTTGATACATATTTTACTTATACATATAATACATATACTTATTTTAAATTTAAAATAAGCCAGAATATGGAACCAATCTCAATGTCTGAGAACAGTTGAAAATATTGAGAATCTGGCATATATACAAAATGGGATGTATATAGCAGTAAGAAAAGATGAAATATTTTTACTCACTGTAATTAAACTTTAATGGGAGGGTATCGTGTTAAGTGAAATAAGTTACAGGGAGAAGAACAAATTTCAGATTGTTCTATTCATTTGTGGATGATAGACAAAACGAGAGATAGTACTTGGGCTGAAGAGAAAGTACAGCAGGTAAGGCACTTGCCTTGTATATGATTGACACATATCCCCCGAGTTCAATCCCTGGTATTCCATATGGTCCCCTGAACACGGCCAAAACTGATTCCTGAGTGCAGAGCCAGTAGAAACCCCGAGCATTGCCAGATGTGACCCAGACAATAGACAGAACTGAGGAGTGGCAGGTCTTTAGCACTGGAATTGAAAAAAGCAACTGCAAAGAGTAGTGGGTGGTGGGGAAAATAAGACCAGATTAGAGGTATCATAGGGAGAGTAGTGAAAACGTTGTCAGCATTGTGATGGTGGCTGTGTTTAGTAACTTTGTATACAAATACAATAATTTTTAACGCTATCTTAACTACCCAAACTATAACAAACAGAATTAAAAACTGGTTATAAAGAAAACATGCAATACCAAAATGCATACACAAATACATAACATAATAATATTTCTAATATACAAAGAAATAGGCTTTTTAACATTTCTTTTTATATTTTGTGTATTGTTCTAATGGGTAGTAGAGGCTGTGTTATAATTTAACAGGAAAATGAAAGTATAATCTTCTTACAAATATCTCTATAGTTTAAAATATAAAATATAAGCATATGCCTAGGAATTTGGAATAGAGAAGAAGTCCCCTAAATTATAATCCTCATCTGCATGATGACTTTTCTATAATGCTTCTCTACAGGTATTTGTACACATTTTAAAATAAATTTTGCTTTATGACCTAAGGAACAGCAACAAAGATTACAGATTTTACTATGCTGCAGACTTGGAAAGCACTTCATATTTTGTGAAATTAGAAGATAATAGTAAAATTTAAAGAATATTGATGATATATTTCCAAGACAAACACATTGGAATCAAGCTTTCTCCTTCTAGAACATAAGAAAAAGCAAGTGTTTAGAAAGCTGGTCCAATGTCTGTACCATACATTTTACTAAAAACTTTGGTTTCTTTCTGTTCCTCTGTCTACCTATGTTTGCTTCCTGTGAATTTCAGCCAAGATTAGCATAATGCCATAGTACTAAACTGTGATCCACATATGTAATTTTATATTTTAATAGCTAATGAGGTGCATGTTTTCACAGTAAGTCTTTGTTATCACACGTACAGGACATCTTAACTCAAGAAACTATAGAAGTTCTTAGAACATATGCTTATGGGTTGTCGTATTGGTTAGCGCAACTCTAGAATCTTCTACTATATTTCATGTATTTCCTCCCATACCAGTTCTTTCCATCTTAATTTTGAGTTTTTCTTTATCTCTCAGGAGATCGGGCTTCTTTCCTAGTGTTTTTCACACTCTTAATTTGGATTACATCAAAAGGGTTAAAAATTTCTAGAGGGAGATAACACGTACAAGGTAAGTAGAATAAAAGATGTCACATTGCTTAAGAATAATTTCCACAATGAAGGCCCTCCCGTTGATCATCAATTTGCTCGAGCGGGCCCAGTAACGTCTCCATTGGAGACTTTGTTGATACTGTGTTTGGCATATCGAATACGTCACGGGGAGCTTGCCAGGCTCTGCCAAATTACACCTTTAATTTGGGAGCTTTTCTTTTCTTAGCTGTGTCACCAATTTCCATGTCCATAATTCACTCTAAGAGAATCCTCATCTTATAACTTCTCTTCCGTGGAGTACACTGTTCGCAACAGAGTCTGATGTCACTAAAACATAATCGACACTAGTGAAATAGTAAAAAGTTTCTAGCTTAAAATCTTCAGAAAATGCCCACGCTCCTGTGTAAAATCACAGAGAGAGATCATTATGGTTGTGAACATGGTGATATGTAAAATAATCTTGGATAAACTGAAAGCAACTTGAATAAAGAAAACTTCACTATTTTGACTCAGAGTTTCTTTATTTGATTGGTTTTCAATAAGGGTTCTTTCAAGTGTTGTGCAGGAGGTTCTACGACCCATCCAAAAAACCACAGTCACCAAGTAAGCGATTCAATACAACTGATATGTTTTGTTTGGGGACCACACCTGGCAGTGCCTGGCACTTATTCTTAGCTCTGCACTCAAGAATTATGCCTAGCAGTGTTTGAGAATCATATTGGATGCCAGGGATCCAACCTGAGTCTACTGCACACAGGGCAACTGCCCTACCCACCGTACTAAAGCTCTGGCCCTTAATGCAATGACTAAGGAGAAAGTGAGAAGGAGAGGTCAAAGGGGAAGGAGGAACTATATATATATATATATATATAGTTCTCATATATATACATATGAGAGATTATATAACACACCCTAGTTGCAATAATGTGATCCAATTGATCATTGTCCAGGCCTTATTTTATAAGAAAAAGTGCTATCACCTCACCTGCCCATGTAAAGTAAGATTTGATTGCACACAATCACTCTGTATCTCCTCACTATACATAACAAGATTGGTTGATCCAACTGGATGATCTGACAGGGTATAACTAATCAAGTGCAAAAAAAAAAGGAAGAAAAAAACTAAAGGTTGGAAACATATAAGCCTTGTCAATTTTGAAGATAAATAAAAGAAACTTAAATTTGCTGGTGGGAGAAATGTAGAAGACATTCTGTAAATAATAGCTAGCAACATTAAACTGGATGTAATATGATGATGACATTGACTAAATTAGCCTTTAATCAAAACTTTTTTTATGATATTCATATGTACAACATAAAATATAACTTTCCTTTCAGAATGGTGTTTTGTGAAATTAATAACATTATTTTGGGTAAAACACTAACAAAGAACTATCACAAGATTTAATTTTTATTCATATCTCTATTTTCATCATTTCTTTTTACTTTAATGTAGATGGCCATAATACACAATTTTAAAAATAAGTTAGTTAGATGCACATTCTTTTGGGGATAGGAAGTGACTTGGGGGCCATGCCAGGTAGTTTTTGGAAGTGATTCTTCACCCCCATTTCTGGGGTCAGAAATCACTTCTGAGGGCTTCGGGGGACCATATGCAATGCTAGAATTAAAAGGGCCGGCCATATGAAAGGTAAGTGTCTTAACCCTTGATTTGTCTGACATGAAAAACTGCTCATTCTAAGAAAATTATACTTACACTCAAAATATTAATCTAATTTCAACCTCAAGCAGCTGTAAATATGCTATTTAGTAAAATAATTTTCTTATCTGTTTTATGACTTTTTTGTAATTAATAATCTGTGATTGAATGAAGATCATGTGATCCTTGATCTAAGTAAAAGAAAGAAAAACATTCAGAGCAAATTTCTGTTTTGACTAAAATGCATGGGTTTCATAATTTGGCTACTTTCTCAATGTAGCATATATGTAAGTTATTTATCAATGTTAATTATAATGCAAATAAAATTAATTTAAAGCGCAGTTTATTTAAAGAAGAAATTAGGATGAAATTTTAGAAATTCTTTAATTGCCTACAAAAACCACTCTTCTTGTCTCATATTCTTTCTCTGTCTCTTCATTCTTTCTCACCCAAACACACATGCATTGTGTTGTGTTTATTTCAATGTAAAAAAACCCCATAATTTATAAAATTGTCCATAAAACAGATGTTTCAGGTATTCAATGTCCCAAAACCATTCCCACCACTAGTGTGATTTTCCCTCCACCAATGTCCCTAGTTTCTCAATCACCTTTCAAGCCTGTCCCTTTAGCAGGCATAAACACAGTTACTTCTTATGGCTTATTACAACATGATGGCATTGGCCAGAGCCATATAGTACAGAGGATAGGAAATGTACCTTGTATGCAGCTGACTCCAGTTCAATTCCTGGAACCATCTATGGTAGCCTGAATCCACCAGGAACAATTCCTGAGTGCAGAGCAGGAGCTACTAATGTCATTATCTGAGAATTTACTCAGCTGGTTGATGCTGGTTATGCCTTCTGTGCTATTGATTCTGCTCAATAAATTTGTTGGACTTTTACTTAACTTTTCCATCAAATGTGCTGTCCCATTACTGGGTTGTTAGTAGTGTGAAATATGGAGGAGGTGCCCCATGGCTGAATATGCAGCCATGTGCTCTAGGAGCTGTGGAGTTGGTCTATTTATATGTTGGGGGAGGTCAGGTTTGGCTGCTGGTGGGTCTAGTGGAAAGGAGGGGGTTATGCCCACCCTAATCTCTCAGAATGTCTTGGAGTTTTTAATCAGAAGACCAATCTCCCCAGGACTATTTGGTAGCTTGGCTTCTTTTCAAATCTTTACTGTCTTTATTTTTTCACAAGTTTCTTTCCTTTGGTGCACCTTTCAAATTTTTAATCTTTAAGTAAATATTTAAACAAAGTATTTACCTTTATTACTAAACCACTTTTCTCTCCAGCCATACTTTACTTCTTTATGTTTTATTCACTCTTAATCCATTGAAACTTCCACTTTATCCCAGACCAAAACTCTGTACCTTAAATAAAATCCCTAGTGAAATATAATTAAATACATCATGTATTTTAATTGCTACTTGCATTCACTGCAGTCATTGACACTGAACCACGCCAACACATTATGAAAGTTCTTTCTCCCCCGTAACTCTTGCTATTCTTTGTCTACTTTCAATTTTTAGTGATTTTCAGTAATCCATTTTTAACTGAAACTCTGTGAGAGAGATTATATTAATTCCATATATTTCTATTTCCACATATATGGTAATAATTCACTAAACCTACATTGTTAAGTCAGACTTTTCTCCCTTTTGAATGCAAACATATTTCTATGACCCTCTGGATATCATTTATATATTTAATGTTTATTCAAGTTTAATACAGCTAAAAAGGAATGCTCTACCCCTATTTTCTTCTTTCATATTGGGCTTTCCCTAGCTCAATAAGTGGTATAATCATCAAATATGTCAGAAATCTGAAAGTCATATTTGTTCTTTTTCCTTGTGCCAATTGGTTATCATATTCTGAAATGTCTTCCCCCAAACAACTTGAATATGCATCTTATCTCTCTGTTCTGCACTCACTGTGCTTACTCAGGCATTTATCATCTTTCATCTGACCTAATGTTTACACAAGCATCCTTACTCATCTCACTGACTCCACTCTTACATCCATCTACACCCCCACCACCAAAATATAATGCTTTCATCTGTTCTCTTTAGAGAAACATTTGCACTTTGCAAAAATATGAATCATTGGGCATTATTCTTGGAATGTACAATGAAGTTGCAGTTGATGGCATGTGGGAGTCACATTTCTGAGACTGGTGGAAACGGCTGGAAGACAATACCTAACCTAAATGCCAGGAAGCTACAGAGATGGTTTGGCCTTTCCCTTACCACCACTCCCTCCTCAGTCAGGTCTCCTCCTTAAGGTCTCTCCCACTTCTTTCCTACACATCCTCCCAAACATATAGCCAGACTTCTCAGATGGCAATTCCACACTCCTAAACATTGCTTTCTCTTCTTCGATCAATTTTTGTTCTCACTATGCATAAACATATTCAAAATGATCTTTGTGACAGTTTCTGATGATCTGCCTTTTTCCTAAAGTATTCCCGAAAATTCTTCTTAAAATGATAGTTGTGTCAAGATACTTCACGTACAGTCCATATCAAGAGAACAGAAGAGCATGTAAGCAGTCAATTCTAGAGTCACTGTTCATTGGGGGCCTCTGATAACATTTAGCTCACACACCAATATATTGAATATTTTTCAATAAATATTAGCCATTCAATACTTCCCACAAGCATAGGTGGGATAAATTATTATCCCCATCTGATTTGTAAAGATAATGTGGCTTAGAAATATTCAGAGATTTGACAAAAACCACACAGAAAACACATTATAGTCCAGGACTTGTTAGACTCAAAAAAAAAAACCCTGCTGTACCACACTCTGCTTATTTGCAAAAATAAAAGTAATATGATTTTGATAAAGACAAGGCAAAAGGCCAAGCATTGAGGGTATAATACTTTTTTGTACTCTTAGTTTAAAGCAGAATAGTGAGAAGAATAATAATCTAAGGAGAAAGATTCTATAAAGATGCTTTGGGATCTTCAGAATGAAAAAGTCTCTTCAAAGGCCCCATTTCTAGCTAAGCCTTTGGGCAAGAAACTTAGTTTTCACTTTACAAATGATAGTCACAGACCATGAACACCTTTTTTAAATGCTATTTTTCAAGGCTGAGAGCAAGCGGTCCAATTATAAAAGAATTGATCTTGTTAAACTTATTCTTAAATTTTTTATTTCCCTCCTTGGTTAATTCAATTTCCCTTCAAATGCATGAATCATCAAGACATAATGTGAACATTCAGCCACAAAGGAAGAGGCTGTTACATTATTTGGATGTACCTGATAGAATTCAGACAGAACAGATTGAGTAGGGTCAAATGAAATGCGCCGAACTGCACTTCTACAGCATCTGTGATGGTTATTGTTTTCTCCCGTCTTTTATAGGAATTTCAGAAGATTTTTTATGTTAAAGTATACATTTCCCTCTGCTTATTTTATACAAAGTGGTTGCATATTTTTAAAAAGAAGCTTAACATTTATCTCTGCTTACCATGAACTAAAGATTGTGCTGGAAAATTTCTCCTCTTAAAGTAGTTTTCCACAATGCTACTAGATGGTTAAGCACTAATCAATACACATTTACAGAGGAAACACAGAGAGATAGTGAGACTTAGCCAAAGTTTGCACAGCTGACCAGTAGTAGAAAATGGAGGGTTGGAACGAAGACTCTTCCCCCTTCAAATTTCTGCCTTGTTCACTGCTTCTGATATATTTGGGCTTCATGATCATGATTGAAAATATTCACAAATACTGAAAATTCCTCAGATAATACCATACACTCCAGTTTATAAGAAGAGTCAGGACAGTCAGAATTTGGAAGCCTTGTGAGATGTAGGGTTTCAGAAATGAAGGAGCTGGGAGTGATAGTCATTTGCTCTTGTTTCTCAGGGAAGGAAATGGGAACAAACCAGCCCCTAGAGACTCTCTCTTTCATCAGGATTTTGCCCATGAAATATTTTGGAATTGTCCTCTCCCTCACCCCCTACCACTTTAACCCAGAAATTTCTGACTGCACATTTGCCAAAGGGGTTTTACTATGGTAACCTCCAGGCCTACACAAAGAACACAGTCAAAACAAATAGCTCTCTTTAAATGTCATTATGGGGAGTAAAATTCTATGTGGTGTATTAATGGGCCTCCCACAGCTAAATCCTAGCATACCACTTTGAAAAATGTCCCCTGTGGGTATCGCTTAAACCAACAAAAGTGAGGGAATTTGAGAGTTAAGAGAAAACTGATCTAGCTCTAGTGAAAATTAATAGAAGACAGCGAGTATGAATAAAGAAGTAAGAAATCAGGGAAACAAATTAAATTTGTTGTTTTTATCCTTTAAATGTTATTTTAATGTAGAAAGCCTAAGAGAAATCTAGCCTTTCTTCACATGTGATTTTCTTATTTTTGAATTTAATAAATCTTTAATGAAAGCAGAAACCATGCCTTTGGCTTAAGAAATATAAAAACGGAGAGAAATCAGTTTTTTCTTTCCAGTCATCAGATAGTACTCATAAGAGATCAAGCAATGCCTTGAGTAAATAATAAACATATAGTGCTTACCCGGCATGCACTGTCTACCTGATAAATATCTTGGCTGCTCATTTTTTAGATCTAATTAAGCAATAAGCTAATTTCTAAGCTTGTTAAAGAACTGGCAAAATAGATCTCTAGAAATAATTAGACTCATGATATAAGTTTATCTTGAGGATAGATATGATATATGGTTAGAAAAGTTCATAAAGATATTTTAGCTTTCATCAATCCTTTATTAAACCCTGCACTTATTTGTTTATTATATTGTTTTCAAAGGCAAACAAATTAGTTCTTGTTTTGCTTCTCCCTGTCTGGAGCCTGAGGCAGCTTGCTTTAATCTATTCTCTGACTCACTAGGATAGCTAAGAAACTTCACCATTCATATCCTACTGGGAGAAAAACTGACATTGAGCATAATCATACTGTCTACAACCAGAATGTTTATAACATGGTCATCTATATCTCTCCTTTGTCCTTATTCTTCTTGCCTTTTTTTCACACATCTCCCTAGAAACTCTATTTCCAAATAAGAACACAACTAGCTTAAAAGAATAACACAGGTTAGCCATGTGAAACCCAACACCATGAAATCTGGAAGATCAGATATTATTATAAAATTCTGAGCATGAATTTTCTAAGTTCCTGTTAAGCTTCTAAAAGATGGTCCGTGCTTTCTTTTCTGAACTGAACAAATAATCACTCATTACCAATTTCTGGGAGAGAATTGTGTTAGAAAACACAATGACTACCATATTATTTTCCAACTATCTCATTATCTTTAACTATGGAATGATAACAATGCATTTGCAGTAGAATTCATGCCTACTGTTTTCTACCTCAGACTATGACATGGTAGGCAAAGGCAAATACAATCCCCTTGAATCATCCCCAAATTACATAAACAATTGATTTTTTTTAGAATAAGAAACCTAATAGCAAAGTAGTAACTTGTAAACTGTTAACTAGCTAATCAATACAAACTACAGAGCAAGTTTCAGCAAGACAAGTGGAGGTCTATTTTATGCCAAGTATATGCCAATGTAATAGTCTATAAATATATAGGGGTTTTCCAGGAAAAAACTCAAGGTATTTATGAAGGGGAAAAGTGGGCATGCACAACTGAATAGTGTACAGTAAAAACACATAATCACATGTCTCGTGTACCAAAATTGGTAGAGAAACCTCATCAAGGGCATGGTTTGTACTGACCATGGGTCCATTGTGAGACCAGTGACTAGTTCTGTTCAACCAGGTGTCTTGAATCCTGATGAATACAGAAGTATTTTTAAGATTCTGTCTTTGTGCAACCAAAGTCAAAAGACTGTTTCACCATGACTATTTCCTGAGAGGGATGGTCACAGCCTCCTATCTACAAGCCATAGTTCACTCTAGTTCTTGGTTTCTTTGTTTCTGATTCTTAGACCTCAGAGAGTCTAAGTTTTGAAGACAAAGGAAAGGGTGCAAATTAAAAAAAAGTTTGGATCATTTGATTATATTGGTAAATATTGTCCAAACCTTTAAATAATGTTATTTAGAAATAAATGCAACTTTTGTGTTCTCCTGGCAGAACTCTATCATACTTAATCTATCATTTAAATAAATTTTACAATGGTGACAGAAGTGTTTAATAGAAAGAGATCTGGACTTCTACTCTGCTATATACTTAAGGTGATTTTAGTAATTCCATCTTATAAGTTCTTACATCAAATGCAAATAAAATGACATGCATTTTATAGAATTTTTTTTATTAAAACTTAACTACCTAATATCTATTAATTTAACAAGCACCTATTATGTCACTAGAGTGTGCCAGGTTATACAATGTGATAATGAATATCAGACTCTTTAATATTCTAATAGAGGTTAATAAAACAAAAATAGAATGAGAGAAGATGGGCAATAGAGAAATTAGAAGAAAGTCAAGAAAGTGATTTGTGATGTCAGTACATTGGAAGTTAGTAGAAGATAATAAAAGTTATGTTATTCAATTTACACTTGAAAAAAATTACCTTGAGTATTGTACAAAACTTACAGGATAGTAACTAAATGAAGGAGCTCATATTGAAGTTTCTTTCAAAGTTCTAGCAAAAATGTTTTCATGTTAATGTGTGATAAAATTCTTTTAAAAACTTGAATTTAGTGTATGTTTTCAAATGATAATTCAATAGTGTTTACAGACAATATATGTATGGATAGGAAAAAAAGAAAATTGAAGACTCATAGCTTGATCAAGGGATTAGATTCTTCTGTTGAGACATAAATATTGACTTTAAAAGACTCTCACTTGCATAAAATTTTTTTTACTGATTCTGTGGCTCTGGTTTGAGCCTTAAAATTTTATCCAGGTGATTAAAGCAATAGAACAGTGGCTAGGGTCTTGCACGTGGCCAAGCAGGGTTTGATCCCTGGCATCCCATATATTCCCCTTAACACTGCCAGGAGTAATTCCTGAAGGCAGAGTCAAGGGTAACCCCAGAGCACCATCATGCATGACCCCAAAACAAGGAAAAAAAGTTTATTCAACATGATCAAATAATTTTTTATACTTCCTATAATTTTAATGTCTCAATTGTGGATTGTTAAGCTGTGACTTCTTTACTGAGAGTGATACTACTTAGAATAATGTGTGGAATTGCATTGTTATAGATACATTCAGAATCCAGTTGAAAGGAAGTTAAGTGAAATATTATTAAACACCATTCCTGATAACAGATGAGTTGCAATAAATCTCTCTTCCTTACGAATTCTCTAGAATGTATAGTACAGCAATTTTCATCAAATTAGAGACTCATGTCCCTCATTCCCTCTGAATCTTGTAACTCGTTTTCACCAGTATAATACTGCCAAATGAAATCTTAGCTATCTATTCTATGAAAACTTGTAGTTTCTACTTTCAGTCTTGCTTTCAGATAGTAGCCTCGTGGAGAGAAGGGCCATAGTGAATGATACCATGTGGAAAGGGGGAAAAAAGGAGAAAAATCAAGGTTCCAGTTTGAAAGTAGCAACAGCATCCCACAAATATCTCCAGTGAGTACAACTTCTTCCAGACCTTATTAAGCTATCTTATACAGACACTGCATGGAACACAGATAAGCTAAACTCACTGAGTCCCAAATATGCAGCTCCCCACAACCGCCAACAACAGAAAGATTCCTATTTTAAGCTACAATGTTATGGGGTGGCCTTACTTGACTTTTAGCATGGTCGTACTTAACTGGCATAAGGACAATTTAGTTTGGTTCTATTGTTTGTGGTTCATAGTTACATCAAAACACTGTTAGGTTATTGCTTTCTCTACATGTGTAGTGCCAAGCGCTAAAAATACCCCTGCTATAAAATATGTTGACTCTCCTGGTCTCATGACATCAATGGGCATAGGCCCAGAGATAGTATTCCACAAAGGATATATGCTATGAATTCTGGCACTCAGACTATGTGAAAATTGGAAGATACACAATGCTAAACTATATTGAGCCAAAATAAATGTGAGGAAATTCTTCCAAGCATCAGTTGTACAAAACTCAAAAGTATTAGATTTGTATTAATGTTGTAGAAAAATGGAAGATATTCAAAATATAGCATGAATTAAGAAAATATAGTATAATGAGAATTATACACGATGCAATTTATTGGAAAGTCTTTTCGTGCAGGGTTTAAAACTGAACCATAGAAAAGAAAGTAATCTGCAGAGGTTCATGTTTAAAAGTAAACCATTCTAGATGTTTTTGTGTGACTTATTTCCAAATAGGACCAAAGTTTAAAAATGTTCATGACATCAATGATGATTGTGAAACAAATAATATTTCTAAACTTTTAGAGTACACATTTATTTTCAATTAGATATTTGATTTTGGAGCTAGGAATTTACAATTTTAATTTTTAGAGCAATTTTTTGGTTCACAGGAAAATTAAGAGGAAAATACAGAGATATTTTTTATGCTCCTTCTCCTCAACATGCATAGTATGACTCATTATCAGCACAGATCACCAGAGTGGTGAATTTGTTAAGAATGACTGACTTACGCATTACATCACCTAAGGCCTATCATGTATATTAAGCTTCACTCAGCATAGATGCTATGGATATAGACAAATATGTAATAACATGTATCCACTGTTGAAATATCATGCATAATATTTTCACTGCCTTAAATATCTCATATTCTCTTTTCATTTCCCCACTACAATCCTTCACAACCACTCTTTTCACCAGTTTTCATCTTTTTTGAGAAGGCCACATAGTTGGAATTCTATAAGCCTTCTATGATTGGCTTAATTTAGTTAATTAAAATGAATAAAGTATATTTGACCTTCTACTATTTGGCCTCTATGGTTTGAATGTTCATTTTTTTTCCATCACTAAATAATAGATCCCATTGCCCATATAAGAAAGAGTCATCCATTCAGCTACTAAAAAAATCTAGCTGTTTCTAAGTTTCATCAGTATAAATAAATCTGCTTCATATATCCATGTGCTTGGTTTTGAATGCACACAAATTTTCAACTAATTTGTATAAATAGCATATAGTACAATTTTCAGATTGTATGACATAGATATATTGGACACTCTAAGAAACCTTCAAACTGTTTTCCAAAGTAACCCCATAACATTTGCATTCTTATCAGTCATAAGGAAGAGTTGGGCAGCTCCATATATTTTCCATAATTAAATGATGTCAGTTTCTGGATTTAGTCAATGTAATAGATTTGTAGTGCTATCTCTCTTTTTTAATATTGATGGCATGTGACATGGAATGTTCTTTCGGTAAATAGTTATTTTCATTGATGACGTCTCTATTAAGTTACTTGGTCCTTGTTTAAATCAGTTTGTCTTCTTATTGTGAGTCTGTTTGCTTTTTGGTTCATTTTTAAAATATTTCATTTTTAAGCAACAAATTAACCAGATAAAAGAATTATGAAAGACAAAAGAATGCTTTTATCTTTATGATACTTCTATAAGAAATATAATTAAAAGGCCATTGAATCAAATAAATTGACCAAAATATTTGACAAAACATTTTAGAATATAAAAGTGTTTCCAGGACACACTAAAGAATCTCGGAACCCAGCAGCTCACTGCAGAGATTCCTCTGATCTTTAAGCCAGGCCAAAATCACCGGGGTGCCTCCGACAGGAGCAGGCGTTGTCTCTCCACCTGCCCCCTAGGAATCCCAGCAGTGGACATCTTTCAGAACCCAGTGAGAAGCCCATGTATCTGGCATCAGTGATGGCAAACTCCTGACCTCAAGGGATAGGAGATAGGCTGGCCCTTCTCATTTCCTCATCCTTAAAGGACCCTAGATGTCATGCCCAAAAACTGCTTCCAGCTACTATTTAATCTTAACAGCCATGATCCAGAGACACACACAAAAAAATCTCAGAACCAAGCACCTTCTGCAGAGATTTCTCCAGACCCTAATTTTCTAAGATTTTAGAATTCTAGAAGCTAGGCCACATGGCATCTTATGCTATTCATAACAAGCAATACAGAATAAATTATCTTTCATCTGCCTTTTTGGCAGGTTTGAGTGGTGGCAGGAAAGTTCAAAATAATGGTGGTGGGAAGGTAATGGTGGTGGGACTGGCATTGAAACATTAAATTTAATCCATTATTGCGAACAACCTTAAGGTAAAAAGGTAAAGGCCCTCCCATTGATGAACGATTTGCTCGAGCGGGCCCAGTAACGTCTCCATTGGAGACTTTGTTGTAACTGTGTTTGGCATATCGAATACTCTCAGTAGCTTGCCGGGCTCTCCGAGAGGGGCGAAGGAATCGAACTCGGGTTGGCCATGTTGGCTGCGTGCAAGGCAAACGCCCTACCATGCTAACAACCTTATGAAAATAAATTTAAAAAAATAAGTATTTATAGCAGCTTATTCCTTTAAATACGAAGAAACAAACTGGCAAATTAAATTATGTTCTTTACTTTCTGCAAATATTTAAGTATTACACACAGAAAAACAAAAATGTTACTATATAGCTCACTTTCAAACACAACTAACTAAAAATATGGCACAAATCCATGGGAGATTAAAAGCAGAACTATGTCCTCACCTGCCATTGCAGGAAGTTAAAAAGAATGTTTAAAATTAGCACATAAACAGAATAATACACATATCATTTAGAAATACAGAGGTGATTTTAAAAGATATCGCCAGATTGAGAACAAATCCTTCCGGAAATAGGCCTAGAACACACAAAACATAGAAACCTACTCATTTTTAAAAGATTAGCAATTTTTTCAATGTTAAGTTTTATAAGTCATTGGGGGCTGGAGCGATAACACAGCAGGTAGGGCTTTTGCCTTGCACACTGCCGACATGACCAACTCGAGTTCTTTTCCTCTGCCCCTCTTGGAGAGCCCGGCAAGCTACTGAGAGTATCTCACCCGCATGGCAAAGTCTGGCAAGCTACCCATGATGTATTCGATATGCCAAACACAGTAACAAGTGTCACAATGGAGATGTTACTGGGACCGAGCAAATCGATGAACAAAGGGAGGACAGTGCTACAGTGCAGTGCATTCCTTTAAAAATATCTTATTGTGTAGATTTTTGATTTTATCAATTTTTCAGCTATTTAGTTTTTAGTTTGTTGTGACTTTTAATTAAAAAACAATAGTCATTTTGCCACTTATTTGAATTTATAATATTCTCTTTTCTTTTTATAACTTTACATCTTACCCAAAGTATTAAATTTATTCCAAAGTATGCATTTATTCAATTTTATTTGCAGCATGTTTAACAATGCTATTAATAATCAGGTTTCATGTAAGCAATCTAACATCACACCCTCACTCAGTGTCCACAAGGATCTAACCAAATCTGGCTCATTCCAACCACCTTCACTCACCTGCACTGTCCTTGGTAAGTCAAGTTCTATAAACCATTTCTCAGGCTCTAATGCATTTGACCATTTGTTATTTGCATTCTGTGTTCCTTTATAGTTCAAATATGAGAGAGATCATTCTATTTTCTGTGCCTCTTCTTCTGGCTGAATTCATTCAACATGATAACCTTCGGTTCTATACACATAATATCAAACTTCATTATTTTATTTTTTGTATGTCTTAGGAGATTTTCACTGTGTAGTTTTTTTTTTAATTCAAACACATGGATTGTTTTTAGATCTTAGTTATTGTGCATACTGCTGCAATGAATGTAGAAGTATAAATGTCTTTTCAGAATAGTCTTTTGGGCCTTTGGGAGAAATTTTTTTTCTTTTGCTTTTTTGGGTCACACTTGGCGATGCACAGGGGTTACTCCTGGCTCTGCACTCAGGAGTTACTCCTGGCAGTGCTCAGGGGACCATATGGGATGCTGGGAATCGAACCCGGGTCGGCTGCGTGCAAGGCAAACACCCTACCCGCTGTGCTATCTTTCCAGCCCCTTGGGAGAATTTTTTTTTTTAAAAAATGGAATTTCTGGTCATATAGAAGAGCAACACTTAAGGTTTGTTGTTGTTTTTAGAAATGTTAATACTGTTTTTCACAGAGGGTAAACAAGTTGACATTCCCACCAGCAATGGATGAGCATTCCTCTTTTTCCTACAGTCATATCAACACTGGTTGTTTAGCACAGTGGTAGTGTGTTTGCCTTCACACAGCCAGCCTGGTCGAGCCAGGTTCGATTCCTCCGCCCCTCTCGGAGAGCCTGGCAAGCTACTGAGAGGGTTCAATATGCCAAACACAGTAACAAGAAGTCTCACAATGGAGACGTTACTGGGCCCGCTTGAGCAAATCAATGAACAACGGGAGGACAGACAGACAGACAATATATGTGCCAGTTTTATGCTCTGAGGTGATGCCTCAAAAACTGTAAACTTGGTGGTTGCTTTTGCTATAATTAGAACACTAAAAAAGGTATTACCAGGCTTAGAGAACTGTAAAGTACCAGATAAAAATCAAGTCTGCCCATATTTTAGGTTTATGTAGTAAAAATCACTGAAAAAGCATCTAGCTTAAGCTTAAATAAAATGACTTAATGTCAGCTATATACATAAATATATATACACATATATCACATCTTCATAACCCACTGATCTAATGTTGGGCATCTAGGTTGATTCCATATCTTAGCTATTTGCTGAGTTTTGCAATGAATGATGGCATACATATGTACTTTTAAATGAATGTTTTCTGGGTTGTATGGTAGCTCAATTTTAAATTTATGAAAATCTTCCATACTATTTCCCATAGGTGTTGAACAAAGCAACATTTCCACTGGCAGTGGATAAGTGTTCTTTTATTACCACATCCCCGCCAACACAGATCATTTCCACTATTTTTGATGCATGCTGTTCTCACTAATGTGAGATGTTACCTCATTGTTATCTTGATTTGGATTTCTTTAAGTGATGGTGAGCTTTATTTGCATGTGTCTCTTGGCCATCTGATGATCTTCTTCAGAGAAGCCTCTATTCATTTTCTTCTCCCCATATTTTGGGTTTTTGGATTTAGCTTTCCAAAGACTTGAAGGATAGACAAGTGATCACTTGGACTATCAAGTACCCCATTTTTCTATGTGGACAATTATCAGTGTAATAGTAAACACAATAGGAATGGGAAAGTAGAATGAAGGATGACAAAAATGTTGGAACTTGAGCTGTCATAAGCATTATCAGATGACCCATACACGATTTCCAAATAGTACTAATTGGGAAATTTCTCCTGGCTTTGTATGACAAGAGACATTAGTGAAAGATCCCTATTTCAGAGATAAGACTCTCTCTTGAAAAGCAGTATATGATATGAGGCATAGACATTTTTCTCCTCTTACTCTCTGATTATGACAATATTTACCAATACAAACTTCTTCATGTACCAATGAAGGTTTTTCTTCCTGAAAGTTCCAATGATCTCTGATATATGTCTTAAGAGTCAATTTGGAAGTTATAAAACGGACAAAACTATTCACTAGTAGAATAATAGCCCTTTGATTTTTATACTAATTTCTAATTATTTTAGAGTCAATATGGAAAGAAAAAAGGCAAGGCACAAAAATTGAATAAAAATAAATATAAAGAATAATGTAAATGTATTAAACTAATCAAATTTCATGAATTACATTTTGCCACCAGTTAAGTTCTATAAACATCAGAAATAATAGGGTAACTTAACATGTCCAGGAATTCTATTAAAGAAATGGTGTTCTTTGCATTGAAGAAATCTAAATATGTGATGCTTTTTAAAACCTATTTACAGGTAATTTAGTGTAAATACCCATTGTCTCTGTCTTCATTGTTCCTCTTCTCCAGGACAGTGATTTCATTGGGTTTTGAACCAATCATTACTCTACCGGAATATTGATCAGAGTTTATGAGCATATTAAGTTATATCATATGGTTTTTAAAAAGAAATCATTTCCTGAGACCATTTTCAATATTAACTAACTAAATCTTGCTGAATAATGAATCTATTAAAAAAGAAAGAAAAGGAGAAATCTGTGTTTTCTATAATATTAGAAATACATTTCTACAAAATAATCTTGAAAATAAAGATTACTTATATCTTTGTACATAATAAATATGCTATTGCTGTATAAATATGACTCATATGTATTCAAAATAAGACAATTTTCAAGGATTTTTATTCAATAGTACTAATATTTCATGTTCTCAGGTATATTTTTATTGCCTCTGCATTTTAGTAGAACTTGAGTTTATTTCTCTAACAGGAGAAAGAATATTGTTCTAACTTAATCTAGGACATAGATCATTTCTATAGAGCACTTACTTATTTTCTAAAGGCAACTTGATAATTCAGTCTTGTTCAGAATACAAAAACATAAATTGTCTAAAACCCATGACTCAATGCACATGTTGAATATTAATTACTATATTCAAGTAAAATGTGAGATAAATTCTAAAATCTAGGTTATGTGACCTATGCCTAATCCATGTAGTATAATTTGACTTAAATTGTAGCTTATCTATTATATATTTATGCCAAGGAAAATTTATTTAACTGAGAATTAATCTAATACATGCTATTAAGTGGCATCTTTATATTCTCACAACTTTTGCTTTTCAGACTAATCTTTGCAGGTTCTAGCAATTATATTCCATAAAACGGTTCACTTCCAGAGTCCAAAGCAATAGTACAGTGGGTAGGGCATATGCCTTGCATGTGGCCATCAAGTCTATATATGTCAAGTTTATATTTCTATCAAGCCATTTCGAAATATCCAAAAAGACATATTTCTCTACTCAGGCAAACTCTGAAATGCTTTTCTTTACTTATTATCACTACTATGTTGGTGTTGGGGTGGCACTCAGATGTGCTAAGAGAATACTCCTCGCTTTGTGCTCACAGAATACAGCATTCAGGGTTCAGGAAACAGTATTTGGTACTGGGAATCAGATAGGTTACATGAAAGCCTAGTATCCCACCACCTGTACTATCTCTCTGGACCTGGAATATCTTTTACATTCAGGCTTTTAAATTTTTTTAAAAAGATATGGTAAACCTTGTTATCATTTCATATAAATTTTTATTTTTGTTGTTTTAGGGGCCATGGGTCTCTCTTCACAGGAATTGCTTCTATTGTGTCTCAGAGAACTATATGGAGTGTCTTCTGGTTGACTCTATACATACAAGGCAAACATTTCACTTGCTGTATGATTTCTTCAACCCCAAACTTTTAATTTTAAAATAGCATTGCTTGTTCCCAGTTTGTAATTGAAGCACCATTATTTACAATATGATTTTAGACTGAAATATTCAATAAATACTACATCAAAGCATTAAAATCCTGGGGTAAGAGAAAAAGAAGTTTCCCATTTCATTGATTTCAGTCAGAGGGCTCTCTAAAATATCTAAAATTTTGTTCCCATTTATCATTATAAAATCATCTGTGGAGCCTGAGCTACCATGGAGAAAATGTTCATTTTATGTTTTTAGTCATTTTCAGTCATATTTTATTTCTAGTACCAGAAACTTTCAAATATATTTCTGTTTCTAAAAATATCAAGTTGTCATATATGACTTTCCAGTCACCTTTAATTTTGTCTTAAAATGGTGTTTCTCAAAGGTATATCTTCCTTTCTTTGGCCATGTAACAATTCTAATATGGACCTTAAAATTGAGCACTTTGACTACCAACTGATGTTTTATCTCTCTCTGAGTTGACCAACTCTGGAAAAATCATTACATGTCCTTTGCAGATAGGTGTGAGAATATTACTCAAGAATGAGATAGACTGTGTGAGGGTCCTATGTTTTATTCAAAAGCTTGCTCTTTCATTAAGTGCTTTCTATTCAGGTTTATGGAATTATGACATCAGAAGTGTATCCTTGCCGTGTTAGGATAACATAACTCATTGTGATGAAAAGGTTATCTGTATTTTCCAATAATTTGTTTCTGTGTCAGCCCACAGAAAAGTATGTCTTAGATCAGTCCAAATCAATGTAATAAATTGTTCGGTTCTGCAGGCAAGGTATCTTGAGGGAGACCATGTGATAAAATAGAAGCTATATTGTCCATCAATGAATTATACACTGTTTTAACATGGATTTTTAAAAAATATGTATATAATATCTGTCTTGCCTACAGTGTATGACAAGTAGCTTTACAACTGTAGCTCTTTAAATACATTAAATGTCTTCTTTTCTTGTTTTGTTTTGTTCTCTTAAAATAGTTATTTCTTAAAATTCTTTGCTTTTCCTCCCTTCTTTGTCCTTCATTGCTTTTTTGATCACAAGCATCCTACTATGATATTTACATACTAGTGGTACAAGCATACCGACTTATGAGTTCAAAATGTGGGAGTATGACACACATATTCAGTGGCCAACAATGGCAGCCCCACCCTGGCCAGATGATGTCAATGGGCGCATGAAAGAGACAATGCCCCGCTAGACTGGTTGGTGGTCAGTTGCCATTTATTAACATCTCACCGATGCCCTATTCCAGTCTCACCTCACGCCCCTTTCCAGTCTCACACTGTCCCATCCCAATCCCATAGCTTTAGTTAGAGAGAAAATCTTCAGGCAATGGGATAGCAGTGACACATAGGTGTGTTCTCACAATCAGCAGATGCAAAGTTCTTAGTTCAGGAAAGCTTCTTCTAGGACAAAATGTCATCCTGTTAAGAGATCTGCCCAGGGGTGGAATTCCATCTAATGTGTATTACTTTCCCCTTTCCTTAGTTAGTACCCGTTTAAACAGTCATCTTAAGTTTACTTCTTAATAATATTTCTAGCCATTTTGTATGGACACAGTAAGAGATGTATTAAGCTTAAAGGGTGGATCTTCCTAGGGACATTTCAGTATATATCCCATACTACAGTCCTCAGGCCACATTAGTCTTCCGGTCTTTTCAGCAGGGTCCTTATCCAGTTGCTTTTTTGGGTCATTACAGATTTTGTTTGTGACACTGCTCTTAACTTACTACATATTTTATGGCGTTTGGCCTGTTTCTTTTGATACCAGGTAGTTAATAGCTGTAATTTTTCAATGCCTGGGTAGCTTACCACTTGCCCTGGGTGCACCTAAGTCCCTTGTTGAGATCCTCTTGGGGTGTTAGCAACTAAGGGCAACTGAGGTTTAAGTCAAGTAAATATGACAGATACCAGGAGTAAATATTATTCTGAATCAACTTAACTTCCAATTTACAAAAGCATTGCATTAACTGTCTTCCTGTGTCTGTACAAAAAAAGACATTGCTCTAAAGTAGACTATGCAAAGAACATAAACAAAAGAGAAAATCAATATTTCACTTGCATATACAAAATCCAAAGTCCTCATAAGAATCTAATTTTACAAGTCATAGGGTCTGATTTGGGGATATAAGTGGTTGACAGATAGGGGAAGCAGAGCACAAAGGAGAAGTTAAAGATAAACACAGAGGAATGGGAGTCCCTTGGGAGCATTGTGATGGATTTTACTCAATAAATCTAAGCTTCTTGCAGTGGAGGAGGAAGGAAGAACCAATGTTATCCAACACCCATCACTGAATGCTGTGCTTGCTTGGGGTTATACACTTTAGTTGTGATACTTGTACAAACTTGATTGTGGAAGGCTGAGCTAGCACACCTTCTAACCACACTGGGAGTCCCCAAAAACTCAACTGCAGGGAAGAGTTCTGTCCATTTTTCTATGACTGTAATCTCCATGTTTTGCCCTCTGAGCCACGTTCCAGGGACCGATTCTTCATGACTTTAATCAGACTTCAAATGACATGTAGAGAAACTCATTACATCTTAGATCATTCAGAATTTCAGAAATGGGGAGTGAAACTCTAGGCTTTGGTCAGGTGCTGGAGAGATAGTACAGGGATTAAGGCACTTGTCCTGCATAAGGCCAACCCAAGTTTGATCCTTGCACCAAATAGCACCCTGAGCACTACCAGAAGTGATTTCTGAGTGCAGAGCCAGGGGCATGCCCTGAGAAAAACAGATGTGGCCAGTAAAAAAACAAATCAAAAATCAAAAACTGTGATAAGCAAGAGAAACCAAGCAAAAATAAAAATCCCAGAAAAATGGGATTCTCCAAACATCAACACTTCAGCCAGTTCCGACATTTGCCTTAAATTATCAACAATGTTTGTAAAGCAATACACATACTTCCTCAAAGACTATACAACCTTAATTCTTGAGAAAAGTTGTGGCTTATGAACCACTATTATAGTTCAGCTTACAGATGCTTCTATCTTTATCTGAACACCCCACTTTAGAGTTGATAAGGGATGGTAAAGAATAAAGCATTTGCTCTTCTCAACTCACAATCAGATGAGATTATTGCTCTTTCTCAGCAACAAGAATCAAGGTATTGGAACTAAAATAAAAATTAATTTAACAGAGAAGATTACACTAAATCAATTTGTTAATTAAAAAAATTAAAATGCATGCCTTTGCTATAGAAACCTACTGGGAAATTTGCATCTTGCTTAATTAGTCTTGGTAAGAAGCTTGGTATCATCAGCTAATATTATAAGTGCAATCAGCTCATGCCCGGATGAGAAGTTTAACAGAGCCAGTGTTCCATTGTCCAGCACAAATACGTCATTCACTGAACTATAACCACGCTTTGCACAGTGGAGTTCCTGGTTCAAAAACGTTGCAGGGTTTCCAACAACCAGGTGAATGAGATAGATTCTTCTACCAATACAAAACTCACAAATAAATCAGAATATAATAATCCTTGACAGAAATGAATTTCCTTCCTACAAATTAGTAAGGTGGGAAATATCATTTTTATGGTGTATGCCTTGTCTTAAATTTTGAGTTATATCATAGGAGAATAAAATGGTTCTAGTTACCAGCAGAACATTAATCAGAATTAGGATACTAGTATAGAACAGAAAGCTTCCAGGAGAGGTCATCAAACTCAGACTTTGCTCTATTAATCAAAGGGAAGCCCAACATATGTCCCAGCATGCACTATGATTTGTAATTTGAAGTTGACAAAGTATAGATTTCTGAGAAATGGTGAGTATATTACCTTACCATTTTCTGCCTTAGCATCACATATGAAAAATAAAGACAAGAATAACTGTCTCAAAGAGCCTTTGCAACTTCCTCAGAGATTCAAAGGAAAAAAATATATAGACAAATTAATGTAATGGGTTAATTTCCAGTAAAACCTAGGGAATGAAAAGACACATGTATGAAATGTACCAAGCATACTTAGGCCAGTTCTTTAAAGGAAAAAACAATATATGTGAGATTTACTTGAAGGATAGAATATATTTGGTTACAGTCTCCTTAAAGAAATCTCTTATTTATATGTGGTTTTCTTTGTATTCTTTATAATTCTAATTTCAGAAGCATTAGTAGGAAAAAAAGGCCCCTTGCTCTACATGTAATGTTAAAAATAACACTGACTATTGTAGAAATGCAGAGACGGTTGTACTGAGAATATTGATTAGTCAATGATTATCCATGGAAAAATGTTTTTGCTCCGAAAGGAACATGGTTTTGAATCAAACAGATAGTCCCTTTTAAATTGATGTCTTGATATATAATCCAATTATGCAGCTTCCTTCCTCTCTTCAAAAAAATTGCTTTAACAATAGCTGAGCATCCCTTGCTGGTTAGCATCAAGAGTGACAGCATGAACTCAGAACAATAAGAGCTGCTTCCTAGTGGTTACTCCAGGTTCCCTGCTGAAGGAGAAGAAGGAGCCGATTTCTGGCAGACTAAAATGGGGAAATCCTTTTCCATTTCAGAGCTTTTCCTCAAGGGAGATATTTGATGTTTCTTGGGGTTTGATGTTGGCAGTGTGAACTCTAGTCACTAAGATGCACAAAAATAAAAATAATAAAGGAAATGACAACTCTTATAATCATGCTTCCAACAGCTGATGGATAAGAAGCCTATCAGTCCAAAGAATGCAGATGATCTGAAGGAAATGAGTCATGAATCTATCAGTATTCTCCCTCACATGCGCTCTTACAGAGATGTAGACGGTAATAATTGTGATATTTTGCTATTTATTAAATACCCATTAGCTACATTAGGTCTAAATTCTGGAAAGCTTGGGCATCAGATTTTAAAGAATCTGTGCTAAACAGAATGGGTATTCTCATACACAGGACTTCAAGATACATTGCAAGGTAGCAACAAAGGTCCACAGGGAGAATGGATCCACACAACTGATTGGGGAGAGGGATTCATAGGGAGGGGTGTTGGAGTCCTTGTGAGAGGGTGGCGGCCACACTGGCAATGGGTGTAGTACTGGCATCATGTGCATGAAAAACCATTACTAATAATGTGGTAAACCACAGAATCTCAATAAAAATAAATAAATTACTTAAAAAAATGTGAATGTCAGAGGACATGTCCAATCTTACTAGCAGAGTATTATGATCATAACTAGATGTGTTCATTTGCCTTTGTACATCTTTTTTTTTTGGGGGGGGGGAAATGGGGGCTCTCCCAAGTGGTGTTTAGGATGTTTGGGTTCCCTCCCTGGTGATTTTTGGCTATGTGGGCCAGTGATTCAAGTGCCCAAGAATACCATGCTGCTTGGATCCTGAGGTCTCAGAAGATTACCTGGACCAACCTGGAGACCATATGATGCAGATCAAACTATGTTTACATGCAGAAACTGTGTCTTAATCCCCACATTTTAAAAAAGTCTTATTTCTTCATTTTTTTCCCCCTTCAAAGGATTGCTCTTGCCTTTGTGCATTCTGTGTATGGGTTGGGGATGGGGCAGTGGGTGTGGTGGTTATACTATCTTTTAAAATTTCTTTTTTTTTCAATTTTTTTCTTTTGGCTTTTGGGCCACACCCACACCCAGCAGTGTGCAGGCCTTACTTCTGGCTCTGTGCATGGGACTCACTTCTGGTGGTGATCAAGGGACCATATGGGTCCTGGGGATTGAACCTGAGTCAACTACGTGTAAGGCAAATGTCCTACCTGGTGTACTTTCTCTGGCCCTGCAACGGTTTTTATTTTCACATAGTCAAATATGTAATATATGGAGCAATAGCACAGTGGGTAGGGTGTTTGCCTTGTACAGCGTCGACACGGGTGACCCAGGTTTGATTCCTCTGCCCCTCTCTGGGAGCCCGGCAAACTACCGAGAGTATCTTGACTGCACGGCAAAGCCTGGCAAGCTACCCATGACATATCCGATATGCCAAACACAGTAACAATAAAATCTCACAATGGAGACGTTACTGGGCCCACTCGAGCAAATTGATGAACAATGGGAGGACAGTGCTACTTACAAAAATAAAGTCATGTATTTGTGTTAGGTAGTGACCATGTCACTTTGCCAAAAGAGCTTGTCTAATAAAAAGCAGTGATTAGAATGTGACCTCCCAAGCTAGTCTCCTCGCAAAGAACTGCATGCCCACTAAAGACATTGCATAAAGACATTGCCTTATAATTAGTATTTTCTAGTTCAATGTCTTCATTTTGTCAAATAAAGAATAGGGAAATTAAAAGAAGCAGCCTAAAGCCAACGTGACTAGAGGCAAATGCCTGAGCAGTATGATTCACACCAAAAGAACATTTCCACCCTCTCTCTTCCATTCCCTCTGTTGTTATTTTTGTTATTTTATTTACTAAAATGTCAGGGTGTGGGGGTGGGGGTCGTTTGTCCTCACATACATAGTTGCGGTGCTTATACACAGGGTCAATGTTGAACTGCTCACTAGGAGTGATGCACTTTTTTTTCTTCTTCAGTTGTGGTGCTCCCACACCCTTGAATGAAGTGCATCAGAACTCACACATTTTATCATGACACCAGGGGTCACCAGTGTTAGGCTGCTGGGCTGCTGGGCTGCTGCTCAGAACATTGAGTGGTAAGGCACTGGGAATTGACTTACAGACACACACACACACACACACACACACACACACACACCGTCAACCCACATCCTCACTAAAGGTCTTTGAATTTTCTTTTCAATTGACAAGAGAAAATTTGGTGTAATAATCACTAGTTAGGTTGAAGCAGCAAATAATAGAACATGGATCTTCGTGAAGCTTTTGGTCAAGTCAAGTCATTTGGGTCAGATGAAAACTACAAAAGTTAATATTCTTCAAGAGAATCTTTTTTTTTCATATTTTGTAGAGGTGAGTTTCTTGTAATGTCCTCTGGATAAAATGCTGACCCAGTGTATTAGCTCTAGGAGAGTCATTAAAAAAAATACTTCGAACTGGGTGAAGAATACTACAGATTTTTAGTTTTCAGAATTCTGTAATACAAGGGTGTTGGCATCACTGATTTCTTTTAAAACTTCTTTTGTGGGCCTGCTTGACCCTCTCTCTTATCTGATCTTTGCTCTGACATGCCTATGTTTCTCTCCTATTGAATTAGATCCCAGTATACTTATTTTTATATTACTTATATTTTATATTTATATTTTACCTTGTTAGCCTCTTTAAAAACTGTTTCTCCAAATAAAACACATTAAATATACTAAAGATTAGACTTTCAAGTAGAGTTGAAGCCTATAATACCTTCCTTCTTTGAAATTAAGATCTTCTGAAAATAGTAGCTAATTTCACAAGATTTAAGCATCTTTATTTTTATTCCAAGCTGGAGTGTATTTTTATTAATACAACTTTATTATTCCCATCAACTGTGTCATCATGCTTATGCAGTAAACATTTTTAATTAACATTTTTGTATTATCCTTTTCCTTTTTTGAAATTAAAGTTCATTTCCATGCTGACAATGAGGACAGTGATATTAACTAGATAATTAATATTCTTTTTTTAAATTTTTTTATTAGTGAAACACCATGAGGTACAGTTGTAGATTTACAATTTTTTCTGCTTGGGTTTGATTATACAATGATCAGATACCCATCCCTCCACCAGTGCCCATTTTTCACCACCATGGATAATATTACCCCCCACCCCCATCCCCCCATCCCCCCCTGCCTCTGTGGCAGGGCAATCCCCTGTGTTCTCTCTCTCCTTTTGGGTGTTGTGGTCTGCAAAAGAGGCATTGAGTGGCAAACATGTTCAGTCCATAGTCCACTTTCGTCATGCATCTCCCCTCCTGGGAGGATCCTCCAAACACCCTTTATTTGGTGTTCCCTTCTCTATCTGAGCTGCCCTTTCCTCTAGAATGCCCGACTGGCCACTAAGCTATGGAGTAATCCTCCTGGTGCTGATCTCAATTATTCTTGGGTATTAATCTCATATTTTGTTACTTTATATCCCCCAGATGAATGCAATCTTTCTATGTCTATCCCTCTCTTTCTGACTCATATCGCTTAGCATGATACTTTCCATGTTGTACCACTTGTATGTAAATTTCATAACTTCATCTTTTCTAACAGCTACATAGTACTCCATTGGGTAGATGTACCAAAGTTTCTTTTTTTTATTATTATTAGTGAAACACCATGAGGTACAGTTGTAGATTTACAAATTTTTGTGCTTGGATCTCGGTCATACCATGATCAAATACCCATCCCTCCACCAGTGCCCATTTTCCACCACCAGGATAATATCCCTCCCCCCTATCCCCCCATACCCCCTGCCACTGTGGCAGGGCATTCCATTTTGTTCTCTCTCTCCTTTTGGGTGTTGTGATCAGCAAAAGAGTCATTGAGTGGCAAACATGTTCAGTCCAGTCTACTTTCAACCTGCATCTCCCCTCCTGGGAGGATCCTCCAAACACCCTCCACTTGGTGTTCCCCTTTCTATCTGAATTGTCCTTTCCCCTAGAATACCCGGCTGGCCTCTAAGTTATGGAGTAATTTTCCTGGTGTTGCTCTCAGCTATTCTTGGGTATAAATCTCATATTTTGTTACTGTATATCCCCCAGATGAATGCAATCTTTCTATGTCTATCCCTCTCTTTCTGACTCATTTCGCTTAGCATGATACTTTCCATATTGTACCACTTGTATGTAAAGTTCATGACTTCATCTTTTCTAAGAGCTACATAGTACTCCATTGTGTAGATGTACCAAAGTTTCTTTAACCAGTCATCTCTTCTTGGGCACTCAGGTCTCTTCCAGTTTCTGGCTACTGTAAAGAGTGCTGCAATGAACAAACAAGTGCAGATGTTATTTCGGCTACACATTTTTGCCTCTCTGGGATATATTCCCAGGAGTGGTATTGCTGGGTCAAATGGAGCTCAATTTCTAATTTTTTGAGAAATGTCCATACCGTTTTCCAGAAGGGCTGAACCAGTCGACATTCCCACCAACAGTGAAGGAGTGTCCTTTTCTCGCCACATCCGCGCCAGCATCGGTTGCTTTTGTTCTTTTGAATGTGGGCCAGTCTCTGAGGTGTGAGATGGTATCTCATTGTGGTTTTGATCTGCATCTCCCTGATGATTAATGATGTAGAGCATTTTCTCATGTGCTTTTTTGCCATTCGGATTTCTTCTTTGAGAAAGTTTCTGTTCATTTCATTGCCCCATTTTTGGATGGGCTTGGATGTTTTCTTCTTGTGGAGTTTAACCAGTATTTTGTATATCCTGGATATCAACCCCTTGTCAGATGTGTATTCGGTGAATATCCTTTCCCATTCTGTAGACTGTCTTTGTATTTTGGTCACTGTTTCTTTGGAGGTGCAGAAGCTTCTTAGTTTAAGATAGTCCCATTTATCTATCTCTGTTTTCACTTGCTCGGCCAGTGGCGTGGCATCTTTGAAGATACCATTAGCTTCAATGTCATGGAGGGTTTTGCCAACTTTATCTTCAATGTACCTTATGGTTTCTGGTCTGATGTTGAGGTCATTAATCCATTTTGATCTTACTTTTATAAACGGTGTTAGGCAGAGTTCTGAGCCCATTTTTTTGCATGTAGCCGTCCAGTGATGCCAGCACAATTTGTTAAAGAGGCTTTCCTTACTCCACTTCACATTACTTGCACCTTTATCAAAGATTAGATGATCGTATGATTGAGGGGAGATGTCAGTGTATTCAACCCTGTTCCACTGGTCTGCAGTTCTGCCTTTGTTCCAGTACCATGCTGTTTTAATTATTACTGTTTTGTAGTAGTACAGTTTGAAGTTCGGGAGGTTGATTCCTCCCATTTTCTTTTTCCCAAGAATTTCTTTAGCTATTCGTGGGAGCTTATTGTTCCATATAAATTTCAGGAGTGTTTGCTCCATTTCTTTGAAGAATGTCGTGGGTATCCTTATAGGGATTGCATTGAATTTATACAATGCTTTCGGTAGTATTGCCATTTTGACAATGTTAAGTCTCCCGATCCATGAGCAGGGGATATCTTTCCATTTCCTCATGTCCTCTTTTATTTCCTGAAGTAGCGTTTTGTAGTTTTCTTTGTACAGGTCCTTTACTTCTTTAGTTAAGCTGATTCCTAAGTACTTGATTTTCTGGGACACAATTGTGAACGGGATTGTTTTTTTCATGTTGCTTTCGTCTCTCTCACTGTTTGCATATAGGAAAGCCATGGACTTTTGGGTATTGATTTTATAGCCTGCAACTTTACTATACAAGTCTATTGTTTCTAGGAGTTTTTTGGTGGAGATTATTGGGTTCTGTAAGTATAGCATCATATCATCTGCGAATAGTGAGAGCTTGATTTCTTCCTTTCCTACCTGAATGCCCTTAATATCTTTTTCTTGCCTAATCGCTATTGCAAGTACTTCCAGTACTATATTGAACAGCAGTGGAGAGAGTGGGCATCCTTGTCTCGTCCCTGATCTTAGAGGGAAGGCTCTCAGTTTTTCCCCATTGAGGATGATGCTTGCTGTAGGCTTGTGGTAGATGGCTTTAATTGTGTTGAGGAAGGTACCCTCTATACCCATTTTGGCTAGGGTTTTCATCATAAAGGGGTGCTGGATCTTGTCAAATGCTTTCTCTGCATCTATTGATATAATCATATGCTTTTTATCGTTTCTTTTGTTGATATGATGGATTATGTTGATTGATTTCCGAATGTTGAACCATCCTTGCATCCCTGGGATGAATCCTACTTGGTCATGGTGTATGATCTTTTTGATGAGTAGTTGGATTCTATTTGCTAGTAGTTTGTTGAGGATCTTTGCATCTGTGTTCATCAGGGATATCGGTCTGTAATTCTCTTTCTTTGTGGTATCTCTGTCTGCTTTTGGTATCAGTGTGATATTTACTTCGTAGAAACTGTTTGGAAGTGTTTTTGATATTTCAATTTCGTGGAAAAGCTTAGAGAGGATTGGGAGTAAGTCCTCTTTAAAGATTTGGAAGAATTCACTAGTGAATCCATCCGGACCAGGACTTTTGTGCTTGGGGAGAATTTTTATTACCATTTTAATTTCCTTGATGGTGATAGGTCTGTTCAGGTATTCCAGGTCTTCTTGGTTCAGCCTTGGGAATCTGTAGGAGTCTAGGAATTTATCCATTTCCTCGAGGTTTTGATGTTCCGTGGCATACAGTTTCTCAAAGTACTCCCTGATGATCCTTTGAATTTCTGTAGTTTCTGTTGTAATGAACCCCTTTTCATTTCTGATTCAGTTTATTAGGGTTTTCTCTCTCCCTTTCTTTGTGAGTTTTGCTAGAGGCTTATCACTTAATCACTTAATCACTTAATCCCCGTTATTCATCGATTTATTCGAGCGGGTGCCAGTAACGTCTCCATTCATCCCGGTTGTGTGCTAGCGTAGCCCAATGGTATCTGTTCGTTTTAGGAACATGTAGAGCCTCAAACCGATCATTTAGGGTCTTGACGAAGAAGTCTGACCATCTTATAGGTGGGCGTCCACGTGATCTTTTGATGTCTCGTGGAATCCAATCAGTAATGGCTCTAGTCCAGCGGTTATCTGTAAACCTCATTACGTGTCCAGAGGCTTATCAATCTTGTTAATTTTCTCGAAGAACCAGCTCTTGGTTTCATTGATCTTTCGGATTGTTTTCTGGGTTTCCATCTCCTTAATCTCTGCTCTGAGTTTTATTATTTCCTTTCTCCTTTTCGGGTTGTGCTCCTTTTTTTGGTCCTTCTCCAAGCTCTTAAGCTGTGAGGTTAGGTTACTTATGTGTGCTCGCTCCTCCTTCCTGAGGAATGCTTGTAGAGCTATAAACTTTCCTCTTAACACAGCTTTTGCTGTGTCCCATAAGTTTTGGTAACTTGTGTCCTCATTTTCATTCGTTTCTAGGAATCTTTTGATTTCCTCTTTGATTTCTAAGCCACTCGTTGTTCAGTAGAGCACTGTTTAATTTCCAGGTGTTTGATTTAGTTTTCTGTTTTTGTATGTGATTTATTTCTAATTTCAGCACATTATGGTCTGAGAGGATTGTCGATACAATCTCTATCTTCTTAATTTTTTGGAGGCATGTTTTGTGGCTCAGCATGTGGTCTATCTTGGAGAATGTTCCATGTACGCTTGAGAAGAATGTGTATTCAGCTTTTTGTGGATGAAGTGTCCTGTATATATCTACTAAGTCCCTTTCTTCCATTGTTTCCCTCAGATGAAGTATGTCCTTGCTAAGCTTGAGTCTGGTTGATCTATCAAGAGGTGACAAAGCAGTATTGAAGTCTCCCACTAGTATTGTGTTGCTGTTGATGTCTTTTTCCAAATCTATGAGTAGTTGTTTTAAGTACTTTGCTGGTCTCTCATTAGGTGCATATACATTTATTATTGTAAGTTCTTTCTGTTGTACAGATCCTTTGATCAATAAGAAATGGCCTTCACTGTCTCTTATGACCTTCTTCACTCTGAAATCGATGTGGTCTGATATTAGGATGGCTGCCCCAGATTTTTTATGGGAGCTGTTTGCCTATAGGATTGTTTTCCAGCCTTTGACTCTGAGTCTGTGTTTGCTTTGACTATTGAGATGTGTTTCTTGCAGGCAGCAGAATGTTGGGTTCAATTTTCTAATCCATCCTGCCACTCTATGTCTTTTAATTGGTGCGTTTAGCCCATTGACATTGAGAGAGATTATTGTTATGGGATTTTGTCCCATTGCTCTGTTGAAATTTGGTGTATTTGAGGGGCCTTTCTTGCCTTAAAGTAGCCCATTTAGTTGTTCTTGTAAGCATGGTTTTGAGTCTATGAAGTTCCTGAGCTATTGTTTGTCTGTGAAACTGTGTGTTGTTCCTTCTATTATGAATGAGAGTCTTGCTGGGTAAAGTATTTTTGGGGAGGCATTTATTTCATTTAGTTTTTTCACTATGTCCCACCACTGTTTTTGGGCCATATGGGTTTCATCAGAAAAATCAGCTGTGAATTTTAGGGATGCTCCTTTGTAGGAGATTTCTTTCTTCGATCTTGCTGCTTTCAGAATTTTGTCTCTGTCTAAGGTTTTGGTCATTTTGATCAGAATGTGTCTTGGGGTATTTTTATTCGGATTTCTTCTAGCTGGTACCCTTCTGGCCTCCTGAATATGGTCACAAGTTTTCTTCAGCTCTGGAAACGTTGTAGCAATGATGTCTTTGACAGTTTCTTCTTCATCAAGGTTTTCTTCCTGTACCTCTGGGACTCCAATAATTCTTATGTTACCCCTCTTGGCTTCATCACGATCTTCTCTTGCCATCTGTTCCCGAATTATGAGTCTCTTTTCCATTGTCTGCTCTTTTCTGGAGAGTCTCTGAACTTCATCTTCGAGCTCACTGATTCTGTTCTCAGCAGCTGTTACTCTGCTGCTGAGGCCTTCCACTGAGTTTTTCAATTCGCCTACGAGATTTTTCAGGTCTGACATTTCTGATTGAATTTTCCTCATTTCTGCCTTCAAATCCTCTTGTCTTCTATTGGCATTGCTTACCATTGTTTCTTTCAGTTCCCTAAGCATCCTAAGTAGCTCCCTCCTGAACTGCTTGTCAGAGAGGTTGTCTAACCCTGCAGTACTGTTGGTGTCATCTGGGCTAGACTCTTCAATAAGAAAGTTTGGTGGGCTTTTGCGTTGCTTTACCATTGTGAAAACTGTGGTTTATTCCTTAACATTCACTGTTACTATTGTGCTTGATATGCAGTGTGAGTTAAGATAGGCTTATGAGTTTTTGTCTACTGTGTTTCTAGTGACTGAGCTAAACTAGAGAAGTTTCCATCGAAGAAGGTAGCTTATGGTTCCTATGGCATATGCAGTGGGAAAATATTTCGCAGCCACTAACGCGGCCGCGGCTCCGGAAAGAGTCCCTGGCACTGAGCGAGGAGTTGGGAACATCGATGGAGCTAGCTGTGCATGCGCAGAGATGGTCCCAGGCCCTTGGGGACGGGCTGTACCTGGTTGGAATAGGAGCCGTTCGGCTTGGTTGCCCAGAGCTGGGCCTCCGTGCCCGTCCCGCGCAGATCAGTGGCGAAACCGATAATTTATATTCTTAAACGGCCTTTGATTTCTGCTTCTAAGGTTTTGTTTCTCAGCTGACCTTCTCATATTTCCATGTATCTAGTTACAGGACAATTTACACTATTACAGCAATCTTCTTCAGTCCTTTCTCTCCACTTTGATATAATTCCTTGATGTTATATTTTTAATAATAATCTTCTCAAAATCATGTATAAGAAAATTGTTTAAGAAATATAGAATACTTGCATTAAAAACATTAAATAAATATGTGTTTTCTGTTTTTTCCACATATCAGACTACTAAGAATATCAGATTTCATTGACTATAAATAATACATATCTGTAATGAAAAAGAGCCATTTAATTATATAATTTTACTTATTCATTTGACTTTTAGGACAAACCTTACCTCAGGGCTTACGCCTTGCTCCATACTGAGGGATCACTCCCTAGGTGTCTTTGGGGACCATACGTGATGCAGAGGGTATAACCTGAGACATATCTGTTCAAAGCAAGGGCTATGCCTGCTGTGCTATCTGTCTGGCCCTAAAAATTAGAACTTCTTAATATACATTGTAGCACTGCACTGTCCTCCCATTGTTCATTGATTTGCTCAAGTGGGCCAGGAATGTCTCCATTGTGAGACTTGTTACTGTGTTTGGCATATCGAATATGTCATGGGTAGCTTGCCAGGCTTTGCCATGAGGGCGAAATACTCTCAGTAGCTTTCTGGGCTCTCCAAGAGGGGCGGAGAAATTGAACCTGAGTCTGCCTGGTTGGCCTCGTGCAAGACAAATGCCCTACCTGCTGTGCTCTCACTCCAGCCCAATATTTATCTTGTAATATCTATTTTTTAACATTTATGCACTGTTTTATGAAAAGTTACAGTTGACATTTTCATACATTATTTTCCTTCTTAAAAAGAAGTAGGCGAAATGTTTAGCAATAGCATTACTTTCAATATTGTTTTTTATACAGAAATAATATCATACATAGAGCATCTGATTTTCACAAATCAATATTTAAATACAAAATCTGGTAGGGGTTTCCCCTTGTATAGAATACGAGTCTAGATTCCCTGCACCACACGTGGCTCTCCCAAGAACCTTCAGAAATTATCCCTATATACAAAGACAGGAGTAATTGTGTCACAGTCAAATGTGACACAAAAATAGCAAAAACATATGGAACCAGATATGACATTTAACTGAATTTGAAGATGAAAGTTAGAACAATCCTTACATTAGATATTAGAAAGGGGAAAATATGGTAATCAATCATGTGATTGGTGGTATTGATAAGTATATTGAGGACTGGGGATACATCACAGCAAATAAGGAGCTTTTGCATCAAGCTGACCATGGTTTGGTCCCAGGCATCCCATATGGTCCCCTAAATCCGCCATGAGTAATTCTTTAGTACAGGGCCAGGAGTAAACAATGAGCACCACTATGTGTGGCTTAAAATAATAACCCTTAAAGTATAGTATATCTCAATGCTTATTTTTAGAAACAATTTTTTATCTCAATCAATTCAGTAGTAGGAGATGTACAGATATCTCTCCAACTGAAAGTTGTTTATTTTTGCATTTATCTATTACTCACAATTTTAATGTCTCCCTACTGAGAATCTCTCTAAAAGTCACTTGGTGACTAACTTCTTAGCTATGTATCAATTGTTAACTTTTCACTTTTCCCATTTGTATTTCATCCTCTATTACCAGCAATATCCAGCACACATATATATATAATAGAACCTCTGAGTATTTATCAGAAAACAAAATGCAATGTTTTCCCGAGTCACCTTGTACTTGCACTGACAGATTGAGTCACAGTTAGACTTGATGCTCTATGGTTTTGTTGGCCAGACTTCCATCTGTGCAACTGTTTGGGGTATAAGAATATCCCTGCCTTAGCCACTGTTCTTTTCAGCACAGCTTTACTTGTTAAGTGCCCTTTATTTAACCTTGATACAAAAAAAGACGTTAACTTTGGCCATCTTTTTTTAACAAATACAATTATATTAAATATATGCATGCATATCCGTGTGTGTGCAATTGGAATAGCCGAGGAGCAATGCCAAAAGGAAAAGTCGTAACACAAGTTCGAACAGCAAGTGTCTTTGACTTATTGCTGTGATTATACTAATTGCTCATCTACTTGGTGGGAGGTTGCAGGAAGCTGTTTTGAAGTAATCAAGCTGAGATAGGCCCTTCTATTTATAATAATTCTGAAAATTCTTATACCCCAAAAGATGTAATTGCATTTTTCTTCTTTCAAAAATAGACTTATTCTTTAGTCTTTTCATCCTTTATAGTTGCTTCAATCCAATAATGTATACTGGGTAGCTTCTTGCTTTTTAAGAATAAGCATAAAATATGCTTTGTTTAATAGATCTGAAAGAGTTGTCCTATACTTATTAATGGAATTGACATACAATGCAGACCTTCCACATAATAAACATTATCTCTATGATAATCTCTAGTAGAGAGTAAATCAAATATAAATATTCTTGTGAACATATATCTATGTGATGATAATTGATGATAATTAACCAAGGTTTGGGACTTTATATGATTAGAATTTTTATATCATTTAGCGATAAATAATTTGCTGATGTAAGTGTTTTTAAACATAATACATGAACTTATGACTTTAATTCATTCTGGGTAAAAACTTTTAGTAAAATGGAAAGAGTAGAGGCTTGAGGGAGTTGGGCATTTGCCTTGCATGCAGCAGGCCCAAGTTCTATTCCTGGCATCCCATATGGTCCCCGAAGCACTGCCAGAATTGCTGAGGGCAGCGCCAGGTGTGATCCTTAAGCATTATTGGGTATCACCCAAAAGCCTATGATAAAATGGAAAGAATAATAAAATATTGAACTTGGAACTATATGGAAGTGGATATAAGTTCTTTATTATATATACTACTTACCTCTCTAGCAACACTTCTCGCTTGCTGTCCCACTCAATAAATATCACATTGTTATCTATCAATCATTGTTGGTAAGATTTTATGAGGGCCTTAAAGTCACTAAATTCTGAATATCGGAGCTAAGTTGCTTCCAAACTCCATGTTCCTTGAGTACATTGAGCCATAACTTCCCTTAACAATGTCTAACAATTGAATTGAATACGAATACTTATTTCAGAATTGTTGTGAAAAGTAACAAAGTTAACACTAAAAATTACAGTGACTTTTCTTTTCCTCTACTGTCCCTTAAAAACAAATTTATTGTCTATTATAGCTTTCTGGGCTTGAAAAAGATTTTGGTCAGTTCTGCTTCTTTCACATTTTTTTTTACCTTTAATTACTCTCTGAAGGTTACAAAGAGCCTGTACACAAATATACAACTTAAAATAGATAATTAAGAAATGACCATTTCCATTTAATGAGTTTCATATTAGGGGCCAGGAGGAAGCTCAAGTGGTAGAGAACATGCTTAAGAAGGCCCAGATATGGCACAGTCCCGAAGAGATGTGGCCATCATTAAAAATAACTGCACTGAAACATTATTCAGTTATAAAACCTGAAAAAAACTAAGAGATGCATAGCTAAAAACATTTCGAAGAGGAAATGTCACAGATGTTAGTGGTGTAACTTAGGGCACAGAGCTGCAGTTTTTTCCTTTTTTATTGTTTGTTTGGGGTGATATCTGGCTGGTGTTCCGAGGCTACTCCCTGTTCTGTGCTCAGAGATTGCACACAGCAGTGTAAAGAGACCATGCAGAGTCACAGAAATGGAACCCAGGCCTCCCAAATGCAAAGAATATTTCTTGTTACTGAGCTCTCACTCTTATATAAGTTTCACAATATTTCTTTAAAAATAGCAGTCATTTCATGATTTAAATGATTGCATTTAAAATTTTCATAACCTGTGTTTTTTTTTTAAAAACACAAACAGGAAACTTCCCTCTAGCATAATCCACATAATTGAAGACTTAAATATATATATGTATATATATATATATATGTGTGTGTGTGTGTGTGTGTGTGTGTGTGTGTAATTTTGTTTGAGAGCTGGCAACAAATTTATATCAGTTCTTAATTTTACTGTAATTTTATTTTTTTACATACCTCTATTGACCAAAATAAACAAAAGCACACAAAATTTACAGTTTAGCTCAACATGAAGGTTTTGAATTTCAGTATCTTATTCACTGGAACATTTTACAGGTTCAGATGTTATTGTAGATGATAAAATCTCACAAAGCTAAGCCAAATTCTTGGAAGAAATAATGGAACGGTGCTACAGAAGATCAGAACATTATCTGTGATGGTACATAATTCATTCAGGTAAAAGTCCCAAGAGTAAGGACAAGTGCTGATTATTTTCCTTAAATAAACTTTGTTCTACAAAAGTAGGTTCACTTCAAAAATATCAGAACACTACTTGAGAATCTCATTTCTGCAGTTTTCTGATGAATTTAATAAAGTTTATAAGTTTAAATGTCCACCCCCCCCCTTAGGGGGCTGGAGCAATAGCACAGCAGGGAGGGCATTTGCCTTGCATGTGGCTGACCCAGGTTCGATTCCCAGCATCCCATATGATCCCCTGAGCACCGCTAGGAGTAATTCCTGAGTGCAGAGCCAGGAGTAACCCCAAAAGAAAAAAAAAGTCTCCCCCCTTGAAATAATTGTATATGCTAAAGAAGTATCATTGACCAATAAACACAAACTTTTTGATAGATTTTTATGTCAATACAGTCTACATATTGAAAGTGTCTAATGCTTATTGTAGCAAGCAGGGCCTGTTGACTTATCCTGATTCTAGTTTTCCAACAACTCATCTTTCATATCATTTATATAAAGAAAAAAAACTAGGAAGATAATAAAAACACAAGTGGGAAATGAAGATGTATCATGTAAGAATATAATTTGGCCTTTTTCATTATTATTTGGTATGAGAATCAATTAGTCTTTAGGTTAAACTCATCTAATGTCATCTAAGTTAAATGACAGGTTTTTCTCAATAATGACTCTCCACAAAACTCAATCGATCTTCTGCCTAACAGCATCTCATTTAGGCAAAGAGAATCTCTGCATTAAAAGAGAAACTTGAAGAGCTGGAGCGATAGCACAGTGGGTAGGGCATTTGCCTTGCACACAGCCGACTCAGGTTCAATTCACAGAGTCCCATATGGTCCCCCAAGCACCGCCAGGAGTAATTCCTGAGTGCATGAGCCAGGAGTAACCCCTGTGTAAAGTTGAGAGTGATCCAAAAAGAAAAAAAAAATGAGAGAGAAAAACTTGAAGGACAAAGAAGAATAAAATTAGTTCTGAGCTTTAACATTTTTAATCTTATCTTTTATTAGTGATTTTTTCTTCTGAAATACCTGTGCTACCTTGGAGAGAAATCCACATGAAGAATGACGAGTGAGTGCTCTGTTTCTTTTTCTTTCCTTCTAATAGTTGTTTAATAAGTCATAGAGTAACTGCTAGAGATGTCGTACTGATGTAGTCAAATGACAATGTATTTGTTATCTCTGTTAAGCATTATTTTCTGTTGATACACTGCACTTATCAAAGTTCCTGAGTATTTCAATGTTAGATATCATGTGAACACTTGAATAGCTAAATAAAAAACCAATAAAACATACATTGTTTGAATAGAAATGTAAGAAATCCACAAACTGCAAAGTTAACATGGAGCACTTAACACGTAGGAGGTGCTTGGGTTTTGTAACATTTAAGAGTTCTCCTTGGTCAATGAACATTTGATAAAGTGCTAAATAATAATAATAATATGGAAAGAATGGAATCTATAAGACTGACATTTAATAATTGTCAAAATCAAATACTTCTGTTTGTGTTACAAAGGGTTTTAGGTTGCATTGTAAATTGGGACTGGAAAGAAATTCTGTGGTTCAAACAGCAATTAAGGACAATGGAGTGGGGGCAGTCACTGTCACTGTCCTGTTGTTCATCGATTTGCTCAAGCGGGCCCAGTAACAGCTCCATTGGGGACTTTGTTGTTACTGTGTTTGGCATATCGAATACATCACGGGTAGCTTGCCAGGCTCTGCCGTGGCTTTCTGAGAGGGGAGGAGGAATCGAACTCGGGCCGGCCGAGTCCCCTCTCGGATAGCCTGGCAAGCTACTGAGAGTATCTTGTCCATACTGCAGAGCCTGGCAAGCTACCTATGATGTATTCAATATGCCAAACATGGTAACAACAAAGTCTCCAATGGAGATGTTACTGGGCCCGCTCGAGCAAATCGATGAACAATGGGAGGACAGTGACAGTGACCCGAGTGGAGGCTGGAGCAATAGCACAGCAGGTAGGGCATTTGCCTTGCATACGGCATACCCGGGTTCAATTCCCAGCATCCCATATGGTCCCCCAAGCATCTCCAGGAGTGATTCCTGAGTGCAAAGCCCTGAGCATAGCCAGGTGTGACCCAAAAAAGCAAAAAATAGTAACAATAACAAAAAAGAAAAACAATAGAGTGTCCATTTATGCAAAAACGATTGTAACATGAATGTAAAATCATAAGGCCCAATTTCCTAAACAAGGAAAAGAATGTTATAGACATCATAAGCTAAGGAACTTTAATGAAAAAGAAGATAAATAGAAGATAAAAAGACATAAAAAATGTGGTCCTTGAGCCATGATAATTCAATAGATAATGTTTTATAGTAGAGAGACAACTCCATGGGCCGACAGGTCATGGTTACAAGACACAGGGGTAGACCAGGCTACTGTGATTATACCCAGTGTGACACAGAGCACAACTAGAACATTTAGAAGCCAGGAATGTTTCTACTTTATGTCACAGTTGTGTGAAAGGCAGACTGAGCTGTATTGAAACTCAGTGATGGTATTAGTTGACTTTCTGGAATGGTAGAAGCAGAAAATTCAGTCAACATATATTAACCTTCAGAGTAATTCAGGCACATTCTGATCTCACCAAAAGGGCTGATAAGAGTGAAATACAAACTTGGTGTCAAACAGCTGTTTCCAAACAACCAATGAGAGATGGGGTAAAAAGTACTTTTTCTTTCTTTTTTTTCCCCCTGTTTTTAGATACAGTCAGTGCCTTTCAAGGCTAAGACTTCAGCAGTTTTTCCATTGCATGAAACACAAAGAGCTATCCTTTTAAATGTATCTGAGCACAGCAGGGTTAAAAAAAAAACAAGAAAAGAAAAGAAAGAATAACTTAAATGCTATGGGGTGAAACCAACCAGGATCTGAGGCCAAAGCACTATGTGAACATTAGATTATGCCGTTTATTCAATTCTAATTCAAGTCAAGCTGGTTCAGTGTTTCACTTATAATCTTTTGTCCTTTTTTTGCTTGTTCCTTATCATGGAATCTGATCTATTTGTAGGTTTAATGCAGAGGACAGGGAAAAGGCTGACCTAACCTTAGTATTATAGGGGATTGCACTAAATGTGGGAGTGAGAGCAATAATTCCACAGCTTCCTACTTGGAAATGGGCCCAGCTTGAAGAAATAAAAATAGAAGTGTCTGAATGTACTAAAAAGCTCAGCCACATGGAATTAAAATGCCAGTTCCCTTCAGCCTTTCTTTTCTTTCTTCTTTATTTTTTTTCAGTCATCAGAATTCCAAAGTCTACAAATTTAAAAAGCTCTTGTGTTGGTTGTCTTTTTTTTTAACCTCATCACTTGAAGTTATATATGCATCCAAAAATTACTGCATATGCAGTATATGATAGTTCTGACTACTCTCGTTCCTTTAAAAAATTAAGTTAAAAATGTAAAAAAATCTAAATACATAAGTTTAAGGGCACTAAAACTCCCGGACAGTAATTGGTTAGCAGACGGTGACCCATATGATGCCGGAACAGACTTATATTAATTTTAACTTCCTTTACCTTCTAAATAAACCCAACATTTTAAATTGAAATAAGAAAACATTTTTCCTAATGTTTTACCAATCTCTGTTTCTAATTTGCCCAGGGCTGTATTTAACATATTTTCAGTATCATATATTCAAATTGGAAGAACTGGAAACAAAAAACAGATTTAAGAAACCAAGATTTACCACTTGCGAGAGATGATAATTTGGTGTATCTCATGATCACTATAGACTTTGTTTTTATGAATACGTCCATATTTTAACTTCTTCCTTCGGAATAGTAGATATGTCTTGAAATTTTCAGAAAAAAATAAATGAATTTGTCTCTCCCTCCACTGTTCATTCATCGGTGTTTGTCTAAATAGTATTTTTTTTTAATGAAGGGGAGTTCTTTGTTTAAAGAAGGCACTAGAGTACATGGAGGAATGACCCAGACCATTTAAATTCATGTTTATCCAGTATTCATCATTTTCTCCTCTAACATATGAATATAGTTTCCAAAACCACAAACCTCACTAGTGTTTAGATCCTAAGCTTGTAAACAGGTTTGATTTCCTTTTATTGAGCGTCTTCCTTCCTTATCCCTTATTGCATTCAGCTGGCACTAATTCCTTTTCATGTACTTAAAGAAATGAAATATTTTGTCTGAATTAAGAATAATCATGTGTTTGAGAAGATCAATCGAGAAATAAGAGAAAAGTGAATTGTTTTCAATAGATCTGTTTACAGTGACCGAGCAACCAGGGTTTAGATAAATAAATAAAAAGACCAGTAATTTCATTGAATTATATTGTTCAATTTCAATTGTGTCTCTTAACATAAACAGCTCAGTGATTGATGTATTATTGAATATTCGTGGAGTGTGTCTGTAATGAATATGTTTATGAATGACCCTCAGAGAGTAAATCAATGCGAGAAAGAGACTCCTGTTGATTTGGAGTTTAGATGATTGCAAATCAAACTTTTAAACGCCAAGATTTAAACACTCAGTACTTTAAAATTTAAGAGGTAAAAGAAAAGTACCCCAAAAGCAAACGAACCAATGATTTATGGGGAAAAAATAAAATAATAAAGAATGAATCTTTATGAATCTTTTTAAATATTTAAAACCAGTGTCTGAAAATAAATGTATAATACAATCAAAACATCATCATGGAGTAGTCAAAGCAATAGTAGTTTTAAATCGATCATGCTGTTTATAAAAATTATTCATTGTGAATAGACAGGTTAAAATGTATTATTCTATCAAAATGAACAAACTATCTCTGTAAAAATATTGTTCTTCACAAATTACTAAGCTATATTTTCTCTGGAGTTTCAGAAGTATGTAAATACCTGGTATTTTTAAGACATAGAACAAAAAAGAGATCAATCATTTTTAATGAATATCCAGTTGCAATCCATAATATTTCATCTTTTTATTTTCAATATTTATATAATCTCTCATTGTTTTATTATCTTAATTCCTTTAACTCTATCTGAAGTATAGCACTGCACTACACTGTATAGCACTGTCCTCCCGTTGTTCATTGATTTGCTTGAGCAGTCACCAGTAACGTCTCTATTGTGAGGCTTGTTACTGTTTTTGGCTTATCAAATATGTCATGGGGAGCTTGCCAGGTTTTGCTGTGCAGGCACGATACTCTCACTAGCTTGCTTGGCTCTCCGAGAGGGGCAAAGGAATCGAACTGGAATAGGCCCAGGTCTGCTGCATGCAAGACAAGCGCCCTACCTGCCGTGCTATCTGTAGTATAATAAATCCTAAATGGGTATTCCATGGAATGGCCCCTAGTAAACTGCCTTTTCTCCCCACTACAAAAACAGAATGCTTCCAGTAGATTAAAGAAAAAGAATACTGAAAAAAAATAAATAAGATATTAACCTGAATCAAAAGGAGGCAAAATCTGTTGACACAGCTCTTGGTAGACAACTAAGGTCTCTACAACAAGATACTAGAAAATGACTATTTTTTTGATGATTTTTTTATCCCCAATTCTCAGGTTGTTTTTCCTCCATATTGCTTACATATTCACAAATAATACTAGAACAACTCTTAAATTTATGTCTCCAGATTAATTTTTCCAAGATAATATCTGTCTTTTAATTGCCTTTTACTTTCTCTAACAGTAAACTTTTAATTGCATCATGTTTTTCCTGACTTTTCTGTTTTTATATGTGTTTCCTATTCTCTGCATTAAATCAACGCAAATCTCACTGGTGTCTTCTTTACTATTTCTGGCAGTCTACTATCTTTACCTTATGTTTATGTTTTGCTACTCAGTTTATAAAATCATGGGGGAGTATGTAATTTGCCTGCTTTTATTTTATTATAACAACAAGCATATGAAGTACATGAGAAATAATAGCCTTGAACTTGATAAACGGAATTTGCTTCATGTACCCACCAACTCCCGTGTAACCCCAACAATGGCCAGGATCCAGAGATTATCACACCAAGCTCCCGGAAGAGAACAAAGAAGAGTCTCCTACAGCGTGACTGAATGTCCTCACCAGGGCCCGACAGCTGAAGACCTCCGGGACCCAGCCAAAGTCATGCTGAGACCACTCTCTACATGTTTGGATGAGCCTCATGCATAAGGGAACCAGCAGAAGAACCCAGGTGTGAGGGACCCGGAGCTGAGATCTCCAAGCCTGCATGGTTTGGGACTGGACTTTCCAGTAGCTATACAGTTACACCCACCAACTGCCATGTAACCCCAACAATGGCCAGGATTCAGAGATTATCACACCAACTCTCCCTCTCAGAGAACACAGCAGACTACTGAGAGTATCATAACAGCACATATGTCTGAATAGGAACACCTGTAAGTTTATTTATGGTTTCAGGCTACCTTGAATATCCCACCCACATGGCAGAGCCTGACAAGCTATCCATGGTATATTCGATATGCCAAATCCAGTAAAAAAATAGATCTCATTCCCCTGACCCTGAATACAGCAGAATCAAGAAGGATGTGAAAGAAGAGACTGATAAAATCTCAAGGCCAAACTAGGCTGCCAAAACGAAGACAGACAAAAATGATTGTCTGTACTTTCAATGCACGTATGCTGGCATCTGATGCATCCAGCGAGGACCTGATGGTACAAGCGTGAAAGATCAAGTATGACATCATTGGTCTGACCGAGACAAGAAGGCATCAATCACATCATGCTGTTTTCAACACGGGAGAAGAACGGTTTCTTGGAACATGTGACAAAAGAGGCGTCAGTGGTGTCGGTATCCTTGTCAACACGAACTTAGCCATGAGCATTGATTCATTTGATTCATTTGAATGCCTAACAACCCGAATGGGATGATTACACTTGGATATATGTGGCTCACTGCCGGCAGTTTCTATCTTTGTTTTCTATGCACCAACATCCAATTACAGTGAAGGAGAAATTGAGAAGTTCTACATGGAGCCGGAGAAGTTCTATAAAGAAGACCACACCTTCCACAAAATCGTCAGTGATTTTAATGCCAAGATAGGACCAAGAAGATCAGCCAATGAACTCCACATCAGGACCCATGGCCTAGAATAGAACGAACAGGGTGACAGACTGTCTGAGTTCATCATGTCGACCAAAACCATCCATGGTAACTCATAGTTACAGAAGGCTGAATCTAAAGGTTGGACATGAAAGTCTCCTGGAGGACCATTCCATAATGAAATAGACCACATCATATTCAATTGACAGTTTTGCCTGACTGATGTTGCTGTTGTCCCAAAATTCCAAATGAGATCAGACCACTATCTCCTTCATGCAAAATTGTACTTCACAGAGCGGGAAGAAAAGAATGCAAAGGTTAAGAAGAGAACTCCCAAAATGACCATCAACTGGGAGCTCTTTGGCTCTGTTCTGCAACATAGGAAGATGCCATCATTGACAACATTGATGAGGAATACGATTGACTAGTTCAGCACCTCCATGATTGTGCGAGGAATGCCAAGAGAGAGATAACCACAAAAAAAATGCCTTTCTTCGAACACTCTTGAACTTATTTGCCAACGTGGCTTGGCGCATGCCTCAGGCAACCGCAAGCAAACATCCGAGCTGGCAAAACCGTGTAGAGAAGCGATCAAGGATGACCTCAAAGACAGAAAAACAGCAGTGCTGGTAGATGTGGCAGAAGCTTGGAAAAACATTCATAATGCCCACCTGTCCTTCACCAACTACCAAGATGACTGCTCTCTGATGTCCTGATGGATCTATAACATCTTCCAGAAGGGCAATGGAGAAGATTATTCATGACTTCTACTCAGATCTCTTAAATAGCCAAGTCCACATGCCCACATACGAAATTCTGCAGGATGGATATGTTGTTCCCAATGTTCTCCCTTCCGAAATCCAACACGCCATCTTGTCGGTAAAGAAACAAAGAACATTCAGCCCAGACAAGGTCAGACCTGAACACATGAAGAATTTACCATCAGTACTCATCAATACACCGGCTTGGCTCTTCACACACTACCTGTCTGAATGCAAGTTTCCATCAGAATGGAAAACCAGCAGGACTGTACTACTATACAAGAAGGGAGACATAAATGACATTGGCAACTCTCGCCCAATCTGCCTATTGTCTGTCATCTACAAGCTGTTCACTCAAGTCATTCTGAATAGGATTGACAGAACACTAGATAAAGGAAAACCATGCAAGCAAGCCGGGTTCTGAAAAGGATTCAGCACCATTGACCATATCCACGTGATAACCAAGCTCATTGAGGTTTCTCAGGAGTTCAAGATGCCTCTTTGTCTAACATTCATTGATTTAAATAAGGCCTTTGATTCTGTTGAGATGGAAGCAGTCATTGAAGCCCTAGCCAATTAGGGTGTTCAAACTCAATACATCAGGATCCTCCATGAGCTGTACTATGGATTAACTACCAGGATCTCACCATTCTACAAAGAAGTAATCATTCATGTCAAGAGATGGGTTCGGCAAGGTGATACCATTTCACCAAAGCTCTTCAGTGCCACCCTCAAGAACATCATGCGATGACTGGATTGGGAAGGAATGGGAGTGAAGAGAGATGGTCGGCAACTACACCACCTCTGCTTTGCTGATGACATCATTCTAATAACACCAAACATTAGCCAAGCAGCACAAATGCTAACCGACTTCAACCATGAGTGTGGAAAGGCCAGATTACAACTGAATCTCAATAAGACAGTGTTCATGAGAAACAGTCTTGTTCCTGATGTTCCATTCACTCTCAACAGAATGACCATCTCCGAATGCAACAGTTATATATACCTAGGTCGAAAAATCAACATGACGAATGACCTGGCACCTGAGTTGCACAGGAAGAAGAGAGCAGCTTGGAATGCCTTCAAGAGCCTACGAAAACAGGATGAGAATGCTATTTGGGTCTCTCAAAGAGGAATCGAAAGAGTTATGCTTGGAGTAACCCACTTCACTGAAATGAGAGATAGAATCCAGAGTTCTGATCTCCGTCAATGCTCAAGAATCAGGGACGCTGTCTCATTTGCCAAAGCAGCAAAAATCAGATGGGCTGGACACGTAATGAGGTTTAGAGACGACCGCTGGACTAGAGCCATTACTGACTGGATTCCATGGGACATCAAAAGATCCCGTGGACGCCCACCTACAAGATGGTCAGACATCTTCATCAAGACCCTGAATGAGCGGTTTGAAGCTCTTCATGTTTCTAGAATGAACAGATGCCATTGGACTACGCTAGCCTGAGACAGAGATGAATGGAGACATTACTGGTGCCCACTCGAGCAAATTGATGAGTAACGGGGTATCAAGTGACCAAGTGACCATGGAATGAACATTATAGGGGAACTTGCTATAATTGAAAAACATAAGAACAAAAAAATACCATCAATAACAAAACACCCCCTCGTAAATCAATTGAACCAAAATTTGAATTTAGATATGATGCTAAGTAAGGGCAAAAGGAAATAATACATTATTTAGGGTACATATTAAAACCCCAGTATGACATGGCCCATCAAACATGACCAGCACTGCAAGGTGTGGCCCCAGTGCTCTCCAAAAATTAATGTGGTAATTCTGATGGTCACTGGCACAGTAAGACATCAAGCACAATACATCATAAGGCCATAGCATACAACTATTAGTTTTGGTTCACCAAGAGAGTGGTGTCCGTGTTCTCTGAGCATTATTTGGGAGCTGTCCTTAAAAATGAGCCCAGAATAATGTATTACAGCAGTTTAAGCATAACTTAAATGCCATAAATATTATCTTCCTAGTTTGTAATGTGGAAAGGAGATAGTTTTGCTAAAGACATAAGTCAGTAAGTAATGTAGTCAAAATTGAAAACCAAATATACTATTTCTAGATTCAGCCCTAATGTAGATATTAAAAACTATTCAAAAATAGTCTTCATACCAAATATCACTTATAACTTGCTCAAATTGCAAATTCTTCAGTCTTGCCTCAAATTGCTAAATTAAAAAAGTCAAGGCCAAAAAAATTAGTGGGTTTACAAGTTCTCCAAGTAATTCTTATACATGCTTGAGAATAATACACTCGTGTGATCTGGATCTACTAAGTTCAAATGCCTGCCATCACTCTATGCATTCTGTGTTTTATCACTTCCCTTATCTGAATCATTTTCATTTTAATTATAGGCGGATAGATATTTTGCCCTTTAACCCATCTAGCTATCTCTCTCCTTCTCTTTCTCTCTGTCTCTCTGTCTCTTTCTCTCACTTTATCTCTCTGTCTTTCTTGTCTATGAATTAGAGATTTATCAACTTATCCGACAAATTATTCATGGTTTCAGAATGTGCTCATTGCAAACCACTATCTCTTAAAAGCAAACAAGCAAATAAACAGCCTTTATGAGCCTTCCCTGTCTTTTCCTCAAACAGCCCTTCCTTATACTTGATATTTTTCTGCATAAAGGCTTAATACAATATTTCACAAGCAAAAAGAAGGAGAGAATTCTTTAAAATAGTAAATTCCTATATCTAGAACTGACCTCTATCTTCTTCATCAAAAGCTGAGCTGATTTTGTAGAACTCTTCCTACCGTTAGATCTATAAGGACCAAAGATTTTCTTGCAGATTTGAATGAGTTTTTGCATGGTTGGCAGGCAATCAGTCGGTTTAAGAAAACTCTAAGGTCAAACAAGTTAATAGCCTTCAACATTACTCGGAAAGTCTATAGATATATGTCTATATTCCATGAAATGTTAAAGGTAAGGAATGTCACAGGATTTAGAGACCTTAAAAAAACAAAACTTCAAATTTTAAAATGAGGTAACTAGCTCTATTGAAATCCAGTACCATACACTGAATCCAGTACCATGTAAGTAACAGGTTGTGTTTCATGAATATTGCTGAGAACTTTACACTTACAGAAGTGATTCTCCATACTGGCTACATGCTAAGATTATCAGCAATGATTAAAGAGAATTTTTAACTTTGTTCCCACATCCAGAATCATACATAATTGAGCTATAATGGGGGCTGATTATTTTTAAGTATTGTTCATCTATAAAACAAAGCTCCCAGAAGAGAACAAGGCAGAGTCTCCTGCCCCCGGGCCTGGCTGTCCTCACCGGGCCCCTTGGAGGAGGGCAAGTTGAGTTTCCCTCTCCGCCCCGAGCAGAGCCCTGACAGCTGAAGATCTCCGGGAACCAGTCAAAGTCATGCTGAGACCACTTTCCACACTCTTGGATGAGGAACCAGCAGAGCAACCCAGGTGTGCAAGACCCGAGGCTGAGATCTCCAAGACTGCTTGGTTCAGGACTGGGCCTCCTCGGCCCAGCTCCCCCACCTTCCAGTAGGTAGACAGTTACAGCCACCAACTGCCGTGTAACCCATCAACAGCCATCCAGAGACTATAAAACCAAGCTCCCGGACCTCTTATTCTCTAGTTCTCACTCTCAGAGAACACATCAGGTTACTGAGAGTATCATATCCACCTATATGCCTGGCTAGAAACACCTGTAAAGGTGATTAGAGGCTGCTCCAAAAGCCTCCATTCATCTCGGAGAGCCCAGGAAGCTACTGAGAGTATCCCACCCGCACAGCAGAGCCTGACAAGCTACCCGTGATGTACTTGATATGTCAAAAACAGTAACAATGAATGGTCCTCTTTCCCCTGACCCTGAAGGAGCCCCCAATATGTCATCGGGCTACACTTGCACATGACAGGGACGAATGGAGATGTTACTGGGCCCGCTAGAGAAAATTGAAGAACAACGGGGTGATAGTGATAGTGATAGTGATTGTTCATCTAAAACTAGTCATAATTTAAAATGTGAATGAAATAGCATGTATCTCCCAAGTAGCTCTAATGCCTAATCAGGACTGTGAATCTTGGCACCAGGCAGTCATGCTTCTCTGTTATCATCAGGGATCTTAGAAAACACTAGAGTGATGCAGTAGGTCTGGGATGGAGCTTGATAGGTTTGAGGTGAATCCCTAACAGTCCCCCCAGTGACACTGATAACATTAGACAAAGAATCACATCTTGAGTAAGAGGGTACGACGTGACATTAGATATTATTGTTCTTCTCTCAGTTCTTCAAACGACTTCCTTCCTTCTGTGCAGTCAGACATGACAGCCCCACTTAAAAGTCTCTCCTTATATCTCATATAATTCATTAATTCATTCAACAAATAACCAAATTTTTACTACAGGCCAGAATTGTTATACAGCCTCAAGAGGATTTATGTTAGAACAAATAATACCTTAAAAAAAAAGTTGGGACAAATCTATTTATTTGTCAACAAGATGTTGATGTCAGTATATTCTCTTGAAAATATATAGATTCACAGAGAACAAAACAATGAAGAGCAGAGCAAAAAGAAGAAGTATAATCAAGTGTGATTAAGTAACACAGGAAAGAACAGATCCTTAAGTAGTGTGAATATGAGCCACTGCTGGCTTGGCTTTAAACAAGTCTGGTGATAGTAGCTATGTTGTGTATTTATTGTGAGTGAATAGGAGGATTCATTTAACTTGCTTTGTAAACAGAAATGTTATATAATTTTCAAAACCTGGCTCATGATATAGAAATCCTGAGTAAATTTTTCCAAAAGATTAACTTCTCATTTATGCATAATTCCTCACAAATAAGTTCTGCAAATATTTCTTAACCACTTAATAGCTCTGCAAATTTAATCTAAAATTTTAAATAGTAGAGGAAAAATCAATAATGACAAAGCTAATATGTCTTTTCCTATCATAAAGCCTTCATAAATATTCAGATTAGATATGTTATCTTTAAATGTATTCTGAATGAGTTTTTTATACTTTCTAGAGATGCTGTAATAACCTCAAAGCAGTAAGGGGAGGTAATAAAATATGCAAAGCCCTACCCTATAGACAGTTAACAAGTGCATCTTTATGAAAAGAACATCTTGCTCAAATAAGGCACTAGTATCCTATTAAGAAAAATGCTTTAAGGGGGTTTCTTTAGAGAATGCCAATAAGAGTAGTGAGGGGAATGATGAGGCAGACTGGAGGTAACATAAGATATTAGTCAAGGATCTTGAACATCTTGATAATGGAGAAGTGAGAAAACTGTGTGCATCAAAACCAGAAGAGTCAACATTTCTGTAAGCATATGACCCAAATTGGTATCATGAATTTGTTAAAGAGGGTGAGTTGTAGATGGGGTGAGAGTAGAACTTGAGACTTTGGTGGACAGGTACTAACAATGGAGGTTGGTTATGAGTTGCAGTATTGTATGCCTGAACACTAGTATTAACAGTTTTTTAAATTGGGTCCTAAGAAATTAGGGGAGATACTGATTTATTTAAATCTCCTTCTTAAAACTGATACTAGCATGCCAAACAAAAAATAGGATGCTTCTTGTTTGATAGATTCTACAGATTTTTCTGTCATTATATTATTTAGATGGTCAGACTTCTTCGTCAAGACCCTGAATGATTGGTTTGAGGCTCTGCATGTTCCTAGAATGAACAGATGCCACTGGGCTACGCTAGCACGCAACAGGGATGAATGGAGACGTTACTGGCACCCGCTCGAGTAAATCGATGAATAACGGGAGATCAAGTGATCAAGTGATATTATTTCTTTAGTCACAGAAATCTTCCTTCCACACTTAAAATTTAATCAAATACAGTAGCAAGTTTAGGTCTTTTTTGCTTTCACCAAATTCTGCAATGAAAAATAAAACTAAGAGAAAATATTGTTAAATACACGTTAGCAAATGTTAACTCTAGTTATTCAACAGAACTTAAATTTTTTTATGATTTTTTGATCCTTCTGAAAACTTCCATTGTATTTGCCCAAGATTCCTTTGAACATAAACCAAATTTTGTCCTTATTAAATATGATGAACAAAATAAGTTCTAATTCCCTTAAAGTGTCTTGATAAAACCCAACTAGAATTTTTTGTGTGCTACTTTTGATGAAATCAGTATCATTCTCCTACCTATTTTTTTTTCAAAAATGCCTGCTGACAAGTAAATGTTTCATACTCTTTTCTTTAAAATAAGCACACAATAAGAAAAAACAATCTAAAGAATAAAAACCCTTAGGAACAAACAGCTGTAGAAAGACAGGTGGCACTCAAAGTTACACATATCACTGTACCACAATTAGTTTGAGAGACATTATGTTTATGAATGAGAAACATATTTTTGCTAGTGATCTAAAAATTCAAATATTCTAGAGATTTGAAATTACAAACATTTGCTTCTCTGCCTGCCAGGGGGCAAATACAGTCAGTAGCTAGAGAATAATTAGTAGAAATATGACACCAGGGAGTAACATCAAATGTTATTAGTAAAAATGACAGAAACGCAAAATAAAAACTCAATATATGGTCAGGGCTAAGTGGAAGAGATATTTTTTAATGCTATACTATCCAATTCAAGTTACTTTAATTTGGAAAAAATATCTTTAAAATCACTCCAAATTCTCCAAATTATGCAATATTCAGGGCATCATCAGAGAACAGTAATATTGTCCTTGTTCTTGTGATGGTGAATCATTATAGTTACACAATATTGTTTAAAAATCTAGTAAGGTAAACACCTGATTTGGAATAGTGATTCTTGATTTCTTCTTTTTCCATCAGTACCCTTAGATGAAAGACAAACCTTGACTTGGCAGTTGCAAATTGCAACTCTAAATTAGCAGCACCAATCTCCACACATAATGGCTGTTAGAGAAAGGAAATTGGAATTATCTCCTTTTATTTCTAACACTGTATGACTATAAACTAATTAAAAGAATTAATCTTTCAGACAAAATAAATTCTAATTTGCTTCCAAGATACTTTGAAAAGGCAGAACTCTGAAATACTCAACAACTCTTGAAATGTCTTTCCTGCTAAACAGAACCATACTCTCAGTGATGGTTAAAACAAAATGTTCTGGGGGTCAGTTACATATGATTTCATGATTTTGATTTTCTGGAATGGAAAAAATATCTGAAAATTGCCTGCTTTCTTATATAATGAATTTAAAGATAGAATTAACTTCACTAGAGTTCAATACTAGTCTTAAAAATTAAAATTATAAATCAATGAGATGTTAACTGCAGCAGGAGTAATGAGGATACAAAAAGACTACCATCGTCTCCTCACAGAATGAGAGACATGATGGTGACAAACGTGATTGGTAGCACATGTGACAGGATTTGAGGGTGGGGTAGAAACAAGGGACATCTTCTACTCATTGAACAATTTTAATAGGATTTAAAACCTACCTTGCAGGGGCCGGAGCGATAGTACAGCGGGTAGGGCGTTTGTCTTGCAAGGGGCCGAACTGGGTTCAATCCCCGGCATTGAATATGGGCCCCCGAGCACCGCCAGAAGTAATTCCTGAGTACAGAGCCAGGAATTACCCCTGAGCATCGCTGGGTGTGACCCCCCCCCAAAAAAGTCTAAAACCTACCTTGCCCTCCCCAAATGATATCTGAGTCTTCATAAAATTCCATTCTATAATGAGGAGAGAATTGTTCACTTGTTTCTCTACTGCAGGAAATATCCCTTTTTGGAAAAGTAATATATGGTCTTGCCATTTATGACATTATTTGTCCATAATTCTCCAAATTCATAAGTACTACTTTTATAATAAAGCTCTTCATAAGGCACAGTTAAATTTCACTAAAGACCCTGAAGAGGTCTTAGGGTCCTCAGGAGAGGGAGGATATACACAGGTGATGGGTGTGTTTTTTGAATTATATGCATGAAATAATCATTATTAATAGCTCTGTAAACTACAAAATACCAATAGAAATAAATACGTTTCCAAAGGAAATAGTCACAATTTTGTTGTTGTTGTTGTGTTTTTTGTTTTTTTGGTTTTTTTTTGTTTGTTTGTTTTTGCCATTCTCTGAGATTCTCTACCACATCCTCTCTAGGTTTACTTTCCACTCTCATAGCCAATCTAGTTAAATTTAACAAAAAATTCTACTGCTAGTGCTCAGCACTGCAGGGTGGTTTTTGTGATTTTCTGGAATATATGGGTAGGATGCCTGCATACAGCTAACGCTGTATAGTGAGAAAAGATTTTGTATGGTCAATTTTCATTACCTCACCAGTGTGAACACATCCATGCCTCAGTAAATTGCAAAGTTTATCAAATACTCGCTAATATAGACTTCTTGTTTTCAATTAAAAAGCTAAATACATGTTGGATCTGTAAATGACAGGCACCAATCTACAGAGATTATGAAATGCTCCATGTAAACTTGGCTCTACTCACTTCCTCTATCTTCTTCAGAGAACTGGAAATACTGGAAGCAGATGAAGATATCTCTTTTGGGTCTACATCTTTAACCAGTATCTCAAATAATCTTCAGTCACCGGTTTGCCATGAGATGCGTATTGCTTTCAACTGTCTGTCAAGTCTTCACTGGGGATAGTTCTCTGTCCCTCTGTCTCTCAGTCTCTGATCTATAGAATTGGTACTTGACTTGTTTTGTTCTTAGAGTTCTTAGGGTTTACTACTGGCTCCATCCTCAGGAGTCACTCTTAGAGTTAAATGCAGTTGGCCTTATGCCAGGTAAGAAAGAGGCTTACACCCTGAATTGTCTCTCTGCTTCCAGGACTTTAAATCCAGAACAATCACCTTTTCTATCCCCGAGCCAACTGCATAGTATTTCACTGATCTTGTTATGATAATTTCTCATCAGCTTCTCCATATCTCCTCTCTCTATATGCCATCTGTCTATTATATTCTTCACTATAAGTAGAGATTTTTATATAAATCCCTGGCCGCAAGATAGAAGAGAACAAGTTGAGTTCAAACCCGAGAAAGACCACCCTCACTGAGAAGAAATTACTTGTTCTCTGATTGTTACCATCTGATACTCGAAAACCTTGACTCTGGTTGTAGTTTCCCAGTGTTTACTCTTTAATTATGTTATGCTCATTATCCTGTAGTCCAGAATCGAACTAATGAGACCAGAAAACCTTATAAGTAATGCTTGTAGTTTGCTCTAATTAATGACTAATTTCCTACATCTAAAGGTGAAAGTAAGAGCCATGTCTCTCCTAGTAGGTCCTTACTTAGAAGATGCAGAAAAATATAGATAGAGCAAGTAGCATATTTTCTGCCACTCTGTGCCTGCATCATGAGACATGAGGAGTCGGCATGGTAGGTCTGTAATTCCAAACCAGTTCTGACTGTCATTAAACAAACTGGGTGGCCTAACTCCTATAGTAAGGGATGTTCTGATGTAATTTACAAAAAAAAAGTGAAATAGAGGTCATTCCAAAACATCCATAAGTTAAAATTCTTTTACGTGGTATCTTGCTTTGAAGGCTTTCTAGAGCAAAGAATTTAAACCTTCTTTAGTAGTCTCATTATCTATCTTATGACTACAAATTTCTCTGATCTGTGACAAGTTCTGCATTAGGAATAGTTTTATTGAGAAATATGAAATGAATATCAAATAACTAATGTTTCAATGGCCTATTACTCTTCAATTCTAATCTACTTTCCATACAGCATGCATTCTTAGGCTGAAAGAGTTTTACTGTCTGTATTTCATAGGTAATTTATGGGATTGATCCTTCAGTACAACATTTCAGCCTAAATCACTCTAAACTATGGAGTGAGCTTATAGGATCAGCCAAAAAACTAGGGGAATGCTTTGCTATTGAAAACAGATTTTCTGATTTTGAAATCCAAATCATGATTTTGGTCACATAATTCATTATTTACAATCAGGCTACCCAGATATTTTTGTTCTGAATTTTCAATATTTACAGTGTGCCAACTATATGGTTCACATAAAGAATAATTTCTATGGGATTCAGGTAGAAATATTGAGCCTAGTTTATATATTTATTATTTTACTTAAAATTCCCAATCCTGGCTGTCTCTGTGCCAGTGACCTATTCTTGGACTATAACTTCAGATAGAACAAGAATTGTACTTATGCATTTTTTTCTGTATAACTCAGTAGAGTTTAAAAAGGTTGTTGGATAAATGATTTTTTGCCTATAAACTCTTAAGTCAATCAGTCAGCCAACCAATCAAGAGGCACTAAAGAAATACCTTCCACATAGAATCCTATCATGAATATACAATTGTAAAGCCAAATTAGTAGTTAACAGATTGAACTGTATAAAATCATGCAACCATATTAAATAGAACAGCTTTTTCTTTGAAACAGCAAAAAAAAGTCAAATCCATTTACCATAAGCATTTAATTATGCATTGCTATCTACTCATTTAGGGAGGTGCTAATCTTTCTGATAACATTAAAATTAAGGAAAGAGTTCAGAATTATGGAGAAAAACTGGAAGATATTTGGACTTTTAAAAAGTAACTAACATTTTGTACAACCACACAAACCTCTGAGCCCTATTAAAATCACTGATAAGCAATCTTGGAAAAACATTCTCCAGTAATGGCTAGCTGGGCTCTTGCAGCAAAGCAAATTGTTTTTTCTTGGCAAGCATCCCATAAGCAATAGGCGGCAAGAAATTGTTTATTCTACACATACAAGTTCTCATGTGTATCTGCAATTCTAATGCCAAATTTGGTTCTATCTCAAAATCCATTTTAACTACAAAGAAAATCACCAAAGACTTTGCCAGGCTAGTTGACCCTTCGAGGAGTCACCAAGGACTTCAGAATGAATTCCCAATTGTTTCTGTGGTCAGAAAGAAAATTATTCTGTCCATTGGCTAAAGATGTCTACAGAGTTTTTTCCCCTTTCCCCGGCAAGAATTTTTGCTTGGTCAGGGACATTTGATTAGCATGTAGCATACAGAAGACATACCCCTCACCCTTCAGAAAGTTAGAAAATACAAATACTAAATAAAAGGAAACACTGAAAATATGTTTATCAGTCCATTGTAGTAGATGACTGACGGCTTGCTGTGACCAAGCCTACTGGGCTTCGCTGGAAAAGATTAGTAAAGATCCAGTACTTGATTCCATACTTGGATTATGAGACATAGAGTGGAAGCATTGAAGTGTAAGCTAATATTTCGCAGGAAAAGTGGTTCTCCACTGGGGCTGGAGCAATAGTACAGAGAGTAGGGCATTTGCCTTGCATGTGGCTGGCCCAGGTTCGGTCCCCAGCATCCCATATGGTCCCCTGGGCACTGGCAGGGGTAATTCCTTAGTGCAGATCCAGGAATAACCCTTGTCCATCACCAGGTGTGTCCCAAAAAGTCAAAAAAAAGAGGTTCTCCACTGTAACTTGGTAGGGGAAATCATATGAAAACATGTAACGAAGGCTCTATCTCTACTCTTAAATAACTAAATGTTACACACACACACACACACACAAACACAAACACACACATACGCACAACAGAGTTGGTAAGAAATAATCTAGTTGTTCTGATTCATAGATAAAATTTCTAGATTTTGAAGCATCTCAGTCTAAAATTAAGTAAAACATTTTTTATTTATTTTTTTATTAGAATTGTTTATTATTATTAGTGAAACACCATGAGGTACAGTTGTAGATTTACAATTTTTTGTGCTTGGGTTTCGATTATACAATGATCAGATACCCATCCCTCCACCAGTGCCCATTTTCCACCACCATGGATAATATCCCCCCCACCCCCATCCCCCCATCCCCCCCTGCCTCTGTGGTAGGGCAATCACCTGTGTTCTCTCTCTCCTTTTGGGTGTTGTGATCTGCAAAAGAGGCATTGAGTGGCAAACATGTTCAGTCCATAGTCTACTTTCGACATGCATCTCCCCTCCTGGGAGGATCCTCCAAACACCCTTTATTTGCTGCTCCCTTCTCTATCTGAACTGCCCTTTCCTCTAGGATACCAGGCTGGCCTCTAAGTTATGGAGTAATCCTCCTGGTGCTGATCTCAGCTATTCTTGGGTATTAATCTCATACTTTGTTACTTTATATCCCCCAGATGAATGCAATCTTTCTATGTCTATCCCTCTCTTTCTGACTCATTTCGCTTAGCATGATACTTTCCATATTGTACCATTTGTATGTAAACTTCATGACTTCATCTTTTCTAACAGCTACATAGTACTCCATTGTGTAGATGTACCAAAGTTTCTTTAACCAGTCATCTGTTCTTGGGCATTCAGGTTTCTTCCAGTTTCTGGCTATTGTAAAGAGTGCTGAATGAATAAACAAGTGCAGATGTCACTTCGACTATACATTTTTGCCTCTCTGGGATATATTCCTAGGAGTGGTATTGCTGGGTCAAATGGGAACTCAATTTCTAATTTTTTGAGAATTGTCCATACTGTTTTCCAGAAGGGCTGAACCAGTGGACATTCCCACCAACAGTGAAGGAGTGTCCCTTTCTCGCCACATCCACGCCAGCATCGGTTGCTTTTGCTCTTTTGAATGTGGGCCAGTCTCTGAGGTGTGAGATGGTATCTCATTGTGGTTTTGATCTGCATCTCCCTGATGATTAATGATGTAGAGCTTTTACTCATGTGCTTTTTTGCCATTCGGATTTCTTCTTTGAGAAAGTTTCTGTTCATTCATTGCCCCATTTTTGGATGGGGCTGGATGTTTTCTTCTTGTGGAGGTAAAATATATTTTTTTAGGTTTTGTTATATATTTAATTAATTTGTTTTTTTATTGAGATACAGAATTACAAAGTTGTTAATGATTGGGTTTTAGTCATGCGATATGACAACACCTGTCCCTTTATCAGTGTACATTTCTTACCACCATTGTCCTGAATTTCCCTCCCTTACACCTCTCCTGCCTCTATGGCAGACATTTCTATTTCTCTTTCTCACTCTCCCTCCCTGCCTCACTGTCCCTCCCTTCCTCTCTCTCTCTCTCTCTCTCTCTCTCTCTCTCTCTCTCTCTCTCTCTCTCTCTCTCTTCTGTTTTTGGGTGTTGTGGTTTGCAATATAGGAGGTACTGAAAAGTTATCATGTATATCCCTTTACCTACTTTGAATACTCATTTCTTGTCCAGAGTTATCATTTACAACTATTACTGTCATAGTGGCCCCTTCTTTATCCTAACTACACTCTGTCCCACACACACTTGGGATAGTTTTCCAAACATGGAGCAGTATTCCTGCCCCCTGTTTCTTCTGTCCTTGTGAATTTTTTATTTTATAAGTAATAATATCTGTATATTAAAACTGATCCCCTCCCCTATTTTACACATAAAAAGGCAATTGAGAAGAGATTGAATAAAGTTGTGCAATGGATTCAAAAATCAGGCAGTGTCTGTTCCTGTGAGGCGAGTGCATCAGCAGCCTGATGGTGCCTTCAGACTTCCAGATACCCCAAAATTGCTGCTGTGCCTTTGGCCAGACCCCAAAAACTTGGGGCAAAGTTTACCAAGAAAGTAAATGGTCAAAAGTTAGGTATGTGCGAAACACACCCACAAACCACCTCTGGCTCAGCTATATAATTAGAGGCATGGCCTCTCTGGTTCCAGATTGAACTGCTTAATGGCCATGATCCCAGAGACTCAGAAACAAATCTCGAAACCCAGCGGCTTTAGGCATTTAGAAATGTGTTCGTTCCCTGCAGTAGGTTAGCGGTGCTGGGCCAACCCAGGTAGGAATACGTTTCGTGCCTTGGCCTGTTCCCCCTAGTGCCCCAGTAGCCACCATCCTTCAGAGGCCACTGAATAGTCTGGTTTGGGCCCCCAGTGACGAGACATACAGGGCCTCACGGGATAGGGGTGGAGCCGATCCTGTCCTCACCACCCCAATGAGACCCCAAGTCATCACCCACAAACAGCCTCTCTGGCTCCTGATCAAGCTGTTTAACGTCCATGATCCCAGAGACTCAGAAACAAATCTCAAAACCTAGTGGCTTTTGGCAGAAATGCGTCCAGGCCCCATAGTACATTACTGTTGCCAGACCACCCCAGGAAGGAAAGGGTGTTGTCACTCTGCCTGTTCCTTCTTGGCGGCTTGGTGGCTGTCATCCTCCAGAGGCCACTGGACAGTCAGGCTTGGGCCCGCAGTGACGAAACTTGTTGGGCCTCACGGGATGGGGGTGGAGCCAGGCCTGTCCTCCCCACCTCAAGGAGACCCCAAGTTATCGCCCACGATTGGCCTCTCTGGCTCCTGATCAAGCTGCTCAACGGCCATGATCCCAGAGACTCAGGAGCAAATCTCGAAACCCAGTGGCTTTTGGCAGAAAGCCCTCCAGATTTAAGTGTTAAAATTTCAGAATTTCAAAATCACATGGCCCTACTGCAGCCACGCGACATCATATGTTATTCATAACCAGCAATAGAAAACAAATTGTCTACTGTTGCCTTTTCAGCAGATCTGAGTGTTGGGGTAAAATCTAAAGTAATAATGGTGGGTCTGGTGTCGAAATATTGAATGTGGTCAAAGTCGAGAGAGAGTAATGTGGAAATCGTCTGCCCCACAGGTAGGTGGAGGGTGTAGGATGGGGGTATACTGGGGTTTTTGGTGGTGGAGAATGGGCACTGGTGAAGGTATGTGTGTTTCATTGTATGACCAAGACTTAGACCCGAAAGCTTTGTAACTGCTCTCACGGTGATTCAATAAATAAAATTATAAAAATTGAAAAAAAAAGTAAGGTGGAGTTCATGCACAATTCAGTCAGCTAATCAGTGGCTGAATAAATAGCAGTACTCCTAAAAAAAAATCAGGCAGTGATATCTTGAGGGTCAGTGTTGCTGTTTACTTTCATAGGATTGATGGGAGATCACTCAGACCAGTAGTGTTCACAAAATTTAACATAAAACTACCATTTTCATCTGACATCCATCAACCATTAGCAGGCCATCACTTGTATATACAGTCTCCTATTTTTGTCATTATTTTTGTTTTTGTAGTCTTGTGGATTTCACTTCTAAATCTTATAAGATTACTTCTAAGATTCAGAAGTAAAATCTTTCTATAAAAAATAAGTTTTGTAAAAAAATTGATTTAGCCTATTAACTGAAGGTTTATGTGGTGATAAGGCAAGAAAAATGAAAACCATATTGTCTCCCTGTTTTCAATAATTCTTGCCAAGAAAAGTAGCAAATTAAGGAAAAGTCCTTTTAAATTTTAAAAATTGTAAAGTTTCCTTTTTATGAGTATCCATACTACTTTAATTCTTTTACAATGTTTTCTTTAAATATTTTTAGTGTCAGGGCATTAGGACAAAGAAACAAAGATAGTGAATATAAAGTATGTTCAGTAACAAATAATGAAAATATTATTATGTTGAGGCTAGTGAGTCTCAGTAACAATATAACACCCAGTTAATATTTTGCTGGTAACTGGTCTACATGACATATTTTACTATTTTTGGCTGCCCTGGAGTTGTCCAATTATATGGTCAAATGTTCACATCATGAAGACATAATTTTCCACTATAAAAAAAAGACTTGGAAAAAATATACGGACATGAAACTCAGTTTGGAACTCAAACTCTGGATTAATACTCATTCTTAAATAAATGTTGTTGTCAATTAATATTATTGTTATAAATTGTGATGGAAATTGCCATTACTTCATATCCTGAATTTATAGGATTTCAAAGTGTTCACTGCTATATAAAGCAATATCTGGCAGAATAGAGTACTGTTTCAAACCCACAATAGCAATTTATAAATGCAATAGAATCCAATCTGAAGTCAGAAGAAATGGCAGCTCTTTGAAATACGTTAGCAGTTAAGGGTTGTGTGTGTTTGTGTGTGTGTGTGTGTGTGCGTAATCATATATGGTAAAATTTCATGCAACAAAAGTAGAGACAGAGGTACAAAGAAACAAATTCACTAAGAATCTTTGAAAACATAAGATTCTCTGAGAAACCATAATGATGACCAATGCAAAATCCCTCAAAAATTTGTCTATTTGGCTAGCTTTCTTTCATTTGGGAAAAAGAATAGCCAATTACAAAATGTATATTTTTTTCTCCATGTGAACACATCTCCAATTTACAATTAAAAATGCTAAAAAATAAAATTATGTGCTTAATTACACTTTTTAATTCCATTATACTGAAACTACCCCTGGACTTTGGGGAAGTTTTAATGTAAAAGTTGCGTTAAATACTTCATCGGTCAGCAAATCAAACTATCACAGAGCTGTTCTTCTGTCTCATCACAGAAACCACTTGTAAATTTAAGAAACGGGTTAGAATAAAGATACCAAGTGACATACAGTGTATTGTGAGAGTTTCCTTAGCAGATACCTTGGATAAACAGTTGAACACTGGGGTTGGGATCTGAGCACCACACCTGAACCTTTTAACCAAACCTGATGAGATTCCCAGTGTATCATCTTCTTCAAAAACACAACCTGGTCCCTAAAACAAACCAAAAGTGTAATTCCTCAGACCGCTGATGGTCTGTATAGAGCTAGGACCTCCAAACAGGAAGGGGAAGCCCAGTCATCCACTTTTATCTATAAAAGAAGCAAAGGTTTAAAATGTTATCAATGTAACTGTTCTTTTCTTAAAAAAAAAATAAAATAAAATAACTTGGTTGCTTCAGGAGAACCAATTTTCACAGGAATGTTGCATCTTATACTTGCTTACTGGCATAGTCTGTATGCCTAATAATACCACTTTTTACCACAAAGATTTGTGTATTGGTTAAGAGAATTAGCAACTCTGGGTTCTGATCCCCTAGTTGAAAATCCACTTACCAAACTGATACTTTTCCCAAATTACTTTACCTCTCAGTGCTTGTTTCTACATCTGCATAATGGGATAGAAATCTCATCTCCCTAATAGTGTTGTCATAAAGCTAACTTAATTAATATTCATGAAGATCTTAGCACAATGTCACAAATATGGCATGTGCTTGCTGAAGTTTAGTAATTAGCATTTCCAACCACACACTGTGAACTTTGAATCTGAATATCACATCTCTCTTTGCCTTTCTCCCTTATTAGCTGATTTTCTTTAGTGGTCAGAACTTCTAGATTTGGACCTCAGTTGCCTACACCCTGGAAAATCAAGCAATTAAGCATTCTATAGACACCCTATCTTTCTTCCAATAAAGTGCTACTCCGCCTATTCCAAGAGAATTCATTTATTCCTTCTCTATAGGTTAGTTGCTCCAACTATGAAGTCATTTTAAATTTTCTAGAAGATTCCCCAAGAATAATCAGGTACATTAGGATTATCATTTCCAAAGTATTCTTAGTTATCATTTTGAGAAGTTTTCAAGCAATACAGACTACATATATGACACTACTTCCGGTGTTGCTGTTTACACAGTACTTTAGTTTCTAAGTAGCCTGTGCTTCCATATCCCCTGACTCATGTGAATAAAACTCCCAAACCTCATGCCCATGACATAATAAAAGTCTATAAAGCAGAGCATGGAATCAGCTGTACATTTAAGACATCTAAACTAACTTTGCTATAGGCAAAGGGTTACGTATTAAGAACTGAGAGACTTCCTTCTGGCTGTCAGGTTCTACAGTGATGCTATCAGTTACGGATTTTTCTCACAGTTAAAAGCAAAACATAAAAATAAAAGGTCAAATGGTGAGTTATCTAATATTCTAACAGGTATAAATTTAACCTTGAAATTAAGGAAAAAGGTTTTGACAGCTTTCAAGAAATTTGATCTACATATTTAATGTATAATGCAACAGGTCTGCCAAATCAAGCTCCCATTCCTCAAAGTACTATAAAGAAAATTGACCAGAAACAGTGGTTGATTGAGACATTGCCAATTTTCTTTCTGAGATGGTGTCCAATAGTTGCAGATCAGCCTTTGTCAAGAGGACAGGTTCAAAACTTGAGGCATTTGATGATGATGATGATTTTAATGCTAGAGATAACTCACTGCTTGCAAAACAAAAAATAGATTAGAGCTTGTAAACAGAAAGAAAAAAATGAAGAGTAGACTATATATAAACTGTAGTATCAACTCAGTGCATATCTAAATTTTGTAGTCTAACCAAAAGAAGGAAAATGGCACCATGATCTTTAAATCTGCATTTAAAAAAATTGTTTTCTGCTAGGCCTGAGAAGTTGCAACCTTGAGTCTTCTTGTCTCCACTAGACTAAAAAAGAAGTCTGAACAAATGGAAGGGGATAGGAATAAAAATAAATAGGGAAGCAAATAATATTTAGTTCTGAACTTACTAGAGAGCTATGCCACAATAGGATTTTAAATATTCATATTCAGATTTTGACAGGTTCTGTAATGGAGCAAAGGACACCAACTGGAGCTCATTGGAAGACCAGCAGCTGCAAGTCATAAATTGCCCTGACTGCAAAGATCAAATGTCATAAAATCTCTTTTCCTTTCTTTTCCAACTGGACGTGTTTGGGAATCCTTTTGCATGCTTCAGCTCAGGAGACTGAGATGAGAGTATTCACACAATCTTACATGAAAAAGGAAGATTGAAGTCACTCAGAATAGTGCAGGTTCTTAGGTGCAATATAAAAATATGTCATATTGTAAAATGTCACTCTTTAGTCCTTTCCTTTGGCTTACCACCAAAACCGCAGACCTTCTTTTTTCCTAAAAGACTTTATGAAATATATTTTGCACTTTTCTTCCCTTGATTGCATACCTACTTTTTTTTCTCTGGGAAAATCCAGTATCTCATGCCTGTTGTCTACAACTAAGAAAATTTATTTATTTCATTATTGAAAACATAATCACTTCTGCGATTGCATCTCCCCAAAAGTTGGAAACTGAAAGAATTAATACTATCTGTTAATGAGGTATGGAGATATTATAGTGGGGTTAAGGCGTTTGCCTAGAATGAAGTTTATTCCAGTTCAATTCCTGGCACCATGTATAGCCATTTGAACACCACCAGGAGTGATTCCTCAAGCACAGTTACAAGTAAGCCCTGAGCACTGCTGGGTTGTGGAAATACACACACTCACACACACACACACACACACACACACACACACACACGATTACCTTTTAAAATATCTAAAGGTGCCATAAAAAATCTTTGTTAGTAGGGCTGTGTTTCCACAATTGGATCCCATAATTACTGTTTCTATATTAAAAATTGCACATTCTTGGGCATATTTTATAGATGAGAAAAGTTCTATCCACAATTCAGATGATACTAAATTTAACTGACATAGACAAATGCCTTGAAGTCTTCTGAGAATGAAAAAGTTTCCTTCATTTACAACAGAAAAGAGTAAAAAAGAAGTACTAAAATGAACAAATAATAAGCAATACACAGGGCAATGAATAATTGTGCCTGTCCATTATGGTTTTAGCTCTTCTAAAGTAGCTAAAAGCCTCTTTCCTCCTTTTTTATTTCCTGTTCCTCTCATCCTTGCTTCCTTTCTTCTTTTCTTCCATCCTCCATTCTTTTCTTCCATCCTCCATTCTTATCTCTACTCCCCCTACCCCCAACTCCCTTTATTTTTCTTTTCTTCCTTTCTTGTCTTTAGTCATGTTTGGAATTTCTCTGAAGAATGTTTAGACTATTTTCCTCACATTGTCACCAGCTCATTACCACAAAATTACACTTCACAAACAAGAGCTGGCTGAAGAGCCAAGTTGGCTTAGCTGTACCATGTAAGGGAATTATTAAAAGGATGAATTTCTTTTAGAAAAGACAAGCAGAATCTAACCAGCGGGCAGTAAGGGCACTGCCTGTTTCTCTCTTCAGTTCTGTCTCTTGCCCTTTTGCTCTCTCTCACTCACTCACTGATGAAGTGAATTGCAGTGATGTTGTTTTTCTCCTCGAACCAAGCTCCCATGTGCTTTGTTGCAGGAACACATCTCTCACAGCTTTGTTGTGATTGACTATACAATATCTGCTGCTATTATGTGTACTAATAACTCAAAGTCTGATGATAAACACTGAACGTTGTGTGCTTATACACACACACACACCCCTACGAACTTGCAGGAAAAAATTAGCCGGCATGTTCTCTTTCACGCAAGAAACATAAATACACTTTTCATACTAATGAAACTTCTTTTGTTTATGGGCCACATCCGGCCATGCTCAGGAACTACTATCACTTGGTGTTCAAAGTTGGCCTGCTGGCGCTCTTGGAATTCTTTGGTGCTGGGAATCTAATCAAGTCTCCCACATGTACAACATTCACTCAGCCCACTGAGTTGTCTCTTTAACACCCAATTTTTAATTTTTCTTTTTGTGAAGTGAAATTGTTTTTATTTAAAAGTATATACTGAGAGCTGGAGCGATAGTACAGCAGATAGGGCGTTTGCCTTTCACATGGCCAATAGGTTTTGATTCCCAGCATCACATATGGTCCTCCAAGCACCTCCAGAAGTAATTTCTGAGTGCATGAGCCAGGACTAGCCCCTGTGCATCGCAGGGTGTGACCCAAAATAGCAAAAACATAAATAAATAAAATAAAATAGTTCACTAAAGAAAAGGTGTTTACTTAGAAAAATATAAAGAGAGAGAGAAATAGAGAGGTACATGTCAAGAGAGATCATAGATGTCTCCAGATGGAGGAAAAGCTGAGAGTACATATCTCAACTTGAGAGGCAGACCAATCTTTGGGATGGAAAATGAGCTCTGATTTTTTTCTGAATCATGATAGTAGTACCATGGTTTTAGATAATATGCTGTCATTAATCATATCTAGAGATAGTTTGCTCATGTCTATGAGTTTTAAAATAGCGTTGTTCTCCTTATCAGTAGATTTTAATTAGGAAAATGCTATCTAAAAAATTGTAAGTAACTTCTATTTGGCAATATGCATATGAAACAAAAACCATGTAATCAAGTAGTGAGTGATATTGTATATTTGGAAAATCATTCAGCAGCAAATTCTTTATTCTATACATATATTTAGCAATAGCTATTTAGAGTTCTAAAGTAGCACTTTAAAGTGCATGTGATGATTCTAAATGCTTTCTGTGTTCTATTCTGTCAAGTAGTTAGCTTCTCATGGAATCATCAGAAAATTTTGATTAGAAACTATACTGGTAATAATTAATGATAAAATCCATGACAAAAATCTATGAAAAAAGTACTTGATGACTGTATCACTGTAGCACTGTCCTCCCATTGTTCATTGATTTGCTCGAGAGGGCCCAGTAATGTCTCCATTGTGAGACTTGTTGTTATTGTTTTGGGCATATTTTTTAGTCTAGTAGACTTTATCCTAATTTAAATAATGTTGGCATATTTTCAATAAAGTACTTAGTTTAACTTTATTTTACTTTATTAGTTTTATGAAAGATAAAAAAATGAATTTCTAGTTTTACATTAGCATTTGTTTATCTAATAAAGAGGAAGAATATAAATAATGCTAGAAAAATCAAAACAATAAATAAATGGTTATTTATTCCACAAATATAGAATTAATGTAATAAATGTCACAGGATGAAGGTCTAGGATTTAGAACAATAAGGAAGAATACTAATAGAAATTTTATAGGCCTCTACTCATTAGAATCATGGTATATGGAGGCTTCCTTCACTATTCAACCATACGTCCATTTACATTTCATGGCCACATGTGGCTATTTGTAGAAACCCAGAATTTAAAATTACTTAACTAATAACCTTTTTCTAAAGATAGCCTCTGTCCCACTACTAAGGATTTGTCTACGCCTTCCCACCCGCACCTCACTCATTCCCAGTCCTCATTAACAATTTCTTCTCCTGGGTTCCATTTATTCTGAATTGAATCAGTTTGTCCAGGCATCTGCTCTCTTAGGAGTATTACAGCTTCCAGAACTAACGTTTCTTCCAGAAAAGGCAAAGGACCTTACATGCTCTTTACTTCTATGATCAAAGTGCATGAGTAATTTAAAAGACACACTTTCAAGAATGTGTGGTAGCACAAGTGAACTCAATGTTCTTTGAAGCTTTGAAACAAACCAGCAAACTAGAGGACTCATCCTCCCCGCCCCATAACTGTGTCTGACTTGGCCTCTTAACTACAGGATGGTAGAAGATGCTATGAAACCTGGAGGTGAGAGTTCCCACAACTGGCAACAGGACCGCGATGGAGTGTTACTGCTGATGTACAAACGATTTGTGTTTATTATGTTTACTCTAGGAAGAGTATGGGCTCTTCCCACACTTCAGGAAATGAGAACTAAAATACAGCCAGAGAGTCTTCTTTATTTTGCTGAGGACTGTAAAACATTTGATCAAGGGTAAAGTCCAAATAAAAATTACCTCGTGTTTTTACCTTGGCTCTTTTACACAGCATTTATTCACATCTCATTTGTCATATCATAATAAAGATACCAGCTTCTTTTGGGATAGATTTTTGTCAGATTGCCAAATCTTGAAATCTTAGAAACCCAGTGCAAATGTGAGCACAGAGTTTGAACAACCTGGCAGCTGGCCAAACACTGAAGATCTTTAAGACAAGAGTAGTCAGCCATTGCATTTAATGTTTTGATTTTGTGCTTGACTAAAAAAGACAGCTCTAGATAACCTTCTAGTTTTAAAGTTTCATAAGTCTATTTTTCAATATCCTCATCTTCCAAGTATTCTATGAACAAATATTATAGAGTGAAATACTAAAACAATTGTAGTTTGCTTCTGTGTGCATGTTTGTGTGCTTTCATTCCTCTTTCCCTTCTCTTCTTTTTCTTTTCTTTCTCACTTTATCCCTAAATATGATGAAATAACAAATTCCTTTACCAAAACAACAGAGTTGTTAGCTCTTACAACCCATGTTTTTGGATGCTCTATTCACTGATGAAAATATGTGATATGAAGAAGAAACCTCAGCAGATGAAACCTCAGGGGCATTCCAAACATTTACGGACAAAAAGGTCAAGACTTGTGGTATTTTTCTTCAAAATTCATGTGAACTAAATAAAAGAAATGTAAGAATTTATATTTAAGACATCTTAATCAAATTGAACTCATTCTGTTGCTGCCAAACTGAATATTATAATTCTAAAATAATGTAAATTTATCTGGTTTATCCATTTCCCTTGGCATTCCTTTGATTCAGAGTCATGTAGTTCATTCTCTATATCACTGAACAACCTCTAAACAGATCTTTTCCATATGTAGAGTCCAGACTTACTTAATACCACTATCAAATAAGACTTCCTAAAGAAAACTATTCTGACCCTATCACATCACTGATTAAAATCAACATTAGTTGTCTTTTACAGCTAAAATAATCCCTTCAAATTTCTATATAATTTCCCTTGATTTACATCTTTGAATCTTAAATTGTGTAATGTTATTCTATATTCTCCCAATCCAATATTTTGTCCTACTCATTATTATTGACATTTAAGACCAGATCTCTCTTTGTTAAGATTAACTGTCCTGTGCATTGAGACTATTTAACAAGATCTCTGACCTTTTACCTAAGAGATGTCACTAAATTGGCACAGCCAAAGCTATCTATAGTTATCACCAAATGTTTCTCTAGAGAGGGGCAATATTACTTCTGATTGAGTACCACTGCTATAATCAAGTCAAATTACAATATTTATTGCTGTCAAACTATAGCTTTCTCCTTTCTGAAAATTTGTTGTAATAGTTTTCCCTAAAATACTACCGTAATACACACACAGACACACAGACACACACAAACACAGATACACCTAGCTTCATATGTGGGTATAAAATCTAGAATTTACCCTACGAAACATGTTTTGATTTCTTCATTTCTGCATCTTTATATGTCAAGGCCTATAAATCCATCCTCTATATTGATCTCACATATCAAACACCCATCTCTTTTAATATTTAAAATGTCCATATTCCTACATATATATAAAATTGTCCTTTAATGTTTTTATTTAGTTATTTATTCATCTGAAGGGCATTGGATTCCTAAATTTGTCAGGAAATGTTGGGTGTGTTGGAATAGAATGAAGAATAGAACATCAACTCTTTGTCCTGACAAACTCACAGGTCAACCAGTATAAGTTTGGCAAATTATTTAGAGGAAATTAATGACTACTTTGCATAATAAAAACAGACTATTTGATCATTTTTATTTTCAAATGGTAGTAAAGTAGACTACAATGCATAAAAATTGAATAAGGCAAAATAAATCTTACCATACCACAGTTATGATTTTTAATATTGGACTTCAAAGTATGAGAATCATCTTTATAACTTTGTTTTGAAAGGAACTGCATATCTCAAGTTCCTAAGTTAAAACTGAGTTGTTTACTTGGAAATTTGTTGTTGTTGGGGGGCCATAACCAGAAGTGCTCTGGGCTTACTCCTGGCTTTGCACTCAGGGGTAATTTTTAGCAGGTCTTGAGGGGACCAAATCTGGGTTGCCACATGCAAGGCAAGTGCCTTAACCTCTGTACTATCTCTCTGTCCCCAATTTCTTTGGAATTTTAAAATAAATCCCTGGGTCTTGATTATAAAAACCAAAGGGCCAAAGTTGTAGACAATTAATTGGGAGAGATAAGGAGACACTAAACTGAGTAACACTAGTTAATTCAAAGCAAGAATCACGGATTTGCTTGTAAATGTTTTAAGAAATGAAATGGTTTTATTAAGGAAAATTACATGGTCTGATTTGCATCATTGATGTATGACTCTGGATTTGGAGAAAATGAAAAATACTGTTGCTGCTTAAATTACCTCAAAATTATAGGACATCTTAATTTCTTTCAATAGCATTCCACATATAGTGCCACAACTGATTGCTACTGATCCCTTGAAGACTTAGAATAAAGTGGTTTTGGTTGTCACCTGTAAGTGATGTAAAATTATAAAAATTTTCTTTGTGTGCCCTGGCTTAAAAATAAACATGAAAAACAATCTTTCACATTCAGACTAAATTAGACATGCACAGAAAATGTAACCCCCCCTCAAAGTACTGGAAACTAACTCACTTCCTTGAAAGAGACACTAAGAAATGGAAAACTCTCTTCATTGATCAGAATCAGAAATGTGTGGGATTTAGTGATGGGATTGTATAGAAACCGATTTGCCTCAAACAACTACTCTTCAAGAAGAAGTTCATCTAAATCAACAACCCTTTTTCTAATCTAACTTTCAGTGAAAATAGCATCTTCCCAATGAATCGTTCACTTTATACATTGATTACCCAAAGATATGAACCTTGTGCTCCCCTCCCCTAGCCTTGTCCATCATCACTTCACTGCTCTCATTCCCTCTCGCATACAATTCTAGTTTTAGATAAGTTTAACCTGATTGTCTTTCACCAGTTTCAGGAATTTAGTTTTCTCCTTTAACGTATGCTTTCAGAGCTCCTCCCTGAACTCCCTGAAAACATGAACTTGATCTTAGACATATTGATAACTGAGTACAATGCAGAGCATCTGCTAGCCCCACACATCCTATAAATATTTATTAAATGTTATTGTTGGAAAAATGCTGGGGAAGAACTGAACTCAATACATGCTGGTTCAATAATAATTCAATAAATAATCCTTTGAGTATACAAGTTATTTATGGAAAATTTAGATGTAAACATTCTAACACATTGAAATTTTAGTCTTCCAAAGTAAAAATCATCTTCTCATTTTATTTAATTGAAGAGGCAAAGCATGCAGTAAATTAAGTTCAATTTGCATGCAATTGTGCATGCAATGTAGATCTTGGCTTTAACTAGGGAGCAAGCTGTGTATAAACTTAAACGCCCTTATATTTGAAGTTCACATTAATTGTTTACCTAAAATGTTCAGTAGTTCCTCTGAATCCATATCTGATAATAAGATTGTATCCCTGGAGGATAATACATTTCTCTAGTATTATACTAGGGCTGCCTTCAAGCTCTGTAACAAGACTGTAATTCTATTTTAAAAAATCATCATGGCTTTAATTCATAAGTTTGATTCTATTTAATTATATTTATCATCCAAAAGTATTATGCATTTACAAAATATAAAGAATAGTATACTGAGGATGCAATGTACTGCATTACATTTGATGAAATTTGATGTGCCCTGTGCATTGATCTGGTATAAGCTAGAGAACATACTTTGTTTAAATTAAGACTTTAAATTCAATTTTATACCAATTTCTTCAACTCATTATCCATAATAGATTTGTTTATACCCATGGAAATGTTACCTGGTTAAACTACGTAATTTTGCCTAATTCATATTGATTTGAATTTTCTGTCCTCTAGGTTTGCACAATTTTATGTCATAATCATCAAATAATAAAAGAGAAGCTCTTAGTTTGATGAAATTATTGTTTCCCATAAATGTTTAGAATATAAGAAAAAATAAAGCAGAAATTATATCCAAGAACACTGGACAGGTTTAAACTTGCTGCATTGATTCAACAATAATTCTCAGAAGAAGCAATTTTCAAGATCTTTTCTGTGCTGACCCCGCTGGAACACAAGTGACCTGTTGGTGGAACTATTCTGGATGACACCAGTTTTCAGAAACTCCTTTTAAGCTACCTGTTCTGGAAATTAGCTCTGTTAGAAACTCCCAGATTTGCTTAACCATTAAAACTTAACAGTGATACAAAGTGTCTACACTCCAATTAGACCAAGTGAATGAGAAATTTTAAGTTTTAGAACTACTCCTGGCTGGAGCGGGTCGGGAATTTGCCTTGCATGCAGCCAACCCAGCTAACCTGAGTTCAATTCCTCCGCAACTCTTGGAAAGTCCAGCAAGCTACCAAGAGTATCTTGCCCGCATGGCAAAGCCCGGGAAACTCCCCATGATGTATTCGATATGCCAAACACAGTAACAACAAAGTCTCATAATGGAGATGTTACTGGGCCCGCTTTAGCAAATCGGTGAACAACAGGAAGACAGTGCTATAGTGCTACAGAACTACTCTTGGACCTGATTGCTGAGGATCTAGAAACATGTAGTAGAGAAATACAATCCCAGACTCGCTGGCTCCTGAGGAACTTTCCTGTATGTTTTACTGAATAGATTGATTCCCCTTCTTTCTATTGTATAAAATTTGTCCTTTGCTCATCCCAAATGACATTTAATCTGGTTGGGTCTCTGGGGCTAATGGGATAATGTTGGAAGATCTTGTTATAGTTTTTGGTGGCACTACTGAAACAGTTGTAATCTGAACGGGAGAGAGATTCTCAAGGGGGAATTTTAACCATGTGGTAATTAGTATTTTATACTATGTTCACTAAATAATCTGTGTATGTATCTTCATCATGTTTATTGGATAAGCATTCCTACTGGAGACAACGTTGCCTGAAATGCATGTTTTGTGGTGTCATCTATGTTTTCATGAGTCCCACATTTATCAAAAGAATAAGATATTCATTCATTTTCTTCATAGATTTTTGATGACTTTTTCTTGAGACTAGACTCTTTAGTAGAAAGATCTAGCTATAGTCTATGTCTTACCTTCTGCAGGTCAAAGCAATGTGGAAGAGTTTTCTCTTCCCAATAATTGAAAAATCAAAAAAATCCAAATATTGACTTTAAATTTCATGGAAATCTAGAGAAATCTGAGCTATAAGAGCTATCTAGAGAAATGAGCCACCACCAGCTCGCCACCAGTTTTTGTAAATAAAATATTATTGATAGAAACACAACCATGTCCATTTAAATATTGGGTGCAGTTGCTTTTGTGTTAAGATGGCAGAGCTCAGGATAGTTTATTCTTTTTAAGTATATAAAATATGTAGGTAATATAAGTGAAATATGTTTAATCAGTGGCAACAAAAGTTCATCAAAAACGTTTAATTTCTACAAAAAAAATCAATTCTGCTCCTTTAGTGCTCCCAATACCCATATAATTTTAGCACTTCCAGGAAAGCCCATCGTTTTTTGCCCCAGCTTCTCACATGCAAGCCTTTGGTTAAAGGGGAAGATAAATATAAGGACAAACATAAGATCATTTAAATTAATTAAAGTTCTGGATTGCTTTAAGACACAGAACTCAGAAGGAGTCAGAAATAGGGATAATTTACTAATGTGAATCTTTAGACTGGCAGCGATTGCCTTTAAGTTAATGCCAAACAAAGGAATTCAGCTGGGAAATAAAAGTATTTATTTCTCCTTTCCAAATCACAATATCTTAGACAAACTCCTTGTGAGGGGTTTTGTTGTTGTTTTGGTTGTTATGTTAGTTTCTGGAACCGAGACAGAGGCTTTGGAGTTCCAATTAGTTTGCATTTTGTTTATCAATTTTCCATTATAAATTGGGCATGCAATGCATAGTGAATTCATGCATTAAATATCCTTGACATAAAGGACATCCCCAGTGCCCTCAATCATTAATGAGCGTAACACTGAGTTTCAGCTGCAGGAGTGCAATAGCAAGTCTCAGTTTGTCCCACAGCAAATGCCTGGAGGGTTTTTGCCCATGTAATATGAAGAGAGCAACAGTTATCATCTAACCCTAGAATTAACAAGTGTGTAGTTTCTGTGCCTTAAATGCTACTGGCCTGAGGGAAACGATACAATTACATAGTCTTGGAGTAGGTTTACAGCCTAGAAACCTAAGCAAACTTACCTTAGGCTTTTGAAAATTAATAGACCTTTAGGATCATTAGATAAATATTTTATTCTTTCCTTCCTTAATAACATCCTAGTACTTCTTCAACATTAAGACAATTATAAGTAAGCAATATTCATTATCAAAAACATTTTTTATAAATTTTTGATGACATTTTCTTGAGACTAGACTTTTGAGTAGAAAGAGCTAGTATAGTTTGTTTCTTATCTTCTACAGATCAGAGCAATTTAGAAGAATTTTCTCTTCCCAATAATTGAAAAATAAAAAATAATCCAAATATTGACTTTTAAATTTCATGGAAAATTAGAGAAAACTGAGCTATAAGGACTATCTAGAAAAAGACCATAAAGAGAGACCATGGGCCACAACCAGCTAGCCACCAGTTTTTGTAAACAAAGTATTATTGGTTGAAGCACAGCCATAGCCATTTAAATATTGGATGTAGTTGCTTTTGTGTTAAGATGGCAGAGCTCAGTATTTCCCACGGACATTTATGGTCCACAAACCTACATTATTTGCTATTTCTATCTTGAAAAAAATTTGCGAACTGCTGGTGTAGGGCATAACTGTGATGATATTTTGAAGGTCGATGTTTATGGCTTGCCACAAATTTTGTTGCTGATAGCTCCCGAACAGTTCAAGGATGAATCTAAAACTTCGCCAGTCTAGCTATTTTTACATCCTTAAAGAGGAGAAAGTATCATGATTTTTATTGTCTTAAATACTGATACCAACTACAAGTGTGCTTAATTCCTTGTTACATGACATGACTTAGAAATGAGTTACTGAAAACTACTCTCTTAGCCATTATTCCTCCTCAGAACTTCTTTGAGTATATTTCCAAATATAGACAAAATGAAAAATAGACATTTCAAGTTGTATGTTGACCAAAAATGTATTTATTGTAGGAGGAGTGATCAGAGAAATGAAAATATAGGATGATCCTTCAGAAAAATAGTCTCAAGATTTCTAAGAGTTTATTTATATATCAGATCTAGAAGATGAAATCAGAACCATAACGAATATAATTTTACATATAAGATATATGCACATAAAATCTTTTTTTGGTTCTGGTTCTGATTTGACCTATGATTAAATATGTATATTACAAAGTGCATGCCTATAAAAGTTTTCCTGGGTAAATGCTTACTTTCAAAGTCTAGCATCATACAGTAGCCGCTGATAAGATCAAGTTGGGCATGGAACAGCTTTATTTGGAATTTGTTTTCCTTACAAAGGGTCAAACTCTCCTTCTTAAAATACATTCCCTTCATGCTCCCAGCCAGTCACAACAACTAGGGGCAACATTTAAAAAGAGATTTTTAAAAAAGAAAGAAGAAAAAATACAAATAAAACTCAACTATATTTCCAACTTCTATTTGTCAATGCAAAGTGCCCTGACCTCGGTAGATATTGAGCAACTTTTCCATCCTGAATACAAAGAAATATCAAAGCAAAAATCATTTTGAAAAGCAATAAAAAATAAAGATTAGGGCTATTTTATAGAGGTCATTGCAACATTTTTGACTTCATATCTCTGTTCTCCTAAAATAGTAGCTGATCTTTCGGCAATAGAGCCTTTAAACTGACCTTGAATGATGATGTAGGGAATTAGTGAATAACTCAATTAAACAAAACAATTGTTCATTGATATAGCACAATGTTATTGAATGATTCATATATCAGACATGGCCTTTTGCACTGAGATTAGTCATAGTAGGCAAATCCTCTGACTTTGTAAAGTTTATATTTTAGTGGTAAATAAAGACAGGTCAATCAAAAGAGTAGGGACGCTTAATTAAAAACCATAATTCTAAAATATAAATGAACATGTTCTTTCCACTTATTAATTAATGGGTCAGATGTTATGATCAAATCAGAGATTTCAAAAGCTAACCAGATAAAACACACTTGTAGGACAAGATTGATGGGAAGGTTTCAAAACTGGTTCATGTTGTTCATGGAACCAGAGTGATAGTTCAACATACTGATCTCATTCTTTGCACACAGGAGGCCCAGGATAAATCCTCAGCACGGCATGGTCTCCTGAGTACCACTGGGAGCAACCACTGAGCTGGGAGTAATGCCAGAACCAACTATGCTCCTCAACAAAAACGACAGTAACAACCCCAACCCCACAACTGGTTCATGTCCAACAAGTCCATAAACCTTTGGAGTTCTCTGTTCTGCTTTGTGAATAATATTTGCCTATGCAAAATACTATGTTAATTTGTAACTTTGCAAAATTTGGTGTTTTTAATTAATAATAAACTATGAAATGACTTGGAATTTTAGGAATTCCAAGTGACCCTTGGATGTTTGCCTCAATTGGACATCTTGTTCTAAATTTCAAGACCCAGATACATATATTTTTAAACACTGAGAAGGGCACTGTTAAGAGTTGGGGTCAAAATGAATTGAAGAAAAGATGGAAATCAATGTGTAAATTGATATTTGAAAGATAAGTGGAGGGAAACCTAGATGATTTTTGGAATATGGGAAGTTTAGAATACTAAAAAATATGTGATATCTTTGTGTTAATTCCTACGCTGGTCTATATAAATCTGCCTGTAGACTAATATATCATAAAACCACCCAGGGAAAAGATATAAAATTCGAAAGTTCCTTACCTTAGAGTGTAGAATATACTTTACAACTTGTAATAGGAATGGTTTAAAGAAAAAAATCCCATGGTGCCTTGTCCAGAAGCTGGATAAGAACCAGAATGCCTTTACTATGCCTAAGGCATGCCCCATGTTGGACCCAGAGCTTTGCAGAACAAGGAAATAGAGAAAGAAGAAAATACCCAGTAAATCACCTATTTACTCGCCACATGTGCTCCGTGTCTGAATCAGTTTGTGGTCTCTCACTTACTCTATTTAGAATTCTGTACATCTGGGTGTATTTTTTTTCTAGTGTTTCCTATCATATCAGTGACAGAATTGCCAACACAGAGGTATCCATAAATTACCCTGCAGTCTAGTAGTTTCTAGTGTCTGCAAAGCTTGGAACAAAAGACTCAAATGCAAATGTGAGCTGCTTAATTCAGTGAGTATTTGTGATGTTACCCAGGTGCCAATGACATCTTTCTGACCAGCTCAGAGGCTCTAGGGACCAACCCAACATACATTTTTAATGTGCTCAGCTGTGACAGCATATACACACAGAAGACCTTAAGGCCTTCAAGTCATCCTCTTGGTAACTGCTGCACTTTTAGGAACCCAGAAAAAAACGTTTAATTAATCTTCTTTTTCAGGGTAGCTTTTTTTGATATAAATTATGTACACTGAAAACCTGCCAATTATAGCAAATTAAGGGACTTGGCAAGTGCATCCCTTGGAGGCAGATGGTAAATAATATCCAGATTCTGACTTGAAATAGGACCAGAGATTAGCTGGTGCAGAATGAAAAAGCAATACCGATATGAGAAATAAACAGATTTAATGTGAGCTCAAGAGAAAGGTTTCGGGTTTAGGAGAGCTAGAGTGATCTGATTAAAACAGATGACTCATTATCATTACTCATGTTTCCATGAGATGAGCCTGTTCTTAAAAATTCTTCCTGTGAATCTTTGATGAGTAGTTATTTATCAATAAATAACTCTTTGGTATGGTATCCTGATGCCTCAGTTTCTTCACTTGTGAAATGAGAAAACAGCAGATTGGTGAAGGCTTTTCATGGTGGTGATGCATAAATTGCTTAGTTAGCATAGTGTAAGTCATGTAGTAAGCACAAAAAAAAAGTTTAACTTGTTTTGGTTAGTATTTTTTATTACCTGGCTACCAACAAAGATAATTCACATGTCCCCTACTTTTCACATCAAACAATAACTGGATGCTATGTGTACTGATTATGTGCAACAGAGTCTCATCTAATTTTTATTTTACAGATGAAGAATGGGATTATGAGGTGATCTATGGGCCATGTTTTTTTCACACCGATATAAAGTCCTGGTTACTTGATCACCTGGTTTTTGACTTTATAGAGATATGGCAAGTGTGTGTGTGTGTGTGTGTGTGTGTGTGTGTGTGTGTGTGTGTAGGAGGAAAGTAAGAGAGAAAAAGGTTGGTTGTCTGGTCACCCGTGATTCTCCAAAACTCAGCTTGCATCTGGTTTGAGTAACTATAGCAGTAAAGATAGTGTTCTCTTCTTACACTATGGTCTCTCAAAAATTTATATTGGAAAGCTGTCCTTCAAATTTAATAGTATTCGGAGGTAAAACCTTTGCGAGTGAGGTCATAAGATTCCTGTTTTAATGAATGGGATTCATGCTCATTTAAGAGGAACACCACAGACCTGTGTAGTCTTATCCCTGTGAGGTTACAACAAGCAAATAACGTAGCTCTCTGTGAAGAAGCAGACTTTCATACCACATTTCTTCTGGTGCCTTGATGCGAAACTCCCCAGTCTACAGAACTGAGAAATTTCCATCGCATTTCTATTGCTGTTTACATAGTCTATGATACTTTGCAGTCCGGCAAGGCAAACAAGGCTCGTGAACCTGATGACTAAAATCATTTTCATTATTCTGTCACAGAAATCGTTTAGAGCAGTTACAGATTGTTACAGATTCCATGTTTTGAATTAAATAGTCTAGGATGGCAGAGGGCAAGAGGTTGGTAGACATCAACAACCAACCAATGCCCAGGTACGGACAATACAAGTTAGAATAAATGGTCAAAGCTGTCAGAGTGAATCTCTCTACATTTATTTGACTGTGCCACCCCAATCCAGGCTGTGTGGAGAACAAGTACATAGAATTCGTCATGTAATCCATGTTCCTTCTAGGTTGCTAAAATTAAGGAATGACTCAATTATCATATACCATTACAGCTATTTTCAAGACTGAAAGTGATGCAGTGCACCAACAATGATGCAAAAGCTTACCCCAATTAGCTCTGCAAACGCTCTTCCTGCAACAAGGCTTAGTTTCCTAGGAACCTTCAATCTAATTACAAGGTTTGATTCTCCCGCAGGGCCTGCCTGGCCGGATGATTTCATTTTACTTTTAGGCTAACCTTTGCTATCAGTGATGTCACAAGAGTGTTCCTTCTCTTGAGCAGCTTCTAGGAACACACTAAAAGGTTAATTTGTTTGATATTTGGTTAAAGAGATTTCTCTACTGGAGGGCCTTTGTTTTGCTCTAGGCAGGTAATGGCACAAAGCAGCATCTTCAGAAGAAGGTAATTTGCACCCAGCCAGCACCAACATAGCTTTATGCACTAACTACCCAGGAGCCACTCAGATGGAAAATTACTGCTGAGACAGAAGTCAGTAGATCCTTTCTACAATTCAGATTATTCACTCAAGAAGACTTTGCATATTTCCTGGTAATTTTCCTCTCAAGAGCAGGAGGCGCAAAGCTCAGTAGAAAATGTAACCAGTTATTCCACAGGAAAAAACTGGAATTTAACCATTTTAAACATTATAAAAATGGAAGTAAAAGCACCGGGGGTGTATAAGTAATGATCCTACCAGAATTTTTCTCAGACTTGGACTGTCTTTACTACTTATGAATGTTCTCTTCACCTGGCCCTCCTGTGCATGCAGTGAGCGTGGTCCTTATTACTTTCCTCCATTCACCTGAAAAACATCCTCATGCTAATTATGACCAGAGCTAGTGAGGACCAAGCCAAGGACTGTAGTTAAGAAACAAAATTCTAACAATTTTATCATTAAAAAAAATGAGCTGTACTGTACCAAATAGCTGATTCCACTAATTTTTCTCATTTCCTGTCATTCAGAAAAAGCAATAATTCTTATATGAATTCTTTCCCCCCAAAGCATCTTTAGTATTCATCTTATATTGGAGGGCTTCCCATGGTCCCCCCAACTTCCACCTGCCTTTCAATTGTATGGTCTAAGTCATTATTTTTGTGTAATTAAATAAAACCTCATCTCCTCACTATCCACAACATTTCAGTTTCTATTATTTCTGAGAATAATGGATAAACCTTTGCAACACAATGAGAGAGTCTGAAGCATGATATGAAATCAGCATATGAAAGCAGCAAATGAAAAAGTGTAGGACTGTTTAAAACAAAGAATAACAGGGTCTATCATCAAACTTGGCAAAACAATAAACCATATGGACAGACTGTATCAGACTTACACAACACACTCTAAACACTAGAATGTAGTTCTCATTCAAGTTACAAAGTTGCAACACAAAGGCAAGCACAAAATCCAATCATTTTATTTAATAAGTAATAAATATATGTCTTGTCTAAGTGAGGGTTTTGACTGTAAATTTTAAAATAACATTTTCTTAACTTTATGAGCACTAAAGTAACAGTTGTTGAAAGAATAAAAAAGGATGAAGTCAGATCATATAATTTCCCTTTTCTATTGCACATACTCAACACATTTTTAAAATTACATAAAATTCAGGCCAGAGTGATAGTTGGAAGGAAGGGAAGGAGGGGATAGAGGAAGGAAGGAAGGAAGGAAGGAAGGAAGGAAGGAAGGAAGGAAGGAAGGAAGGAAGGGGAGGGGAGGGGAGGGGAGGGGAGGGGAGGGGAGGGGAGGGGAGGGGAGGGGAGGGGAGGGGAGGGGAGGGGAGGGAGGGAGGGAGGGATAGAGAGGAAAGAGGAAGGAAGGAAGGAAGGAAGGAAGGAAGGAAGGAAGGAAGGAAGGAAGGAAGGAAGGGGAGGGGAGGGGAGGGGAGGGGAGGGGAGGGGAGGGGAGGGGAGGGGAGGGGAGGGAGGGAGGGAGGGATAGAGAGGAAGGAAGGAAGGAAGGAAGGAAGGAAGGAAGGAAGGAAGGAAGGAAAGGAGGGAGGGAGGGAGGGAGGGAGGGAGGGAGGGAAGGAAGGAAGGAAGGAAGGGAGGGAGGGAGGGAGGGAGGGAGGGAGGGAGGGAGGGAGGGATCTATATAATATTAAAACTATATCAAGGAATACAGGACACCAATATTTTGTAAACGATAATGAAAGAAAACAATAAAACGTTAATGTTAAGACATTATAGTCTAGGCCAAGCTAATTCAGGTCATTTAAAACCAAAACATACTTTACTACTGCTTTTTAAAAAAATGTTAAACTCTTAAATATTATCATTAGCTAACCCAAGTCACAGACTATGAGATAAACTCAGGGTCTTCTGAAAATCTGCCACACATATAAGGCTAAGATATTAAAGTAAATATTTTGAAGGAAAAATAAATCACGTAAATTGTGTAGTTGACCAAATGTGGGGTATAAAATGATACATAAAAGGATTTTCAGAAACACGTGAGTACTCAGAAAATACTTAATGAGTGACTTATGATTAAAAGCTAAAATCAACCATTGGAATTCACTCTATTTTATACTTATAATCATTTATGATTGATTCACAAGTCTCTTTCAGCCCCTATAATTTATACACCATCCCCTATAATTTTACACCAAACTATACCCACCAACAGAATTCTACTGCCATTTGCCACTATTAAATTGAACCCCTCTACCTGTTCCTTCAGTTTTCCTTAACCTTCACTTTTGAAAATCGCCATTTGAGACAGATTTTAAGAGTCATTTAGAGATTAAGATGAGTTTAATCACCAGAGAAAAGTTGGTTTTAATAATAAAGGATGGTTAAAATAAAGAATTTTAAGCTAGTGGCAATACAAATGGGAGAGAAGAGACACATTTATGTGTATAACTATAAAGTTTGCAAACAATACTAGCTAAATTGGTATTTTCTTGCCTGTTCAACATCTCTCAGCTTTTCAGAAGATTTAGCTATCCCAGAATGTTAAATAACATTTTATATTTGTATACAATCTATTCTCATTTTTGTCACTTTCTAAAGCTTGTTTTGTTTGCTAAAAATATTTGCAAGTCAAATTATACCACTTTTTCCTTCCAGAAATTTAAAAATTTATGCAACTTTTAGAATTGGTAATGTAATTTATACAAAATAATTGGAATATCTATTATAAGTTATGAAAATTAATAAAAAGTTTAAATATTATCCATTTATATTCATGCTTCAAGGTTTAAAATGCCGGTTTTTAGAATAAAAATTCTGGTAACTTTATTGCCTTATTATTGTATCTCTGATGTAATGTCATACTAAAGAGGCCCCTGAGGAATAAGCCTTGGTACATATGGGGAAAATAGATACATTTATAGTCTCTATGAAAAATTTTTCTTCTGTAGGAGTCTACGAAATTAGTGTTTACATATAAATAAGTATATAAACTTATATTTTCAGGACCTCTAAAAAAACTAATTTTGGTCACTGCTGCCATTTCTACTAAGGGTATTTCAGCCCTTGACCCCAGAATGGAGACTTCCACCCTGCTACTCAGTTCAATGGGAAATTACTTTTTGCCAAGTGTGGCAAAGGGCACTTCAGACTTGCTGATTTTTAGGATGATTATGGAATGGAAGGTCTCTCTTTCATCACTCAGCATTCCTTTTTTAAGTTTCCCTCTCCATACTTTATTCTCTACTACTCCCTGTCCTACAGATTAGTAAACCGTTTTTCTCTGCTTTATGTAGAGTGACTCATTTGAAACATTGGAGCTCACTTGCCAGCCTCATCTAGCCCAGAGGAATATCAAGTTATATTCCCACAAAGGTGTGAATATATTTGTACTAGAAAAAAACGCTCAGGACAGAGCATACAGGAGAAAACAATTTCCCCACGATATGGCACAGAGTTCAGAGTTAAAGGTGGAGTACTTCACCTCTATCTGCTTAGCTAATATATGCTCTAGTAACTCATCACCTAAAACTCTACAAACATGCAAAGTCAATGACTAAACATTCGTAAAGGCTATTATTGAGGGAAATTACATATTCCTGTTTCTTATTTCTACCTACATTTATCCACTATGTGTGTGTATATGTGAGAGAGAGAAAGAGAGAGCCAGAGAGAGAGAGGCAAACAGAGACAGACAAAGAGACATGGAGACACAGAGACATACACAGAGATAGATCTGGGACAATGTGATTTATTGGGGATTATCAGAATTTGAAAATGCTTAATAAAACCCCTTTATATAATTTTAAAGTGTATTATTTTACTATTTTTTATGCTCCCATTTCTATCAGCATTTAGTTCAGGGCCAAACACATTTTCTGGAGATAGATCTAGAAATTGGAGTCCCTCTGTCCTATTTTTGGCAGAGATATAGAGCAGTTCTTAGAAAGCTGTGTCCCCTACACAGACTCAGACAGTGTCTTGGTAGGTTGATAGCAAGGTCTGAATTGATGAAAATATAGAAAATCTGTACAACTATATGCACATGACATTCCTTAATTTGTCTTTGACAGCAATAAATATAATGTCGTCTATATCTTTATAACTCCTCTGTTGACTTTCAAAAATTGTTTTACAAAAATACAGGAGAGATATGCATTTTTATCACCCACTAAAACTTCAACAATATATAATTATTAAGTTTAATATGGAAATTAAACTTAAAAAGAAAAAAGTGACACTAAAATGTGAACCTAGTTGTTTTTCACATTAGCATAGTAAAAAGTCTGAGGATTGGCTAAAATTCCTTTCCCTCTCCTTTTCTTTCCTTGTCTTCTTCTTTCTCCTTTCCTTTTTACATTTTTCTTTTAAATCGCCAATGGCACAGGAATGTGTGAGACCTAGTTCTGTGAGCAGTTAGTTAATGTCTTACTCATCCCATCACACAACTTGCTGAAATATCTCTAGGACAGTTGTCCAGTAGTCAAGCATTGTCCCAGTAGAAGAATAAAGCTCTTCTCTTGATAAACAACCTCCTGATTTTCATTTATGTCTACAATAAAAATACATGTCATTGAAATTGGACATTTTTTCACATTCATACCATCAGTTAAGATCCTATTAATGTTTACTAGCTTGGGAGCTCTGCGGTAAGAAATTTCTCAAATGTATGGTTTCCTCTGTCTCATTCACTCTAATGGTATTGTGTTGAGGATAGGGATAAGAGATTACTTATCCTTCTTTCTCCTCCTCCTCTTACTTCTCCTCCTCCTTCTCCCTTTCCTCCTTTTCCTCCTTTTCTTACTTTTCCTCCTTCTCCTTCTCCTCGTTCTTCTCCTTCATTTTTAGGCCATACTTGGCAGTGCTCAAAGCTTACTCCTGGCTCTACACTCAGGGATCACTGCTGGCAGACTCAAGGGGTCATATGTGATGTGAGGGATTGAACAAGAGTCAGTTTGTGCCAGATAAGTCACCTGACCCACAGCACGATCCCTCCAGCCTCTACTTTCTGTTTTCTATGATGTTTTGCATTGACTATTCAAAGGAAAGTGGAGGGGTTCAATGTTTAGTAATAAAGGGACTTGGTATTTGAATGGTAGCTGTAATGTGGTAATAGACATTTTAAAGGATGAAATCAAACTGCTAAAACATATATAGTCTTGTAAACCAATTTTAACTCAAAAATGAATAAGCAAATAAGCATGTACTAATAATTGATCCTAAATAAAACTTTCAATTTAATTGATAAAACATGCTAAATGCTGGTGTCAACCCCTCTCAAGTTTATATTCTGTAACGAAAGTCATTAATGCAGACATTGACATTTATTATAAAGGCAAAATAATACATGTTGAAAATAATTTTAAGGAAGCACAAGCTAAATTTGAAGCTCAGCTTCAGAGCTATCTTTAGCTGATAAATTCTGGTGTAGTTCTCTTGACCTGGCATAACCCATAATCACATGCATCTGCCCGAGCTTGAATAGTTTTAGCATATTTGTGTCTTTTATTCTCATCTGCCTCAAATATTTGGGAGAAAAGAGGGGTTATAAATAACAACTGTAGTTTATGTCTAAATATTGCATCAAATAAACTATAATAATTGCATTATACATATATAATAGATAGGCCACAATATATACCAGAAAAAAAAAGTAATGCGTGACTATGAAAGGTAGTTTTGTAGCTCAAATATCTTTTGGGGAAATAGAAATGAGCAGCTTGAGTACCTGGATTTAAAAAGGGCAGAACACCAAGGTTATCATCTTAACTGCTTGTGAAAATGATTGCACAATATTTAGCAAGTGGCCCAGAGCAGGATCTGTGTTCAATGACTCATCCAAGAGGTGACCCTTCCATTAGCTCCCCCAACTATAAAACTGGAACATTCATTTAATTCTGACTCACATTGTTAAATGCCACACAACTGAATTGCCAAACCTACTACATAAAGCACCTGGATCAAATGTCTCTATGAAGTACTTATCCAGGCTGAAAATCTCCGTGTAGGCCTAGGAGACAGTGGAAACTGGTTACAGCCAGTTGCTTTAGAAGTCACATATAATTTTAAGTTCACTGACTTCCTGAGTGCAAGATAAAGCCCAAATCAATTTTATTTCTGTAGAGTGTTTTATGATTCTACTTATACAGTATTATGTTCTATAAAAATGATCATTGATAGAGCTTTTTCTAATAACTTTTATTTTTAACAGTAGTTGTCTTTTTCTGGATTTTTTTTCACTTTAGTTGTTTCCCAAATTGGGGTAGGTGGGCAATATGATATAAGGACTTTTAGATGAAACGCGCTCTCTAACTGGCCAAATGTTCATTTAAATGCACCATTGTATCACTGTCATCCTGTTGTTCATTTATTTCCTCGAGCAGGCACCAGTAATGTCTCCAGTCATCCTAGCCTTGAGATTTTAGCAAGTGCCACATTGGAGGCTCTTTCAGAATCAGGGGAATGAGATCCACCATTGTTACTGGGTTTTGGCACATGAATATGCCAAGGGGAGCTTGCCAGACTCTGCCATGCGGACAGGATACTCTCCGTAGCCTGCTGGGTTCTCTGAAACTAGATAGTAAGAGGTGCTTTGGGGTGCTTGGTTTTATAGTCTTTGGATCTTGTCCATTGATGGGATTACACAGTGCCTGGGGCAGTTGGTGAGTGTAACTGTCTAGCTTCTGAAAGATGGAGGATCTGGGTGTAGGAGGCCCAGTGCCAATCCAAGCAGGCTTGGAGATCTCTGCCCTGGGTCCCGCACACCTGGGTTTCTCTGCTGGTTCCTTCATGCGTGAGGCTTGTCCGAGCATATGGGGCGTGGTCTTAAGCATGGCTGTGACTGGTCCCAGAGGTCTTCAGCTGCTGGGGCTCTGCTCAAGGTGGAAAAGAAAACTCAATCAGCGTCTCTCCAAGGCACCCCCGTGAGGAAAGCCAGTTGAGGGGGAAGGGAGACTTTGCATTTCAATGCATGCATCATATAAATCTAAACTTATGAGAATAGTAATGACCCAGCTCTGTCTGTCTTAATCAGTGAACTCGGAAACAAACAAACAAAAAAAAAAAACAAACAAGAAATATATTCTATTCTGAGATTTTGAGTTGTAACAACTGAAAAAAACATTTTATTTTCATTTTATTGTTTTGATTTTGTGTACAACAAAGTTAAATTCTCACAAGGCTATTTTTACCTTATAACAATATTAAAAACAAGGTCCAGATGCATCTTAATAAAACTATGTATGTAAAAACAATAAAAAACAACATTATCATGAAACAAATCTTAAAATATCACCATATTTTCTACTGCTTTTTACTCTAATGACTTTAATATACATTCTTTGTCCTCAACTGTTTTTTAAAGATCTCAAATATAGATAAATGCAATGATCTTCAATTCTTCCACCTCAGTTAAGTGATATCACAAATCACAATCACAAATCATCCTGTTAATCATCGATTGCCTCGAGCAGGCCCCAGTAACGTCTCCTTCATCCTAGCCCTGAGATTATATTCAAGGCTCTTAAGGAGAATGAGACCCATCATTGTTACTGGTATTTGGCATATTGGGTACGACACAGGGAGTTTAAGTGATATAAAACTATGCAAAGGTCATATAACATAGTATCAGCTGTTTTTTGGCAGCTTTTGGGATACAGTAAAGGGCTTCAAACGAGAACCAGTGTCAGATGCCACAGTTCCATGTTTCTGTATTATTCACAAAGTCATTTCCTCATGAATTAATAAATCTGTTTAAGAATTCTCTGAACTGTATTCTAGAAGGGGAAAATACCTTGATGCTACATGACGCAGCTAGTCTGACTGCAATTTCTGCTGTGTGGAAACACAGAATAGCTCTTATATGGCCACGCCCATCCCTCCCAAGAGAAACTGGAAATCTGCAGGAATTCTTGGAGTCAACTTGACTTCTTGGGTCTTCTGAATTGTGTGTTGTTCAACAGAGTTTTGATGCTGCATTCACTAACTTTTCCTTAAAATATAGCATTTCCTGAGGCATGCTTGCATGAGGAGACTCTGAACCTTACACACACAACTACTTAAATAATCTCCATAGTAACAGAATTAACACCCACAAAGCCACAGAGCTAGAATGTTAATATAGCACCCTAGGAAGAGAATATTTTCAGGAATCTTGTCTTGGTCTATTCAGACTACTATAATAAGATACCACAGACTGGGTGACTTACCAACAAAGGAAATTGAGTTCTACTGGCACTGAGAAATGTACAATGATGGAGGGGTGGGTGTTGGAAAGCTGTGTGATTGAAACCTAATCATGAACAGTTTTGTAAGGGTCTGTTCAATTAAAAAAATCTATATAAAAATTGAGTTCTCACTCACATAGAGGCTGGAGGCTAACATCAAGTCACAAACATGTCAGATTTGGGTCTCTTCTGGTCTCTTAGATCTCATCACATCTCACTGGATAGATGGGGCTTGGGAAATCTGGGAGAGTGGGGAGAGGGAGTGAGGGGGTTCTATGAAAAGTGTATGAGTATACCCTTGATCATGCCAAACTTGATTTCCTCTATGTGTTCTTAAATGTTCTCTTATACTTCCTCTTTCCTTCACCACTGTTCGATCATAAGCTCTTCCAAATGCAATGACTGGTCAAGAATCTGTTTCTTTTAATAATTTTTCTACTGTTCTATACATAGTACCCCAGACAGCTTAGAATGTTTGTGACAAGAAAACTAAGTCCCCGGAACTAGAAATTTCAAGTAGTTTAACTTGATAGAACAACTAGCAACTGCATCATTCAAGAAGAATAAAAAATGTCACAGCATAAAGTGTGTCCAGTTATTATCACAGTATAGCTTGATCTCATGTATAGGATTGAGTCAAATAAAAAGAACACTCGTGACTTGTATACTGCAAAATAAGCACTGTCATTCAAAATTTAAAATAAGAAGTTCTTAAAAACTTTAGGGCTGGAGCGATAGCACAGCGGGTAGGGCGTCAGCCTTACAAACAGCCAACATGGCCGACCCGAGTTCGATTCCTCCGCCCCTCTCCGAGAGCCCGGCAAGCTACCGAGAGTATTTGATATGCCAAACACAGTAACAACAAAGTCTCCAATGGAGACGTTACTGGGCCCGCTCGAGCAAATCGACGATCAACGGGAGGGCCTTTACCTTTACCTTTACCTTACCTTAAAAACTTTACTGAAATGCTTTAAAAGGATGGAATTTATTTTATGACTTTAAAATGAAGTATGTGGCTTCAATTTGGCATGATGATGTTTCCATGGATTTGTATCTTAAATCAGGAATTCTTTCAAAAGGAAATGCCCAAAGACAAGAAGAGAGACTAAGTTCAATCTTCTCTAGCCTGATGATTATGTACGTCATAAATTCAGCTTGAAGATTAATGTCTTGGCATTTATTATGAAAATATTATGTGAGCTTATGGTATTCAAGTATTGTCTCATGGTGCAATTACCATTCCTTTGTTGTTAACTTAGCAGCATTTAGTATACAGTCTGACCACCTCTGAGAGCATGAAGACATCTCCCAACAAGGTTGAACATCCTCAGTATCCTTGCCATCACCTTACTTCATTTTAAATTAAAGGAATTAAAAATATCTAACATTTTCATTTTAACACATTATGTGTCCAGTGAAAGACATTTTATTTTTAGTATTTTGCTTGGTTTTTTGTTTGCTGTTTATTTTGGATGACACCCAGTGGTTTTCAGGGCTTACTCCTGGGCTCTGCCTCATGGGGTTTGGTGGGAAGAATGGAGTGCCAGAGATTGAACCTGGATGGATCACATGAAAGCCAACTACCTTACATGTTATACTATCTCTCAAACCACTACTATAAAATTTTTAAATCTCCAAATTCATTCCATTTTCACAACCCCATCTCATTAATACTTTCTCCTAGCAACTCCCTCTCTCTCTCCCCGCTCCCCCTTTAAGCACAAAACAGCATCATGCATCATTATTTCCGTTATTTATTTCCACATTTTCTCATAGAGTGATAAACCTTTTGCAAACATTTGCACTTACTCAAGAAAATGGTAGCCATTTATATCTTAGTGGATATCTTTGTATTATTAATATCTACAGTGATATTGACCTTGTGTTTTCAATTCTAAAATTTAGTTTACTATAGGAGAACACTGCTGGAGTACCATGATCTCATCAAAATGAATCAGAGTGCTTCTGGAAACTTGTTGGAAAACAGATTTCTGTCTCCCACCCCGTACCCTCCCCCCCCTCGCACCCCCTGAATTGACCAAATTGATATTCTCCCTATACATAGATCCACGCACATACCTCCAGGGGCAAAGCTGGGTCTATTTGCAATCTGGCTCTATAAATATTTAATAAAGAGTTTGAGAGGAGGCTGACTAGAGATCCATCTGTTAAACTGCTGGAGACATACCAGACACTGTGAATTAACTACAGAATAGGTCCATTATATTGTCAGAGTTCCATAGAAGGCCAAAGACAGGCAGCTGATGCCACATTCTGAGTAGACTAACACTGCAATAAGAATGAAGCAGTCAGGAATGGAGGAATATAAATTCTGCCACCAAATAAGGCTCATTCTTTGTGGAAATCAATCAACAACACCCTGGCCAGTTCAGAGCAACACAAACAACTCTGATGTCTATACAATAAACCCTATCTCTAAGCGAAGCAAAAGTGCTCGAGGTCTGATTTCAGTCGCTAGTCACTTCCAAATATTTCATTCTCGATAAATGGAAATCAAGCCAATAGAAACACAGCTTATATAAATTATATGCATTTGTTCTTTGACATTCATTCCACCTTCAATACTTTATAGTTAATAAATATAATTTTATAACAGAATAGCCAAACAACCACAAATCAGATTGCCACCGTGCTTTCTGGACTGCTATGAAAGATGGTGTTTGTGTTTGGGCAATGAGAAATGTCAGGATTTCTAATAAATCATTAAGAGTTCATAAAAGGTTATGTCAGCCCCCTTTAGAGCAAATGGGCCTCTTTTTATATGGTAGGTGAAGGGCAGAACGCACTGATGCCAAATTCTATCTCTTTTAGACTTTCCATCCTGTTTCCTTTCAGTTTCAAATTGAAATTAATGGGCTCAGATGACGAAAAAAATCAAATTGTTTGAACACTCATGAGTGTTTCATTTTTTTTCCCCTCAGAGCCTCATATGTATTCCTGTCCCACACTCGAACTTTGGAAAAGCACTTTAGTGAGAGGCAGTAACAGGTTCTGAGTCCCAAAGAGACCTTCTACATCTTTGCTTCTTTATAGTTATGTTTTTATTTTTTTTTAGCAGTCTTGGCCTTTAGGTGTGAAAAAGAGCAGAGTCTATTTTAAGGATCCCTGAAGGCAATTGTGTTGGGGTTTGAAGGGAAAGGGGAGGAGACAGACAAGTGTCTGACATGGAGAAAACATGAAAATGATTTAATGTTCTCAGTTGCATTTGTACTCACATGCCAAGAAGGTGAAAATTTTTTTTCACCCCCCCAACCCTCAACTTAGTACATGCATATAGTAGATACATACAGAGTAGATGCCCACATACAGACACAGACATGAACATGCAAGAGACCTCCTGAGAATTTTCAGATGAAAGATGAGAAAAGCTTATATATATACATATATATATACATATATTTCCAGACTACAATGCCTTTATTGGTGTAAGGCTAAGAAAAGCACCATCCATAACCTATTAGCATTTTGTGCGATGCAGTAAAACATCTTTTTTACCATTTTCAGATGGTAAAATAAGATAATGAGAGAATGAAGATACATCAATTCCCAGATAAAAAGCACATACCTACTGGATAATCTTGTATAGTTCAAAGGTAGTAGTACATTACAATATGATATATTTCAGGTAGGCAGCATTTCAAATTAACACTTTGGGCTAGGAATTGCTCAACTAATAGCATGTGTGTTACATGGGAGAAATTCTGGATTTGATCTCTAGCACCCCATAGCTATCAGAGCACGGTTGGATATGGCCAGCTATGTTCCCTCAAATCCCCTGCATATAAAAAAATTAACATGCACATAAACTACATTAATTTTACTGTAAAATTTGTAATTTTATACTTAGCATACAATGTTTCCTTAATCACAATTTACCCACTTTTCATTACCCACTTTTCATTCCCTTCTGGTAACTATTAATTACTCTTATAGTCCAAACATTTATTTTTGATTCATTTAGTCCATATGCTAAGTCATATTCCACATTGAGTAAAGCATAGACATTTAACTTTGTCTTTATGGCTCATATAATTAAGCATGCTATCATTTAAATTCATTCATACTGCGACAAATGACAGAATTTCATCTTTTAATAGTCAAATAGTATTCCATTGCACATATAAACATCCTTTTACTGGACATTTAAGTTGCTTCCAATTTCTGGGTAGTATAAATGATACTACAATAAATGATGAGGTATATATGCCTTAAATTTAGCATTTTGTTTTCCAAGTGATTATCCAGAAGAGGAACTGAACTAGATGTATTAAGTTATTAATGTATCCATTACCAATTAACATAATAAATTCTTACTGCTAAAGAACAGTTTTATTTTGGTTATAGATTCAAAACTTACAAAAATTCTCTCTTTAATTTAGAAGCTTAGAAAGCAAAACAGACAATAAGTATAGAGAAGAAGGATATGATTCTTCATTGGATACTTGTTTACAAGGTGTGGTGCCACTAAAATAGAAGCACAATTGGGGCATGAGAGGTAGGTACAGCAGGTAGGATATTTGCTTTGTGTGAACCTGACCCAGGTTGGAGCACCAACATCCCATATGGTCCCCAAACACTGCCATTCCTCTATTCAGAGCCAGGAGTAACCTCTGAATATTGCTAGGTATGGCCCAAAAGAGCCAGGAGTAACCTCTGAATATTGCCAGGTATGGCCCAAAAATGAAAAAAAAAGAACAATCTTAATGAATTATAAGTTTAAGACTTACTGATATTATTCTTACAGAATAAACAAAATATACTATTATTAAATTTTATCAAATATATGGTCTATCAATGCCTAGGTGTTGAAAGTAACAATACTGAAAACAAAAGATCCAAATGTCAACAAATTTAAAAATGTGCCTGCCAAGATAATACACTAGGGGTGTGGGGTGTGCTTGAAAGGGAATCTGGGAACTCTAGGGGAGGGAAGAAGACTTTGGTCTTTTGGAACAGGAAAATTCAACTACACACATCTTTGTAAATCATGGTAATTTAATTTAAAAATATTAGCCTTCCCCCCTGCAAATTTCTCTTATATATGACTGCTTTCTGTCAATATGACTCTGATTTATGCACTATGTGAAAGATAACACAAAGTTATTTCATTTCATAGAATTTCCTCTGTTCATTCCACTAGAAAATGTTTTTTTTTTTAGGAAAAGAATGACCAAGTTTTTACATTTCTCATCTTTCTTTTTGGGGTGGAAATCCACTACCCTTGTGCATCAGGATGGCAAAGTCCTCATAGTCAAAAAAGTCTTCCTGCTTGCAAGGTTGCCAGTCTTTCTAGATAATCTTTGACTTTGTTCACATAAAAGCCCACAAACTGCAGGACCACGCAGACCACTTAGCAAGATCCACAATGAAAGAACAACAGAGGAAACCAGCATTCCATCATCAAGAAGCGACCAGGCACATTTGAGCACCTTCTGGTCTATCCTGTCATTACCTCTTGTCCCATTCTTTTTTCCTCTTCAGGATCTCTAACCAAGAAGGTTAAGATCACAAAGTTACATAGTATTATAATCAAAAATGGGCACAGAGGTCACTTAAACCAATGTTCACACCTCATAGATGAGGAAATAAGATGTAAGCATTAAAAGACATAACACAGCAAACTTTTGTCAAAGTCTAGAGTGAAACACATGTTATCCTGACAAGCAGTTCTAATCCTTGCTTTATAAAACACAGTGTTCAAACCATCAACATTGGGAACTCATTAGAAATGTAGAGTCTCAAATCATCTCCAGAACCCCTAAATGAATCATGATTCTCCAAAGAAACAAAGTAAATATGGTATTTTTTTTTCTGTAAAGAGATTTATTTTAAAGAATTCATTCATTTGAAGTGGGAATCAACAAACTATAAATCCACAGTCAAGGTTGGAAGACTGGAATTTGAGACAAGATTTATCTTAACATCTTGAAGATTTTTCCTCTGATTAACTTTATTTTTGGAGTAAAAATTTCAGCTGATTGAATGGATTTCATGCCATTATCCAAATGCAAACACCTTTACTGAAACTGAAATGAATGGAGAATTTAAACATATCTACAAATACCTTCAGAACAAAGTCTAGACCCTTTTCCTTAAGGACAGAACTTGCTTAAGAATTCAGAAGTTAAATTCATCATTTATGTTTATATCTCATGAAAGTTGGTCTTAGCCACATCTATAAGGTGTGTGTGTGTGTGTGTGTGTGTGTGTGTGTGTGTGTGTGTGTGTGTAGGGGTGGGGATATACTGTTTTATTAAAGTTGTGTAATAATCAATACAAATTCAGTAAGATTTAGAATGCAATAAGAAAGGAGGTGCTGATTATTTTAGAATAGCAATTGATTTCTGCTCTCTATTTTCTACACTAACCAAGCTATATGTGCTTCTAGGACAATAGATGGGGAGAGTGGAGAGCTGAAGAAAAAGGCATCTTTCTTGATTCTATAGTCAGGAGGACTGAAACAAAATATCTCTGGTATGATGAGAAAACAGTGAGGGCAGTCCTTTCTGCTGCAGTGTGATAGACTATTTCCTCATCACGGAGCGGTGATCAGCTAATGCAGGCAGAATAAAAGCTTCCCTGACCCCAAGGAAATAGCAGTGGCGAAAGAAGGAATATTCTACACTCTGCTTCTTTTTATGTTTCATCACTTCCATCAACTCACTGCTACACAGGCATGACTCACTTCTGCCTGTTTCCAAGAAAGAGCATAAAAGAGGAAACAACTCCAGTCAAAACTTCTCTTCTTGTTCAATCTCAGTCATTCTCCTACCCCACAGCTGGGGGAGAGAAGCACATAGAGCCACTTTCCTAGTTCATACTGACCACAAAACTCCTTGTTATTTCCTTTCCTCGGGCAAAACACTGGGTTCAGGGATTACTCAGAAATATACAGACCTGTGCCTAGAAATGTTTTTACATGGGGAAGTGATGTTTGCATAAGTATATTTTTATTTAATTGATGAAAGCTGCTTTACGTAAAATGTTGGTTAATAGCAGAAGAAAACATATGTACAAATACATAAACTCATCTCTCCTTTTCCTTCTCATAATAATCCACACGCATAAAGTCCCTTCAGAGACAACCAAGGCAGACAGTGCAGAATTTGCTGTAACCAAGGTAACAAAACATTGAGGTTTTTTGGTATCAACTTTTAAGACAAAAAAAATCATTGTTACATTGAACACTTTTTGTCGTAGTGTTTATTGCTATAGCATTTGATGTCATTTTCAAGATCTAGGTTATATCAGACTGTTTTCTTCTAGATACAAACTTTATATTTCAACAGATAATTAGAAGCAACTGGATTATAAGTCAAAGGACTTTTTGAGCTATAAATAAAGGAAAATAATGTGACAGATTCTTACTTTAATGAAAAAAATTGGTCAGTAAGCATATGATCTTTAAATAATCCTTTGCATAGTTAAGTACTTTACCTATTCTGCAGGTATTAATCATATGGTCCACACAAACATGCATACATATAAATCCATGCTTATAGTATGACACTACAAAAATTGCATATTCATTATTTTACATAAAATTTGATACTTCCTCACCAAACTGAACTCCAACAATTTTTCCCATTTATTTCTACCAGGAAATAGAGTAAAACATCTATTCTATATCTTTTATCCCTTTCTAAGAGAAACATGCCTACAAGGACATATACATGGACTCCTCTTAATATAAGTCCTCTTCAAAGTTTTCACTCATCTTAGGTTTTCATTTGTATGTTCAAATTTCCTATTCAACACTCTCCTACTAAACTTTACCATCATGATCTCAGTTTTATAGCAAGTTCTGGTAGATACATGGTCTAGCCCTCATTAAATCCTTACAGTAGAGCACATATTACCTTTTGAAAAGATCACTGTTGTTTTTTGTAGACCCTTCTAAGAAAGGCACTGGGAGCATTATTTCTTTGAGGTCCAGATGAATGACTATTGATAAGGTAATTATGATCAAGTTCATGACACATTTTCCTTGTGTGTGAGCATGCTGCATGTGAGTGTGTAATCAGAAGGATTTGCACTTTATCAATTGACGTGATTGCAAATATTTATTGGCAATAATTAGAAATTATATTATTACTGAATTTGCACTTCAATTAATTTAAACTATGGCTATTTTTACTTTCACTGGTTTCAAAAGCTTAAAATTCAGAGAGCTGAGATTCAGAAAACTTATAGGTATAAAAAGCAGAGGAGGTAGCTATGGAATTTCAGGCTATAAAAAGAGATTTGTCTTCTGTCTTTCAAATGAAGTAGGCTATTTTCCTACAGTTTGATTGAGCAATATTTGACTTGCTATCAGAATGCTCCCAACCTGGAGCATGTCTTTGTCTATTCTGCTTCTCTTAAATGTTTCTTTGTTTCAGTAGATAAATTTTCTAATTGAAGAATCTGAGTTAGTACTTCTGGGTCTGTGCCTCACTATATGAGTTTGATGAGAATAATTTCCCTTTTACCTTCCCGGTAAACATTGGTCAATGTAATGAGCCTGTGATTGCACTTTTCCAAAAGACTAGCCAATTAATTCTAGGAGTTTGCAAATTTGCATTAATTTTTCTACCTCACAATATTTTCCCTGCAGGTCTTGAATTAGGTATTTTTGTCTCATTTCATAGATGACATTTTAGTTTCAGAGTTAGACATTTTTAGACACTTAGCATTAGGGCCACATTTACATTTGTAAAGAGGGGTATTTCTGAGTACATTTTTCTTCTTCTGAGAAAAGGTAATTATAGTAGGATTTAATAAATCTGTACTTTTAACTATTTAAAAGTAAAATCAAACAAATTAAATAAATATTTCTTTAAAATATATGACGCAAAAAAGCAAAAAAATATATGACACAAAACACTGCTCAATTTTCTCTCCAAAAAAAAAAACATTCTGTTGGATAAATCTTTATTTGGCAATACTACAGGTGATGTTTGTAAATGTTCTCATTTATGTTCAGGTAGATGATAAATCATATGTCTTGACATATATGATCAAAATACCTCCATTACAACCTCTGAATCATCAGAGTCCCTGAAGGAAAAGAAGATGAGATTGAAGAACAGTCAATGAAATCATAACTAAGACAGATTCAAGAAACTCAAGTGATTCCAATGAAATACACACCTCACCAGAAATACCTTATTCAGCTATATTATGGTTCATATGTGAAGAAATAATACCAAATTTTATGGAAAAAGAACTTATGTGAGCTCATGATACAGCAGTTTAAAGTGCCACATTGACCTTTGTTTGCTTTTCGTTAGGTAGTCATTTTTGAGATGTTACTTGTCCCAAACCTGAAATTTTTATTTTTTTTTTATTTACTTTTTTTTTTTTACTTTTTGGGTCACACCCAGCGATGCTCAGGAGTTAGTCCTGGCTCTGCACTCAGGAATTATTCCTGGCAGTGCTTGGGGGACCATATGGGATGCTGGGGATTGAACCCAGGTCAGCCACGTGCAAGGCAAACACCCTACCAGCTGTTCTATCGCTCCGGCCCCAAACCTGAAAATTTTATGACATCTTCTAGTGTATCACTGTATCACTGTCATACCATTGTTCATGGATTTGCTTGAGCGGGCACCAGTAATGCCTCCATTCATCCCAGTCCTGAGATTTTAGCTTACTCATACTTCCCAACAGTGCCATATTGGAGGCTCTTTGAGGGTCAGGGAAATGAGACCCATTATTGTCACTGTTTTTGGCATATAGAATACGCCACAAGGAGCTTTCCAGCCTCTGCTGTGCAGGCGTGATACTCTCGGTAGCTTGCCAGTCTATCCTAGAGGGACTATATATATATAAGAGAATGTATATAAGAGAATACAAACAAGTATGTTAAAACCAAACACATGTGTGCGGCTTTAGGTACATTAGTGGGCTAGACTATAAAAGGTCTCGGCCACACTTCCGGGAGCTTTGTTTTATAGTTTCTGAATGTTGTCTGTTGATGGGATTAAATAGTACTGGGGCAGTTTGTGGGTATGACTGCCAAGTTACTAGAAAATGGGGGATCTGGGTGGAGGGGGCCCAGTCTCTATCTGAGCAGGCTTGGATATCTCAGCTCTGGGTCCCGAATACCTGGGTTCCTCTGCTGGTTCCTTCATGTGTGAGGCTAGTCTGAGCATGTGAAGAGTGGCCTTGTGCATGGCTATGGCTGGGTTCTGAAGGTTTTCAGCTTCTGGGGTTCTGCTTGTGGTGGGGATTGTACACTTCTAGTGCTAGTCTAGACAAAAAATATTCATGAAGTGTCTGTCTTTCTTCTCTCTGTTGGCTTGATTATAGATTCAGGACAGCTGTCTTAATATCATAGTCCTATTTGGGTGTTCTAATTCCTCTACTACTTTAAGTACATTCTCTGTCATGTCCTTGACTAGTTAGGGCATCCTTAAATTTATTACTGTCTATCTTCCATCATTATTATCTCTAGAAGAGACATACTCATATTCAATTCATTGTTCAAGCTATGAAGAAATAAAGGAGAGAACATGCACCTGAAGGTTAAACCTCTTCTTTCTCCCTTACTATATTGGTCTGCTCTCTTTAACTTTTCTGGTTAACATGAAACCTCCTGCCATAAGGCTCTGCATACAAAGAAACAAACTGCTAAGCTCCATGTGTGCTCAGTCACCTACATTTTTTTTTATTAAATCAAACAATACAGGAGTATGGGAAACACCAGAAACAAAACTTTATAGTCATTTTGCTTCTCTTCTTCTCTCATTACATCTTGTTCCCCACCTGGATGAACTTCTTTAATTCCTCAATATCATGGCAACTTTCCATTAAGTTTAACAAGCTTTATTTATACAGCTTTTCTCGGGTTATATTTTTGCAATTCAATTTTGTGGCTATGAAAATCTGACATGCTAGGTAGATGATAAATGGATGTGATAATAATTATTCTTATCTTTAATCCCCAACTCCTGTTCCTCAAGAAGGCAGAAAATTAATGTTCCAGTTATTTATGGCTATGTAACAAACCACCCAGATATTCAGTGATTTAAAACAACAATCATCATTTATTTTAAACACAGATTTGCAATTTGGGAAGGGTTTGGCAGGGCCTCATCTCGCCTACAAACTGAGATTACTGGGTTAGCTCAAGTGGGTCTAGATGTTTATTTCTAAAATAGCTTACTCTGAGGCACACAAATGGATGCTCAGCAGAGCTTATTCGCCAAGTATTTTAGTGCATTTTCAAGAGGTTTCTTCACAATCTACTTCTCCCTCACAGTGTATTAGCTGTGTTTAAAACAAGGAAGTAAAAGAAAATTAGGACTGTCATCTTAACCTTGAAAATGGAAAGACATCACATACAGGGAACTTCTTTTTCATTTCGTGAAGTACCAAGATTTACAATACCGTTAAGGATAGTTTCATGCATGCATTGTTTCAAAAGCATACCCACAGCCAAAGTGACAACTTCCTTCCACCAATATTTCAGGAATTTTTCCCATCCATCCCATCTAATATTCCTACACCCCCAAGTCAGGTAAGCTCAATGTACTTTTAAGTCAAAATTGTCAGAGAAATTTCTAGATTCAAAGAATTTATAGATAATATGGTTAAAGAAGGTAAAAAAAAGTAAATAGAGTTTACCTTGTACCAGGTGAGGCCTGAAGATTCTGTGCAGTGGCATCATTCCACACCGTACTTAATTTAGTTATATTCACTTAAAGAAAATTATCACTAGGCTTTTGCAGTTAGTGTTTAAAAGAAAATGGAAAGTCAGATCTTTTACTGATAGTGGAGAGGTCAAGAATTCTCTTAACACTATTAAACAAGATAAAATTGTTAGAAACAATAATGTAAATGTTCTCATTATTAACTAATGGCAAAAAAATAACAAAACACAGAAACTATGAAAGTTGCTATTCTTAGATAAAAAGATTAGAAATTCAAAGCATTCTTATTTAGAGATGCTTCTATCTTTCTTCCTCTGCCTAATTTGTTGGGTATCAGGTCAAAGCCAGTCATGAAACCCAGCAACCTCACTGTGATTATTTGGGTTCATGGGACAAAAATACAACACTCAAGGCACTCTTTTAATGACAGAAAACTGGTAGAAAATGAACTGAAAAACTACATGATCCCATTTTCCTAAACTATATTCAAGAAAAGCAGTAGATTAAGGGAAAAAATTGACAAAGATCCTAAAACCAGACAACCCAGCATGAGCTAAGTAATTCTTCTCATATTCTTGGGATGGGTTGATAAATCACAATGTATCTTTCAATAGTTGAAAGTATTGTGACTCTATTGAAAAGAAATGATAGGGTTGACACATTTCTCACATTTGACTAATAGAGTAGCTAACCATAAATGCAAGAAAAACAAACAAATGCAAGAAAAACCCCACAAAAAGGAAAGTTGGAATAAATTAGAAAATTGACTGAATATTGAATGCACTCACTAACTCGCACAAAAGTCACCCAAAAAATTATAAAATGGAAGTTAATAACCCTTAGGATAAAAAAGTTAAAAATACAAAATTTGTTAAATATATCATGCAACATATCCAGTTTATAAGTTAGAGGATCGCTCAAAAAGCTGGAATATATGCTTTGCATAGAGGAGAACTAGGTTTGATCCCCCGTGGGGCACTGCAAGGGAAGATTAGGGGAACAGCTGGGGTCGAGGATGAGCTCCCAAGACTTGACCCAAGAGGATGAGTGGGTAGGCAGCCCCTCCAGGACAGAGTCCCCTTGACTTCCCAGCAGCAACTCCCCCCGCCCCCTTTAAATGGCAATTTGCAGTGTCCAGTCACAATGTCTAAAACCAAAAAAAAATGTTTAGGAACCATTGAGCAAACTAATTGCCAGCCAGTCAGGAAGAGTGAGGAACCTCAACATCCTGTTTGACTGTTGTGGGCTTGTGTTGGAATCTTCCCCTGGAGGTGTTGATCCATTGTTCTCCCTTTTTTCTTAAGGTATATAAACCTAAACTTGATTGCAATAAAGTGAGTCTTCTCTCTGCAGAGGATCCCAGAACCATTGGTAGTCTTTGTCTGACTTGTCTTTGTCTACCTTATCTTTTCATATGGCTCCATATATTCATCCTCCCTCTAGGCCCTGCCCTCCTTCCCTGTCTGGTGCACAATAGGTAGGGTTGGGCAGACTGCCATGGCCTGCTCTCCTGCCAGCTCCATGGACCAAAAGTGTCAGAACAACAATTCCAAGTACTGCAGGTCCCCTAAGCATCTTTTGAGCAACACAGTGTGTGATCCTAAACACAGAGAGAAAGAAAGAGAGAGAAAGAGACTTCAGTAGAAGTATGCATGTTATCCATATATACTAGTTGTTTTAAGTGTTCAGAAGAATTTCAATATGAATATAGGGATGTTTGAATTAGCCAACAGAGATGTCAGCTTGACTGTTATATTTTCAAATAATTCCTTGTTCAAAGAATAAATGAAAAATATAATAACAATAACTTGAGAAATAATGAAGTTTCATGAATAAATAACAATTATTGTTTAATAAACATATACCTTTAAAATACTTAAACAGAAGAAATTGTAAGTGAAATTTTTGACAGAAGAATAAAAAGTATGCAACCTAAGAATAAAGATGAGGGGAAGGGGGGCTTTGTGGGCCGTCCCCCACGCCCTACCGAGGTCGCCAGCTGCCCCCCACGAGCGGCTCTCCGGCACGGTCACGGCCCCGGAGGCACAAGGACTTAGCACAGAGAACCAGCTGCTTGGAGCAGAAAAGCAAATGGACTATGTGTTAAACCGCGCCACCAAGCCTGCCCAGAGGGGAAAGGGTGTTGACCGGCCCGCCCACTCCTCTCTGGAAAGAAAGATGGCGGCCGCACGGGAGCCTTGTGGACAACCGGTTTGAGCCGGCGTGGGCAGGAGTGGCAGGGACCTCATGGGAAGGGGGGCTTTGTGGGCCGTTCCCCACGCCCTACCGAGGTCGCCAGCTGCCCCCACGAGCGGCTCTCCGGCACGGCCATGGCCCCGGAGGCACAAGGACTTAGCACAGAGAACCAGCCGCTTGGAACAGAAAAGCAAATGGACTATGTGTTAAACCGCGCCACCAAGCCTGCCCGGAGGGGAAAGGGTGTTGACCGGCCCGCCCGCTCCTCTCTGGAAAGAAAGATGGCGGCCGCATGGGAGCCTTGTGGACAGCCGATTTGAGCCGGGGTGGGCTGGAGCGGCAGGGACCTCATGGGAAGGGGAGCTTTGTGGGCCGTCCCCCACGCCCCACCGAGGTCGCCAGCTGCCCCCCACGAGTGGCTCTCTGGCACGGCCACGAATCCAGGGCACAGAAACCAATCTCTTAACTAGCTAACTTTTAATAGAAATTCTTCCAGGGTCAATAAGTAAAATAGCAGAAATTCAAAACCGCGCGGCCGCGATAGCGGCCACGCGACATCTTTTTATTCTTAAACCAAGTTGTAGAAAGCAAATCATTTCACAACGCTGTTTCAGCATGCCTGATTGTGGGGGGTGGGTCGTAAACTCTAAACAATAATTGTGCATCTTCTATCGAAACAATCTATCTAGTCAAAGTAGATAGAGTATTAACTAGAACTCATCTGCCTCACAAGAATTGGGAGGGGTAGGAGGTGGGGGTCTATTGGGGTTCGGGGTTAAAAATAAGTATTGGTAAAGGGAAATGTGTTTGATATTTACATGACTGAGACCTAAACCCGAAAGCTCTGTAACTTTTCCCACAGTGATTCAATAAATAAATAAATTATAAAAAAAAAAGAATAAAGATGAAAGTTTTCAAAACTTAATTGCAACTTAGAGATATATAAGAGAAGAATACAAAAAAAATGAGCATATAGGGATAAATGTTAAGAAATATATTTTTTACAAGATAAGTAAGAAACTATAAAGTTTATTTTATAATATTAATACACTATAATTCAATAAGTTCAACAACAGGATAGGATAGATCAACAACTAGATGGAGTATAGTCAAATTGTTGAAATCTGGAGAAGAAAATGTTTTGAGATAAAAAAAACTCAATTATGAGTTAAAAAGACTAATAGGTAACTTCAATACAAACACAAAGTCATAAAATAAAATATTCTAAGTACCTAAAGAGAATTACAATAAAAAAAAATCCAGAAAATTGTCTTTTAGAAATGAAGACAAAATAAAGATACTCATATTCAAACAAAGCTTAAGAGAAATTAATGTTATCAGACCTCTGCTAAAAGAAATTGTATTAGTTCTTCAGTTCAAAAAAAGATACAGTAAATAGAATTCACAACTAGACTTTCTTTTGCTTCTTATTTCTTTGAGAGATATAACATTATGTTAAGAAACTGTAATAAAATCTTATTGTTTTATATCACCTTATAGATACTAATAAGCTAAAAGGCATAGTGCAATTCAAAGAGCAACTACATAAAAAGTAACTTAAAAGTATAATGAAACAATATAGTAATTAACATAACAGTAAAAAATGTTTGTTAACATAAAAGATAGACTAAAGGAACACATATGACAGATAGCAAACAAAAATAAAGGCAGAGCTATTTCCAGTCAATAATATATTGATTATTGCATTAATAAGGAAAGGACTTAAGATACCTATCAAGAGGCTGAAATTATCACACTGGTAAAAAGAGTGTTCCCTCTATATATTATTTACAAAAGAAGAGTTCAGATAATTCAGTTACAGATAAATGTTTAAAAAATTGAATTGCAAATCATAGGCTAGGTAATCTTATAAATGTAAATATTTAAATAATAATGAGATAAGATGGCAAAAATTACTGAAGAAAAGAAATACAATGAAAGGAAAAGCTTATAATAATAAAAATAAACACATCAGGAAGATATACCAACTACAATTGTATGCACATATAAAAGAATACTCCCTTGTTTCATGTAATAAAATCCAATGAAATATAAGAAAATAGATACATCAGCAATTACAGCTGGAAATTTCAATAGCACATTCTTGAACTGACATAACAGCAATATGAAAAAATCATCAGAATTAAGACTTGAAGGCCATTATCAACCAATTTGACAGCATTGACATTTGTAAACATTCTACACAAAAGCATTTATTATTTCTTTTCAAGACCACACAGAACATTTTCCAGGATAAATCTAATGCTATGACATAAACACTTTTCAATAAATTTAAGATAAAAAGTCAACCAAATTATGTTCTATAGCAATAATGAAATGAAAAATGGAAGTCAATCACAGAAGTAATCTATGGAAGTAAATATTTGGAATTTAAGTAGCGCATGATTTAAATAGAAATTATAAATAAAATCTGAAGTATTTTAAGTAAATAAAAACAAAACAACATCCCACAGTATATCAAAGTAATGCGATGGGGGTAAAATTAATGCTTTGAGTTAAATGTGTAATTCTAAATACCTGTTTTTTAAAAAGAGAAAAAAACTTAAGTTAATAATCTAAAATTTTCTCTTTAAAGAAGTATGAAAAGAAAGAGTCAATTATAGGGTCAGAACCATAGTACATTGGGTAGCGCACTTGCCTTGAGCACAATTGACCCAGATTCAATACTGGTTTTCCATGTGGTCCCTAAAACCCAAGTAGAAGTGATATTAGAGGGCAGAGCTAGGAGTCTGTCTCCCCACCCTCCAAAAAGAAAACAATACAAATGAAACAGAAGGGAAAAATAATAAAACTAAGAGCAGAGAAAAAGAAAACAATGATGAAAACAATGGAAAAAGTCAATGAAATATTTTTTTTCTTTTAAATGTTTACAACATTGAGAACTCTCTGTGATTCCTCACTGAGGACAATCTAGCGAGATTGGCAAAGAAGAAAAGATAGACAAGGAAAGATTTAAAACTCTAAATTAGAGTGAAAGGAGGAAATTTGCTTCTTACCTTAAAGAATTTATAAAAACAATGTCATGAGTAACTTGATATTTATATTAAGCAATTTATGCGTTTGCATAGAATGAGACACATTTTTAAAACTGAGTAAAGTAACATAATAGAGTTACTCCTATCAGATGAAATATAGTTAATAATTTAAAATCTTCTGATCAAATCTTGTCCCATGTATTTACAATCATGTAGCCAATGGTTCTTTCAAATAATATATAAGGAAAATTGTACATATTCTACACATAGACTTTTCAAGTATAGAGGTTACAATTTCCAACTTAAATGACTCAGAAATATACTAATACCACAGCCAGAAAGTCATCACAGAACAAAACAGTAGATCAATGCCCTCATGAACATAGATACAGAACAATCCAATTAAAAATGTTAACAAACTTAATCACAGAAGCATACTAAATGGATAACTTATAAGCATATATAAAGGAAGTCAGTTTTTTTTTAAATGAGAATTTAAAGCAAGAGGAGATGTCATTGCCTTCCCATTACAATGACTATGATCAATGGCAAGTACTGGTATAGAAAAATTATATCTCATGTATTTCTGGTGAGAAACATTTTAGTAATTTTAAAAAAACATAGGCATATCATTCCAATCAGTAATTTCAATCCAATAGAAATGAAAGCACATGTCCTTTAAATACTTGTACATGAATGTTCATAGTAGCACTATTCAAAATAAGTCTAAATTGAAATAATCTAAATATTCATTATTCTTTCAAATGATAATAAAATGATATAGCTATACAATAAATACTGTTAGATATAAAAGTGAAGGACATGTTTGCCACTCAATGCCTCTTTTGCAGACCACAACACCCAAAAGGAGAGAGAGAACACAGGGGATTGCCCTGCCACAGAGACAGGGGGGATGGGGGGATGGGGGTGGGAGGGATATTATCCATGGTGGTGGAAAATGGGCACTGGTGGAGGGATGGGTATCTGATCATTGTATAATTGAAACCAAAGCACAAAAAATTGTAAATCTACAACTTTAAAAAAAAATAAAATAAAATAAAGGGAAAAAAAAGTGAAGGAAATACTGAAATATTTATAAATATGAATTATGTCTAAAATTATGTTAATTGGAAAAATCTGGGTACAAAACATAATATGTTATAACATTCAGTTCAGAAGAAAAACCCTCTTCTTTTTTCTAAAAGTTATTTTTAACCATAGATACTTAAAGCTGTTTAATGGTTACCTGGGAATTGTTTACAAACAAGTATGAAAAATCTCTCTAGAACTCTCTAGGATAATTTTTCAAAATTCTAAAATGGACTGTGGAAGGGTTCGCACTGTGAAAATAAATTTTATTTTATTATTGCATTCCATAGTTGCAATAGGGATATTTGGTGACATGTAGATTACATTTCAATAAGGTTATCCCAATTGAAAGCAAATAAATTGAGCATTTTTCTTTCCCAAACCTCTCATTTTCTCTCATGTTACATTCTTCTTCTTCAATGAGCATAGAAACACTTTATGGAGATGTGTATAACATAACATTTATGCCATTCTACATTTGTATATTCACTAAAATTTACCAATCTTCCAATAAAAAGGAAAATTTTCTGTGCTCTCCTTTTCTGAAATTTCCACTGGCCCACATATCTAGTCACCTGATTAGCACTTCTATTTTTGAGGACCAATCTATTAGTACGTATTTTCATTACATAATTTTTCTGCTGAAATTTCTCAATAAATCATATGCAGTTCCATTCTTAACTTTTTATTTTGATTTATTTATTCACATTCTTGATTTAACCTCTGAATCTAGGAGCCCTGACTTCTTTTTTTTTAATTTTATTTATTTATTTATTTGCTTTTTGGGTCACACCTGGCAATGCACAGGGGTTACCTCCTGGCTTTGCACTCAGGAATTACTCCTGATGGTGCTCAGGGGACCATATGGGATGCTGGGAATCAAACCCAGGTAGGCTGTGTGCAAAGAGCCCTGACTTCTTAACACTGTCATTGTGTGCATCATTCTCTACTGATCCTAGTCTGATGTTGAGTGTGTCCATAACTTTGCCACACAAAGTTGCAGAATGAACAGGCCTTTCTGAAATTTTCTCTACAGGGCTGGAGCAATAGCTCAGCGGGTAGGAGTTTTCCTTGCACAAGGCCAATCTGGGTCCGTTTCCTCCGTCCCTCTTCGAGAGCCCAGCAAGCTACCAAGAGTATCCCGCCCGCATGGCAGAGCTTGGCAGGCTCCCATGACATATTTGATATGCCAAAAACAGTAACAACAAGTCTCACAATGGAGAATGGTTACTGGTGCCCACTCGAGCAAATCTATGAACAATGGGAGGACAGTGCTACAGTGCTACTGTCATTCTGTCTTATTAATGTAAAATAATTTTCTATGATCTTTTCTTTTTTCCTAAGCTTTTCTCAAGGAATGAAACAAAGTTGGACACACCCTATTCTTGAAGCATGGTTTCCATTAGGGAAAAGGTGGGAAATAGTGTATTCTAATTCAAATGTATACACCATCCTTACTCTAACCCTTGATAATCCTCAAAAAATTTTCTTTACCTTACTCTGAAGAACATTTTTTCATCCTAAATTTGCCTCATTAGAGTTAAAAGCAAAACATCTTTGATCTTTAATCTGATGGTATACTTTCTCTGTTGCAATAATAAATTTTAAATAAAGAAAATGAGAACAGATGACTAGTTGAAGAAACTATGGTACATCTATATAGTGTCATACTATGTAACTATTAGGAAAATTAAAGTTATAAAATTCACTTATAAATGGATGGATATGGAGAGTATCATGCTGAGTGAAATGAGTCAGAAGTAAAGAAATAGAGATAGAATGTTTGGACTCATTTGTGGGATATTAAAAAAAGAAAGAAGGAAAAAGAAAAGAAAGATAACATGAGATTAGTACCCAAGGACAGTAGAAACAAGAGCCAAGGAGATTTGTTCATGGTCAGAAATCAGCCTCAAATGCTGGGAGAGAAGGTAGTAAGGATAGAGAAGGGACCACTGTGATGAAGATAGTTGGAAATGATCACTCTGGATAAGAACTGTGTGCTGAAAATAGGTAAAAATAAAATAGGTAAACATGATAACCTCTCAGCATTTGTATTGCAAGCCATAGTGCCCAAAAGTAGAGAGTGAGTGAGAAAGAGAGTTAGAGAGAAAGAGAGAGAGAAAGTGAGAGAGAGAATGTGTCTGCCATAGGTCATAGATAGAGGTTGGAGGAGGGAAACTGGGGACATTAATGGTGGGAAATGTACACTGGTGAAAGGATGGGTGTTGGAATACTGTGTGACTGAAACCCCAACCATGAACAGCTTTGTAACTGTTAATTTCACAGTGTTTCAATAAATATAAAATAAAATAAATTATGAAAACATAAAATTGTGACAAAATATACGAAATTAAACAATTCTGGTATTAATATGAAATACTATACTCAAAATATGATTGTATACAACACACATTCTGACACAAATTACAGTTAATGAATATACAACTTAGCATTTTCAGTTTTCAAGGAATCTAATTATTTAAATTTAGTGACATTTGGAGACAATTCTGATTTTGTATAGTAATTCTTCACATGGCTACATTTACTGACTATCTGTTAGCTGAGCTGACAATATTCTGAATGGGTTTACATTTTTCATTTCCTAACAGAATGAAAGTTGAATAACTATCATTATCATTCTTTGTTTGGGTATTTCTATATTCCTGAATAAAATACCACATAGAATAATTTGTTAAAGATAATTTAATGAAAATTTAAAAGCTTTAAACACAGATTAAATAATGGATTCCCAACTCTTGTCAGGCTTTTTGCCAGTGGCAAATGAGACTTCTATCACAACTCTTTGATGAGTCAGTTATTAATGCAAATGAGGAAACGTTTTGAAAATGAAGAGCCAGAGAGATAGTATAGCAAGTAAGGAGCTTACCTTGCATGCGGCAGACCTAAGTTTGATTCCCAGCACCAGCATTGGGCCTCAGTATTATAATACGGTGTGAAGGTCTTATTTGAGCACCAACACTGTAAACAATAGAGTGTGGGGATAGTTCTGATGCTAACATACATGCCTAGCATGTGTGAGGCTGACTTCAAATTCCAGCATACATGGTTCCCAGAAACATAGTACTGGTAGCCTCAAGAGCTTAATTATTAGTGCTGTATTGAAAGCCACGGGTCATAGGAGTAGCCTCTGTACTCCAAGAGAACCTCTGGGGGGATGGACCCTACTTAAATGACCAAATAAATAGGGCCAGAAAAATAGTACAGCAGGTAGGAAACTCGCTTTGCGTACAGCCAATTCGGGTTTGATCCTTTGTACCCTATATTCTCCCCTTAGTTTTCCAGGGCTGGAGTGACAGCACAACCAGTAGGGCGTTTGCCTTGCACACAGCAGACCCAAGTTAGATTCCTCCATCTCTTTTGGAGAGCTCGGCAAACTACCAAAAGTGTCTCGCCGAACGGCAAAGCCTGGCAAGTTACCCATGCTGTATTCAATATGCCAAACACAGCAACAAGTTTCACAATGTTACCGGGCCCGCTCGAGCAAATCGGTGAAAAACAGGAGGACAGTTACACTGACAGTGACAGCTTTCCAGGAGTGATTCCTAACCGCAGCATCACTAGTAAACCCTGAGCACTGTTGGGTATAACTTCAAAACAAACAAGCATCTAAACCAATAACTAAAGGCAAATTACAGGTACATTTGTATGTATCTGTGAGAATGACAGAGGGAAGCAGGAGACATATTTTATTTCCCAGCTTATTCCTAAAGAGAAGGGGGAGGTATGGAGATGAGTGAGGCAATCAGATCTGTGTGAGCTCTGTGTTTTCTGCCTTCTTTTAAAAATGATTTAACATTCTCTGGATAAGCTACTTGTCAGAGAAACAGACTCTGAAGCACAGCTGAGCAAAGACAGGGAGAGGAGACGCAGAACATGACATAAAGTTCCAGGACGAGATCGAATAGCACCATGCTTAATTTTAGGTTACCTTGACAGGTCACAGTGTACCTAGACAGTTGGAGGAACATTATGCTGGCTGTGTCTGTGAGAGTGTTTTAGGAAAGATTAGCATTTGAATTGGTAGACAGTAAAACAGATTGTCCTCCTGAATGTTGGTGGGAAACATGTACCCAGAGAGGTGACAGCCGGCACAGAGTATAAAGGCAGAGGAGGAATTTCTCTGACTAGGCTGGATGGAACACTGGCCTTTCATACTCTCAGTCCTTGGGTGAGATTAGAACTTAAATTCTTTGTTCTGTATTTCCAGTGTTCCAATTGCTGTGATTCCTCAATGATGAGCTATCTATATAGGAATATAGAGTAATTCAGAGGTGAATAGAGGATATATCTATTGTCTATCTATCTATCTATCTATCTATCTATCTATCTATCTATCTATCATCTGTGTGTGTTTGTGTAAGTGTGTTAGGAAGCCTTATGTCCACTTATGTCCCTTGCCAACTGCTGGTAACACCTATTGCAAAGATACGAACCTGGCAGTTACATTTAAGCAAAACAGAGGAGATAAGTAAACTGAGGCCAAGGGTACACAAACTAATTTATCTGTTTCCAATGTCTTTTTAGACACAGCAGCAGGGCTGGGATAATTGAAGATAATGTGTACAAAGGGCCTAGCACATATTAGGTACTAAATGAGTCATGCGTCTAATTATCTCAATGTGCAAAAGAGAAAACATGTTCTGCCATGCCAGCCAAAATAAATGAGATGCAATACTTTAAAGGAAACTGGTGAACTTAACAGTTTTCATCTTTCAAATGCCATCTGTAGACATAATCGTCTTTGCACTTTTATTGTTGTTACTAAACTTTAAATTTTCTTGAGGACTTGTAAGAGATGAGAATCAAGGAACAGGAGCTGTCCAAAATAATGGCTGTCTTCAGTTGCATGTGACAGAATCCTGACAAGCTATGTGAGAAATTCCTAAAATAATAACCTGCATTCCCACTACTGTGGAAATGTGGAAATGGAAATATTTATCGTTGTCATTGTCACAACTATTATCATCATCACTATTTTTGGAAGCTCCAGCCAGACCAACTCATTCTCAAGAGGATTGAATGGCATGAGTTTTCTGCTTGATCAGCTCCTCCTGGAGAGCCAGGAGCACATTCAACTTAGCTGTTGTCCAATTTGAACCAGCAGCCTTTCAATACAGAGCAGCTGCCTGGTTGACTGGTATATCTTGCTTAGGGGTGACACCATTCACTCAGTTTCCCAAGCTCAAATTTTTATATGTCAATTATTTATATATCCTTTTTCTCCTTTTCTTCTCAGATACAGTCCATACACTATTCTTTTCCACTACATACTCTCAGAGACCGGTAAATTCTTTCCCTGCCAGCTCCAAAGTCCTCATTTCAAGACCTGAATCAAGAAGTCTAAATTGTGGGCTAGAGAGATTACAGGTATTAACACATAACACACTTGCCTTGCATCCTACAGACCATGCTTTGATTCCCTGGTCCACATATTGGCACATCTCCATAAAGAAGAGCCATATCTGGGTAAAGAGCTCGGAATATCCTCCGAATATCACCAGACCTTCAAAAAAAAGAAAAATGTTTTAATATTTTTTCACTGGAAAAATTTATGGAGAATTTCTGGAGTCAATGATTCTTGTCCCAAATAATGCTAAAGCAGAAAGGAAGAAAGTTCCTGTGTATTAGGGCAGATTTAGAATATACTTAATTATAGTATTTTCTTAGAAGGTGATTGATTGGTTATTTTTTCTGTATGACTCTTTTGGGGTTTTTGAGTGCCTTTTTTTTGTTTTGATTTTGATTTAGGATTTAGAGTGATACCCAACAGTGCCAAGGTGCTACCTTTGGCTCTGTGCTTCATTAGGAAAGATGCCTAATGAAGCTCAAGGGATCTTAAGTGATTCTGGGGACCAAACCATGACTGTCAGTGGCATGCAAGGACAACCCCTTGACTCCAGCTCTATCTTTCCTGCCCTGCCATGTCCCTGTGACTTTGTACTTATCTTTAGTTAAGCATTTATTATTCTCTGCTTTAACTCTCCCTCTTGGGTATTTCTCTATGACAAGAGGCAATAGAAACAAAGAAAAGGAGCACTGGCTTTTAATAAGATGCATGCCACTTAGGTGGATAGGAGACTAGAACAATGGTAGAACACCTTGGAGGAAGAAGAGAAGGAGGAGGTGTTGAAAAGTAATGGTTTTACAAATAGGAACCTATCAGCAACTGCAAGCATTGTAAACCACTGTAATAATGTAGCACTGTCCTTCTGTTGTTCATCTATTTCCTCAAGTGGGCACCAGTATGTCTCTTGTGAGATTTGTTGTTACAGCATATTGAATATGCCACAGGGAGCTTGCTAGGCTCTGCCATGTGGGTGGGATACTCTTGGTAGCTTGTAGAGCTCTCCTAGAGGTATGGAGGAATCGAACCCGGGTCAGCCACATGCAAGGCAAACGCCCTGCTGTGCTATTGTTCCAGTCCATTGTAAACCACGGTGCCAGAAATTAAAAATAAATAAATAAATAAATAAATAAATAAATGACTTCTCATAGAGGCAGACTGGTCAGAGGCAAAGGAAGGGTGGATAATTGATGGAGGGATATTGACACTGGTGACAAATTGGTGTTGAAACATTATGAGCCTGAATCCCAATAATGAATAACTTTGGAATTCAGTGTGACTATAGTACTATATATGTATACATATATACATATAAATACTTATATAAATACATAAATATATACATATTAGGTGTTATATGTATTGTCTTATTCCTCTAAGATTGCTCAAATATCCAGAAAAGTATATAAACAATAATTTCACTAGAAATAACAAGTGAAAATTTTCCCCTAATATTGAAGAAAGTTATGTGACAGAAACAATAAGCAAAGACTACATGCCTAAAAATATATAAATGTGCCACTAACCAAATTTCTGAAACTGAAAGCATTCTTTGACTAAAGATGTTCTCAGAGTATAAGCAGATTAAATATTAAACACTTGCCACAATAATCTAAAAGTTACCTCATTCGAAATATGATAGAAATGATATTTTCCTTGCATGCATCCTCAAACAATGATTCTTTTCATTATTAAGATCTTTTAAACTCTATAGAAACTTTTAAATGTCTCATTTTATAAAAAGAAGGAAAAAGAAAGAAATCATCTCTTCACTATATAATCAGTTTCAGGAATCTACAGGGAAAGTAAAACAGAGGCTGTGGATAATCTTCCCAGGTTTACAATGGGCTGGAGCAGTAGCACAGCAGGTAGGGTGTTTACCTTGCTCATGGCTGACCCGGGTTCGATTCCTCCATCCCTCTCAGAGAGCTCTACAAGCTACCGAGAGTTTTGTGCTCAGGGGTTGAACTTGCAGCTACCAGGGCTTGTATTTCTTTGCCTGAGGACTTTCTCAGGCCTACAATGTGCAGCATTTGGACTTGTTTAGGTACAATCCCAAAAAGTATCCATTAACCAAATAATGAAAGAAATGGCTCTCTATATACACCCCTTTGATGAGATAAGTCTAAATTACATAATACCAATTTGAGGTGCTTCTCCACCAAGATTAAGTTCTAATGCACTGTAGAACTAGGTATCTTGATTATCTATATTTCATCAACTGTTTTTTTTATTGACACAAACCTAAAAGCTTTTATTCTGGGATGTGGAACAATGAATGATATTCACTGTCACTATTACTTTGCAACATATTTTTAAAAGTACTAGAGTGGTCAAGAAAAAAATTTAAAAAGTACAAATTGAAAAAGAAGCAAAACAATCACTATTTGCAAATAGTAATGTTCATATATCCCCCCCTAAAAACTCCATAAAAGTTTAGTAAAGTGGAAGGATAAAAATGTCAACTTACCCTTCCACTTGTGTATTGAAATGCAAAAACCAAAGAGTTACACCTCAAAAGATAAAATATTTTTTAGAGAAAAACTAATAAATGAGGTAAAAGACAGACACTGAAATCAATAAGACATTATTCAAGTAAATAGAAGAAAAAATGAAAAGATATTCTATGTTCATGGATTGGGAAAATAAACATGCCAAAGTCTACACAGATTTAGCAGAACTTTCTCTGCGGATGATTTCTATGAGGCTCTCCTGTTGAAGGGAAACTCAGAGTCAGTGGAATGAACTATATGTAGACCCCACTATGACAGGTGACCCCAAGGCCTTACCTACTGCTTGTCTTTTCTATCTCCTCCATCCTGGCAGATCTTGGAAGCTTATACTTGGAGTAACCTAAATCTTTGTTCTCATACTGTGTTTTTTAACTGATCTTCCCCAATTCCCCACCAACAAATTTTTCTTGTGTTCCCAAATAAATTATTTGCACATAATCTATGTTTCAAAAGCTATTTCAGAGACAAAACAAATTTAGTCTCAGAATATCCATTTCACCAGATAGAATAAGTAAACCAGAAATAACTAAAATGCTAAGGCAAAATTAATCTTAGAATTCAGTTTTGCAAATAATTTTTGAACAACTACTGTGTCAAGGAACTGTGAAAATACCTTATCTAGAAGTGATTACTAATATAAACATTAGACCTTATTAAAAATTATTTAAGATAAAACATCAGAATTATATTTTATGCAGAATTACGAATACTCCTGTTAATTATAGATAGGGGACATTTAAATCCTATTAGTATAAGGTTGCCAAATCATGGAAAATTTCCCAGACAAACAAAACTAATGAAGCAAAAATTGTATGCAGAAATAGAAAGGGGAATATCAGACAGATACAACAGTGTCCAAAGATCAGCATGGAAAGTTTCCCCCATTTCAAGAATTTGGATAAGACTTTAAAGAAGTAAGATAGTGATTAAAAGAACAATCAATATAACCTATCTGAACTTAAGTCTCAGATTTTGTTCAGTATGTGTGATCTTGAGTAAAGCAATTAATCTCTTGATGCCTCAGTTTGCTTATCTCCTACCTTTATGTCATTTATTAATTGCATATAACAAATTGTGTAATATAGGTAAAAAGTAATTTATCCAGTTGTGCAATACAAAGTTTTATCAGAGTAACTTGAGTAGAGAAATATAACTGAATTGACAATAATTTAGATTATCATTATTAGTTAATCCACAGAGAAGAAAATTGGTTTCAGGCTGTAAAAGCAAATGGGAGAGAAATCATGCAGGTGCATATATTCCATGCTACAGAACTATTTACCCATCTTCAGAATCAAGAGTTATCTGGCTACATATGATCCTCTAGCCACTGCTAGTATATAATCTGCTTTTGTAAACAAACTTTTACTGGACTACAACTGTAGCTTTTAATTATATATATTAAAAAATACTATAATTTTTATCCTATAATTATTTTTGTGCTAAATGCCCCAACTGTGTTGTTGGAACATGTCAATTTTTAATATTTACCTTTTTTGGTCTTTTACAGATAAATTTACTACTTCCAGCTATAGATAGTAGCCTATGGAGTACACAGTAAATAGTAACTTGTGTAGTAAAGCTGATGGAGTAAATAAAAGTAGATTTAATACCTACAAAAGATAAAATCTATGAAAAGATAATTTTCTTGTCATCATGAATGGGATGAAAAAATGGATATGCTAGGAGTTAGTATAGAATGGATACATAATGTTTAAAAATTCAAAAATTATAGCGCATGTCTAGCCTATACTTAAGTTTTCATTACTTCATAGCGGTCCTACATTTTAAATTTTCTGTCAATACCTTTAATACAAAGATAACCCTACTAAAACCTGCATTTCTCACTTCTTTAATAATTTCCTTTCTGGCTCAAATGCCAGACCCTTCTCTAGTACTAAAGTATTTTCCATAGTTATATAAGACATTTGCTTTCCGCAATTCTTGGGAAAAAGAAGATGGGAGGCACCACCTTCCCCAACCTAAAACTCTACTACAAAGCAATTATAATTAAAACAGCATAGTACTGTAACAAAGGCAGAGCTGCAGACCAATGGAACAGGGTTGAATATCTTTATACACACTCTCAAATATACAATCATCTAATCTTTGATAAGGGAGCAAGAAATATGAAGTGGAGCAAGGAAAGCCTCTTTAACAAATGGTGCTGGCAAAACTGGACAGCAACATGCAAAAAAAAATGGGCTCAGATCTCTGCCTAACACCATATACAAAAGTCAGATCAAAATGGATTAAAGACCTCAACATCAGACCAGAATTTATCAGGTACAATGAAGACAAGGTCAGAAAATCCTTCATGACATTGAAGCTAAAAGTATCTTTAAAGGTAACATACCATTGGTCAAGCAAGTGGAAACAGAGATAAACAAATGGAACTATCTTAAACTAAGAAGCTTCTGCACCTCAAAAGATACAATAACCAGAATACAAATACAATCTACAGAGTGGGAAAGGATATTCAGCCAATACCCATCGGATAAGGGATTGATGTCAAGGATATACAAGGTACTGTTTGAACTCTACAAGAAAACACCCAAACCCAAAAGAAAATGGGGTGATGAAATGAACAGAAACTTTCTCAATGAAGAAACACGAATGGCTAAAAGGCACAAAGGAAAGTGAAAAGATGCTCTTCATCATTAATCATCAGGGAGATGCATACAAAACAATCATGAGATATCATCTCACACTACAGAGACTGGGCCACATCCAAAAGAGCAAAAGCAACTGGTTGTTGGCACAGATATGGGGAGAAAGAGACTCTCCTTTACTGCTGGTGAGAATGCCAACTGGTTCAGCCCTTTCGGAAAACAGTAGGGACGCTTCTCAAAAAAATTAGAAATTGAGCTCCCATTTGACCCAGCATACCACTTCTGGGAATATATCCTGGAAATCCAAAAGAGTATAGTAAAAATGACATCTGCACTTCTGTGTTCGTTGAAGCACTGTTTAGAATAGCCAGAATCTGGGGGGGGAAAAGTGCTCTAGAACAGATGACTGCTTAAAGAAACTTTGGTACATCTGTCTCTATCACTGTCACTGTCCTCCTGTTTTTCATCGATTTGCTCAAGCGGGCCCAGTGACATCTCCATTTTGAGACTTGTTGTTACTGTGTTTGGTATATTGAATACATCACGGGTAGTTTGTCAGGCTTTGTCTTGTGGGCGATATACTCTCAGTAGCTTGCGGGCTCTCTGAGAGGAACAGAGGAATTGAACCCAGGTTGGTTGTGTCAGCTGGGTGCAAGGCAAACGCCCTACTGTTTACAATAGCCAAAATGTGGGAAAAAACCCGAGAACCGATAACTGGTTAAGGAAATTTTGGTCCAACTATACAGTGGAATACTATGCAGCTCTTAGAAAAGGTAAAGTCATGAAATTTGCATGTAAGTGAATCAACATGGAGAATTCATGTTAAGTGAAATGAGTCAGGGAGAGAGGGACAGATATAGAAAGATTGCAATAAATTGGGGAATATAAAGTAACAAAATGGGAGACTTACACCCAAGAATAGCAGAGATACATACCAGAAGTATTGCTCCATGGCTCGGAAGCCGGCCTCACATGCTGGGGGTAAAGGCAGCTCAGATACTGGTTGGAGCCCACTTGAGATGGGAGATACATGCAGAAAGTAGACTACAGACCAAATGATGGCTATTCAATACCTCTATTAGAAACCAAAACACCTATAAAGAAAGATATAGAGCAAAAGGGAATGCCCTGTTACAGAGGCAGGGTGGGGGAGGATGGGATGGGGGTGCTGGGAGGGATAGTGGGATCATTGGCGGTGGAGAATGGGCACTGGAGAAGGGATGGGTACTTGAACATTGTATGACTGAAATGTAAGACTGTAACTGTACCCCCACGGTGACTCATTAAATAATAATAATTTTAAAAAAGACATTTGCTTTTCAATATGTTGCATGCACCACCACTTCCTACTGTGTGACAACTAGATGAATTTTGTTCATACCATGCTTGCTGAGTGTGTGTCCTCTCAGATTTAGGAATACTGCATTCTGTCACTCTAGTGGAGCATGGACAAAAGACAGTCTTTTCAAAAAATTGCTAAATAAAAATAAAAATGATGCCCATGGAGGAATTGCTTGATTTCTTTCAGAAACAAGTGGGAAAAGAGCATCACATGAAGAAGCTGAGGTATACAATCATTTGCTTATGATAGAGGTTTACAGGACAGAGCAGAAAAATATTTATGAGCCACAGCAAAGAGAGTTGAGGGAAAGCAGGATCACAGCAGAATTTGAAGACAGAAATGTAGCCTTTGAAAGGACTGACTGACCTCCAAGTCCTACCTTTCTTCTTAAGGTGTTGTCGAGCTAGAGAATCCATGGTAGGTGGCCTAGTGTTACTATCATTTTTAATGAACTATTATCTTCATGAACACTGCCTATAAATCTGTCTGAGTTATTTAGAACTACCTTTGGACTAAATCATGCTTAGATCTCTGCCAGGGAAGCCCTAGGAAGAAGAGTTAAACTGGTATAGTAAAACACTATCTGTGGTTGCTTGAATAATTTAAAACATATCTTTAATAGAGGAGGGGAAAAAACATCTAAAACTAAAACTGCCTTCAAAAGAAGCTGTATTTTCAAGCAAAAAGTAAGTGTGTGTGTGTGTGTGTGTGTGTGTGTGTCTGTGTCTGTGTTTGGGGAAGGTAGGCCAAGTTGGAGAGATAAATGTACTTCTCATTTTTTCAACCTAAAAGCACCTAAAACCCTTAATACCTAGAAATAGAGATTGTCTGACCCTGGATCCTTATGTTTCTTGTTCTTCTGTCTGTTTTCTGTCCCGTTCTCTCAAGAATCACTTAATTATTTTAGAACATAAGGAATATAGTGAATGAGGACTTTATATTAAAACCCAGGCTTTACAGTACTACCTTTTCTCTATAGCAGAAAAATATTTCCTTGCTCTTATACTGGACCATTCTGTCCTATTCACTCTTTATACCAGAAAATCTAAGTCATTTTTTTTCCTATTTTCTATTTGGTTGATTTAGTTTGGGTATAGGTTTTGGTTTCAGTTGGGAAAGGAACATTGGACTGTGCTCAGGATTTATTCCTCACTCTGTGATCAGGTATATCTGCTGACAGTGGTCAGAGGACGATATTTAGTATGAGTCTACATTCAATAAATATATGTTTATAAGAGTTATTATTTCTTGATCTATTATTCCCCTAACCAATTAGTAGAGTCCATCTCTATATCTGTAGCACTATAGCACTGTACTCCTGTTGTTCATAGATTTGCTCAAGCGGGCACCAGTAACATCTCCATTGTGAGACTTATTGTTACTATTTTTGACATATAGAATATGCCATGGGGAGCTTGTCAGGCTCTGCTGTGGGGGCGGGATACTCTTGGTAGCTTATGGGGCTCTCCAAGAGGGACAGAGGAATCGAACCCAGGTTGGCCGCGTGCAAGGCAAATGTCTTACTGGCTGTGCTATCACTCCAGCCCATCTATAGCTACTCTCTTTAAATAGAATACTATCTGGTATAGTATGACTTTCCCAGCTTTTTTCTCCAATCTACCTTTAGTTTTTATTATTGTTTTCCATTCTTTCACTCAGATCCTGTATTTATCCTACAAATTTTTATATGTTTCCTATAAGGAGAAAAACAGATGGAATTTGTTTTCTGACCTTACCAATCACTCTATGCCGCTGATAGAAGAGTTTATTCAATTGACATTGAGAGACTATTGGTGTAAACAAAAAAAAAAATTTAAAAAAGAGAGACTATTGCCATTTTTCTGTGTGGAGTTTAGTTATTTCGCAGTTGATCATTTGCTTTTCATCAGCAGCCTTTCGGTAATTGCTACAGGGTTGGTTTAGTTATAGCAAATGTCGAAAGGTTTTGTTGGCCAATTTTTTAATACTGCCCTCAAATCTAAATGATATTTTTGTAGAATAGTGGACTTTAGTTTTAAAGTATTTTCATTTATTTGAAAAAGACATTCCACTTTTTCTTATTTGTGTTAAAAGTTTCATATGGGAGATCTCAGATCAATGAAATACAATGTGATTCTTATGCTATTTCCCTTGTATGAAGTATTTTACTTCTCTCTAGATACTTTAAGTATTCTGCATCTCTCCTTGGTTTGTGGAATACTGATTACACTGTGTTTTGGTGTTGTTTGAGTTTATTTTGTTTGGTATTCTTTCAGTCTCTGGAATCTGGGCAGAAGTCTCCTACAGAGATTGTGGAAGTTCTGTGCTATTTTCTCTTGGGATTTGTTTTTCTTTTGGGGTCACGCCCGGCGATGCTCAGGGGTTAGTCCTGGTCCTGCACTCACTAATTATTCCTGAAGTTGCTCAGGAGACCATATAGGATTCCAGGGATAGAATTCAGGTCAGCCACCTGTAAGATAAATTCTGCCCCACTGGACTATCACCCCGGTTCCCTATTTTTTCTTCAACCAGTTTTTCCCTTTCTCTTTTTTTTCTCTTCTTCTGATATTCCTATAATTGAGATATTATTATTCTCCTTATTATCCATTTAGTACATTCTATTATCTTCCATTCTATTACTTCTCTTTTCTTTTGCCACTTATAATTGAATATGGCTTATATTTTGTCTTCAAGTTCACTGCTATGGCTCTACACATTCAAAATTCTGTTATTGTAGTTGTATTAGAGTATTCAATTCCTGCCATTCCATTTGTATAAATTCTTTCATATTAGGAATCCATTGTTCTTTGAGTTGATTGAATTTCTTTTCAAGTGATTTCATTATTTCCATTGTCATTGCATAGAGTGTTGATTTCAGTTCCTCCAACCAGTCTCAAGAATTTTGCTGAATTTGAGGATCTGCCTGGACTTCTATCTCTATCTGTCAGTGAACTGAATTTCTGTTTCTCCACGTTATTAGAGTTTTGTGGATGCTGACAGTGGAGTTTTAAATGCCTGGTAACCTGAGTACTTATCTGATTCATCATTCATTATTTACATTAATAGGCTACTCCTTGTGCTTCTGTGATGCAGACTATTTTCATTACCAAGTAATTCTAATGTGATAAGGAGATGTAGATTTAGTTCCTCCTGTTTCAACAAAATGTTAGCAAACCGAATGTTTGCAAAATGTTAGCAAACCAACAATACATCAAAAACCACATACAACATGATGAAATGGGATTGATTACAGGGATATAAAGATACTTTAGTAATGCACAACAATTAATGTCAACATAATATCAACAAAAGGAAAGATAAAACCATATGATCATACCAACAGATGTTGAGAAAGCCTTTGACAGGATTGAGCATTCATTCATTCATGATAACAAATCTCAAAAAATACAAATACAAGGAGAATACCTTGAGAAATAAGTGACAATATACAGCAATCACACAACTAACATCGTATCTAATAGCAAAAACCGGAAAATCTTCCCTGTATGAACAGGCAGAAGGCAAAAGTTTCCACTTTCTCTGTTACTTCACTATAGATTTAGAAGTCTTTGACACAGCAATCAGAGAATAAGCCTAAATCAAAGACATATAAACTAGAAAAGAATTTAACTGTCACTATTTGCAGAAGACATAGAAGAACATAGAACTTAAATTCACCACTGAAAAATCCTACAAGCAAATCAATACAGAAAAGTAATAAACCCGAAAAATCAATGTGCAAAATTTTGTGACATTTCTGTATGCAGACAATGAAATAGAAGACAAAAGAAGCAAACTTCATCTACTGTTCAAAAATACCTAAAAATACCCCCAAAATACCCAAAAGTATCTAGAAATAAATTTAACTAAGAAGATGGAATATATGCATTGAAAATTATGTCATTATTAAATAAAATAGATGATATCAGAAAATGAAAAAATATTTTATGTAAAAAGTGAAAGAATTAACATTTTCATAATCAGCATCCTTCCCAAATTTTAAATGAAAGATTAAATGAAAGTCCCAAAGATTAAATGAAAGTCACATCAAAATAAAAATTGCAATATTCAAGGACTTAAAATAAAAAATATGAATATTTTGGCAGTGAAAAAGGTAGGGCACTACTTGCATGTGGATTACTTGCCTTCCATCCCTGGAACCCTTTGTGGTCCTCTGAGCCCTACTAGGATTGAGTAAACTCTGAGCAGTGCCAACTGTGATCCCAAACCAACAAATCTATGAAAACTTGTATGGAATAGTAAGGTAAAATAAACAAGTAATGATTGCTTGGGGGAGGGCGTTGAAGGCACCATATTTCCAAACTTTAAAACACTGTAAGACTCTATTAATCAAAATTCTGTAGTACTGGTATAATGAGCTCTCAGATCAATGAAATACAATTGAGATAAGGGAGTTAAATCCTCAAAGATGTGTACCATTTGTCTATGACAAAGAAGCTGGATGAATGAAGTGAGGCAAGGCAAGCATCTTCAACAAAAAAAATCACTGGGGAACTAGGTGCCTTCATGCAAAAATAAAGTGAAATTGAATCCTTACTCCTTACGATACACAAAAATTCACCCAAGGTGGATAAACACCTTGATATAGGACTAGAATACATAAAATATATTGAGGAAAATATAAATGGAACCCTTCAGGAAATGGACCTCTAAGATGTCTTTTATTCTTCAAATCATTTGACAGAAGAAAAACAAAACTAAAGAAATGAGACTACATCAAATTCAAAGCTTTTGTTGTGAAAAAGAAACGTGAGCTTATAAAAACTACCCATTTAAGTGGGAGGAAATATCTGTACACTGAGAATCAGATAAACTATTAATATCTAAGATGTAGTACTGCGATAATGAGCTGATAATGCAGAGATGCGATAAAGAAGACCTCAAAGATAGAAGAGCAGCAGTGCTGGTAGATGTGGCAGAAGCCGGGAAAAGCATTCGAAATGCCTGCCTGTCCTTTGCCAACTACAAGACCAAGATGACTGCCCTCAGATGTCCTGATGGATCTATCACATCTTCCAGAAGGGCAATGGAGAAGATTACCCATGACTTCTACTCAGATCTCTGATAGCCATGTCCACCTGCTCACATACCAAATTCCGCAGGATGGATATGTCATTCCCAAAGTTCTCCCTTCCGAAATCTGACACGCCATTTCATAGGTAAAGAAATGAACAGCACCTGGCCCAGACAAGGTCAGACCTAAACACCTGAAGAACCTGCCATCAGTACTCAGCAATACACCGGCTCAGCTCTTCACACTCTACCTGTCTGAATGCAAGGTTCCGTCCCAGTGGAAAACCAGCAGGACTGTACTACTGTACAAAAAGGGATATATCCACGACATTGGCAACTATCACCAGATCTGCCTACTGTCTGTCATCTACAAGCTGTTCACTTGAGTCATCCTGAATAGGATTGGCAAAACAATAGATGAAGGACAATCATGCGAGCAAGCCGGGTTCTGCATCAGATTCAGCATGATCGACCATATCCACACGATAACCAAGCTCATTCAGGTTTCTTGGGAGTTCAAGATGCCTCTCTGTTTAACGTTCATTGATTTAAAGAAGGCCTTTGATACTGTTGAGATGGAAGTGGTCATTTAAGCCCTAGCCAATCAGGGCATTCATACTCAATACATCAGGATCCTCCGTGAGCTATATTGCAGATTCACTACCAGGATCTCACCATTCTACAAAGAAGTGATCATCAATGTGAAGAGAGGGGTTCGGCAGGGTGATACCATTTCACCAAAACTCTTCAGTGCCACCCTCGAGAACGTCATGTGACTACTGGTATGGGAAGGAATGGGAGTGAAGATAGATGATCAGCAACTACACCACCTCTGATTTACTGATAACATCATTCTAATAACACCAAACATTAGCCAAATAGCACAAATGCCGGCTGACTTTGGACCATGAGTGTGGAAAGGTCGAACTTCAGCTGAATCTCATGCAGACAATGTTTATGAGAAACAGTCTCATTACTGACGTTCCATTCACTCTCAACGGAACAACCATCTCCATATGCAAAAGTTATGTATACCTAGGTCGAGAAGTCAACATGATGAATGACCTGGCACCTGAGTTGCGCAGGAGGAAGAAAGCAGCTTGGAACGCCTTCAAGAGCGACAAAGAAATAGCTAAGAGGATGAAGAACCTCTGGCTTCGGGCACATCTCTTTGATTCCACTGTTCTTCCTGCAGCAACATACGCCTCAGAGACCTGGGCCCTATGAAAACAGGATGAGAATGCTTTTCGGCTCTCCCAAATAGGAACGGAAAGAGCTATGCTTGGAGTATCACTTTTCACTCAAATGAGAGAAAGAATCTGGAGTTTCGACCTCCGTCGATGATCAAGAATCAGGGATGCTGTCTCATTCATTCATTCATTCATTCATCATCCTGTTATTCGTCGATTGCCTCGAGCAGGCCCCAGTAACGTCTCTTTCATCCTAGCCCTGAGATTATATTCAAGGCTCTTTGGGAGAATGAGACCCATCATTGTTACTGGTATTTGGCATATTTGGTACGCCACGGGGAGTTTGCCAGACTCTGCCCTGTGGGCAGGCTACATTCAATAGCCTGTAAGTTTGTCCAAAGTAGGAATGAGATAATAAGATGTCATAAAAAGATGTCCTGATAAGGTTCCGGGAGTAGGTTGGGAGATCTCGGCCCAGGAAGCCGCGTGGATTTGTCCCTCTGCCAGTACCTTCATGTGTGCGGAGAGTGGTCTCAGCATGGTGGTGGCTGGTCCTGGAGGTCTTCGGCTGCCGGAGCCCTGGTTGGGGCAGGGAGGAAAGCTCAACCTGCTCCCCTCCAACGGGCCCCGGCGAGGAACAGTCAGGCGCGGGGGCAGAAGACTGCACTGTTCTCCTCCGGGAGCTGGATTTTATAGTCTCTGAGTCTTGGCCGTTGATGGGATTACATGGCGCCAGGGGGCCAGGTGGTGGGTGTGACCCCCGCCTACTGGAACTTGGAGGATCTGGGTGGAGGATGCTCAACCCTGATCCAAGGCATTGAAAATCAGATGGGCTGGACATGTAATGAGATTTGTAGATGACCGCTGGACTATAGCTATTACCGACTGGATTCCACGGGATGTCAAAAGACGGCGTGGCCGCCCACCTACAAGATCGTCAGACTTCTTCGTCAAAGATCCTGAAGGATATGTTTGAGGCTCTTTGTGTTCCTAGAATTAACAGATGCCATTGGGCTACATTAACAAGCGACAGGGACAAATGGAGACATTACTGGGGTTTACTCGAGCAAATCGACGTCAGGAATGAGACTGTTTCTCATAAACAGTCTGCATGAGATTCAGCTGGAGTCCGAACTTTCCACACTCACGGTCCAAAGTCGGCCGGCATTTGTGCCGTTTGGCTAATGTTTGGTGTTATTAGAATGATGTTATCAGTAAATCAGAGGTGGTGTAGTTGCTGATCATCTATCTTCACTCCCATTCCTTCCCATACCAGTAGTCACATGATGTTCTCGAGGGTGGCACTGAAGAGTTTTGGTGAAATGGTGAAACCGGAAGTCAAGTGATCGAGTGATCTAAGATATATAAAGCACTCACAATCCTCAACAACAAAAATCTAATACCCCAAATGAAAAATAGTGAGAAGATATGAACAGATATTTCTCTGTAGAAGAAATGCAGTAAACATATGACAAAGTGTCCCTCGTCACTTACTATCAGAGAAATGCAAGTTGAAATGACAATGCTATAACATCTCACAGCACTAAGAATGAAACATATCAAAATGACTAAGAACCACCAGTGCTTGCAGGGATTGGATTAAAAAAAAAAAGAACCTTCATTTGCTATTGATAAGACTGTTTTCTGGTTTAGCTTCAGTGGAAAATAGTATGGAGATCTCTCAAAAACTTAAGAATACAGTTTCCATATGACTCATCAACTTCTGTTCTTAGTATTTACACTGAAACTACAAGAACACTATTTCAAGAAATATATACACACCTATGTTAATTGTAGCACATGTATAGTTGCCAAGTTATGGAAACAGCCTGGTGTCCAATGGCAGATGAATGAATAAAGAAATCACTATATATATATATATATACACATATACATACATACACATATATGCATATATGTGTGAATGTATGTGCATATATGCCATACATACATGTACACTTATGTATATATACACATGTGTGTATATATATGTGTGTGCTTGCTGCAGATTTTATGGAAATAAATGGAAACACATTAATCTAAGTAAGTCTGAGCTGAGGAAAAAGGACAAATAACAAATGATCTCACTCATCTATAGTATTTAGAGTCACAGTCACGGTCACAGTCCTCCCATTGTTCATTGATTTGCTCAAGCGGGCCCTGTAATGTCTCCATTGTGAGATTTGTTGTTACTGTGTTTGGCATATTGAATACATTACAGGTAGCTTGCCAGGCTGTGCCGTGCTGGCAAGATACTCTCAGTAGCTTGCTGGGCTCTCTGAGAAGGGCAAAGGAGTTGAACCCGGCTCGGCCAGGCCAGTTGCATGCAAGGCAAATGCCCTACCCCGGGAAATGCCCTGTAACAGACAGTGACAAATCCTTGTTGGTTTTTTTTTTTTTTTTGCCTTTTGGGTCACACCCGGCAATGCACAGGGCTTACTCCTGGCTCTGCACTCAGGAATTACTTCTGGCAGTGCTCAGGGGACAATATGGGATGTTGGGGATCGAACTCATGTCGGCCGTGTGCAAGGCAAACACCCTACCCACTGTGCTATTGCTCCAGCCCCAAATCCTTGGTCTTAGACTACAAAATTGATATAACCAAGTGGTGGATATAAGAAGGGGGGAAGTAGGAAAAAGGACTAAAGATAATTTAAGGGCAGTGGTGAAGGATCTTGAGCACTTTCATGGTGATCAATATAGTAACCTTATACAACAAAGCCGTAGGTGTTAACACCACTGTAAACATGCTATCTAAACTTACAACAAAAAGTTGAAACCTATTTTTAAAAAGTGCAAATATACTTATGATTAAACTCTTAACAAACTGTGGGTATACAGTACATATTAATATATACAACAAACAAAACTATTATTAACATTATATTCAATAGAGTAAAAGCTGCAAGGTTTTCTCTAAGATATGACTAAAGACAGAGAGGGTCACTCCAACCACGATTATAAAAACAGTTTTGGAAGTCCGAAGCACAACAATTAAAAGAAAAAGAAATAATGGGACTAAAACCTAAAACAAAAACCTTTATAAAATCACTCTTGTAGAAGACATAACATACATGAAAAACCCTAAAGATTCCACTGAAGATCTATTAGGAACAATAAACAAGTGCAAAGCTGAAAAAAAATAACATAAAACCTGCTACATTTATATACATAGAAACTGAAGTAGAAGAAAGGAGAAAGATCAAAACAATGACCACATTTAAAACAATAATAAATTGAAAAGTGTATGTATAAAAAGTACATAAATTTAAATGTGTCGGCTTAATAACAAAGCAAAATACATCCAAAACTCAGAATTCACTATTAAAAGAAATGAAGCAGATAAAAAAAGAGTGAAAAATATTTTAGGTCAATGAATTAGAATAATTGTCTTTGCTAAAATGACCATCATGCCTAAAACATTGTACAGATTTAACAGATTTACTATCAAAATCCATAAAGCATTCATTCTTCAGTGGCAACAAATAAGATGATACAGTAAAAATGTTATGGAATGACAAAACTCCTGAAAATCCAAAGAAATCCTGAGAACAATAGAAGAGAAGCAGTTTTCTGAAGTTAAAGTAAATTATAAAGCTAATATGATCAAAACAGTACTGATTGCTGGTCTGTTGAATTAGAGTAAGTACTCAAAAAAACAGAATATAATTTAGAGCATAAAAATAAACTCATGTGGGAGGACAGCACGGACCCGAGCGTGCGTCCAGCTCCGGGACCTGCAAGCCCAGCAGCCCACCAGCCCCCACCATCCAGGTGGGTTGGAGGAGCCCAGCGGAGCCCCGCCCCTGACCCCAGACGCACCGCCCGCCCACAGAGCCCCGCCAGAGGACAGCGCGGACCCCAGCGCGCGTCCAGCTCTGGTACCGGCGCGCCCAGCAGCCCACCGCCCCCCCATCCAGGATCCTGGGAGGGAGTGGTCTGAGACTGGCTAGGGGCGTGGCCTCTAAGAAGGGGGCGTGGCCTCCTAAAAGTGGGCGTGTCCTACTTATAGGCGGGCGGCTGCTTATGCAACCGCAGGTATATCACTCACTCCAAGCAATTTGGACCTTCATCCTTTTCATCAGCTTATTACCTAATACCAACCAAAAATTTCTCACCTCTTCTACTACAATTCAACAAAATCCCACTCGCCTACTCCATTTCCAACAAAAGTCCTCTTTGAAAATAGCTATACAAGCTCAGTAGTAAATAGCACCTCCTCCAAAAGTTTCACTCAATGTCAGTTATAAAACAAAGAATAACGCCTGATTGAGAAGAAGGTCAGACTCAGAAAGGTAGAAGAGGCGCATCTATCAGCAACAAAGCTGAACGGTCCTGGCAGTCTCTCCTCACTCAACCAGAACAGTAACAGTGAGTGTGAAGGACCAAACCACACTGGTCACAATGGTAAAGCAACGCAAAAGCCCACCAAACTTTCTTATTCACGAGGCTAGCCCAGAAGACACCAACAGTACTATAGCATTAGACAACCTCTCTGACAAGGAATTCAGAATGGAGCTACTCAGGATGCTTAGGGAACTAAAAGAAACAATGGAAACCAATGCCAATAAAAGACAAGAGAATTTGAAGGCAGAAATGAGGAAAATGCAATCGGAAATGTCGGACCTGAAAAACCTGGTAGCCGAATTGAAAACCTCGGTGGAAGGCCTCAGCAGCAGAGTAACAGCGGCTGAGAACAGAATCAGTGAGCTCGAAGATCAAGTTCAGAGACTTGTCAGAAAAGAGCAGAAAATGGAAAAGAGACTCACAGTTCGAGAAGAGATGGCAAGAGAATATCGTGATGAAGCCAAGAGGGGTAAAGGTAAAGGTAAAGGCCTTCCCGTTGATCGTCGATTTGCTCGAGCGGGCCCAGTAACGTCTCCATTGGAGACTTTGTTGTTACTGTGTCTGGCATATCGAATACTCTCGGTAGCTTGCCGGGCTCTCCGAGAGGGGCGGAGGAATCGAACTCGGGTCGGCCATGTTGGCCGCTTGTAAGGCGAACGCCCTACCCGCTGTGCTAACGCTCCAGCCCTTATTGGAGTCCCAGAGGGACAGGAAGAAAACCTTGATGAAGAAGAAACTGTCAAAGAAATCATTGCTACAATGTTTCCAGAGCTGAAGAAAACTTGTGACCACATCCACAAGGCCTGAAGGGTACCAACTAGAAGAAATCCAAATAAAAATACCCCAAGACACATCCTGATCAAAATGACCAAAACCTTAGACAGAGACAAAATTCTGAAAGCAGCAAGATCGAAGAAAAAAATCTCTTACAAAGGAGCATCCTTAAAATTCACAGCTGATTTTTCTGATGAAACCCTCAGGGCCCAAAAACAGTGGTGGGATATAGTGAAAAAAACTCAATGAAATAAATGCTTCTCCAAAAATACTTTACCCAGCGAGACTCTCATTCATAATAGAAGGAACAACACACAGTTTCACAGACAAACAACAGCTCAGGAACTTCATAGACTCAAAACCATGGTTACAAGTACAACTAAATGTGCTACTTTAAGGCAAGACAGGCCCCTCAAATACACCAAATTTCAACAGAACAATGGGACAAAATCCCATAACAATAATCTCTCTCAATGTCAATGGGCTAAATGCACCAATTAAAAGACATAGAGTGGCAGAATGGATTAGAAAATTGAACCCAACATTCTGCTGCCTGCAAGAAGCACATCTCAATAGTGAAAGCAAACACAGACTCAGAGTAAAAGGCTGGAAAACAATTCTACAGGCAAACAGCTCCCAGAAAAATGCTGGGGTAGCCATCCTAATATCAGACCACATCGATTTCGGAGTGAAGAAGGTCATAAGAGACAGTGAAGGCCATTTCCTATTGATCAAAGGATCTGTACAACAGGAAGAACTTACAATAATAAATGTATATGCACCTAATGAGAGACCAGCAAAGTACTTAAAACAACTACTCATAGATTTGGAAAAAGACATCGATAGCAACACAATACTAGTGGGAGACTTCAACACTGCTTTGTCACCTCTTGATAGATCAACCAGACTCAAGCTTAGCAAGGACATACTTCATCTGAGGGAAACAATGGAAGAAAGGGACTTAGTAGATATACACAGGACACTTCATCCACAAAAAGCTGAATACACATTCTTTTCAAGCGTACATGGAACGTTCTCCAAGGTAGACCACATGCTGAACCACAAAACATGACTCCATAAAATTAAGAAGATAGAGATTATATCAACAATCTTCTCAGACCATAATGCGCTGAAATTAGAAGTAAATCACACACAAAAACAGAAAACTAAATCAAACACCTGGAAATTAAACAGTGCGCTATTAAACAACGAGTGGCTTAGACAGGAAATTAAAGAGGAAATCAAAAGATTCCTAGAAACAAATGAAAATGAGGACACGAGTTACCAAAACTTATGGGACACAGCAAAAGCGGACTTAAGTGGAAAATTTATAGCTCTACAAGCGTTCCTCAGAAAGGAGGAACGAGCCCACATAAATAAACTAACCTCACAGCTTAAGAACTTGGAGAAGGACCAACAAAAGGAGCACAACCCTAACAGGAGGAAGGAAATAATAAAACTCAGAGCAGAGATTAACAAGATGGAAACCCAGAAAACAATTCGAAAGATCAATGAAACCAAGAGCTGGTTCTTTGAGAAAATTAACAAAATCGATAAGCCCCTAGCAAAACTCACAAAGAAAGGGAGAGAGAAAACCCTAATAAACCGAATCAGAAATGAAAATGGGGTCATTAAAACAGAAACTACAGAAATTCAAAGGATCCTCAGGGAGTACTTTGAAAAGCTTTATGCCACGGAACATCAAAACCTCGAGGAAATGGATAAATTCCTAGACTCCTACAGACTCCCAAGGCTGAACCACGAAGACCTGGAATACCTGAACAGACCTATCACTATCAAGGAAATTGAAATGGTAACAAAAAGTCTCCCCAAGCACAAAAGCCCTGGCCTGGATGGATTCACTAGTGAATTCTTCCAAATCTTTAAAGAAGACTTACTCCCAATCCTCTTTAAGCTTTTCCATGAAATTTAAATATCAAATACACTTCCGAACAGTTTCTATGAAGCAAATATCACACTGATACCAAAAGCAGACAGAGATACCACAAAGAAAGAGAACTACAGGCCGATATCCCTGATGAACACAGATGCAAAGATCCTCAACAAACTACTAGCAAATAGAATCCAACTACTCATCAAAAAGATCATACACCATGACCAAGTAGGATTCATCCCAGGGATGCAAGGATGGTTTAACATTCGGAAATCAATCAACATAATCCATCATATCAACAAAAGAAAAGATAAAAAGCATATGATCATATCAATAGATGCAGAGAAATCATTTGATAAGATCCAGCACCCCTTTATCATGAAAACCCTTGCCAAAATGGGTATAGAGGGGACTTTCCTCAGCACAGTTAAAGCCATCTACCACAAGCCTACAGCAAGCATCATCCTCAATGGGGAAAATCTGAGAGCCTTCCCTCTAAGATCAGGGACGAGACAAGGATGCCCACTCTCTCCACTGCTGTTCAATATAGTACTGGAAGTACTTGCAATAGCAATTAGGCAAGAAAAAGATATTAAGGGCATTCAGGTAGGAAAGGAAGAAATCAAGCTCTCACTATTCGCAGATGATATGATACTATAGTTAGAGAACCCAATAACCTCCACCAAAAAACTCCTAGAAACAATAGACTTGTATAGTAAAGTTGCAGGCTAAAAACTCAATACCCAAAAGTCCATGGCTTTCCTATATGCAAACAGTGAGAGAGAGGAAAGCTATATGAAAAAATCAATCCCGTTCACAATTGTGTCCCAGAAAATTAAGTACCTAGGAATCAGCTTAACTAAGGAAGTAAAGGACCTGAACAAAGAAAACTACAAAACGCTACTTCAGGAAATAAAAGAGGACATGAGGAAATGGAAAGACATCCCCTGCTCATGGGTCGGGAGACTTAACATTGTCAAAATGGCAATACTACCGAAAGCACTGTATAAATTCAATGCAATTCCTATAAGGATACCCATGACATTCTTCAAAGAAATGGAGCAAACACTCCTGAAATTTATATGGAACAATAAGCCCCCATGAATAGCTAAAGCAATTCTTGGGAAAAAGAAAATGGGAGGAATCAACCTCCCTAACTTCAAACTTTACTGCAAAGTGGTAATAATCAAAACAGCATGGTACTGGAACAAAGGTAGAATTGCAGACCAATGGAACAGAGTTGAATACACTGACATCTCCCCTCAATCATATGATCATCTAATCTTTGATAAAGGTGCAAGAAATGTGAAGTGGAGTAAGGAAAGCCTCTATAACAAATTGTGCTGGCATCACTGGACGGCTACCTGCAAAAAAATGGGCTCAGAACTCTGTCTAACACCATGTACAAAGGTAAGATCAAAATGGATTAAAGACCTCAACATCAGACCAGAAACCATAAGGTACATTGAAGACAAAGTTGGCAAAACCCTCCATGACATTGAGGCGAATGGTATTTTCAAAGATGACACGCCACTGGCTGAGCAAGTGAAAACAGAGATAGATACATGGGACTATCGTAAACTAAGATGCTTCTGTATCTCCAAAGAAACAGTGACCAAAATACAAAGACAGTCTACAGAATGGGAAAGGATATTCACCGAATACACATCTGACAAGGGGTTGATATCCAGGATATACAGAATACTGGTTAAACTCCACAAGAAGAAAACATCCAACCCCATCCAAAAATGGGGCAATGAAATGAACAGAAACTTTCTCAAAGAAGAAATCCGAATGGCAAAAAAGCACATGAGAAAATGCTCTACATCATTAATCATCAGGGAGATGCAGATCAAAACCACAATGAGATACCATCTCACACCTCAGAGACTGGCCCACATTCAAAAGAACAAAAGCAACCAGTGCTGGCGCGGATGTGCCGAGAAAGGGACACTCCTTCACTGTTGGTGGGAATGCCGACTGGTTCAGCTCTTTTGGAAAACAGTATGGACGTTCCTCAAAAAATTAGAAATTGAGCTCCCATTTGACCCAGCAATACCACTCCTGGGAATATATCCCAGAGAGGCAAAAATGTATAGTCGAAGTTACATCTGCACTTGTTTGTTCATTGCAGCACTCTTTACAGTAGCCAGAAACTGAAAGAGACCTGAGTGCCCAAGAACAGATGACTGGTTAAAGAAACTTTGGTACATCTACACAATGGAGTACTATGTAGCTCTTAGAAAAGATGAAGTCATGAACTTTACATACAAGTGGTACAATATGGAAAGTATCATGCTAAGCGAAATGAGTCAGAAAGAGAGGGATAGACATAGAAAGATTGCATTCATCTGGGGGATATAAAATAACAAAATATGAGATTAATACCCAAGAATAGCTGAGATCAACACCAGGAGGTTTACTCCATAGCTTAGAGGCCAGCCGGATATTCTAGGGGAAAGGACAGTTCAGATATAAAAGGGAACACCAAATGGAGGGTGTTTGGTGGATCCTCCCAGGAGGGGAGATGCAGGTTGAAAGTAGACTGGACTGAACATGTTCGCCACTCAATGCCTCTTTTGTTGATTACAACACCCAAAAGGAGAGAGGGAACAAAAGGGAATGTCCTGCCACAGTGGCAGGGGGGGATTGGGGCATAGGGGGATGGCGGGGGAGGGATATTATCCTGGTGGTGGAAAATGGGCACTGGTGGAGGGATGGGTATTTGATCATGGTATGACCAAAATCCAAGCACAAAAATTTGTAAATCTACAACTGTACCTCATGGTGTTTCACTAATAATAATAAAAAAATAAATAAATAAACTCATGTATCTGTATGTTCATATGGACACTTCATTTACAACAAAGATCACTTAATCACTTAATCACTTAATCCCCGTTATTCATCGATTTATTCGAGCGGGTGCCAGTAACGTCTCCATTCATCCCGGTTGCGTGCTAGCATAGCCCAATGGTATCTGTTCGTTTTAGGAACATGCAGAGCCTCAAACCGATCATTTAGGGTCTTGATGAAGAAGTCTGACCATCTTGTAGGTGGGCGTCCACGTGATCTTTTGATGTCTCGTGGAATCCAATCAGTAATGGCTCTAGTCCAGCGGTTGTCTGTAAACCTCATTACATGTCCAGCCCATCTGATTTTTGATATCTTGGCAAATGAGACAGCGTCCCTGATTCTTGAGCGTTGACGAAGATCAGAACTGTGGATTCTATCTCTCATTTGAGTGAATCGTGATATTCCAAGCATAGTTCTTTCGATTCCTCTTTGAGATACCCGAATAGCGTTCTCATCCCGTTTTCGTAGGGTCCAGGTCTCTGAGGCATATGTTAATGCAGGAAGAACAGTGGAATCAAAGAGATGTGCTCGTAGCTGGAGGTTCTTTGTCCTTTTAGTTATTTCTTCAATGCTCTTGAAGGCGTTCCAAGCCGCTCTCTTCCTCCTGCACAACTCAGGTGCCAGGTCATTCATCATCATACAACAAAGATACCAAGGGAAAATAATAAATGTTTCATCAACAAATGGTGCTTTGAAAACTGGGTAGTGACTTGCAAAACAATAAAATTGGACCAATATCTCACACCACATAAAATATTAATTTGAATGGATTAAAGACTTAACTATGAATCCTTAAAATATATTAAAGAAAACTGGCAAAATATTCCATTATATTAGTGTCAGATTGCCTTCAGTGATTCAACTTCAGTGACAAAGAGAAAAACAAATAATAAACACAAACAAAGAAAATTAGATAAAACTGTAACTGTCATTGTCCTCCTGTTGTTCATCAATTTGCTCCAGCGGGCCCAGGATTGTCTCCATTGTGAGACTTGTTACTGTGTTTGGCGTACCCAATACATCACGGGTAGCTTGCAAGGCTTTGCCGTTCAGGCCAGATACTCTTGGTAGCTTGCAGGGCTCTCCAAGAGGGGCGGAGGAATTGAACCCGGGTCGGTCGGGTTGGCCCAGTGCAAGGCAAATGCCCTACACGCTGTGCTATCGCTCCAGCCCATACTTATGCAGCACATAAAAAACAAGCGAGGGAATAGGTAATGTACAATGAAAACAGGCTTATGGACTCTGACCAATTAACTGAGGTAAATTAAGATGTGGGGTAAAGTAGGCTTTTGGGATCCAATGAACTGTGGAGGAAGGATATTGGCATTTATGTGGTGGGCATGGTTTGATGTTATTGTATTCCTAAATCATATGGTTGTTTACACTCTTGTAAATCAATCTCTCTTTAATTTAAAAAAAACAATTAAAGTTTAAAGAAAAATATCTTCTTTATGAGACAAAATTTACATTCTACACTATATAAGTCAAAGCAGAAAAATAGTGTGTAAGTGCTGTGTGTGTTACTATCTTCTTAAATATGGGAAATTTAATAAATCAAAACAGTCACTTATATTCTTCACTTGACACGGAGGTCAAGATCCAATGATGTGTCACAATCTGCTAGGAGCTTTGTTGCAAGTAATTTGTTACTATTTATAGTTCAAAGGTTGCAAATGATTTACTTTTGTTTGTAAGTTAGAGAGAAGGCAAGGTTAGCCTGAAATGTCATTCTCACTAAGCATCAGTCTGATAATGCCTCTCTGAGTGGGTGAGAAGGGGGAGGCTTTATAACCAGGATGCTAGTAAGTGAATGTCACCTGCTGTTTGTTTTCAGAGGTAAAAAGGTTGAAACCATTTCATCAGACTGAGAGCAGACAGCAAAACACCCTGTAGATATTGAAAGCAAGCTGCCATCTGAGAGTTAAACTAGAAAATCAATGCAAGACTGATGTGATCAGAGACATATAGAATCATCCTTAAAGAATAAGATTTTGTGTGTGCTCAGGCTCTTAAAGGGATGAGCACACCAGGCCCACAGCTAGGACACATGGGAGTGACTCGATGATTTTGGTGTGGATGATTCCCTTTCTTTGTCCTACTTGGTTTCATATACTTCTTATCGCAAAAGTTTAAACATCCAAACTTGTGATATTTATTTGTTGATTATTAACTAATAAATTAACATTCTTTTGTTTGGGCCAAGTGAATTGTATTAACACCTTAATAAATCTCAGAGATTATGTGATGCACAAGAGATATTTAAGGAGTTTTTATGTTCAGAAACCTCCCTCATGAAAGCAATGTGACATTCTTTTTGAAAGGTTAATATACTGTGTGTGTTCCAGGAAATCACATTTTTGAGTCAACAAAATCAAGGTTCAAATGGTTAATCTAGCAAAGGAAATAGCATCTCCTGAACCTAATGAGGGAAAGCCAACCTATTTGAACTGAAAAAAAAATTATCCCATGTCATAATTCTTTTGAAATACACACACACACACACACACACACACACACATACACACATCTTTATCTATCTATCTACATATCAAGGAGGTGATTCAAAGTGCTGGAACACATACTGTGCATGTAGCCATTTCAGGTTCAATACCAGACACTGCCTGACCCCAGTCCACAAACATTTTCTGCTCCAAATATAAATGAATTAAATAACAAATGTAAAAAGTGATGACACTTATTTTATATGAAAGGTATTTATTCTGAAGATATTATTTTTATATTTTAAAGACCATATTTTGAACACAATTTAAATCATGTATTTAATATATATAAAATTTAAAGTAGATATATAATTTAAACTATATATTATATGTAAATATATATTTTATATTATGAAAATAACCAGTTATCGTTTTTTATATTTAAATTCACTCTTTTCTCTCTGATGCTTTTCTCTCTGATAATCACAATTATTAAAGAAAAAACCAAAATCATGGAAAATTATATTTTTTATCATTTTTACTTGTTATCTGTTGGGAATATATTCCATGTCATTATGTAGGTTTAATTATATTAATATAAAAATGTGTCATGGCAGATTTATTTTGCTTAACTCATTGATGGATTTCATTTCTATAGGATGCTGTCATATCCACTTTAGTAACATTGTTTAACAAGTTTTTAATTCATTTTCTAAAGCATTAAGACATTTCTTTCTCTGTAGTCTTTCTATTTGAAGAGAAAATTTGAGGATGACTCAGTTCCTTATCATCTCATTTTTACAGGATACTCTTATTCTAGCAATATGTAAGTTTATCTAATGCAAATATTGCAAAAAATCAGTGTCCAATATTTCTAAAATTTATTTCTGAAATCATTCTTAGGTAAACCATGTTTTCCTGAAAAGATGTCTATGGAATAAAACTGTTGTGATTTTTTTTTTTTACTTATTCAATTTAGAACTCTGCTTATCTTCATTTCTGATCAGGTAGGTTTTTTGTTTTGTTTGGGTTGGTTGGGTTTTTTTGTTTTTGTTTTTTGTTTTGTTTTGTTTTGTTTTTTGGTCCCATCCAGCTGTGCTCAGGGCTGACTTCTAGCAATCTTAGGAAACCATATGGGATGCTGGGGATTTAACAGAGAAGATAGGACATATGCAAGGCAAATGCTGTAACTGCTATACTTACCCTCTGATTACTTAAAAAAAAATTCCCAGGAAAAAAATTTTCATATGAAGTCAAATCCTTCTCTAGTTTTCTTAGAATATAGAGCAAAATATAAATCTTTGCTTCATAGAATTTATTCACCAGAAATATATATAAAATAACAATATAATCAACAATAAATTACCAATATTTTCAACCTACAAATTGATCATGAGTTCAAAAGTGTTAAAAAAAAAACATTTAAATACTACTAACTGATGGAATATTATATCTTAGTCTAGCCTTTCTTAAATTAACATAGATCAGCCCCTAAATCATGGAACACAGAATCTATTTTATATTAAATTGTTTAATATCTCTTGTAATGCAATACTACACAGAAAGTGAAGAATATTATGTAGAAAAGCATTCCAGATCTTTTGTACTATAGTTCCTGCTCATGCGTATTTCCTTCCTGTGACCTCTCGTCCTGCCAAATGAACCCCCTACTCTCATGCTGTGGCCTTCCATTAATAGAATTTTCACATGTTTCACTTTGAAATATTTTGGGGACCACAGTGGTCCTCATCTGAGGCCATAGTTGGCCACATGATCCCCGGTTGAAAAGTGCTACTATAGAGGACTATTTTATTTTTCTTATGGCTGAGTGGTTAACTGGTTAACTGGAAATTTAGTAATTTTCTATCTCTTCCCCTTATCACAAAAGAATATATTAGCACATATATATAGCTCAGAAAAATATAAAATTTCCAAACTTTAATTATAGTTTCAACTAAACACATATCCTTTGTGTACCATTGTGAAGTCCAAAATTTGTAAATCAAACCATCATAATTTGGTGACTCTGGCTATTATAGGTTAGAGATTGATAAACTTCAAGGACATAAAGAAAAAGAATGGAGAAGCAGAGGGCCAGATGGATGAGAGAAAATTATTTGAATAGGCAACATGTATTGTGAAAAATTCAGCTTGTTTAAAATTGGTAACATCTGTACAAGATTACAATATAAATCAAGTGATGATAAAATGAATAAAGTGGTAACATGTCCCCACATTCCTGCCCTTGTTGTCCTCCATTTTCTCTCATCAGGACATTAGCAGATGATTACAGATCTTTTCAGTTAGTCGGTATATATCAAAGATAACTGGAGAAGCCTATAGTACTTTAAAAAAATTAATGGATCTCATCACATATGCTCTGTTCCTTATGATTCATTATTAAATAATTTATTTGGGATATCATTCTATATCAAAATATTTGTCTCCTTTTGATTAATGACAGCAAAGTATGCTTTTTGCATTATTTTTACATACAAAATCCACATATCATAAATGATATATTTCTTTCACTTACCTTAATCACTATATGCTCAATAGATACTTGTGCTTTTTAATTCCAAATAATGTCTTATCCCTTTTCCTAACAAGCCCCATTTTCATTTCTCCCTGAAGATTTTGCTTCTGAAACCCTCCTTCTTCATTTTCTGTTTGGACTGATTGTTTCTATACTGCTTGCAAAGCAGAAACTCTCCCCTTTCTTCCCTCTCTTGTATATCCACTTTTCCAAAGATTCAAGAATTGGCTCATTATTAATGAATGATTCCATTTTTCATTAGTATATACTATATATACTTAAGTGATTAAGTGATATACTATACTGACTACTTAAAAAACAGTTCACTTAGACCATTATTTATCTAAATTGATTATATTGTTTGCATATATATGATATATTCCTATACATGGGTATAATATGCAATGCCACAAAGAAAAATATCTTTGGATCAAAAATGTTATAGGAAAGCCCAAACCCCTTAGATCCCAGATCATCGAGTCATATTTTCCCCCTGGGATAAGTCTATCAGTGTATTTTCACTGTTTCATTTTCTTCAGAATTTTGTTGCAGCTATTTTCCAATGAGATCCATTTTTTTCTTTGAAACATATTTTATCAATAATAGTATCTGTAGGTGAACTGAATTATTATCTCTTGAACCAAATTATTATCTCTATCTCTAAAATGTAATATCTGACTATAATAATTCCATTGAACATCCAAAAGTTATAGGCTTTTCCATTATACATCTTCAGTGTTACATGGGTTAATGACCACCTTTGATTATATAAAAAGTCAAATTGTTGGGTAAAAGTGTTTTAAAATGCTTAATTCACTTGATAAATATTTCCAGGTGTATTCATTTCCTTTTACTCCAAAATAACTTACCATAAACTTTAATGACTTTTCTCAGTTTTCTGGAGTCAAGAGTAACCAGCATAGTTGAACTATTTTTCTCTACACAGGACCTCATAAGGTGATTTTTCATATACTTTCAGTGATACATTATGAAGTAAGACATAGGGTCTTCTTCAAAACTCATATGATAAATAAAATTGATTTATTTGTAACTATAAGATCATAACAGCTTATTGCTTGTAGGTCAAGAGGAAATGGAGTATCGGATCTCAGGTAAATCCAAACCTTTAAACTGCATAGAGATCATAATCTTCTATCTCTAATGTCCTTTCACCTTAGCCATGCAATGTGATTTTTATCACACCTATCATATTCACAGATTCCTCCCTCACTGAAGGAGCATATAAAACATGGATGCCTGGCAGGGAAAATGGAACGTTACTCTCTTGAGGTATTTCTGCCTAATTTCTAAATATCCTAAGTAAATATCACTAAGATACCTTAAGAAAAATCTGTGCTGGACAAAGGAATGGCTAAGTGGTCAGGGAAATAAGCCTTGTGTGTGAGCAACCCAAATTCAATTCCAAAAATTGAATGAGCAACATCTGAGCAGTACCAGGAATAGCCCCCAAGACTCCCAGCCCCCCTGATCTGAGGAGGTCTGCATCACCAACCCTAGCAATGAACCTCTAAGACTCTGTTCACATAATATTGCTAGGAATGGCCCCAGTCCTCAGATAGAAAGAAAGAAAGAAAGAAAGAAAGAAAGAAAGAAAGAAAGAAAGAAAGAGAGAGAGAGAGAAAGAGAAAGACAAGTAGTGAAATAAAGAGGGGGGTGGGAGGGAGGGAGGGAGGGAGGGAGGTGGGAGGGTGGAAGGGAGGGAAAAGGGAAGGAAGGAAGGAAGGAAGGAAGGAAGGAAGGAAGGAAGGAAGGAAGGAAGGAAGGAGAGAGGGAAGGAAGGAAGGAAGGAAGGAAGGAAGGAAGGAAGGAAGGAAGGAAGGAAGGAAGGAAGGAAGGAAGGAAACTGTAGACATACAGAGTTTAAAAAATATCCTGTAAATATATTCAGTTTTAAAAGATAAAAAAAAAAACTTTGACTAGTTTTTAATATATCAAAATATATTTACTGTCATTTTTCTTTCACTATTCAACCAAAATTTGAAGAGACACTAGCCATTGCCTTCCCAGAGTTTGTCACAACTTTCTTATTTAATTCTTAACAAAAATTCCATCTATTCTTCAAAATTAGAGAGGAAATACAATGACACTGTTCCTGGATTTTTACCAAAAATGTAATTAGGCTTTAGTATGTTTCTAGGCATTCTGTTAGTCATCGAGCACTGGGAATAATACATGAGCTTGTGAACCACACTCGTTGGGCTTGAGCGCATTCAACCTATAATGAACTGTGACTCTTTAATAACAAGTATTCCTGTGAACTAAAGAATTCCTGAGAAAAGAATTTGTAAACATGAAACTGAAAGGAGTATTTCCAAGAAAAGAAGATGATTAAATCCACCAGATAAAAAGCATACCCTTCTGTTTAAAACATGTATTGTTCAAATGAAAATAAAAATAAGTGACAAAATATGTTGATAACATAAGCACATTTAAAAATAGGGGGAAAATGCCCTATTTTCCTTTATTATGGTGGTGATGATGTTTAGCTCTGGTTCATGGCAATTGTACACTTTTGTTGTCACAAGTAGTATCTACCTAACCTACATGCAGGAGTTGAAATAGCCGATTGCCTGCAATTCAGGTTTTCAGTAAGAAGATTGTTGTCATTAAAATGTTAAAGCTTCATTTTTTGATCCTACAATTTCATAAATTAAAAATAATTTTTTAACAAAAAATGATAATTTAAGTGTATGTTGTCATCAAAAGTTATCTCTTCTAATATAATTTAGTGACTTGGGAAAGTAAATGCTATGCTAAAACAAGTAAGTGTATAGCAAAATTGATTATCTCTAAATGAAAAGCATTCTTAGAAGAAAACCTGAAAAATACACAAAAATTTTAACATAACGATCTCAAACATATAATTATGTAACTTTTGTTTTCTAATTGCAAAAATTCTCAATGTTTATAGAAAAAAATCTTGAAAATAAATACAACAAAATTTTAAGCACTTATCTCAAACATACAATTACATAATTTTTCCTTTCTTTTTGCAAATGTTCTACATTAACTGAAAATCTCTGATATTTTACAAAGTTGATAAACACAATAAGAAATGTCTTTCACATCTGCAAGGAAAAAAAGCCAGATCAGAAGTATAGAAAATCAGCCCATGAAAACGAAATCTACTTCCTCTTCAAACATAGTATATTGGGAAGTTGGTAGAGAAAGGGCAAAGCAGGGCCTTTTAGTTGATCTGTGAGAATCAGTAATGTAACTCAAGTGGATGAAAATACAAAATTTCAGAAATAAGCTCATCTAGAGAAACAGTAATTGACACAATGTAATAAAAGCAGATCTCATTTTCTTCTATGTAATTCACATTTTTTTTGCTTGTTTGTTCACACCTGGGATGCATCGGGGTTACTCCTGGCTCTATACTCAGGAATTACCCCTGGTGGTGCTTAGGGGACCATATGTGATGCTGGGAATCAAACCCCAGTTAGTCACGTGTAAAGCAAACGCCCTGCCCACTGTGCTATGCCTCCAGCCCCTGAACCCTAATCTTTAAGATTGTTTTTAGACCTCTGGTGCAACCTTCATGTGAGCTTGCCTAAGGGCCTTGCTCCAGAGACTCATAAATAAATCTCAGAAGAGATTCACAAGCTGAAAAAACAAATTTCTCTGGACACCCGTGAGTGGCTGGGTCTTCCAGAGCACTCCAGAAAGGGATAGGTCATCCCAATGCCTGCCCAAACAGAACCTTGGCATCCGCTTGCTCTCACATTTCAAAAGCGCCACCATGCCAGTAGCCAGATTCCATCGTCTCAGGACAACCTTCACCCAGAAATTAATCTGCTTGAAAAAATCAGATTTGCGGGTTTTGTCACTGAAATTTCTAGGCATTTCTTAGAGTCAGAATGGGGTACATCCCCCCCCCCACACACACACACACACTTTCTAGATCTTTCAGAAGCCCTGGCAGTCAGGTGACGCAACATGGAAAGTTCAATAGCATAATGAGACCCAAGTATAAAATAAAAGTTAATGTAATGTTATTTAGATCCCAGAATTAAAAACTATATGTATAAATTGGAGTCGACATTTTGTTATATAGTATTAAACAGTTTTGATTTTCTTATTACATAGGTCAAAATCAGAGTTATCACAAATTGGCTCTTATTGGTCTATTTTCTGATCATTCTATTTGGCTTTTTTTTTCTTTTTGGGTCACACCCAGAAATGCTCAGGGGTTAGTCCTGGTTCTGCACTCAGAAGTTAGTCCTGGTGGTACTTGGGGGGGACCATATGGGATGTCGGGAATTGAATCTGGGTTGGTCACCTGCAAGACAAATGCCCTACCTACTGTACAATCACCCCAGTCCCTATTTGCCATTTCTTAAAGTTTTGTTGGAATAAACAATATAAAAGTAAATTATTATTTGCCTAAGGGAGCATATTGGGACTGGGAAGGAAACTGGGATATTGGTGAAGGAAAGGTTACACTGATGGTATTGGAACACTGAATGCTTGAAACAACTGTATAATAAATGACTTTGTAAATCATGGTGTAGCACTGTAGCACTGTTGCTCATCAGTTTGCTCGAGTGGGCCCAGTAACATCTCCATTGTGAGATTTGTTATTACGTGTTTGGCATGTCGAATATGTCAGGGGTAGCTTGCCAGGCTTTGCCACGTGGGCAAGATACTCTTTGTAGCTTTCCAGGCTCTCCAAGAGGGGTGGAGGAATCGAACCCAGGTCCGCAGGGTCGGTCCGCGTGCAAGGTCGGTCCGCGTGCAAGGCAAACCCCCTACCTGCTATGCCATTGCTCCAGCCCAATTATGGTTTGTTTAATAAAAATTAATAAAATTGTTTTAGCTGGAATCTTATAGTTTAAAAAAATGCACATGAGGCCAGAGAGATTGTAGAGTGTGTAGGGCATCAGCTAACCCAGGTTCAATCCCTAACAGTCCAAGTAGCCCTGTTTGCCCACCAGACTGATCACTGAGCACTGAGTCAGGAATAAGCCCTGTGCACTGCCAGTGTGCCCCCCACAAACACATATATATGTATAAATATATATAGAGAGAGTTAATAAATAGCATTAAGATCAGATATTTTATCTATCAGAAATTCTTTAAAAGATTAATTATATCAACTTTTATCAGAATTTCTACAAAAATTGTCAATGAATTTTTAAAAATTTGATTTTTAACCATTTTTTATATTTATAATCATTGTTATCAAGAGTTGATAAAGTTATAACAGATTCTTTATCTTTATGAAGGATTTAATAGGGGGTAGTAAATAAAGGTTGAAGTCATATAAAAGGAACTTTTTTTTGCTTTTGCAGAGAGGAACATGACTTTTATTATTAATGACTACATTATCCCAACTAATTACTTTGGAAGGCAATTGTTTTGGATCCTTGTAGATCTTCAAAGTAGTTTACTTAATAGTCTGATCCGATTTAAGTTTTCATCTAAGATACCTAAATCTTCTATCTAAAAACAGAATTGGACAGAATGACTTATTTGACTTAAAATTTTTAAGCATATAATTATTGCATGCAATAATATAAGAATGCATAAACAATGCCCAATATTTTATTTTTTTAAAGTTTGTATAGCATTAGATAGATGCCAGACACACCTTGAGCTATTTATCTTAATATTATATTACATTTCAAAGTGGTCCTCCACAGTGGATAAACCATACCTGGAGAGGATTTGAGAGAACAGAGATAAAAAATGATGGGTGGCTCTTGCAACTGTATGGCATTGGGAGAGGAGGACTTTTTTTTTTTTGAGAGAGAGAGAGAGAAAGGGGGAGAGAGAGAGAAAGCGGGAGATATATATATATATATATATATATATATATAGAGAGAGAGAGAGAGAGAGAGAGAGAGAGAGAGAGAGAGAAGAAATGCCATTTTGTCAGGAGAAAGAAGGAAATGTTTTCTTTTTTATGAAGCAAAATTCCTTTCTAATTCTGAGCCTTTTACTATAACTGCTGTAGCATATGTTTTAAATTATATCGTATGCATGTGTTCCCCATAAAATTAGCCATCATGACCCATTGTTCCACAGTCCTTCCTTTCATCACATTTTAGAAGCCTGTGTTCCATATTAGCAAATAACCCTTAGGGAAAATTATGCATTTTCCATACACCAGCTTTCTTACATATTTGATAACACTTATTGTATATTTAAGGATATGGGTCAATATATACAATTTTTAAAATAATAAAACAAGTGGCCAATTGTTTCCTCATGGCAAACCAGGAAGCCAAAAGGCATTTATCTAGCATCAATATCAAAACAGAATTAACAGCTCCACTTTTAACCCATATGTTCGTGAATGTATAACTCCATCAATATGTTAACTAGGGTGAGGGCATGTTGCCAAGTTTAGAACCCACTCAAATTCCTTGGATTCTGAGTTTAAAATAAAATTAGAGACTTTTTAGGTCCAGGGTCTTTTTTGGTGCTGTAAAAATGTGACTTCCCAGTGGATAAAAGCAAAACAAAAGTTTTTGGCCACCAACTTATTCACTCAAAACAATATAAGTGTGAATGAATCAGTAACATATGGATTTCATTTTCTTTTTTCAAATCTATGATTTAAAAAAAAACTTTGAAATGGAAAATTTGTGGTAAAAACATGCACTGGATTTGGCCAACTCTAAATCATTTGAAAAATATTTGTAAAGCATTTTTCTCTCAATGGACATGTGGCAAAATTTTCAGCCCATAATGTTACTGTAACTTCACCCTTTACTCTAACCCTCCCCCCAAACTCTTATATTAATACACAAGAGAAAACAAACTACTAAACTCTCCTCTCTTCTCTGGCTTTTTTTCTCCTGCTTCCTTTTGTCTGTCTTAAAAACTTTATGTATCATTGCTGTTATAATGGCACAGATTTTGTTTTTATTTTTAATTAAATTGTGTTTCCAACTATTCTAAATGTGAAGTTCTAGGAATAGAAAGGAATGCAAAGGGAATATAAATTCACAATAAAAAAAAGGATTGTATTTGTTTGTAATTCAGAGTAGACATTTATAGATGAGACTTGCTTTCTTTCTGTATTTCATTATTCATAAATCAAAATTAACTACTGCTAAAGCATTTTCTCACAATGACCTCTGAGTACCAAGAAGTAGGAAATAAAATTATAAGGAAATAATAGAATGTCTCAAACCTTTATTGCATGTGTAGAAAACTATTTTTTATACTCATACCTTATTTGAAGTGGTTTGTTTTTTAGTAGAGTTAGACTTAAATCCTAGAAAAATGTTCCAGATTGGAGTCAATCTCTCAAGGAAATTCACTTAATTACATGAATTATTTCTGAAAACAGGACTATATTAGCCATATGAGCTTCTGAGTGCAATTCTGATCACTTTCCCAAAATTCTGTATGTACTTTTTCTTTTTTACTCTACATGCTTTGTGAATATGTTGGGGACTTTTCTAATTTCACAGTGGAAAACTTGTACTATTTTACCTTTTCAATTCAAACACCTGAGCCAGGTTTGGACTATCAATCAGAATGTATAACTCAATGGGTTTCTTATTTCACTGCATTAAAACAATAGTCTTATTCTTCTAAATAATAATTATCTTAATTTTAGTGATTATATCCTTTGATGAAAGACCACCTATTTATTCCAGATTACAATAAAATAATCTATATAAATATTAGATATTGTATTGACTACAACAGGATGTCTTATATATCTAGGTTGTAGCAAAAATTTAAAAAAAATAAATACATACATACATCAAATTTTAAAAACCCAAAAAGATTATATGTTCCCATACCTTATGTAAGAGTACAAATTATACAATATTATTTTATATTTATATTTATAAAACATTTCTGTGAAGCCCTGGATTGAAATTCCCTGGACTGTGGCAGATTAATCCGTGAAGATTTCTCCGAACTCTCCAATTACATTTAATGAATCTAATTACTGCAATGGCATGAGAATTATGCCTTTGTTTTGTAATTTACTGTGTTTCTACTTCCTATGTAAAAGAACATCACCCTAAACTTTTTCAAAACATGAAAATTTTATTTGAAAATTTGAAATTCAGAAGCAGTATTATTGAATTTATTTTTTTAATAGTTAACAAACTTTATTGAGTTTCTAAAAATATCTCTATGCTGACATAGATTTTTATACTAAGTACTAGGAGCTGTAATACATAACAACTATAATATTTTTTATGTTTCAGAAAATTAGTGAGTCAATTTTCAACTCTGTCTTTACTATATTTCTTATGAACTTTTAGAGTAATATTGTAGATAAAATAAATTGTCTTCCCATCCTCCAAAATAAAATTTTATTTAAGTAAAAATCCACAAAGTTACACCTCTATTTTAAACTACTCAATAAATTTCAGGTACATTTCTAAAAGCAGAAAATAATAGTAACATCTTAACAGATGAATTTGGATTTTTCACTCTCCTTAACTAATCATTTCAGCTCAAAATATGAATTGCATATTAGAATGACCTCTGTGTTTAACCTAGTGATTTTTATTTCCATGTAATTGTGAATAGAGGTAACAAAATAATAAACATTATAAATGATGAACATTTTAAATTAACAGACTCTAATAGCAATAATACATATGCTTGGATTTATTCATTAACAAGTTCAAACAACTTTAATATTATTTCCAATGTCTATTTTGTTTAAATTAGCATCATCCCACCCAGGAAGAGTAAGGCATAAATCAGTTTCTGAAAGTTATTCTTCATTTTTCTCAAAGTGAAGAAACAAGCTTGCTGTATTTTCAGAAGATCACACTGACTTTCAGATTGCCCATTCAAATTATTCATATGCAGAAATCTAAGAGTTGAAGATAGATATTGGGGGAAAAAAAACATGAGAAAAAATAAGCAAAGGTTCTAAAAAGGTGTAGTACTGTAGTCTGTCCTCCCGTTGTTCCGTTGTTCATCGATTTGCTTGAGTGGGCCCAGTAACATCTCCATTGTGACTTCTTGTTACTGTGTTGGGCATACCAAATACGTCACGGGTAGCTTGCCAGGCTTTTCTGTGTGGGCGAGATACTCCAGGTAGCTTGTCGGGTTCTCTGAGAGGGGCAGAGGAATTGAGCCCAGATCAACCAGGCCAGCTGCACACAAGGCAAATGCCCTACCTACTGTGCTATTGGTCTCGAGCGGGCCCAGTAACGTCTCCATTGGAGACTTTGTTGTTACTGTGTCTGGCATATCCAATACTCTCGGTAGCTTGCCGGGCTCTCTGAGAGGGGCGGAGGAATCGAACTCGGGTCGGCCATGTTGGCCGCTTGTAAGGCGAACGCCCTACCCGCTGTGGTATCGCTCCCTCTAAAAAGATGTGTAAAATGAAAATATTCTTTGAAACAATCTTGAGTCCATATTTGCTGAATTATCTAGTCTTTAAGTTGTTGAAAGAAACTTCCATAAAGCATATAGTTGTCTTGCTACTATCAAATTTTTATCAAATAGCTATGAGCTTCAGTATACATCATTCCAATGCTTGAATATCTACTGCTTCACAAGAATAGCATAATTCATTTCAGCTTCACAAGAATAACATGATTCATTTCAGCTCTAACTACTTAAAACTTGCTACTTACTCTACCTCACTAAAAGTTCTACTCAGAGTCTGCATATGATACTCTAAAGTTGAACAAAAGGACATTTTATATATATATATATCCAAAATTATATATGCATATATTTCCAAAATTATGTATATAATTATGTCTAAAATATTTACTTCTTCATTTCTAGAAGGAAAAAATTTATATAATATGAATCTAAAAGTTTATATGTTTACATATATATAATGTCTACAATCTGTACAACTATTCATTAATGGGCTTTATCTCAACCTATTCAACCTTGTCATCATTGTCCTTGGAAAGAAATACTTCACCTGTCATCTAGTAAAGAGGATTCAATAAAAATTAAACATACAATATCCATCAATGCATCTACGCTTACTTTACTTGTTACTTAAGTGTTACTAAAAGAAAAATGGACAATCTTTCAGCTGTAGAAGCATGGGACACTGATTTTAAATGAAATTAAAGAAATCTTCTTACTCATTTACAGACTTTGCATGATGACTGGAGCTCATTTTAGCCTTATAAGAAATCACCCTCATCCTGACTGTTTCAGAAAAGTACATTATTTTAAGAGAATATCAAGTATTCTGATTTTGGAAACAGATCCACAAAACAGATTTCACTAGCTCCCACATAGTTTGTTGCAACTCTGAAACTGCCCCCCCCCCAACACACATTCAATAAGGAAAATTGCCTGTGCAATTCTATGTATTCTACTACTGTTGCAATACTACCTTCCCAACTTTGTCTTCTAAACAGATTTTAAATGTCTCAGCTTGGGAAAAGAAAAATTCTATAATACTAAGATTTTCTCACCCTGTAAGGTGTGGAATCCTATGAGATAGTCAAGAGAATGGTTAAACCAATGAACTTTGCAAAATCCCAGTATTTCTCTACTAAATAATGAAAAAAATTAGAAGTACATTGTATGGATATTTTTTTGTTTGGCTATTTGATTTTGGAAGCTACCCATGAGGTGACATAGTGAAAATATGGAGCTAAGACTAACTAATGGGCATTCCTTGGCCAAACTCAAGACTCTAGATGGCAGCATGTCACTGAATAGGTAAAAAGTTATTTGTTGAAGGTGACTCAGATTAAAGCCAATAGGTAGTGGCGGATGTTGCAATCACAGTCATGTGCATAGATCAATACTGCAAAACTAAGGGCTAGCAGTGTTGTGGATGCAGGAAACATTTCACAGCTGCACTCTCCAGGCCCAAAGTGATGAGCACATGAGAGTGCATAAAAGCTGCAGAATTGTGGGTACTTCAGTAAGGTATCAGAGTAAAGAGTTAAGGGTTAGGGCTGGATTCAAGGGTCCAGAGCTTTATGAGGGAGATCCACGTGCAATCTCCTGCACTATATGATGCCCCACAACACTACTGGAAGTGACCCATTTTTTTTTTCCAAATAAGAGAGCTGAAGGTTACTTGAAGTGAGAATCTCACTCGGGAAGAAAAAGAGTAAATTTCCATTCTGAATATCATTTCCAACTCACTAAGCTGTGCTCAAATCAAAATATGGCCATAAGGCCATATTTATACTCTATATATACTCTATCTCATAATAGTCATCTCTGTTCTCACAGGATAGTTGAACTGAGGAAGTATCAAAACTACAAAAATGAGAAGAGACTAAATCTGGGGCTAAGAAGAGGTGAAAAGCATATCTCTCAGTTAATAGACTGTGAAAATCAATAAATATCAATATGAAATGATTGATATTAGTACTCAATAAATGAGCTTCAATGAATATTATTAAAAAGAAATATATTGCAATCTATTTTTACAATATCCAACAGCGCTCCAGTGCTTTGTTTCATGAACTCTTTTCTCATGTTCTAGATAGTTTTCTTAATAATTTCACATTGTAAGTTGATTTATTTTTGTCAATTCAAATTCAAATGTACATTTCATATAAATTATTTTATAGACAGGTCTCTTCTATGCTATCATATGGAATTAATAGTATGAAGTTAATGCTGGTATTTCATACTGGTTTAAACTTTGAATCCTATTAAATTTTATCTTGTTAGTCTTGGTCCATTATTTGAGCCTACTGAAATAATTTTTCATCTTGATTCTCTCATCCATTATATTATCTCATTCTCATCATTGTATAAATTAGTTAATAAGTGGTACCCTTTATCCTTGAGGTCCAAATGGGCCAATAACAAATAGAAAAAGGTTCCTTAAGAAGTGATTTTATTCACTCTATTGACTTTTGAGTACAATCCATTTGCCTATTTCAGATTTAATGAATGTACAGGTTATGAACTGAAGCTTTGTCTAAAGACTGATATTGCTTTTGGAACAAAGCACCATTAACCATGATTTGTAAAATGATCATCAATCAAACTCTATTAATCAAACTCTCCTTATTTACTTGATTTTTTACTAATATGCATAAATTTTTATTCTATTTTCTGTATTCAGTATTTCTATTGTTCTATGACACACTCTCTAAATGCTTAAATAGTTCAATTCATTAAAAAGTACAGAGAAAAGAGCTGAACTCATGATTATTCTGTATGATTCAGAAACTAAACTGACATATTATAGTTAACATCTTTCATCCCAACAGAGTCATGCATGATAACTTATTCTCATGCTTTCTATCGATAAGGAAACCAGAATTATAATCAAATCATGTTCACTGGCTAAAATCAAAGGTAACTGATGATCTGTTGCACCAAATCAGACTGGTCTGTTTTGAATGCTCTCCTGTCTTGATCTCAATGATGAGTATACTTGTTCTACTTATTAGGCATGAGCCATTGACAATTTGTTTTAAAACACTTCATGCAAAAAATACCAACAATATGAATATAAAGCATGGCAGTAAGAACAATAAGATCAAGAGAGCTATAAGAATATAGAGAGTATAATATGAATTAGATTGGCAAACAAGAAACTTGTAAGCACCATGCTTGGAAGAAAACTAAGAATGATCTTATTGAGAGGATCATTTCTTTCTCAAGCTATTCTTTGCATCTGAATTTTTCTGGATAATTCTAGGTCCTCTCAGTCTTTTTTTAAAAGACAATAGACAACTCTCTGGTGCAAGAAAATAGAATGTGCTTTGGGAATAAAGCATACCAGGTTATGAAACTTCCCATAGAGATCCTAATCAAAGACATTGGGCATGTTGTTTTAACAGTCTGAACCTCAGTTAACTTTTCAGGAAAACAACTATGTTAACACAGTAATACAGATTATATTCAGAATTAAATTATACCAGGCATGCCATGTCGGCCAATGTGTATTCCGAACATATTTTATTCATTATTTTACTGTCTTTCAAACTAATTTTCCTTCAATGCTCATTTATGTGTTATCTCCTAGTTTTTGATGTTATAGTCATTCCTTGGTTTACAGTAATTCATGACTCCCTTTGTCTCCTCATGATACCTGCTCTGCTATTTGTATTGATAAAGCATCCTCCTAATCAGTCTTTCTATCTATAGAGACTTATACACAAACTCTGTATTAATCAAACCAAAAGCTGCACTGATTTACAAATATGTGATATCCTCATTTGTTCTCTGGACCTTGATTGCTTTTTCCTTTCCATTTGCTTATTCCTTCCACAAATTTGGCTCATCAGCTAAGACTCAGCCTTGCCTCCTATATAATAGTTAACTATTACCACCTTTATTGATTTAGACATTCTCCTGTGAATGCTTACAGTGATGAGTGTTTGTGGAAAAATAATTTAGCACTTAATTTTCAGCTCGTCTCCCAGACTCCAGCTTTTCTCCTTGCAGACCACCATAGCTAGACCTCCCAAATCTATCCTGTCCCAATTCCCACACCAATCTGGAGATAAAGTCTATAGGTTCATGCAGAATCAAGCTGTGCTATTTCCTATGAAACTTGACCCAGAATGAAACCTTCAAAATTGAGGTCTTAGGTTTCTGGGCTCCTCCCCAAGTCTCTTGAATGATATCTGCAAAATTCACCTTAGATGTCAATGTGTTTCAAATTGACTGTACTCTTTCCCTCAGACTTTTCCAGCCCTCAAAAGCCATTTGAAACCTCCCTGCCTAGGACATGCATTTAGACTGCTCAACAGTCAAGTGTTCCTAAATTAAATGTAATAACTCTGATGTGAATAATTGATCATTTCTAATGACTATTTACCTTGTTATAGGTACAATTGGCAGAACTTTGCATATCTTATCACCTTAAATCTTCATAATAATTGTATGATGTTTACTAAATGAGAGTTGAAGTCTCCAGGAGAAGCAACTTTTCCAGGTCAACCGATAGTAAATTAGGGTTAAAAGACAGAATGCAGAGCAAGCAAGCTGCCTTCAAAGCCTGCCCTCTAAGCTTTACTCCAGAATTGAAACATTTGCCAATTCATGATCATCCAAGAAATCCCTGAAAGGTAATCAAGTTTGTCAGGTTAAATTCGAGTCATGAATAAAACCTAGTTTACTCCCTCCATTTGTTATTTGCCAACTGAAAATGCTTTGTGCCAAACTTGGGTCTCATGCATCAGGTCTTCCTTTCCAACTGGCTCTTGCTACAGTTAGTCCTAGTGGATGACAAGGCCTGTAGTACAGAGCTCTATTCTACATAGTGAATTTATTTTTGTGACTATTTCAAATTTTATTCTACATAGCTCTATTCTGAGGCATAGTTTGCCTTCTGGTATAAAATGAGCTGTCCTGTGACTGGAGAGATAAAACAGTGGGTAAAGTGCTTGCCTTGCTAGTAGCCAACCTGGACAAGATCCCTGCCATCACATATGTTCTCCCTGAGCAGCAGCAGGAGTAATCCCTGAACACAGAGTCAAGAGTGAGCTTGGATCCTCAGTATTTCATATGATTCTACTGCAAAGGAAGGAAGAGGGAGGGAGGGAGGGAGGGAGGGAAAGAAAGAAAGAAAGAAAGAAAGAAAGAAAGAAAGAAAGAAAGAAAGAAAGAAAGAAAGAGAGAGAGAGAGAGAGGGAGGGAGGGAGGGAGGGAGGGAGGGAGGGAGGGAGGGAGGGAGGAAGGAAGGAAGGAAGGAAGGAAGGAAGGAAGGAAGGAAGGAGGAGAAGGAGAAGAAGGAGGAGAAAGAAAGAAAGAAAGAAAGAAAGAAAGAAAGAAAGAAAGAAAGAAAGAAAGAAAGAAAGAAAGAAAGAAAGAAGAAAGAAAGAAGAAAGAAAGAAGAAAGAAAGAAAGAAAGAAAGAAAGAAAGAAAGAAAGAAAGAAAGAAAGAAAGGAAGGAAGGAAGGAAGGAAGGAAGGAAAGAATGAGCAAAGGAGAGAAAGGAAAGAAAGAAGTTTACTACAGTTGGAAATGATGGCATAGAAATAAAGGCCTCACTTGAATTTTTGAATGTGGTATTTGTGCTACTTCCATGACCACAACATTGTACTGCTTTCTTTTCTATCTGATACAACAGCGGAGTCTGAAATAACTCTGACATAGGTTCTATCAGCACACAGACATTGTTTTTATTTGCTTTAAAGTTCATCTGAGTGTATTTCAAGTTGCAGAAAACCAAGAAAGTGTTAGCAAAACCTAAATTAGGTCTGGCATCTTAGCTTCAAAAGATCAGGAATTTCTGTTGAAAGATGACTGGACAAGGTTGTCTCAAGATATGTGTGCTATGAATGTTGTAAGAGCCGCAGCAAAAGAGGCTGGCCTTGGTGATGAAGCAGAAATCTGAAATGCCAAAGCAGGTCTGCATTTTCACAGGACTGGTTAGAATGACAGAAACCACAGGCAAGGATTTGTAATCTTGCTTGACATTTGAGAATATTAAGTGAAAGGAACAACCTTGGTTTTATTTTTCTGGACTACTCTATAGGAAGAAAAGGAAAGGGTGAGCTGAATTAAAATAGTCACAACAATAAATCATTTCATTCATAGCAATTTTATTTGAGGCTTTAAAGCCTCAAAGATGACTTTAAAGAGAAAGATGGCTTTACTTGTCACTTGGGAAAATAGATATCATATATTTGGGGACTCTTATGTTTGCTCCTTGGAGAGAAAAGTGGGCACAATTTCACAGAATCTCAAAACTTACTAGCTAACTTAAGATGATAAGGACTGACAACATTTTCTTGGTATTGATCATTTTACATAAAAAGTCAAGAATATAAAACCACACACATTTTTATGGGCATTTCTGTTTATCGTGTAGAGGGCAAGTATAATTATCATGTTTAGTCTCATGAACCAATTTCTGGTCATTTTTGCCCAGCCTCAAAAGCTCATTTATCTCTGGCCCAGTACAGGAAACAAGAACTGCCTCTAAGTACTCACAGAAGGCTGTCGAGTTTACTTGATATACTGGAGAGATCGGATGCCATTGTCTTAGAACTGGGGGTCTCCTCGGAACATAACAAGTGAGGAGCAGTGTCATTAACTAGTGCCATCTTGAGAACTATATGGCCCTGGTTTGCTGGGTTGCATAGAGATAAAATAAATCAGAATATACTTTATTTTTTTAACAGGATAAGCAGGGGCAGTAGTGAGTTAGATAAAATAGTACAGTAATAGCAAAGTATGAATTTTTCAAAGATAGCAAGCTTAATCACTATTGATATAGCAGGCTCATTAGAACAGACTAAACCATGTTCACCCTTTCTAGTTGCTGAAGGAGATCTCAGTGTCTATGACAATATGGAGGTGGAAGAAGCTCATATTACTAAACACTTACTGAGAAATAACTACAAAATGTGAAAGTGATATCATCCTATCATAAAGTACTAAGATCTTGTTCAGTACTCATGAATGGCTATATAATGCAGCCTTTATGACAGTAATCATGCACTTTGGATTCAAAGCTCTTTATAACCCACATAAGAAAGACCAAAACTTCCAACATTATCTGATGTGAAAGAAAAGTGAAAGTAAGGAAATAAAATATTCGAGAATTGTATGCAGAAACTTTAACCTCTTTTATCTATAATGCAAGTGAAGTAGGACCCCTGACTCATTATAGAAATGCACAGGACATAATTTGAAGGATAAATCCATTTAATCATAAGAAATAAAGAGGAAGAATTACTATAATACATTAGATCATAGAATTCCTCCTCAGTATAGTTTCCTTTAAAAAATAAAAGCATAATTAGGGGGCTGGAGCAATAGCATAGTGGGTAGAGTGTTTGCCTTGCACGTGGCTGACCCAAGTTCGATTCCCAGCATCCCACATGGTCCCCTGAGCACCGCCAGGAGTAATTCCTGAATGCAGAGCCAGAAGTAGCCCCTATGCAATGCTGGGTGTGACCCAAAAAGGAAATAAATACATAAATAAATAAATTAATAAATATAAAACAATAAAAGCACAATTAGAAAATAGAAGGTATTTGGTATTCTTAAGGCAAAACATGGAAACCAAGAAATATACAATGTAATCTTTTTTGAAGTAAAATCATTGGCTTTCACATATAATACCTGGATTCAAATTTGGCATATTTTCTTTGTGACAATGGGTATTCATCTAATATCTCTATCACATTTTTTCACTTAAAAAAGGGAATGATAATAAGGTTAATCAAAAGATTGGTCACACATATATTTATATATGAAAACATTATTAGAATGTCCCAAAATGCATTAATACTCCATTCATTCATTTATTTTGCACATATTTATTGAACACTCACTTTGTGCAAGGAACATTATAAGTAATTTGTAGCAAATCAAACAATTTTCCTCATAAAAATTTATATTCCGGAGGAACTTATTCTTAAACATAATTGATCTGTTACCCAAGTAGCTATAAAAAACACTTTAGAGTAATTGTAATGTTTGCCAATACACAAGTGTGTTGTAGATAAAAGGCAGGGTTAGGCATTCACTAGGAAATAAAGGTAATTGAGAAAGACTAAAATAAATAAATAGATGTGTACAAATGCCCTACAATCAGTATTTATTTAAATTTTGGAATTTAAGAATCCTCTTGAAAATATGTTAAAGAGGGCTGGAGCGATAGCACACTGGGTAGGGCATTTGCCTTGCAAGCGGCCAACCCGGATTTGATTCCCAGCATCCCATATGGTCCCCCGAGCACTGCCAGGAATGATTCCTGAGTGCAGAGCCAGGTGTAACCCCTGAGCATCGCTGGATGTGACCCCCCAAAAAAAACAAAAAAATGTTAAAGATTGTGAATCAATTTCTAAACAAATAAAAATAAGTTCTTAACGATCCAACAATTACACATCTAGGTATTTTCCCCTTCAAAATTAATAGATACATCCATCAAAACATATGTTTAAAAACGTTCATAGTTCCCTTATTTACTAGAGTCAAAAAGAAGTCAAACATCCAACAACTAAAAACTGTATAGAGCAATTGTAGTATAATCACAAAGGAGAAAACTATTCAGTAGTAAAGAGGAATCCATTGTCAATAAAAGGAATACAATGTGATTTTAAAATCCATTAGAAACTACACACAAATTAGTCTATACTGTAGGATTCCATTAAGATGAAACTCCAGAATTTAAAAAAACTATTTTTAGTTATGAAAATCACTAAGTATTGCACTAAATGATAGAAATTGATTGCCCTAAGTGAATGCTGGATGATGGAAATCTCGTTTATTTATTGTTTTAAGTTATAGCTACACAGTACACACAATTGTCACAACTGTTAGAAATTAACTTTTAATATCTGTGTATTTTAGTTTATATTATATTCGCACTGCGTCGCCAAGTCGAGTTTGATTCCTCCGCCCCTCTTGTTGAGCCCGGCAAGCTACCGCGAGTCTCTCGCTTGCACAGCAGAGCAAAGCCTGGCAAGCTACCTGTGACGTATTCGATACGCCAAACACAGTTAACAAGTCTCACAATGTTACTGGGCCCACTGGAGCAAATCGATGAACAATGGGAGGACAATGACAGTGGTTATATTTGTACATATAAAGTGTAGACACTTTCTCCAGATAGGTACTTCTATATTTCACACAAAATTTCAGATGTTAAATTGACACCAGGGGAAAATTTCCTGATATAAGAATTAGTGACCATGATTAATTTAAATGTCATTGCTAGGGGAAAAATATAGAGGGATGAATAGATGATTCAAGAAGAATCTTCTAGAGAAAAAGCTTGGTTTAATTATCTGACATTTCCTTTGTACTGATTCTGTTTGAATGAGCTTTCCCCACAAATAGTCAAAGTAGAAGTTTATACTAGATCAGAATGTACTTATCTTGAAATAGTTTACTTATAATTTTGAAAAGAAGTGTTCTTTAAGTCATTTTACTACTTCCTAAAAAGGTAAACATGGCGAAAGGGAAGACAGGTCCTGCAGAGCACAATAAGGAAAACAATTTATACCACTCCTTTAAAATCATATTGTTTTGAAAAATACTTTTATATGTTCTTAAAAAATAATTTTTGGGGCGATCTTAAGATCCAGGCCAAATTATACCTATACCTCAAGAGAAGAAAGAAGGCTAGCTATAGATATAAATATGTATTTGGACTACATTAATTTTCATATATTTATATGTGTAGACAATAATTTTAAATTTTGTTTTGTTTTGCTCTTAGACCACACTCAGCAATGCTTAGGGATCACTCCTGGTTCTGTGCTCAGGGATCATTCCTGGCAATGCATAGCGGACCATATGGAATGATGGGGGTTGAACCCAGATCAGCAACATGCAAGTCAAGACTCAACCCATTATACTATCTCTCCAACTCGATAGTTTTAAATCTTGGACAAAGAACCTTAGTTGGAGATATATTTTATATCATGATTTAGAATGTGTATCTATACTATTATAACAAACATTGCTAAAGTATCCTTACCAAACAGGATTCACTTTGATTTATTTAATTTTGTTCTGTTCTGCTTTTCCATTTTCATTTTTAAATAGTAATTTCTACCCACTGAAATAATTTCACTATTGCAGTTTAAGGAGCACACATTATACTGGCTTAATCTGTTTCTTTTTGACCAAATTGTCCCTGTGATTAATAAAATATCCCTGATTCCTTTTATTGCACTTTAGATTCCCAGGACTAATGAGGCATGACAAGACTAAGAAACCTTGTATCTTTAAATAGACCTTTATAGAATTTATTGCAGAGATTCTCGAACTCATCAAACCTACTGCCATCTTTTCAGAGAAAAAGATTACTGGACTCCCACCCACCCAGAAATTGCACCCTTTAAGCAACAAACAAAAAGCACTCTCTAATCGCACTCAACGTTATGATCATTCATTCTTACAGGATTATTCCAGTTTGGGTGGTGGTGTCTGTAGGGGGTACAGTATTGTCCACTTTGGAAAAGACTGGTCTGTGTCAAAGCAATTGGTTAAATATTTCTCCTTGCTTTTTCTTCTGTAAAATATTTATAACATACCCACTCAACTCCAATCAGTTTCCATTCCTTGTTCCAGAGCAGAATTCAACATCCTGTTTTTTTGTCATCTGGGCAATTACACAGGTCACCAGGTCTCCAAGACCTACTCAAGATCTTGAGATTTTGTAGTTTAATATAACTATGTATGGGCACCAAATCAGGATACATTTTATTGACCTAAGAGTTTACTGTTCTTTCCTTTAAATGACTTTTGCACTGAAATCTTCATTATCATCTTGTGTATAAATGTGAAGATGGGAAATGAACAAAAATAAAGTCCCCTGTGGAACCTATATGTAATGAAATAGCATCAAAGCAACGTCTCTGAACCAAGCTTATGTCTCCACAAGGATGTCAAAGAGAGGAAAGGTCAATGTACCAGCATGTTTACTCACAGCTGCACAAGAGTGATTTATGACAGTGGGAAATGTAGAAGGAGGAATAGGCTGAGAGCAAATTAGCTGATAGTTGTTGAAGCAGTAGGGGCCAGGATATCCTTTATGGGTCCAAGTTCCAGTCCAATGATTCCCTGCTTTCGGTGTATATTAGAATGACCTCAGTCATCTTCTTGTCTCACAATCGGTTGCCTAGTGAGTAGCATAATCGTAGACTCTAACAATGAGTGAGAAGAGATAAGAACAAAAAGGCAATTACCTGGATCCCTAGAGAAAAGCATGTAAGACTGAAAAAAAAATGTGTTTGAGTCATTTATTTTTAGTTTTTTCCCGACCAGACAGTTTTTACCCCAGGAACACCTGACTAATGAATGCCAACACAGACCCAACAAAGTATGTTGGCACTTCAACATTGTTGAAAAGTATGAGAAATTTGTCCCAAACTACAACACTTGAGCAGGTCATTAAATTCATCATGATTTTAATCATGGATAATTTATACAACAGCATATAAACCCAGATGACATTACTTTCCCTTATGTGAAGAATGAGAAGTTCATTGTGGCCAGATCTCATACTGCATTTGAGTCTATCCTATAGTTTCATAACCTCCATTTAATATATCATACAACCATATTAGTAGCCTAAATTATTGCAAAACAGGATGAAATATAAAGCTCTACAGTCTGGCTACTTCACAGGTCACAAGGTCTCCAAGTGTTGACCTTAGAACTTAACAACCATTCAGACTGTTTCCATAAAAAATATTTTCTGGACTCCAAATAGCATTCTTTCAAGCAAAGTCTCAGAACACAGTCTGCTTAGGAACTGTCTCTGCTGGTCTGTGATACATTTTGTTTTGCAAATGCAGTTTGTTTTAGATGCTTTTTACAAAGAAATTTCCTGTTCTTGGAAGATGACTTCAAATAAGAAATTGTCACCAAAAATGGCCATGAAACTTAAAAAAAACATTTGGGAGGTGGAAAAGATGAACAAGCTGAAAACAAGTCCATTTTGGGAACATTCCAAATGTCCTGGTTAAGGGAGCTTTTCATTTTAAAGGAAAAAGTACTCATCTGATGTGTGTTTCTTTGTTCACAGCACTTAATATAGAACCCCACAATGTGAAAATAGGAAGTCAGATTTATATGGCTTTGGCTTTAATGATACTAAACTGTCTGGAAAATAGCAGTGCATGCTATATAGCAAGTTAAAGATTTTAAAAGAAAAGCTGCATTACAAAACTGCTTTCTAAAGTTTTATGTGAGGTCACCTTCTTTGTGGACATTCAACAGCAAATCAAGGCAAATACAGGAAATTCATAGATGGTTTAATGGCTTCAGGCTTTACAATTAAATTTAAAAGTTGCAAAGGTTCTCTGGAGAATTCATTCTCCATCTTTTAAGTACCATAAATTTTAAAACATTGGTGTCGAATTGTGTCTATTGTACACACATATTAATATTTGGAATTATCAAAAATGAGCTTTGTAAACATTAAGTATTACTCATTTTCTTCTTTGTAGCAATCTGATACTAACCAGCACCAAGTCCTCTGTAAAACCATCCATGCATGGCCTCAGGGAGACTTACATAAAACCTCATTTGGGGAGGGGGTGAGGAAATAGCAAATTGCAGGATTTGCTGATCTTGGATATAGGTCTCTGCAGGAGCTTCCAAAAATGTCTTTGTTTATGTACTGGGCTGTGACTTGTTGGGGGCTTTACATCTAAGAAATTTGTTGCTTCAAGTTTTTTTTAAAAAAATACATAATTAAGACTAGAAAGAACGTTTAGGTCAAGAAAGAGTAAAAATACTATCATTATATCCTAATACAAATATTTGCACATTCATGAATTTAAACATCATTATTTTTTCAAATCTGGACTTCATTCTTGGATAGAAAGACTAACAGATCCAGATGCTTTCACATAAAGTGGGGAAAAAAGCCTGGCAATGTTGTCTATAATTCAGACCCAAAAAATACCTTCAGTGAACCATTCATGTTATTAAAGCAGTGTTTTTTGGCTGGTATTTTGAGGTCTTAATTCTCCATTTCTTTACTCTACGTAAAACAAAGATCATTCATTGGCTCTGAGTCAGGAATGCCTTCGTTTCACTTATTACTCCAGCAATGTATGTAAATTAGTTAACCTGTTTCAGTCTCCTTTATTTTCTTTAAAATTATATAGAAATATTAAATATGATTAAATAAGAGAATTCTAAACAAACAGGTTGCTTCCAAAGTGCAATTTTCTCTCCCCCTCACTCTCCCATTTTCTCATTTAAAAAAAAAAGTTACAGCTTAATAAGAAATGTCATTGATGATCAGAAAAAAAAATATTGAAAGTATAATATTTTGTTACAGAGATGGCAATGCATACCACCGAGTACAGGTTATGAAGGAGTTAACGGGCACACCACTTTTGTGGCTGATCCCTCCTCTCCCCCAGCAGGATGGGGGGGAGGGAGGGATGAGAGGAAGGAGGGTAATAGTGAGCTTGTAGTGTTACAGAGGCAGAACTCCATTGTGCTTCTTCTCAGACTAATCAGTCAGGAAGTGATTCTCTCAGTCCACAGAAGTTTCAATTGCCCTACTCTCCTTATACTGCTGCACAGCAGGAAGCCAGGACACAGAAAGAAACCTGCATTCTCTGGGATAATGGGGAAAGCAAATGAGGCTCATGCCACATTGCATATTACAAGGAAGCACAACCTCCTGAGCAACACTGAACTGAAAAGACCCCATTTGTATTTAGCCTTGGGCACTTGCATATGTATAGAGGAAGAGAAAAGGGCACAAATGATAGAAACAGCACTACCTGGTTGATTCCAGTTTGTGTATTTAGAATAATTAGAGTGCACTTGCCCCCCACTCGACCCTCAGCCTTCTGACTCCTGACTCCTAACCCCTGTCCCAGAGGATTACCTGGTAACTTCAAACCACAGATAATGAAGTGTCTTCACCACCTACTTAGCAAAGCTGACAATGTCAGAGCTTCATCTTAGAAGATACTAAATAAGTTATGCCCCTCAATTCTGCTGCCTGTGCATCAGTGTCCTTCAGTTTTGTTTTCTAGTAGCTAGAGGTCATGGACTTTGCCTTAAATATCCTTTTTAGACTTGTGCCTGACATGTATCAGATAGTCAATAAATATCCACCACGAAAGAATGTTCTTGAATGAATGAACTTTGCCAAGTCTTAATTAGACTCTGGTGGCTGGGGGATAGCTAAAGAGTCACAAGCGTGAGGTCCTAATTTCAGCCCCTTAGGATCACATGACCTGGTGTTACCCTTTAAGCTCCTGCACTACTAGGGTGCTCTGGTAGCACCACTGAGGCAGAACAGAGCCAGATCACTGGCCTGGGGATTGAATCATGGAACCCAGACATCCAAGCATTTCTGGGAGTGCTCAGTAGCACTCTGAGCACTGTCTGAGAGCCCTTCATCTCTGCCCACACCAGAGGGAGGCATATAAGAAATTATTATAAAAATGCTACATTGTTTACAACTGTTTCATAGGAAACTGTGAAGCTCAGCATAGTCAGTAGGTGTGAACCAGTTCATATTGTGTGGTCAATGATTTCCATAAAATCCTTTTGTGATTCACTGTTAATTGTGTTTCATTACCTTTTAAGTTATACTCAAAAGTAAAACAAAACACTGGCTCAAATGCAGTCATCTTACCAAACTGAGCATTAACATTGCTTCGTTTTGGCTCTGCTAGAAACGGAATCTTAATCTGGTGAATCAGAATCAATGTTCATTGATAGCTAGCTAGCTCCGCAGATTCTGATATCCTTAAAGGAAAGTAACATCGTAAGTAACCAAGTCTACTTTGTTTTTCATAATCAAAGTTTAAGAAACTTACTGAGTTTGAGTGGTTCACAGTAGCATTAATTTTTTTTATCTTTTAAGCTTGCAAAGCCAACTCATTTTGGGGCTGAATATAGCTTCCTGTTCCAGCTCTCTTCCGTTGATGTAAGTTTTTCACTCTGTAAATATACTCAGGATTCCTTTCTATCTGTTTATTGGATACTACCCGCCCCATTCATATTTTTTAAAAGTTACTCACATAAATATTTTTTACAGTATGAATATAAAAATGTTTTATCTTAACTATTACAGTCAAGACCCCTTCCAATGTTTCTGTGCCATTTGTTTAATGTTATATTAATTCATAAATCTAATTAGATAACATAATCTCCTTCACTGTAGCGAGTTTCTTACTGTCATTCCCCTTTCTCCAATATGTTTTATTAACATTTTACTTTATTTAGAACTCAGTATGTTCCACAAAATGCCACAACACCAAAATGTTAACCTGATGAACACAAACAATTTTATCTAAAGTTTAAATTACATCTGGTACTGTCCATTTCCTCATGACCTTACAAAAAACCATGACGGTCCAGTCATTTTGGTTTCCTTTCATAAAAAACACATTTTACACCATTAGGTCATGCATATTTAATCACTAACTTCCAGTCACAACTTCCAGTGGGTGGTGAACAGACTTTCGAGAATTACTAGGGTTTTATTTTTTTCCTAAAGAAATTTTATTCACAATACCCAAGTTTCCTTTCTATTATGACAAAAAATGTCATTGTTTCATCCCAAACACACTAAAACCATTTAGTAGTATCAAAACATGGAATTCCATAGAATGTATAAAACCAAGTGCAAGCTCTAATGTAAGTAGCTAGGGAAGATGGATAATAGTAAGTATCAGTGTTGATTTCTAAATTATAATAATGTACATTTTGGTATAGAATGTTGCTTATGACAAAGGATTGTGGTAGGGGTGTCTTAGCATAGAGGGGACAAGGAAACACTTTGTATTTTCCATTCAATTTTTTTGTGAATTAAAACTGCTCTAAAAAAGAGTAAAATCTATTTCTAAAATGTGAACATAAAATCTAAGCACCAGACATTTATCAAAATACATATATAAATCAAGATCGATTTATGTAAAACTCACAACAATGCTATGAGAGATATTAGTACTATCACTCTCGTATTAAAGATGAGGAAACAATAGCAGAGAATTAAGTCACCAAAAGACAAAACAGAAATATGTTAGAGCTGCCTTCTGGCTTAATACCCATTGACACATCATTTGTTTTGCTAGGTTCCTCTCAGTCACGTCAAATCAAATCTCCAACATCACAAGTCCTCCCTCTACCCCAAGCACATATTTGCCAAGTATCAGCTACAGTTGATTTCATAGAAGTATTTTCTATTTTACAAGAGCTATTTTTTTAGTCTCCGTACATGCCATTCTGAAGGCAATACTTCATAAGGAAGTCAAGGAAGTTTAGTCAAGAAAGGGACATCTAGGGACTGGAGTGATAGCACAGCGGGTAGGGCATTTGCCTTACATGCAGCCCGACCCAGGTTCAATTCCCAGCATCCCATATGGTCCCCTGAGAATGGCCAGGAGCAATTCCTGAGTGCATGAACCAGGAGTCACCCCTGTGCATTACTGGGTGTGACCCAAAAAGAAAAAAAAAGGACATCTAAATAGTTTAGATACCAAAATGGCATAGATATAGATATTTCCAAAGTTCAGGTTTTATTTTAAGGTGCTAATTTTATTTAAAATATTATACTGTGGTGGTGGGGCCGGACCAATAGTACAGTGGGTAGGGTATCTGCCTTGCATGTGGCTGACCCAGGTTCAATCCCTGGCATCCCATATGGTGTCCCAAGCACCACCAGAAGTAATTCCTGAGTGCAGAGCCAGGAGTAACCCCTGAGCATCGATGGGTGTGACCCAAAAAGAAAAAATAAATAAATAAATAAAATATTATACTTAAATATGGTTCAATCCATGTGTAATTTCATATTATATTTTAATATGTCATCTGCATAAAGTTTTCAGATGAAGTTATTTGGATACGAAAAAAATATTATATCTTACAAATGAATTTGAAGGAAAAATACTTTAAAAATAATAAAGAAATGACACTAATATTTATGAAATGCTATCTGAAAGAAATACTGTAATCTGCTAGCAACTTTTTAAAAATTTTAGTTATTACAGGAAATAGAGAAATAATATGAGTATGAATGAATAAAAACTACATTCCTAATAAAATTTCTTAAGATGCACTATTGTTTTATACAGTTAATATTCTTTACTTTCTTGTTTATATTAAGCATTAAACAGCACAAAGAATGTTGAAATATAAGAGACATGGCAAATTTAGGATAATATAATTTACCATTAAAATAGAAATGCCTTCTGTAGCCACAAAAATGAATAGGAAAATAATAACTGGAGTATTCCAAGGCATGTCTTTCGAAAGAAAAAGTAAAATACTTACTGGAAATAACATTGGATTCAAAAGTTTACAGAAAAGAAAAATATAGAAATAATATGTTCACAGACTGCCCTCTGAGGCACACTGGTTGCATTGTGTTCTCTTGGATTGCATAACAACTTTAAAAGAAGTTTTCTTTTTTCTGTCATCAAAGAAGAATTTCTGGCACTGCCAGTATATGCCACCATTTGGCCCTGTAGACACCAAGCATGCCTAGAGACATGGCATTTGGTTGCTGGTTTCTGAAGAGCATTCTGATCTCTCTGAAGTTACCCCACTGGATTTAGGAGAGTGTGACCTACATGTCACATTCCAGCTGCTAGTTTGTTTGTTTTTAATCTCCATTTAGTTGAATGGGAATAACGTGAGTCACCTTGTATGTATATCAACTGGCATTTGTGTCATGGAAAATGATGAAAGGGGTTGGACTTGAAATTGAAAAGATGAAATTGTAACTGAAGAGGCCTTGATGAACTGTTCTGCTTTGGTTCTTCCGTTCCCTAGTCACCTTGTAAACATTTTTTCAAATTTTTAACAGAAAAACTTACAAGTTGGCACTTTCAAGCCTTTCTTTTGTGAAGCACAGTACTATCTGGGAATTAGGTGGCATCTGAATTCCTAATTGGATCTGTCATCATCATCTTCCTAGCACTGTCACAGGCATAGAGATAAGGAGCCCCTTGTACTGTGTATTGGGAAAAACACTCGAACATACATCAGTCTAAAGTCCTGAGAGTCTTTGGGACACAAGATCCATCTTAGGAAACCAGAAAATCTTAAAGGTTCAGAACTACAGGGTCAGAGAGATGTTACAGAGGACAGGGAGCTTGCCTTGCCACAGCCAACTTGGGTTCAATCCCTAGCACCCCAGAGAGTTCTCTAATTACTACCAGGAATGACTCCCAAATGAAGAGCCAGGAATAAGCCCGAGCATCACTGGACACACACACACACACACACACACACACACACACACACACACGTGAAGGTCATCAACAGTTTCATCCTCTGGAAACAACCCTATCAGCAGATTTGGAGGTCAGTTTAGGCATACAATATATAAATTAACTTTACAAAGAATAAGTCTCACATGTTTACTATTCATCTCCTTTCCAAAATTCCTTTCTGTGAGGAAGGCAATGGACCAGGAAAACCTGGCTAAAAATTAAGACTGATTTTCACCTCCTCTAAAGAGAAATTCCTCACTCTAGCCTGAGTTAATGACTACTAGAGAACTTGGTGAGAATCAGTCTCTCAGATCAAATGTACTTCAAGTACATCTTGAGAGCTACCCCGTGACATTGGTGAAACAGTAGCACTGTTGCATAGGTTCTCATTTATACTTTTCCTGTCCTATCCCATCCTGGGGATTTCCTCAATGATCAAGTGGGTTGAGCAAAGAGATGGAAGCATTTTTCTCTAAGCATCTCCCTGGCTCCCCACTTCATCCAGGTCATCTATAATAGCACTGTTTGGTAGATAGTGTCTAAAATGATTTTATCCATTAAAACATAGAAACTCTTAAATTTTTTTTGGTTTTGGTTTTGGTTTTGGTTTTGGTTTGTCTGGGAGCCACATCTGGCAATGTTTAGGGATTACTCCTGAATCTACACTCAGTAATTACTCCTGGTGGTACACATGAGAGGCTAGGGATTGAACCCATGTGCTATATCTTCAACCCCACACTCCTGTAAGTTTGGTACCAATATTTCTCCACTTCACAATAAAGAAGGAAGGATGAAAAACAAGTCTAAATAACTTATTTAAGAAACTTCAGCTAGGAAAGGACAAAAGTACAAAAGCAGACATATCTGCAGATACAATCATAGATGCATGCAAGTTACCTGACAATAGACACACTGCTCTATTTACCAGAGTATGAATAGCAACTATGAAAATTATTCATCAAATTAACAGAAGAAATAAAGGTATTTTTTGACAATTGTAGTTTTTAAATTACTTAGATCAGTTAGGATATCGAGGACAGGTTTGACTATTTCATGATGAGCTAACAACAGGAGATGCTGGAGAGATTACTCAAAAAGTTGGAATACAGGTTTTGTATCCAAGAATTCTGGTTTCAATCACTGGTGTTGTATGAAGCCAGAGGGAGTAGCCTCTAAGCACTACCTGGGTGCACCTCACCACTCCAAAACCCAATAAAATTCCGTGAGTCTGCATGTGGTTCAACTGCATGTGCTAGTACATGCTTCAGGCACAACATAGTCATATCAAATGGAAGTACATATGTCCCTGGTGCCTTCTCACTAACCCCCAACTCCATTACATGGAACAGTTTAGACCCTTGAGTTAATAATCATTTAAAATTATATGTAACTGAATATATTTTGATTTTATTTTTATGTTGGAGGGCTGGAGCGATAGTACAGCGATAGGGTGTTTGCCTTGTGCACAGCCAGCCCGGCTGAGCCGGGTTTGATTCCTCCTTCCCTGTCGGAGAGGCTGGCAAGCTACCGAGAGTATCTCGCCCATATGCCGAACACAGTAACAAGTCTCAAAATGGAGACGTTACTGGGCCCGCTCGAGCAAATTGATGAACAACGGGAGGACAGTGTTTGTTTGTTTGTTTGTTTGTTTGTTTTATTTCCGTGAGTAGAGTCATACAGAGTTGCTCAGAGTTTACTCCTGGTTCTGTCCTAATGATTCATTTCTGGCAGTGCTCGAGGAACCATATGCCATGCCAGGGACTAAACAAGGGTCAGCTACATGCAAGGCAATCTCTTGACCCAATATTACCTCTCTGGACCCCTGAATATATTTTCAAGTTGCTGATAATATATCTGTAGGATCATTGAATTGAATTTATCTAGTGCATGAACTGTATTATGATACAGAACCACTCTAAGGGGAAGAAAAACAATCTCCTTCTTTCAGATGTTGAAGTCACCACTGATGCATTTAAAAAAAAAAACAACAACACAAAATCCCTAGAAGGTTTGTACAGTGACATGTTTCTTAAGAGTGAAAAATAAATTTCCTTAAGGAAGAAATGTGGTTGGGGTTGTATGGGAAGGGAAGAGGTGATAGTGGAAAGGAAGAGAAACTGTAAGAGAGAAACAAAAAAAGAGGAACTGCAGTTTGAGTTAGAAAAGCAAACTGAGATGAAAAGGGAGGGCAAAGAGGTAAAGAAAAGAGTGAGAGAGAAGCCAGAGAGAAAAAGCAAAAGAAAAAATATAGTTCCATCTTACAGTGTCAACAAGCTTCGTAATTCTGTATTGGACACTGAAAAAAAGAAAAAGCAGAGAAAGCTTAGATGTTATTAATTTGTAAATAATTTTAAACTCTAATTGAATTGTCTCCCATAACTATAAAGACGTATACCTAATGTCTTTTTCTAGAGAGCAAATAAAAAGATGTTTCCCCATGGGAGAAAAAAAAAATCCCCATTCCTAATGGAACAGAGATGAAGACATTCACTGTGGGTTCTGCCATCTTTAAACCTTTACCATATCAAACCATAGATATAAATCATCTTTAACACACACTAGGAATTCTTAGACTGTGTTTTGTCACCTATAACCCATTTTTGCAAAATTTGAGTTGTATTGCTAATGCGAACTTGAGAACATAAAAAAAGATTATCAGAGGAAAAAAATGCCTTATTATGTAGTTTAAGTAATGTACATCTGAAATTAGGGATGCAATTTGAGCATTATATAAATACTGAACAAAACAAATCTGTCAACCATATATGTAGTACGCTTATATGTAAACATGCAAGTATAGCATTTAAAAACAAAGCTTAAGAAGTTAAAAATATCCTAAGTTAGTGACAGCCGAAGAGCTGATTATTGCCTTCCATAACAGAAACAGTATAAATGCCAAGAAGAAAGGGATTGCTTGGCTTTGGGATAGGGTAATTAGGTTTAATGGAATCAGTTGAATAGAAGAACATTAAGCCTACAGAGGAAAACTTCCTCCCAATGAAAACTATTAGATAATGGAATCACCTCCCGGGAGGAATGCTAGAAATCCTACCAGTAAGGACTTTAGAACTCGGCTGAGCACTACAAGACATTCTATTTTCCCAGACTTACGTCCTTTATGTCCAAATTGTTTTAATTGATGAAATATCAATGTTAAAGAATTTTACAAATACTGTGGCTATAGATTCTTGTTCTCACACATGTGCATGTGTACACGCATATACACAAAGCATTCATCATACACACTTATATACATAGATTATTTATATAGAGTCTGTGTGTATATGTGTACTATATGGCTTAAATTTCTTACATATATGAACATATGCTGTATCTGGCCAATGTATTTCTAAATGTGCATATTTAATATAAGTAGACTAGTATATGTATGACAAATATTATGCTATATTCACTTATGTGAAAGAGAAAGACACTTGAGACTTGAAATCCTCCCGTATCTTTGACTTAAATTTGCAGGTCACAAATGAAAATACTGAAAACTGTGATTGATGGATGTCAAAGAAATATGCTAAGATAACAGTCTCCTCCATTTCCCTATTACACTAATTGTACCTTCGAGAATCACAAATAACCAAGTTTGCATTTCTTTTCAGTTAGAACACGATACCTCTGAGAATAAGCCCAAAGATTAATTTAAAATTCCTGTAAATGCAATAGAAAAAAGTACAAATGACAAATTTAAAATGCTCAAACTCTCAGTGAGAACTTAAGGTTTAATGACCTAACTAACTGTTCCTTGAGAAAAGAACAATCACTTTCAGAAAGCTAGTGCCTCCATGGAATGACGCATCTACTTCCTCCTAAACATAGATCACATTATCCGTGTTGCCAAATATATCAACAACAGCCTGGCTGTTGAACACCATGTTTATCTAATGGGCCATAACAGACAGAGAGAACAAGCACAGTTGGAGACAGTGATCTCTAAAAGTAGTTTCCACACTAGTACAATTCTTTTTTTGCCCTTCTTCCTTTTTTAATTAAGGGAAGAAGGTTATTAAACAAGACAGATACAAGAACACTATTTAGATATTTCCACTGAAAACACCACTCTTGACTGAAAAATAAAACAATTCTGGAGAGTCATATTTTTATGGTATCACATAGAAATCCGTATCAGGAAGAAGGAGAGACATGGGATAGAGTTTATATTAGATAACCGAGTACATATATGATGTGCACGGAGAAAATTCTTAATGATCTCCAGAGAAAACTTATCAAGCCTTGCTCTCTCTATGAGAAACTTCAAACAGGGGATTATGTTGGAGTCAAATAAGTATTTGAGAGAAAAATAAGATAATTATATAAAGCTCTCCACATTTTTTAATTCCAAAAGCACAAACTTACTGTCAAATATTTAAAAATCCTAAGTTAATCAAAAGGAGAAAATCACATATATCTTATAATGTAGATATAAGCAGTATAAAATATTAACATGTATCACAAATGCATTGCTTTTATATATTACTGTCACAAATCCTTGTTTTTTTCTTAAACTTCTGACCCTCTTTGCCGATTGCTTCCATCCCTCAATCCCTTGCCACTGGTAATTTACCAATTAACACTAACAGTTTTATCCCTATATTCCTACTCTAATGTGTCCTTAAAGCAGATATTACAGCAATGCCTTTCATTTCTTTACTAATCCTTTCTTGTTGTTACCAAAGTCATGCTGTTATAGAAAACCTTGATGTGTATACTTACATTGCCCAGTTATGTAAATTAGTAAATATTTTCCTAGAATAATTACTTGAAATCTGTCATAGAAAAGCAAATTTCAAGACGTTGTGATACAAATAGGCAGTATATTATCAGAAAAGTGGGTTATAATTTTTCTTTCTACCAACTTTTATCAGGCTGGAGAGATAGCACAGTGGTAGGGCGTTCGCCTTACAAGCGGCCAACATGGCCGACCCGAGTTCGATTCCTCCCGACCCGAGTTCGATTCCTCCGCCCCTCTCGGAGAGCCCGGCAAGCTACCGAGAGTATTCGATATGCCAGACACAGTAACAACAAAGTCTCCAATGGAGACGTTACTGGGCCCGCTCAAGCAAATCGACGATCAACGGGAGGGCCTTTACCTTTACCAACTTTTATTGCGCTTTTTGATGGACTAGCTCTTTGTGTATTTGTTAATATTTTACTTACTTGAATAGGCCAATTTTTCAATCATTTCTTTCACAAACATGTTTATAAAATCGTTTACCACCCAATTATATAAAAAAGTAATATATAAATAAGTTATATATATATAGACTGTCCTCCCATTGTTCATCGATTTTTGCTCGAGCGGGCCCAGTGATGTCTCCATTTTGAGACTTGTTGTTGCTGTGTTTGGCATATTGAACACGTCACGGTTAGCTTGCCAGGCTTTGCTGTGTGGGTAAGATACTCTCGGTATCTTGCCGGGCTCTCCAAGAGGGGTGAAGGAATCAAACCGACTTGGCCAGGCTGGCTGTGCGCAAGGCAAACGTCCTACCACTGTGCTATCACTTCAGCCCCATATACATATATATATAAATTTTAAGGAGAATTGATATTTTCTTTAAGTAACTTTTTAATAAATTCATCTATATGGCAATTACACTTATAATTTATATATAATATGAAATAATTGTTGGGAGGTCCAGAGAATTAATATAGACATTTAGGCCCCTGCTCTGTGGGGCTAGAGAGATAAATAGTAAAGCTGGTAACGCACTTGACTTACATGTGACTAACCAAATTCGATCCTCAGCACTCCATATGATCCCCTTCTGAGTCTCCCAGGAATAAGACCCAAAAATAAGCCTTGTGCACAACTGAGTATGTCTTAAAAACCAAAAAAGAAAAGAAAATTAAAAGGTTATTGCTTTGCAACAAACCAGCCAAGTTCAATCCCCAATATCACATATGGTTCTAAGTATGATCCCTGAGCACAGCCAGGTGTATGACCACACCATGCAACCAAGTGTGGTCCAAAACACCTCTAAAATAAATTCAAAATAGTAAATGCCTAATTTTCTCAATATATTTTTTAGTCTTACCTACTGTAACATTACCTACCTAATGTTACCTCAAAATATTATTATATAAGCACTAATGTTTAAAAATAAATTCACACAGTTGTTATAGCCACTGTTGTTTTTTGCTTATTTTCAAAGATACAGAAGTAGCAATTTCTGTGGACATAGTTAAAGCTGAGTATATTCTCAATGATGTAATTATTTGGCAGCAATAAAAACCAACACAGCAAATTTAGGGATCAGAGTTCAATGGAGCATATGTCTTTTATGTAGAAGTTTCAGGTTCCATCCCTGGTACCTCATGATCTCCTAGCACAATCTGGAGTGGTCATCATTGAGCACTGCTGTCTGGCAAAAGATGGCAAATTTAATTCAGATGCTTTGTGCTCTGACTGTTTCACCAACTTATCCTATTTCTCTCCCTGTTTATGGGTCTCACTATTCCTGGGAACACAACTACATGGAAATTAAACACATTAAATCTAAAATGCCTTATTAGTGTTAAAGTAAAAGGAAGCACAGTATTTCATTTAACTGAAATAAAAAAAAACTACGAAAACTAAACTCATGAGAAAGGAATGTTCAAAGCTGAGCTAGACCTCTTGTACCAAATACTGAACCAAGTTACGAATACAAAAGAACAGTTCTTGAAAGAGATTAAGTTGCCATTCCAGGGAACACAGGAATGATAGGAACATCAAATACTCTTTTATTTGGGGAGAAGTAGGAAGTTTGTGTGGGGCCTTAGGGTTATTTAGGATTACACGCAACCATGCTTAGGAACTCCTCCTTGCTCTGCTTAGGGGTCACTGGAACACGTACAGTTTCAGGGATGTAACTGCAGTTGACTATGTGTAAACAGAGCACCTTATTTCCTGTGTTACCTCGCTGATCCCTTATTATTTTTGTGAGGGGTAATTAGGAATATCAAATAATCTTATTGCTAATATGGAGAAAGATTTTGGATAGAATATCAAACCAGGAGCCCGGTATTTGTTTCAAGTGGCAGAGGATAACCTTTACATATGCAAAACTCTGAGTGTGATTCTTGGAGCTAAGATGCTGCCCCTGGCATTGCAATAACAATAAAAAATAAATAATTTTTTAAACTAAAGCCTGTCAAGATATTGCTTTCAGCTGAAGCATGATTCAGAGCAAGATTCTAACACTATTCGGTTTTACAAAAGGCTGAGAAGGATTAGGAAGCTTCAGGAAAAAAAAGTTTGAAACTAGCAGAGGCTGATTACAGAATTTTAAAATGAGAAGCCATTGTGGTAATAGAAATATGGAAGGCAAATTAATATTGATATAGAATCTTCAAAAAGATATCCAGAAAACTTAGCTAAGGTAATTGATGAAGGAATCTACACAAAACAGCAGAGTTTTAATGTAAAAAAGAACAGGCGAAATTGAAAGAAGATACCCTGAAGGACTTTTCAGAGCTAGAGGTAATTCAATGCCTGGCTTCAAACATTAAAAGGAAGGGTTTACACTCTTGTAAAAGTCTAATGTCATTGGTGACTTTCAGTTGAATCCAAAGTTTTTTTTTTCACTCTAAAAACCTAGAACCTTTGAAAATTATACTAAGTCAGCTGTGCCTTTTCTCTCTAAAGGGAATGATAAAGCCTAAAAGACTCCACATCTATTTAGGATTTAATGAATACTTCCAGAGTTGACCAGTCACAATTGAGAGGTACTGCTCACAAAATTAGTATTCTTAAAAAATAGTACTGTTCTTTGAAAAGCTCTTTACCAGAGAACTGATAGAGATATATAAGATTTTTAGTGTTTTCATGCTTTCTGACACATTTATTCTATAGTTCATGAATAAGAATAATTTTTTATTATTATTTAAGAAATATATTTATATAGCTATATTTTTCGGCATAATGACCATTCCATGGATGTGCACAAAGTAAATCAATAATCTCCATGAAAATATCCACCCTTCTAGATTATGTTATGAGCATTTGAAATTCTTGAGGATGCCAAAATACCAACATAAATGTAGCACTGTAGCACTGTCCTCCTGTTGCTCATTGATTTGTTTGAGCGGGCACCAGTAACGTGTCCATTGTGAGACTTGTTGTTACTGTTTTTGGCATATAGAATACGTCAGGGGTAGCTTGCCAGGCTTTGCCATGTGGGCAAGATTCTCTCGGTAGTTTACTGGGCTCTTTGAGAAGGGCGGAGGAATCGAGCCTGGTGGGCTGTGTGAAAGGCAACCTTACCTGCTGTGCTATTACTCCAGCCTTCCTACTCACCAAAATAAATAGAAATTATAAAAAAAATTATTCCAATCTTATGGATGACTTCAAGGGGTTAAATAATTCAGCAGAGAAAGTGACTGCAGATGTTGTAAAAATAACAAGAAAATCAGAATGCAAAATGATGTTTGAAGATGTAACTGAAATACTGCAGTCTTATACTGAAACTTTAACAAACAGGGAGTTGTATCTTAAAGATGAGCAGAAACAGTGCTTACTTATGATAAAATCTATTCCTGATGAGGAGTCTGGGAACACTGCTAAAATGACAACTGAGGATTTAAAGTATTACACAAGCTTATCTCATAAAGCAGCATATTTCAAGAGAACAGAGTCTAGTTTTGAAAGAAATTCTACTCCGTATAAAATTCTCTCAAAGAGTATCCCTTTTTACAGAGAAATATTTAATGAAAGGAAGCCAATTGATGCCATAAACTTTATTGTTGTTTCATTTTACAGAAATTGCCACAGTCATCAGCAAGGCAAAGCATTTATTACTCATTAAAGGCTCATGGTTAGCATTTTTTAGCAATAAAGTTGTTATTAATTATGGCATATGCATTGTTTTTCCTGACACAATGATATTGACCCTTTAATGGACTGTAATATTGTATAAAGATAACTTTTATGAGCTGGGAACTAAAAGTGTCTTATGGCTAGTTTCTTTCTAACATTCACTTTATTGCATTTAAAACGGAACCCAGATTATCACAAAGGTGTACCTGTACTCCTGTTGAGGATTATCATTTCTTCTTATAATTACATTAGCACCATTTGTTAAATCATTAATTGTGGTTATTAATATCATTATTTAGTTTTAAAAAAAGGCCAAATCTGCCCACCTTTTAGGTTTTATATACACTTTCTAAAACCAGTTATTTATATAATAGCTATTCAATACAAACATAGAATACAAAACCTCAATTGAAAAACAAAAAACAAAAATCTTCACTATGATTAGGGAGTTCTCACTTCTCATACTATCCTTAAATGAGCTACAAATGGAAATTTTCCTCTGTTTTCTATTAGAGTAAATGAATACCATCAGAGTTCAGATACACTAAAGTTTAATCAAATTAATTGTTAGCAAACAAAAGATAAACATATTTTCTATGTTGGGCCATTAGAATTGGAGCAGCAAAAAGGTAGTAGCCAGAAACAGATTAGAAATGATGTCACATAAAACATAAGGTTGTTCTCAAATCCTCAGTCATTATAAGCAATGCAGATTCCATCTAACCTCATTTGGAATCAAGTACTAAAATAGCATGAATGGGAAGGATAAAAGGCTTTTTAAAAAATGAGCTTATCCCTACTAACATATATTGCTTCCTTTTAATTAAATATATAAAAATAACTTGGCCAAGAGTCTTTCCAAGATACTGGTTATGGTAGAAAAAGATCACAGTGTGGTTCTACATAGACTGGTGTCAATATATCTTTCACCAAAATGCATTTATCATGAATTAGCATCTCACCACTTCCTGACAAGTATTATCATCATTGGGTCACAGTTATAGTATACATTGTAACAATTATCTTTGTTATTTCCTTGCCCTCAATTACATAATGAAGTCTTAAATCCCTTACTTCAAAATGTGGTGAAATTAAAGCCTAAAAAATTAGATGTGTCTTGGGGTCTTATCTAATTTCTTTGGGCTTTAATTTTATCACATTCTAAGGTAAAGGATTTAAGACTTCAATATGTAATTCAGGGCAGGGCAATAACAAAGATAATTGTTACAATGTATACTATAACTGTGACCCAATGATGATAATACTTGTCAGGACCCAGCAATACCACTCCTGGGAATATATCCCGAAGATGCAAAAAAGTACAGTAGAAATGACATCTGCGCTTTTTGAAGCCTTAAGCATAAGAGAAAGAAAACATGGAGGGTGCGGGATCCCGGAGGAAAAGAAAAAAGAAAAAACAGGTTCCAAAAAGAGCCGAGTTCACCCGCAAGTTCCAGATGGAGTAGGCGCCGCATCTCGCCTCCCCCAGATGGAACCCTGGTGACCAGAAGCCTCTACAAACACAGCTCGAGTATGCGGGAACGAGGACTTTTTCTCAAAACCGCGCGGCCGCTTACGCGGCCGCGCGACATCTCTCTATATACAAAGTGATCAATGAGAAGTAAACCACCCAATCTTTCTCCCTGAAAGTCAGAGTTAAGTTTGGAGCACGGCCACAGACCCAGAAACACAAGGACTTAATGCAGAACCCAGCAGCTTAGAGCAGAAAAGTGAAAGGACTATGCGTTAATCCAGGCCATCAAGTCTGCCGGAGGGGAAAGGGTGTTGCCCCATTCGCCCTCTCTTCTCTGGAAAGAAGGATGGCGGCCGCATGGGAGCCTTGTGGACAGCAGGTATGAGCCGGGGGTGTGGGGGCGACTAAAACCTCATGGGAAGGGGGGCGTTCCGGTCCGTCCTTCACGCCCTACCGAGGTCACCAGTTGCCCCCCACGAGCGGCTCTCCAGCACGGCCACAGCCCCAGAAGCACAAGGGCTTAATGCAGAACCCAGCAGCTTGGAGCAGAAAAGTGAAAGGACTATGCGTTAATCCAGGCAATCATTTCTGCCCAGAGGGGAAAGGGTGTTGCTCCCTTCCGCCCTCCTCCCTCTGGAAAGAAAGATGGCGGCCACATGGGAGCCTTGTGGACAGCAGGTATGAGCCGGGGGTGTGGGGGCGACTAAAACCTCATGGGAAGGGGGGCGTTCCGGTCCGTCCTTCACGCCCTACCGAGGTCACCAGTCACCCCCCACGAGCGGCTCTCCAGCACAGCCACGGCCCCAGAAGCACAAGGACTTAATGCAGAACCCAGCAGCTTGGAGCAGAAAAGTGAACGGACTATGCATTGACCCAGGCCATCAAGTCTGCCGGAGGGGAAAGGGTGTTGCCCCATTCGCCCTCTCCTCTCTGGAAAGAAAGATGGCGGCCACATGGGAGCCTTGTGGACAGCAGGTATGAGCCGGGAGTGTGGGGGCGACTAAAACCTCATGGGAAGGGGGGCGTTCCGGTCCGTCCTTCACGCCCTACCGAGGTCACCAGTTGCCCCCCACGAGCGGCTCTCCAGCACGGCCACAGCCCCAGAAGCACAAGGGCTTAATGCAGAACCCAGCAACTTGGAGCAGAAAAGTGAAAGGACTATGCGTTAATCCAGGCAATCATTTCTGCCCAGAGGGGAAAGGGTGTTGCTCCCTTCCGCCCTCCTCCCTCTGGAAAGAAAGATGGCGGCCACATGGGAGCCTTGTGGACAGCAGGTATGAGCCGGGGGTGTGGGGGCGACTAAAACCTCATGGGAAGGGGGGCGTTCCGGTCCGTCCTTCACGCCCTACCGAGGTCACCAGTTGCCCCCAAAGCGGCTCTCCAGCACAGCCACGGCCCCAGAAGCACAAGGACTTAATGCAGAACCCAGCAGCTTGGAGCAGAAAAGTGAACGGACTATGCATTGATCCAGGCTATCAAGTCTGCCGGAGGGGAAAGGGTGTTGCCCCATTCGCCCTCTCCTCTCTGGAAAGAAAGATGGCGGCCACATGGGAGCCTTGTGGACAGCAGGTATGAGCCGGGGGAGTGGGGGCGACTAAAACCTCATGGGTCGGGGGGCGTTCCGGTCCGTCCTTCACGCCCTACCGAGGTCACAAGTCGCCCCCCGCGAGCGGCTCTCCAGCACGGCCATGGCCCCAGAAGCACAAGGACTTAATGCAGAACCCAGCAGCTTGGAGCAGAAAAGTGAACGGACTATGCGTTGATCCAGCCCATCAAGTCTGCCGGAGGGGAAAGGGTGTTGCCCCATTCGCCCTCTCCTCTCTGGAAAGAAAGATGGCAGCCACATGGGAGCCTTGTGGACAGCAGGTATGAGCCGGGAGTGTGGGGGCGACTAAAACCTCATGGGAAGGGGGGCGTTTCGCTCCGCCCTTCACGCCCTACCGAGGCCACCAGTTGCCCCCCACGAGCGGCTCTCCAGCACGGCCACGACTCCAGAACACAGAAACCAATTTTTTAACTATCTGACTTTCAGTAGAAATACTTCCAGGGTCAATAGGTAAAATAGCAGAAATCCAAAACCAACATTTAATTCTTGAACCCAGCTGTAGAAAGCAAATCACTTCACAATGCTTTTTCAGCATGTCTGATTTGGGGGGGGGGGGGGAAACTCTAAATAATAGTGGTGAATCTTTTATTGAAACAATCTAATCAAAGCGGATAGAGTGTTAACTAGAATTCATCTGCCTCACAGGGACGGGGAGGGGTGGGGGGTGGGGTTTTATTGGGGTTCTTCATGGGAAAAAATAAGTATTGGTAAAGGGAAATGTGTTTGATATTTGCATGACTGAGACATAAACCTGAAAGCTTTGTAACCTTTCCCACAGTGATTCAATAAATTAAAAAAAAAAAAAAAAAAAAAAAAAAAAAAAAAAAAGAAATGACATCTGCACCTGTATGTTTATTGCAACACTATTTACAATAGCCAGAATCTGGAAAAAAACCTAAGTGCCCTAGAACAGATGACTGGTTAGAGAACCTTTGGTATATCTACACAATGGAATACTATGCATCCATTAGAAAAGATGAAACCATGAAATTTGCATAAAAGTGGATCACCACGAAGAGTACCATGCTAAGCAAAATGAGTCAGAAAGAGCAGGACACACACAGAATAACTGCACCTATTTGTGAAATATAAAGTAACACAATAGGAGAATAACACCTAAGGACAGTAGAGATAAAGGCCAGAAGGGTGGCCCCACAGCTTGGTAACTGATCTCATGTGCTGGGGGAAAAGGCATGTGGGATGGATAAGAGACCACTAAGCAAATGATGATCATTCGGGGTGGTAGATTTGTGCTAAAAGTAATCGATGGATCAAACATAATGGCTACTTAGTGCCTATGTTGCAAACCATAACACCCAAAAGGAGAGAGAGTAAGAGTTAATGTGTCTGCCACAGAGACAGGGAGTGGGGGTTATGGGAGGCACATTAGGAACATTGGTGGTGGAGAATGTGTGTAGGAAAGGGTACTCGAACTCTGAAACATAGTCATGAAAATTTGTAAGTCTGTAACTATCTCATGAAGATTCATTAAAATAAAAAACACCTAAAAAAAGAAATTAGATAAAATTAGGGCACTAAGGTGGATCTTAATGCGGAATGATTGGAATTCCTCTACAAACGTTAAATTAAAGACACAGACACAGAAGAAAAACCAGGTGAATGCAAAGAGCATGGTCACGCACAAAACAAGGCTGAACTGTTTACAATAGCCCGAATCTGGAAAAAACCTGAGTGCCCGAGAACAGATGACTGGTTAAAGAAACTTTGGTACATCTACACAATGGAGTACTATGTAGCTGTTAGAAAACATGAAGTCATGTAATTTACATACAAGTGGTACTACGTGGAAAGTATCATGCTAAGCGAAATGAGTCAGAAAGAGAAGGACAGATATAGAAAGATTGCGTTCATCTGGGAAATATAAAGTAACAAAATAGGAGATTAACCGCCAAGAATAGCAGAAATAAGTACCAGGAGGTTTACTCCATGGCTTGGAGGCCAGCCACACATGCTAGGGGAAAAAGGAACTCAGATAGAGAAGGGAGCACCAAATAAAGGGTATTGGGAGGATCCTCCCAGGATGGGAGAAGCATGCTGAAAGTAGACTATAGACTGAACATGATTGCCACTATTAAATGCCTCTTGTGGGGGTTGATATCCAGGATATACAAAATACTGGTTAAACTCCACAAGAAGAAAACATCCAACCCCATCCAAAAATGGGGCAATGAAATGAACAGAAACTTTCTCAAAGAAGAAATCCGAATGGCAAAAAAGCACATGAGAAAATGCTCTACATCATTAATCATCAGGGAGATGCAGATCAAAACCACAATGAGATACCATCTCACACCTCAGAGACTGGCCCACATACAAAAGAACAAAAGCAACCGATGCTGGCGCAGATGTGGCGAGAAAGGGACACTCCTTCACTGTTGGTGGGAATGTCGACTGGTTCAGCCCTTCTGGAAAACGGTATGGACGATTCTCAAAAAATTAGAAATTGAGCTCCCATTTGACCCAGCAATACCACTCCTGGGAATATATCCCAGAGAGGCAAAAATGTATAGTCGAAGTGACATCTGCACTTGTTTGTTCATTGCAGCACTCTTTACAATAGCCAGAAACTGGAAGAAACCTGAATGCCCAAGAACAGATGACTGGTTAATGAAACTTTGGTACATCTACACAATGGAGTACTATGTAGCTGTTAGAAAAGATGAAGTCATGAAATTTACATACAAGTGGTACAACATGGAAAGTATCATGCTAAGCGAAATGAGTCAGAAAGAGAGGGATAGACATAGAAAGATTGCATTCATCTGGGGGATATAAAGTAACAAAATATGAGATTAATACCCAAGAATAGCTGAGATCAGCACCAGGAGGATTACTCCATAGCTTAGTGGCCATTCGGGCATTCTAGAGGAAAGGGCAGCTCAGACAGAGAAGGAAACACCAAATAAAGGGTGTTTGGAGGACCCTCCCAGAAGGGGAGATGCATGACGAAAGTGGACTATGGACTGAACATGTTTGCCACTCAATGCCTCTTTTGCAGACCACAACACCCAAAAGGAGAGAGAGAACACAGGGGATTGCCCTGCCACAGAGGCAGGGGGGGATAGGGGAATGGGGGTGGGGGGATATTATCCATTGTTGTGGAAAATGGGCACTGGTGGAGGGATGGGTATCTGATCATTGTCTAATCAAACCCAAGCACAAAAAATTGTAAATCTACAACTGTACCTCATGGTGTTTCACTAATAAAAAAAAAATGCCTCTTGTGCAAACCACAGCACCCAAAAGGAGAGAGAGAGAACAAAAGGGAATGCTCTGCCATAGAGGCAGGGTCGGATGTGGGAGATGGGAGGGAGGGATATTGGGACGGTGGTGGTGGGAAATGGACACTGGTGGAGGGATGGGTATTTGATCATTGTATAATTGAAACCCAAGCACAAAAATTTGTAAGTCTACAACTGTACCTCATGGTGTTTCACTAATAAAAATTTAAAAAAAAATAAACAAGGCTTAGTTCTTGAAATATATCAACAATCCTGCTGGAGCTTTATCTCAGACTTGCAGTATTCAGGAGTGTAGCACTGTAGCGCTGTCCTCCTGATGTTCATTGATTTGCTAGAGCAGGTACCAGTAACGTCTCACAACAAATTGTAAGACTTATTACTGTGTTTGTCATATTGAATACATCACGGGTAGCTTGCCAGGCTTTGCCATGCAGGCGAGATACTCTTGGTAGCTTGCCGGGCTCTCCAAGGCTCTCCAAGGCGGAGGAGAAATCGAACCTGGGTCAGCCATGTTGGCCGTGTGCAAGACAAACGCCTTACCCGCTGTGCTATCACTCCACCCCAGTTCTAAGGAGTGTAAAAAAAAAATTGATGTTGTTTAATGCATCTATTCAGTGATATCGAGTGAGAGTCCTAGAAAAGTAGCATACCCTCCATCTTCAAATGTTTTAATTTAATCATACACTTAGTAAATACATCTTGAAAGTCACTTCTTGACTTACCAAATTAGGAACAAAGTTTGTATGAATACTAGCAAATATTAACAATAACATGAAATAACATATAGGCACATGGAAGAAAAACCTATGATCAAAGATACTGGTTCTCCAAGAAAATACTGTTTTTCTCTATCTCTCTGTCTTTTGTCTCTGTCTAACTGTCTCCTGCCCTCTCTTTCTCCCCCCCCGTGTCTCTTTCTCTCTGTCTATCTCCATATATATATATATACATATATATATATATATATATATATATATATATATATATATATACAACTGCACTGCACTGTCCTCCTGTTGTTCATAGATTTGCTCTAGCGGGCCCAGTAATGTCTCGATCGTGAGACTTGTTGTTACAGTGTTTGGCATATCAAATATGTCACAGGGAGCTTGCCAGGCTTTGCCATGCGGGCGAGATACTCTCAGTAGCTTGGTGGGCTCTCCGAGAGGGGTGGAGGAACCGAACCTGGCTTGGCCGGGCCAGCTGCCCACAAGGCAAACGCCTTACAGCTGTGCTATCACTCCACTCATATGTACAACACTTCACATAAACTGATGCTTAAGAGTACAGTATTTGAACATAGTGATTGAACATAGTGATAAAAGAGAAGATACAATTGAATCTAGAGGGGAAATAGTATATTTCAAAAATAAGTGACAACTAGTAGAGAACTTATAAGGTAAGAAAGCAGCGTCAAAAAATAAAATTGTTGGGAAGAGCATAAGATCATGAAAATAACAATGAAAGAAAATAATAATCTATTGAATCGGTATGGGGAAAATGACTCTAAAATGCAAAGTGGAGACTGATGAGGGATAAAAATAGTTATTATCACCACAGATTCCAGGCAAGAACACTCTGCTTATAAGGGCCCATATACATACTAAATTTTTGTGCAAAATGCAGTGGACCTAACAATAAAAAGTACAAATTCAAATAGAGAACATCTCAAGGTTTGAAACATGCAATGGTCTGTTCTCTATCAAACTGTATTACACACATACATAAATTTTAAATATTTGAAATTATTTGAAAAAGGAGAACATTTTCACACATGTGATATGGCATCTAAAATCAGAGGTCCATGGGATGTTTAAAAGTCTTAAACTTTTCTCCAGAAAAAGGTCATTGGCAAAGTAGCATAATGGGGCTATGATAGACACAGAACAGTGTGAATTATAGAAACATGACTACTCAAATTCTAGAAGAAATTACTGGGAAGAATATTAACCAATGTCAAAAACTCAGACAACATACAATTGCCCTAGATTTGTTGCTATAGTTGCTAAAATATAATCTGAAATTAAATTCTGACATCAAACTTTTTGTTTTATTTTGTTTTGTTTTGGGACCACACTCAGCTGTGCTCAGGGCTTACTCCTGGCTATGAACTCAGGTATAATGCTTGGATGGACTCAGAGAACCGTATAGGGGCCAAGCATTCAACCAGGTTGGCCATGTTCAAGGCTAGCATTCTGTCCTCTACTGCCTCTCTTGCCAAAGCAATCTTATTAAAAAATAGTTAAGGGTATGTCTAAATGATGGCAGATTAACCCTAATTTAAACTCAATGAAAGAAATGTTATCAAAAAAAAATATCTTTCACCAGTTGCTTGGTATTATGAGAGAGAACTATTTTACCTTCTCAAGAGATTGAATCATCACTTCCTGTAGAACTTACCTAATAAAACATATTGGTATGCTCATGTAGACATGAATTCATTGTTTAATAAAACACCACCACATTTGACAATTAAAAAGAAAATAACAATTCCAGGGAAAAAAGATAAGGGCTGTGTTAGTAAGTTCTGAGAAACGTATAGAACACTTGAGATAAAAAAGTCCATTGATTAACAGTTAATTAAAAAGATTTCACCCTGAAAGAATTATGACAATTTGGTATAATGCCAAAACATATAATTTTATTTTAATAGAATAGTATGAAAATTTAGCGAGGCCACAACAAATAATAAAAATCAGAATGTTTATCATATTGATAGGTCATAATAAATTTTACAACATTCTGCCAGCAAGTGAAACCTGGAAATAAATTTGACTGGAATATAAAAAGACCTGAGTTTCATTTTGTAGAGAGGGAAATAGATTGTGTAAACCATGAATACTAAAACCATATTTTAAATTCATTTTATTAAAAATTCTATCTCTATTAAGTGCACACTCTAATGTATATTTAGGTATACATTTAAGCAGTGGGACAAATAAATCAGACATTGTATGACTTCACTTTATAAATACAGATTAAGAGTTTGGCAATTATGGAGCTAAATTTTTAAATAAATGCTTATTTTCTTTTTTGAAACTGAAACTACTGCTATTTTGTGTGTCACTACACCTCGACTTGATACACTTTGAGTATAAGCACCAGGACAATCCATTACTATAAAAAAATTATAAAAGATGGTCTGATATATAGATGAGTATTTCTGGAATAAGTGAATATGGAAAATGAACCTTCAGCATTAATGTGCCTAATATTGCCAAGAGGTAATAGTAGCCCATCTTGCTTAATTATAAACTTGAGCTCTGACATTTTAAACAGTGGATTGTATAAGGATAAGTATAATAAATGTAGACCTGTATAAAATCTTAAACAGTCCTGTGTCAGCATGCATGTTGTATTTCATCTCTTCTAGGATAAGAGTGAACACACTCTGCTAGACATAAAAATGTGAAGTTGTGGTACAGGCTCCCCACTGATTAATTCTAGATCTCTGGCTACTTTTTTTTTTTATCCCTTTAGAACAAAATTTCTTTCAGTGTGTGAAATAAGAATAATTGTACCTGCTCATCTCAATAATAGTATGAGAGATCTGTATGCTCCCTGGTCGCTCACAGCAAACCAGATAGTGCTGTGTGAATTTCAAATACATTAATTCATTAAATCCCCCAAGGGCATGTAAAAGTTAAACCATTGCAGAGTAGATTTCCAGATATATATTGTATTATTCAATCTATTAAATAAAAGCTAAATAAGTAAAATGAAAACAAAACTATTTAAATGTAAGATGTTAGCATTGTTTTGTTCAATTAAAAAGAAAAAAACATAAAATTTGTCCTAAAAAGGAAAACAGCAAAAACAGTACAAAGAACAACTATGAAAATATGGATCATGTTCCTAATTTTCTTTTATAAAAGGAATTAAGATCTAAAGTGCATTTGAAAGTACATTTTAAAAATAAAAAGACTACTGGGAAGTAGGAGGAACAGTCCATGCTGTTAGATTTGGTATTAAACTTAACCTGAAAAAGAAAACAAAGACATATATGTTTATAGGAACCTTTCATTTAAAGGCTCCATTCTAACTTTTTTATTTAGTGCTGCCTGGTTGCTAATTAGTTAAAGACACTCTGGGAGTCATTCACAGCTGTAGCTCTGTCTATTCAAGAGAGGGCAGTTAACTGGAAGGCAAATTATATACTAATAATCTGGGGAGAACTGTGATCCATTTTCAGGATTTAACATCAAGAGTGGCAAGAAGGAATAATTATACTGAAATAAACACACACACATAAATGCACAGAGATAATTTTAAAACATTTAATGGTAGTGAAGAGTAAATTATTTAACTCTAACCAGGGATAAGAGCCTTTTGGTAGCTATCACTTACTGCTGTAAATCTGCTGAAGTTTGCATTTCCTGGCTGCTGGCTCTGTTTATTTAAAGTCATTCTGAATGCTCTGCTAGAAAGGATTTCAGTGGTACTGCCAAATTTTCACGAGATTAAAAATGTGCACTGCTGATAATATTTTTATAAACACTGCGCACAGAACAAGAGCAATGTTCTTGAGATATCAATTCGCTGCTCTTCTACAGCCCGTCTTGCTGCGAGGTCTTCTCACTCAACAGAATCTCTCCAATCTGGTGATTACTGATGAAATGTACAAGAAAACTTACATCTGAGTCCCATGATGGGTTAAGTGCTGAATTAGATGTCTCTCTCATTAACTGGTAAAGCCATAAAGACAATTCATCAATGTGAATGTTGGAATGTCTAAATATTTGTTAGAAAAGTGTCCACAAAGCACAGTCTTCCAACTCCAGAAAAGGTAAAAAATGATGTGATGTCAAATGTGACTTGCAGAAAAGTACTGAGATTAAACATATCTTTCCCAAACACAAATGCCCAGGTAAATTTTTTTTTACTATTATTAAAATAGTCATCCTTAAGGAATTCATAGGCTTTCCATTATCCCCTTGATTTATCCTGGGTTGCAAAAAAAAACCACAGGGGTTTTATTAAAAGAGTTTGCTCACAATAGGTTTCATGAGTGGCAGTGAGGAATCTGAACTGAAAACGAAGGAGTCAGCGAAAGTTAATGGCTGATGCAAAGGGGAAGTTAAATTGTTAAAAAGAAAAGCTTTTGCTAAGTAACGAAATTTGAAGACAGGAATAGGGAATTCACAAGCAGGAGTGGAAGTACATTTCTATAGAGACAAAGGCACTAGAAAATCAAGAAATTAAACACAAAAAGCAAAAATGCTGGAGGAAAATGATCAAATAGGTAAGTGAAGAAGTAGCATATCTGAACGTCTTGTTTTAGATTATCTAAAATTATTTTCAAATTAGTTTGTGTAATCAAAGAGTTTTATGAGCCCTTGATTTCAATCAATTTCAGCCTATTGACAGTATTCATTTTGTTAAATGATGAAACTGGGGAGAAATGACATCATTTGATCTATCTTAGTCACAGAAACATGGCACTTTCAAACAAATTTTAGACTTGTATCTTTTTTACTTATTGTGTTGTTCCCAAATTCCTATCTTCACCTCCATCCTGTTGGGGACACTGAGTATTACAGAAAGTAATTAAATTTTAACCACTGAAAGGAAATGACACTTTAAAATAAGATGAGGAAGAGCTTCCTTATTCTTTTCAGGTTACTTAGACATCCCTTTTATAGCTGTTACTAGCATTTTTAATAGAACCGCCTGAACGTAGATAAGGCCTGTCTTTTGATTTTTTTAAAGCAAATCAAATCAAAAACCAAATGCCAACTGAGGGAGGTAAATTTCTCCAAGAAGAAAATTCACTATGAGGGACAAGAATTGGAGCTACAGGAAGTAGAGGATAGTAGTGCCTTGCACACAGCTGACTAGGGTTTGATCCTCCGGCAAACCAGTATAGTCTCTTGAGCCCTCCAGGAGTGAGTCCTGAGCTCAGAGCCAGGAATGGTCCACTGGGTATGACACAGAACAAGAAGAAAGAAAGGAAGAGAGAGAGAGAGAGAAGGGAGGAAGGAAGGAAGGAAGGAAGGAAGGAAGGAAGGAAGGAAGGAAGGAAGGAAGGAAGGAAGGAAGGAAGGGAGGGAGGGAGCAAGGAAGGAAGGAAGGAAGGAAGGAAGGAAGGAAGGAAGGAAGGAAGGAAGGAAGGAAGGAAGGAAGGAAACTCAATATGAAAATGCCTATTATTCTTGATTCTAGAATGACAACTAAGAAGCCACACATATCTTTTACAATAACTGTGCAGCACGTATAATCATGCAAAGTCCTGCACAGGGTAAGAGATTAGGAATGAGCAAAGTATAACAAAGGGAATGACTACTTGAGGACCAAACTACAAAGATTATATTAACTCCATACTTCTTTTCCGATTGATAAGAAACAGTCCAAAGCAAAGTAGCAACAATACTACTTGCAGTAGTAGTGTTCCAAGCCAAGTACACAGAATTCACCCAAGACTTCTTTGCAGCCCTGAAGAAAAGTATGAAATTAGTCTAAGGCAGAGACTAGTGGTGATGCTTACATATGAGTCAAATAAAAAGAAAATATGACAGAGGCAACCTGACTCCATGGAATTTTAAGATGAGAAACAACCAGAACAAAAAAGATGCACAGACATATTTATGTATGAAATAGCTGTCCATGATCCAGAAAAATGTAGGCAGATTCAAATAGGACAGGTAGCAACAGATATTAGATATTAAGTTGGTAGAAATGAAAGGACTCAAGAAACACCAGGACACTGATGAATAACAGGGTAAAGGTAAAGGCCCTCCCGTTGATCATCGATTTGCTCGAGCGGGCCCAGTAACGTCTCCATTGGAGACTTTGTTGTTACTGTGTCTGGCATATCGAATACTCTCGGTAGCTTGCCGGGCTCTCCGAGAGGGGCGGAGGAATTGAACTCGGGTCGGCCATGTTGGCCGCTTGTAAGGCGAACACCCTACCCGCTGTGCTATCGCTCCAGCCGGAATAACAGGGATGCTTTGTTTTTTTTAGAGTAGATTTTGGCTTTATTCTTTTATATGATTGCCGAACTCATATACCATACTTCAATTTTTTTATTAAGATTTTAATTTTTTTAATTTTTTATTAGTGAAACATCATGAGGTACAGCTGTAGACTTACAAATGTCTGTGCTTGGGTTTCAGTTATACAATGATCGAGTACCCATCCCTCCACCGAGTGCCCATTCTCTACCACCACGGATCCCAGTATCCCTCCTACCTCCATTCCCCCCATCCCACCCTGCCTCTGTGGCAGGGCATTTTCTTTGGTTTTCTCTCTCCTTTTGGGTGCTGAGGTTTGCAGAAGAGGAATTGAGCTGCAATCATGTTCAGTCTATAGTCTACTTTCAGCATGCTTCTCCCATCCTGGGAGGATCCTCCCAACACTCTTTATTTGGTGTTCCCTTCTCTATCTGAACTCCCTTTTCCCCCAGCATGTGTGGCTGGCCTCCAAGCCATGGAGTAAACTTCCTGGTACTTATCTCGGCTATTTTTGGGTGTTAGTCTCCTATTTTGTTACTTTATATTTCCCAGATGAATGCAATCTTTCTATGTCTGTCCCTCTCTTTCTGACTCATTTTGCTTAGCATGATACTTTCCATGTAGTACCACTTGTGTGTAAATTTCATGACTTCATGTTTTCTAACAGCTACATAGTACTCCATTGTTTAGATGTACCAAAATTTCTTTAACCAGTCATCTGTTCTCGGGCACTCAGGTTTTTTTCCAGATTCTAGCTATTGTAAAGAGTGCTGCAATGAACAAACAAGTGCAGATGTCACTTTGACTATACTTATTTGTCTCTCTGGGATATATTGTCAAGAGTAGTATTGCTGGGTCAAATGGAGCTCAAGTTCTAATTTTTTGAGAATCGTCCATACTGTTTTCCAAAAGGGTTGAACCAGTCAGCATTCCCACCAGCAATGAACGAGGGTCCCTTTCTCGCCACATCTGTGCCAACACCAGTTGCTTTTGTTCTTTTGGATGTGGGCCAGTCTTTGCAGTGTGAAATGATATCTCATTGTTTTGATCTGCATCTCCCTGGTGATTAATGATGTAGAGCATTTTCTCATGTGCCTTTTAGCCATTCGGATTTCTTCTTTGAGAAAGCTTCTGTTCATTTTGTTGCCCCATTTTTTGATGGGGTTGGATGTTTTCTTCTTGTAAAGTTCAACCAGTAACTTATGTATCCTTGATATCAATACCTTCTCTGCCGGTTCCTTCATGCATGAGTCTCGTCCAAACATGTGTAGAGTGCTCTTAAGCATGGCTGTGGCTGGAACTGGAGGTCTTCAGCTGCTGGGGCTCTGCTCAGGGTGGGGAGGGAAACTCAACCCACCTTCCACCAAGGGGCCCTGGTGAGGACAGCTAGGCGCGAAGTCAGGAGACTCTGCGCTATTCTCTTCCAGGAACTAGGTTTTATTATCTCTGGGTCTTGGTCATTGATGGGATTATACGGCGCTGGGGCAGTTGTTGGGTGTAACGCCTACATACTGGAAGATGGGGGAACTGGATGGAAGAGGCCCCAGTCCCAATCCGAGCAAGCTTGGAGATCTACGCCCTGGGTCCTGCACTCCTGGGTTCCTCCCCATCCCGAGCAGAGCCCCGGCAGCTGAAGACCTCCTGTTCCAGCCACAGCCATGCTTAAAACCACTCTCCACTTGTTCAGATGAGTCTCATGCATGAAGGAACTGGCAGAGGAATGCAGGTGTGCGGGACCCGAGGTATAGATCTCCAAGCCTGCTCGGATTGGGACCGGGGCCTCCTCCACCCAGATCCCCCATCTTCCAGTATGTAGGCGTTACACCCACCAACTGCCCCCTGCGCTGTGTAATCCCATCAATGGCCAAGACCCAGAGACTATAAAACCCTGCCTCCAGAAGCGACATCTTATTATCTAGTTCTTACTCTGGAGCCTGGCAGGCTACCAAAAGTATCCTGCCCACATGGAAGCATCTGGCAAACTCCGCATGGTGTATTCAATATGCCAAAAACCAGTAACAATGATGGGTCTCATTCTCTTGACCCTGAAGGAGCCTCGAATGTGGCACTTTTTAAAATCTCAGGGCTAGGACGAAGGAGATGCTACTGGGGCCTGCTTGAGGCAATCGATGAACAACAGGAAGACAGTGATACAGTGAAGCTCTGCTATAAAACGTTCATGTTTTATTATTCATCTATGAATACCTAGGAAGATCTACATACATATATTCATACACATTTATTTTTCTAAACTTATTCTAACAAGGCAGCAATTAGTAGTGATAGACTTAATTAAAAGACTTGAGTTTTAGTTCAGCTCTGCCAATTACTAGTTATTAAAGTGGTAAAGTAACTTCACCTAACCCTTCAAATTTTCTCATATATAAATTTAATTTCTGGATGTATTATGAGGCAAAATTAATACGTCAAGTGAAGAAAGACAGAACATTCAAAATATATCTCCCAAATTGTAGGTACTAAGCAATAAATGTCCACAGAGTAGAAATTGATTGTATATTTTCTCTTTTCATATTATCTCTTCTGTTTATTAATTTTCCTCACTCCCAAACCCCTTATGCTTCCCCTTGTCTCTCAGTTTCTTCAGAGTGCAGTTCAATGTACTGGAATAAATACTAGACAAGGAGGCAGAAGACTAATGTCTAGAGTTAAATCTTGAAGTGATCTTGTGCAATATACTTAATGTTTACAAATCTATTTTCTTTCCTCTATAATGACAAAAAAAATGGATGTGAAAATGCCATGAAAACTCTAAATTTACATTAAACTATAATATTTTTAGTATAGAGTTTTTAAAGATAACATGAAATCATTATTGATTTCCCTAGTAGTTCCAAACACCGTCTTTTGGGCCCATCCTCTGGTATTACTCAAGATAGATTTTAAGGGAACAAATTTAATTTCTTTGAAAAAAAATGAAATTAAAGTTTATTTTTAAATATACATATAATCATCTGAAACAATTCAATTGATTTACTAAAGAGGGTAAATCTAATGTGATTTGTTCTCAAAGTGGTTTTATTTGCCTTTGAGTGACTATTTCCAAGCACGGATAGTTGCATATTGTGGGAAGCAATAGAAATTCAGGCTCTGAATAATAAATACACATTGAGATATTCTGTGAAAAAGCAAAATTTTTTCCACATTATCCATTTGTTCCATGTCTCAAAATTTTCCATACCCATAGGGTAGTCTAGAAATAGGTGGGATCACAAAGTAAAAGTAATAGAATGCTAGTTCAGTCAAACCACCTTTATACTGTCTCAGAAATACTACTTTCATCCTCATCGCTGGTACTTAGAACAAAAAATAAAATCAAAATGAGAAAAGAGCACATAATGTACTTAATTATTGAATATATTTAGTCTCATCAATAGAATCTAAAAATAGGAGCTTCAGATATACAAATATCAAGAATTGACTATTATATTGCTGAGCTCTTCATAGTAAAAATTTTGCAAACCCTGGCAAAGATTGTCAATTCATCCTAGATGAAAGAAAGCTAATTTCCACAAACTGCTATTTTCTTTATTTTCCAAAAGTCTGTCATTACCACCTGTACACATTAGCTAATTATCTCCAGGCTGTTGTTTAAATAAATTCATTTTGTTTACAATTGTCTGTACCACTAAGTAAGAGGTCTTTAAAAATAATTGATCATAGTAAACTGGAATATGAAAGAAAATTGAAATTTCTGGAAAGGAACATAGGAAATGATGGGAGCTTGGAGAACTACAGAATCAAAGACAGGAATAAAGGCAAGAAAAAGCAGAGAATAAAGACATGCCCATGTAATTTATTTAATATACTCATTGATCAAAGGCAAAAATAATTTTAAAAACAGTACTTTTTTTAGAATTTATGATTGAATGAAGGGTTTTTGAAAAATAATACTTGGAATCTACACCATTTTGAGGGGAGCCCACTTAAATTCTAATCCATACAGTGAATATCACAGATGCTATGAAAGTTTTAAGAACAGAGATGTAGATGCTGGAGCAATGAGATAGAGATTAAAAACAACAACAACAACAAAAAACACTTGTTTTACTCTTGAACCCCAATTAGAGCCCTGTAAAATGCATGGTTCCAAAGCGTCTTTAGGGGTGGTCCCTGAGCATAGATCCAGGAGTAAATTCTAAACACAGCTGGTGTGCAACACATACACACACGTTGGAAAGCTGAACAAGAAGAAAGACAAATATCAGATGATCTCACTAATATCTCGAATCTAAAGAATCAAAGTAAGGCAACAGATAAAACCAAACCAAACAAACTCTCATTGTTGAACTGAAATTATCAATGGGGAAAGGGAATAATGGACAATAGTGGAGAGATATTGATCTGTTGGTTTTTAAGTGTAGTGTGTTTATTATATATTTTGAAAAGGCATGAAATTGTATCTCTAAAACACACAGAGTTTTACAAATCAATAATTTCTCAGATTTAAAAGAGAATGAATGTGAAGATTTATTAACATCTAAACATTTGGGCATTAATACACCATAACATGCCAATATAAGTCCTATCTCTCAATCCTAGAAGAGAAAGTTTTGACAGATAGTATGTTATTAATATTTAAAGTAGCACAAACTTTACCTCAAATATGAGGACCACACTCTGTTTTTTGAGGAAAGGAAAAGACAAGAATGTAGTTGTCTTGTCAGGTTATGTTAGTGGATAGAAATTTGATATATTCAGTGGGAATTTATCATGCATTTTTCAAAGGAATTATTTCAAGTTATTCTTATAGTAAGCTACCCATGAAGTATTCAATATGCCAAAATCACTAACAACAAGTCTCACAATGGAGATGTTATTGGTGCCCACTCAAGCAAATCCATAAACGATGGGAGGACAGTTATATTGTTATAGCTGCACAAGTCCTGAACCATCATATATGGCATGGAAGAATGCAGATAATTCTCAAAAATCATCAACTCTCTGAGGTAATCATTTCCAGCACTAATAATTCTCTAGGCTTTAAATATTTTTAAATGATTCCTCCACACCAAAACAACCGTATTTTATTTTTAGATTTTTTCTTATTCTAGACCATATTCACAATCTCATTTGAGGGCCTTCTTTTCTTACATCTTGCCACAGATTCTTAACTCCCATTTATATTTTTATATTTATATTTTCAAAACTTGTATGTAGCTCTGTAGCACTGTCCTCCCATTGTTCATCGAATTGCTTGAGCAGGCACCAGTAAGGTCTCCATTGTGAGACTAGTTACTGTTTTTGGCATATTGAATACACCACAGGGAGCTTGCCAGGCTCTGCTGTGGGGGCAGGATACTCTCAGTAGCTTGCCAGGCACTCCGAGAGGGGCAGAGGAATCGAACCTGGGTTGGCCGCATGCAAGGCAAATGCCCTACCCACTGTGCTATTTTGGTAAAATTTGTATGGGCGTTTAAGTATACAGTGGGTAAAGTATTAGCTTTACAGGAGTAATACCAAGCACCTTTGGGTATGGTCCAATCCTCCTCAAAAATTAATTTAAATATTTGTATGTCTAGTTTTTATATATTAAACTATTTCGACTAGTATTTATCTTAATGGGCTGGAGCGATAGCACAGTGGTAGGGCGTTTGCTTTGCATGCAGCCAACATGACCAACCCGAGTTTGATTTCTCCGCCCCTCTCGGAGAGCCCAGTAAACTACCGAGAGTATCTCGCCTGCACAGCAGAGCCTGGCAAGCTACCCGTGACGAACTGGATATGCCAAACACAGTAACAACAAGTCTCATGATGGAGACGTTACTGGGCCTGCTCGAGCAAATCGATGAACAACGGGAGCACCGTGCTTGTTTTTATCTTAATATATATATATGCAAACATGTATACATGTACACATAAATAAATATACTCACCACTGTAAATTAAGAAGTGAATTCTTATTTCTGTAGCTTTTTTATATCACTTAATCACTTAATCCCCATTATTCATTGATTTACTCGAGTGGGTGCCAGTAACGTCTCCAGTCATCCCGGTTGCGTGCTGGAGTAGCCCAATAGTATCTGTTCATTCTAGGAACATGCAGAGCCTCAAACCAATCATTCAGGGTCTTGACGAAGAAGTCTAACCATCTTGTAGGTGGGCGTCCACGTGATCTTTTGATGTCCCGTGGAATCCAATCAGTAATGGCTCTAGTCCAGCGGTTGTCTGTAAACCCCATTATGTGTCCAGTCCATCTGATTTTTGGTGTCTTGGCAAATAAAACAGCGTCCCTGATTCTTGAGCATTGACGAAGATCAGAACTCTGGATTCTATCTCTCATTTGAGTGAATCATGATATTCCAAGCATAGCTCTTTCAATTCCTCTTTGAGAGACCCAAATAGCGTTCTCATCCTGTTTTCATAGGGTTCAGGTCTCTGAGGCATATGTTAATGCAGGAAGAACAGTGGAATCGAAGAGATGTGCTCGTAGCTGGAGGTTCTTTGTCCTTTTAATTATTTCTTCAACGCTCTTGAAGGCATTCCAAGCCGCTCTCTTCCTCCTGCGCAACTCAGGTGCCAGGTCATTCATCATGTTGATTTCTCGACCCAGGTATATATAACTTGCATTCAGAGATGGTGGTTCCGTTGAGAGCGAATGGAGCGTCAGGAACAAGGCTGTTTCTCAAGAACATTGTCTTCATAAGATTCAGCTGTAGTCCGACCTTTCCACATTCACGGTCAAAGTCGTTCAGCATTTGTGCCGCTTGGCTGATGTTTGGTGTTATTAGAACGATGTCATCAGCAAAGCGGAGGTGGTGTAGTTGCCGACCATCTATCTTCACTCCCATGCTTTCCCATTCCAGTCGTCGCATGATGTTCTCGAGAGAGGCACTGAAGAGTTTTGGTGAAATGGTATCACCCTGCCAAACCCCTCTCTTGATATAGATGATTACTTCTTTGTAGAATGGTGAGATCTTGGTAGTGAATCCGCAATAGAGCTCACGAAGGATTCTGATGTATTGAGTTTGTATGCCCTGATTGGCTAGGGCTTCCATGACCACTTCCGTCTCAACAGAATCAAGGGCCTTCTTTATATCAATGGAGCGATAGCACAGCGGTAGGGCGTTCACCTTACAAGTGGCCAACATGGACGACCCGAGTTCAATTCCTCCGCCCCTCTCGGAGCGCCCGGCAAGCTACCGAGAGTATTCAATATGCCAAACACAGTAACAACAAAGTCTCAAATGGAGAAGTTACTGGGCCCGCTCGAGCAAATCGACGATCAACGGGAGGGCCCTTTTCTTTTTCTTTTTTTCTTTAAATCAATGAACGTTAGACAGAGCGGCATCTTGAACTCCCGAGATACCTCAATGAGCTTAATAATCGTGTGGATATGGTCGAAGGTACTGAATCCTTTTCGGAATCCGGCTTGTTCACATTGTTGTCCTTCATCTAGTTTTCTGCTAATCCTATTCAGGATGACTCGAGTGAACAGTTTGTAGATGACAGACAATAGGCAGATTGGGCGATAGTTGCCAATGTCGTGGATGTCTCCCTTCTTGTATAGTAGTACAGTCCTGCTGGTTTTCCATTGGGATGGAACCTTGCATTCAGACAGGTAGTGTGTGAAGAGCCGAGCCAGTGTATTGATAAAGTACTGATGGTAAGTTCTTCAGGTGTTCAGGTCTGATCTTGTCTGGGCCAGGTGCTCTTTGTTTCTTTACCGACGAGATGGCATGTTGGATTTCGGAAGGGAGAACATTGGGAACGACATATCCATCATGTGGAATGTGGTATGTGGGCAAGTGGATGTGGCTATTAAAGAGATCTGCATAGAAGTCATGAATAATCTTCTCCATTGCCCTTCTAGAAGATGTGATGGATCCATCATGATGTCGGAGGGCAGTCATCTTGGTCTTGTAGTTGGTGAAGGACAGTCGGGCAATACAAATGCTTTTCCCAGCTTCTGCCGCATCTACCAGCACTGCTGCTCTCCTGTTTTTGAGGTCATTCTTGATGGCTTCTCTGCATTGCTTTGCCAGCTCGGATGTTCGCTTGTGGTTACCTGAGGCATGTGCCAAGCCACGTTGGCGAATAAGTTCAAGAGTGTTCGAAGAAAGGCGGTTTTTTGTGGTTATCTCTCTCTTGGCATTCCTCGCACAATCATGGAGGTGCTGAATTATTCGATCGTATTCCTCATCAATGTTGTCAATGACGGCATCTTCCCATGTTGCCGCAACAGAGCCAAAGAGCTCCCAGTTGGTGGTCGTTCTGGGAGCCCTCTTCTTAAACCTTGCATTCTTTTCTCCTCGTTCTGTGAGATAGAATTTTGCATGAAGGAGACGGTGGTCTGATTCCCTTTGGAATTTTGGGACAACAGAAACATCGGTTAGGCAAAACTGCCAATTGAATATGATGTGGTCTATTTCATTGTGGAACCATCCATCGGGAGACTCCCATGTCCAACGTTTAGATTCAGCCTTTTGGAACTGTGAGTTACCATGGAAGGTTTTGGTTGACATGATGAACTCAGACAGTCTGTCACCCTGTTCGTTCCATTCTATGCCATGGGTCCCGATGTGGAGTTCATCGGCTGATCTTCTTGGTCCTATCTTGGCATTAAAATCACCAACAATGATCTTGTAGAAGGTGTGATCTTCTTTATAGAACTTCTCCAGCTCCATGTAGAACTTCTCAGTTTCTCTTTCACCATAACGGGATGTTGGTGCATAGACAACAAAGATAGAAACTGCCGGTAGTGAGCCACATCTATTCAAGTGTAATCGTCCGATTTGGGTTGTTAGGCATTCGAATGAATCAATGCTCGTGGCTAAGTTTGTGTTGACAAGGACACCACCTATGCCTCTTTTATCACATGTTCCAAGGAACAGTTCTTCTCCAGCGTTGAAAATGGCGTGATGTGATTGATGTCGTCTCGTTTTGGTCAGACCAATGATGTTGTACTTGATCTTTTCGCGCTTGTACCATCAGGTCTTCAATGGATGCAGCAGATGCCAGCATATGAGCATTGAAAGTACAGACAATCATTTTTGTCATTCTTCGTTTTGACAGCCTATTTCTGCCTTGGGATTTTATCAGCCTCTCCTTCCATATCCTTCTCGACTCTGCCGTATTCAGGGTTAGGGGAATGAGATCCATTTATTACTGGATTTGGCATATCAATTTGGTCTATTTGGCATAGACAACGGATAGCATGCCAGGCTCTGCCGTGTGGGTGGGATATTTAAAGGTACCTTGAAAACTTAGAGAAAAGTAAATAAATAGTCCCGCGGCCACAAATGCGACTGCGCTCCCGGGAGCTTGTTGTGATAATCTCTGGATCCTGGCCGTTGTTGGGGTTACACGGCAGTTGGTGGGTGTAACTGTCTAGCTACTGACAGGTCCAGTCCCAAACCGTGCAGGCTTGGAGATCTCAGCCCCGGATCCCACACACCTGGGTTCCTCTGCCAGTTCTGTTATGTGTGAGGCTTATCCAAGTGTGTGGAGAGTGGTCCCATTATGACCTTGGCTGGGGCCTGGAGGTCTTCAGCTGTTGGGCTCTGGCGAGGATAGTCAGGCACAGGGTAGGAGACTCTGCCTTGTGCTCTCCCGGGAGCTTGTTGTGATAATCTCTGGATCCTGGCCGTTGTTCAGGTTACACGGCAGTTGGTGGGTGTAACTGTCTAACTACTGACAGGTCCAGTCCCAAACCGTGCAGGCTTGGGGATCTCAGCCCCGGGTCCCACACACCTGGCTTTTTTATATACTGTAAAAATATATATATACATATGCATATATATGTACATTTATATATAAAACCACACTGGAGCAATGAAAAAAGTGCCTTTTTTGCCTATTTTGATGAATGGCACTGCTTCTATATTGTTGAATTGAAGCATGATAACATAGCCATCCTTCCTTTATTCCTGATATTAGAGAGAAAGAAAACATTCCACTAGTACTAATTCATATTTAGTTGTATTAACTATGTGCATTCAGGAGCCTCACATGGATAAGCCTGAGTACTGCATGGCACGTCTGGGTTGAATATACTGGGAGTGAGCACTGAGACCCCTGGACATTACTTGGAAGGCTCCCAAATTTTTATATTATATAGAAATCTTGTGTGTATGTGTATGTGTGTGTGTGTATGTGTGTTTCATAACATTCAGGAAGTTTTTTTCTACTACACATTTACTGTATTTTTTAATAGCTGTATATTGGATTTTATCAAACACGTTTTCTAAATCTATGATATTATCTAGCATTTTCTCTTCTTAATTAACATTCAAATGTTGAATCAACTTTAAATTCCTGCAATAAATTCAACATGGTAGCAATGTTCTATCGTTTTCAATTTACTTTTGGATTTAATTTGCTAAAATTTCATCAAGTATACTTGCATCTGTATTCATGAGGGTTATTGATCATATTTTCTCATTTATGATACCTGTGTTTATTTTAACAGAGAATATGGCCTCCTAAAGTGATCTGTGATACTCTTCCTTTCTATTCTTGATTCTATAAATGAATAATTAATGTATAAGCTTTATTAAAATTTCTTGAAAATTACCAATACAATTCTTTTCATCTAAAGGTTGTTTCATTGCAGAAAAGCTTTTTAATTATGAAAGCTCTTTCTTTAATAGGTACAAATTTCTGTAAACTTATTTGTAGTCTGTGTCAGAATTTGGAATGTCTATTCCTCAATAAATAAGCTCAATCTGTTGCTTCTTTGTCAACTATATTGGGATAAATTTGTTTATACTGTTCTCTAATGGGGCTGGAGCGATAGCACAGCAGTCGGGCGTTTGCCTTGCACGCAGCCAATATGTCTGACCCGAGTTCAATTCCTTCGCCCCTCTTGGAGAAAATGGCAAGCTACCGAGAGTATCTCGCCTGCACGGAAGAGCCTGGCAAGCTACCTGTGACATATTCGATATGCCAAACACAGTAACAAGTGTCATAGTCGAGACGTTACTGGGCCCATTCGAGCAAATCGATGAACAACGGGAGGACAGTGACCATGACCGTTCTCTAACAGTCCTGTTCAGGGATATACAGGACTTGCAGTAATTTCTCACTTTTGATTCCTAATGCTGAACGGGCAGGTGTGGGGGTGGGGTGGGAGGAGAAGGGAGCAAGACAGGGGAAGGGTTGGGTCATCCTTGACCTTTTACTTCATTTAATCTAGCTAGACATTTAAAAATTTCATTGATTTGGGATCAGAAGTTTGATTTTAATTCTCTCTAATTTTTTTGTTTTATTCTTTTGTACTTTTTTAATTTTCTGCTTAATTTTAATTTACTTATTCCTTCTTGATTGATCTTCGTCAACGCTCAAGAATCAGGGACGCTGTCTCATTTGCCAAGACATCAAAAATCAGATGGGCTGGACACGTAATGAGGTTTACAGACAAACGCTGGACTAGAGCCATTACTGATTGGATTCCACGGGACATCAAAAGATCACGTGGACGCCCACCTATAAGATGGTCAGACTTCTTCGTCAAGACCCTAAATGATCAGTTTGAGGCTCTGCATGTTCCTAGAATGAACAGATACCATTGGGCTACGCTAGCACGCAACCAGGATGAATGGAGACGTTACTGGCACCCGCTCGAATAAATCGATGAATAACGGGGATTAAGTGATTAAGTGATAAGTGATTTTCCTTATAAGAATGAATAAAATTAAATGTTAATTAATTTTACAAAATAGCTTTTTCTCTTCTGTTGTAAGAATACAATATAAACTTTTTCTAGACATTGATTTATTATATAAAATTTAATGTATTTTGTCTTATTGTTATCAAATATTTCCTAACTTTTATTTTGATATTTTCTTAATCCCTTGAGTTATTTAAAAGTATGTCAACTTTTTTTTGTTTACCAACTTTTTTTTGTTCTTTTTTTTTTCATTTTTATAATTTTATTTATTGAATCACCGTGAGAGCAGTTACAAAGCTCTTTTGGGTTTAGGTCTCGGTCATACAATAAAACACCCATACCTTCACCAGTGCCCATTCTCCACCACCAAAAACCCCAGTATACCCCCACCTCACACCCTCCCCCTATCTGTGGGGCAGATGATTTCCACATTACTCTCTCCCTACTTTGATCACATTCAATATTTTGGCACCAGACCCACCATTATTATTTGGGATTTTACCCCAACACTCAGATCTGCTGAAAAGGCAACAGTAGACAATTTGTTTTCTATTGCTGGTTAAGAATAACATATGATGTCATGTGGCTGAAGTAGTTGCCGTGCGATTTTGAAATTCCAAAATTTTAACATTTAAATCTGGAGGGATTTCTGCCAAAACCTGTTGGGTTCTGAGATTTGTTCCTGAGTCTCTGGGATCATGGCAGTTAAGCAGCTTGATCAGGAGCCAGAAAGGCCATTCATGGGTGGCAACTCAGGGTCTTGTTGGGACGGGGAGGAACAGGCCGGCTCCACCTCCATACCGTGAGGCCCTACATATATCATCACCGAGGGCCCAAACCTGACAGTCCAGTGGCCTCTGGAGGATGGCAGCCACCAAGCTGCCTAGGGGGAGCAGTCGGAGGGACAGCACCCTTTCCCCCCAGGGTGGTCCAGCGAAAGTAACCTACTGCGGGTCTGGACGCATTTCTGCCAAAAACCACTGGGTTCTGAGATTTGTTTCTGAGAGGGATCATGGCCATTAAGCAGCTTGACCAGGAGCCAGAGAGGCCGTTCGTGGGCAGTGACTCAGGATCTTGTTGGGACGGGAAGAAAAGGGTTGGCTCCACCCCCATCCCATGAGGCCCCACGTGTCTCATCACTGCAGGCCCAGACTGTCCAGTGGTTCCTGGAGGATGGTGGCCACTGGGCCACCAGGGTGAACAGGCCAAGGCATGAAACCTATTCTCACCTGGGTTGGCCCAGTGCCGGTAATCTACTGCAGGGACCTGACACATTTCTGTCAAAAACTGCGTGTTTCAAGATTTGTTTCTGAGTCTCTGTGGTTATGGCCATTAAATGGCTTGATAAGGAGTCAGAGAGGCCATTCTTGGTCAGTGACTCGAGGTCTCGTTGGGATGGGGAGGAAAGGGCTGGCTCCACTCCCATCCCATGAGGCCCCATGTCTCTTGTCACTGCAGGCCCAAACCTGATTGTCCAATGGCCTCTGGTGGATGCTGGTCACTGAGCCACCAAGAGGGAGTAGCTGGAGGGACAGCACCCTTTCTCCCATGGGATGGCCCGGTGACAGTAACCTACTGCAGGATCTGGATGTATTTCTGCCAAAAGTCACTGAGTTTTGAGATTTGTTTCTGAGTCTCTGGGATCATGGCCATTAAGCAGCTTGATCAGGAGCCATAGAGGCTGTGGGCGGCAAATCGGGATCTTGTTGGGGTGGGGAGAAAAGGGCCGGCTCCACCCCAATTCCATGAGGCCCCATGTGTCTTGTCACTGCAGGCCCAAACCTGACTGTTCAGTGGCCTCTGGAGGATGGCGGCCACTAGGCCACCAGCGGGAACAGGCCAAGGCACGAGACCTATTCCCACCTGAGTTGGCCCAGCACCAGTAACCTACTGCAGGGACCAGACGCATTTCTGCCAAAAGCCGCTGGGTTTTGAGATTTGTTTCTGAGTCTCTGGAATCATGGCCGTTAAGCAGTCAATCATGAACCAGAGAGGCCATGCCTCCAAGTTATATAGCTGAGCCAGAGGTGATTTGTGGGTGTGTCTCCCACATACCTAACTTTTGGCCATTTACTTTCTTGGTAAATTTTGCCCCAAGTTTTTGGGGTCTGGCCAAAGGCACAGCAGCAATTTTTGGGTATCTGGAAGTCTGAAGATGCCATTAGACTGCTGATGCACTCCCCTCACATGTACAGATTGATCTGCTGGTGTCACCATACCTTATGTTAACCAATATTTTTTAAAGGATATTCTTTTATCAAAAAAATAGTGTCTAAATTCTAATTGAATTGGATTATTTTTTTCCTGTGACACCATGTCTTGTTAAGTGTTCACTGTGCATCTGAAAAGAAAATGTAGACTGTTGTTTAAGTATTCCACAGTCAATTAGGTCAAGATGATTGGTAGTGACTATATATAATTCCATTAATAATTTTCTGCTTAGTCTGTCAATATTTGGAGATAAATGTTGAAATCTAAACCTATGAATTAATTGACCTATTTATTACCTAAGTTTCATCTCTATGAAGTATATCTTGGAATTCTGCTAGGTCATATATGTACAACTTTAATAAAGCATCCAATTGTATCCTCTCTTGGTTAATACTCTTATTTAAAAACCTATATTTTCTGATGATAGTCATTTATCTCTCTTATAATAATTTAGGTATATATTTCCCAAACTTTACATTCAACAAATCTACATCTTTCTATTTAGCATGCTCAGGGCTTAGTCCTGGTTCTGTAAGAAGGAACGATCCCTGGCATTGCTCAGGCGACCACATGTTGTGCCAGGAATTTGCAAGACAAGCATATTAACCCCTCTCCGGCCCCTATTTATCATGTGCTATAAATTGACATGAAAATTTCACTTAAACACTTCTAGAGACTAGAAGTTTTGTCTTATTTTTGTGTTAAAAAATTTGCATTAAAACCATTCGTCCTCCAAAGACTCCACTAAGAATACTATAAATAAATGTGTACAGTATAATGACATGCTATAAAATTAATATCTACAAATCTGTTGCTTTGTATATGTAAATAACGAATTAGCAGAAATAAGGAAATTAATAGTATTTGCAATGAACTAAAAGAATTAAAATCCTGAAATAAATTTAATCAAACTATAAAAACCTATAAGTGGAAAACTATATGACATTGTTGAAAAAAAATAAAGGGCATCTAGGGATGGAAATACACAATGTGCTCATGGATTGGAAGAATTGACATCACTAAAGTAGCTATATCACTGAAAGCAACATAAAGATGCAACATAGTCCTAAAAAATCTCAAAAGTGTTCTTCACAGAAATCAAACAATAACCCATCCCCCCAAAAATGACATTTATTTGGAACTACAAAGACTTCCTGAGGAAAAGAACAGAAATTGAGAAAAAAAAAACTATTGAGAAAACAAGAACAAAAATTGAGGAATCAATGCTTCTCAGCTTTAAACTACACCACAAAGTGAAGTAATACCACTTGAAGAATACAATAATAGAATGAAAACAGAAGCCTAATCAATAGGACAGAACTAAGAGTCTAGAAATAAAACCATACATATACTGACAACTACTTCATCAAAACAGAGTTAAGAAATTGTAACAGAAGAAAGAACACGTCTTTACTAAACATGCTGAGAAAACTCAACAGGCACATTGAAAGTTTTCAACCAGACCACTGTATATTCATACTAAATAACAATTAAAACTAGATTAAACACATAGATTAACACTTAACCCTAAAATATGTGGAAGATAACGTAGGCAATACAATCTTCACGTCAGTCTTAGAAATGTGTTTCAAGACTAAATTCCAATGTCAAGTAAAACAAAAGCAAAAATAACAAATGGAACTTCAGGAAACTAAAAAACTTCTTTCAAGAAAAAGAAATTATTAGAAAAAGGAAACAATATCCTATTGAAAAAGAAAATATACTTGTATATCATCTTCTGAAAAGTGTTTGATATAAACTACATATAGAAGCTCACAAAGCTCAACAACTTGGGTAAAAGATCTGTATAAAAACTTTTTCAAAAAAGTTATGCATATGTTTAACAGGTACATAAAAAGACATTCATTATCTCTTAATATTAGATAAATGCGAATCAAAACAATGAGATATTGTCTCACACTTGTAAGGATGGCTAATGTCCCAAAGATAAGAAATGAGTCCCGGTGAGGATGTGTAGAGAAGTTAACCTTCATAGATCATGTTAAAAATGTAAGTTTGTGTGATAATAATGGGAAGTACATAAAGATTCGTAGATAAAAGCACTAACTTGTAGAGATGCATGCCCACATGTTTATTGCAGCATCATTTACAATAGCCAATAAGTCTAAGCAACCTACATGCTTGACAAGTGATTAATAAATAAGGCAGATGTGAAACATGTACATCACAGAATACTATTTAGATGCCATTTGTAACAACATTGATGAACCTAGAGGATATTTTGCTAAGTTAAATAAATAAAATTGAGAAAGACAATACCATGTAATTTCACTTCATATGTAGTATACAGAGGAAACAAAATGATAAACTAAATAAAGATACTTATAAGTCTTTGATGTTTAAGGTTAATTAACGGTTTCCAGAAGGGAAGGGGAAAGACAAATAGATATAAATCCGGACAAAGGAGGCAAAGATGGTGATTTTCACTGAACTGCAACCTGCCTGTGATGTATTCGATATGCCAAATGCAGTAACAACTAGTCTCACAATGGAGACGTTACTGGGCCCGCTCGAGCAAATCGAGGAACAACTGGAGGACAGTGCTACAGGACAGTGCTGCAGTGCTAATGATATTTTAATTTCAAAAAAATTAGAAGCTTTAAAAAAGTTTAATAGGGGGTATGATGCTGCCACCAGGTCAACCCGTACCTGCAGGGCAAGAGTATCAGCAGCCTAATGGTACCTTCAGACTTCCTGACACACCAAAATTGCTGTTGTGCTTTTGGCTGGACCCCAATAACTTGGGGACAAGTTTACCACGAAACCAAATGGTCAAAAGTTAGGTATGTGGAAGCCACACCCACAAACTACCTCTGGCCCAGCTATACAAGCTCATTTATTGGCCTTATTTCAGAGACTCACAAATCTCAAAAAAGATCAAAAACTGCAGTTAGGACCAATGATGCAGTGCACTGCAGGTGAATGGGCATGCCCTGCAGGGCATATGCCAATAGATTATTTCTCTGGAAAAGATGAATACAAGGGCCATGATTCAGAGAAATACAAACGAATCTTCAAACCAAGCAGCTCACTGTAGAGATGCTTCCGGACTTTAAGCTAGGTCTACTTCACGGGGATGCCTCAGAAGGGGGCAGGCATTGTCCTTCCACCTGCCCCCTAAAAATCCTCTTGGCTGCCAACTTCCAGAACCCAATGAGAAGTTCAGGTACACGGGATCAGAGATGGCAAACTTGAGATCCCAAGGGATAGGGGATGGGTTGGTCCTTCTCATCCCCCATTCCCCCCCATCCCCAAGAGACCCTGGAGGTCACGCCTACAAATTGCCTCCAGCTGCTACTTAAACTCCTTGGTGGCCATAATCCAGAGACACGCAAAAGAATCTCTGAACCAAGCAGCTCACTGTAGAAATTTCTCTAGATCCTAAGTATCTGGAATCTTGGAGTTACAGGAGCATGTAGCCACTCTTGCAGCCTAGCAACATCTAATTCCTAGCAAACAATACAAAAGAGAGTATGGGGAGATTGTCTGCCATAGAGGCAGGGGGAGGGGAAGTGGGTGGGATGGGGGGAGCAGTGGTGTTCTTAGTGGTGGAAGATGTGCACTGGTGGAAGTTTGGATGATCAATCATTGTATAACTGAAACTCAAACAGTAAAGCTTTGTAATGGAATGTCATGGTAATTAAAAAATAAATAAATAAATAAATGTTTAATAATTCTAAAATTGACATGTCCTCTCATTCAAACATGCAGTTTTTTCTTGTCCATTGTTGAAACACATGTTATTAGAATTATTTTCAGTTCAATGAAAAACTCTGAGTGGGTAAGAAGAGGAAGCAAGTGTCTAAACGAATTACATTTTTAGAAATCTCTCAAGTAAGTATCTGGGTAGGGTCAAAACTTGCTGTAATACCCAGTAGTACCAGAAACTCAGACTTCCATCTCTTAGATTCTATCAAGCCTGTTCAAAGTTCTATCAAGTGTCAGAGTGGCAGTCTCTACACTGAGATAGTGTAGAGCAAAACCAAAATTTCACACATACATCTTAGAAGGAAGTTTCCCAAAAGTTTTCATTGGTCAAAATTTACATGCCTAGCCATACCTAACTGCAGTGGCATGTGGTAGACACAGTAAAGTAATATATCCCATCTAATAATCATAGCTCTTGAGTCCAAGGATCCATATATCATAACTCATCTATGCTCTTTATCTTCTACTGCGTCACTCTGTTGTTATTGCTTGTTTACCTCTGTTGAGTGTTCTGGTATCTGTCACCTCAAAACTGATTCTTCTATTTCTCTAGTCAAGTCTCTGTCTCACTTACTCCAGAGTGTTATCTTATATGCCCCTAGATTGAAACTTTTAGATTCGAATTTGATTCTGTTTGTGTGTAATAACATCACAATGTAGAAAGCCCCCAGTGGGCAGTGACATCAGGCTATCTAATAACTCAGTTTCCTAGCCAAGGGAATAAGCTGCTTAGTTTGAATTTAAATTCTAGTTTCCTTAGATCACAAAAACAGCTTTCATGTATGCATATGTAGTAGTACAAAGAACATATTAAGAAGGGTGTGTAGTATGGGTTTTGTTTAGTTTTCAGGACTGTGGGTAATCTTCATAATAGCTTTAGCACAGAAAAAAAAAAACTTTGTTAAAAGATACTAATTTCAGCCCGTTAAAAGTCACTAGCCAGATGTTATAAAAAGAACCAGTAATGAAAGGTCTCCCTAGAGATTGTAAACGTTTCTTTATATCCAACCTAATGCTCTTAAATAGAATATCACATTTCATTGACATACAAGGTATTCAAGTTAAATTAAAAGGTTTGAAAAATAACCTCTGAATGGAAGTCTAGGGCTAGTTTTGAAGTTTACTAACTTTCTTAGGAGGACATTTATTTCCCTCTGCCATAAACTGAGTAATTTTTCCCAATTTGACTTGATGTCATTCAGCCTTCTTAACAAGGCCTGCAGTTGGCTACTCAGCACAGGTGAAGTGAAGGCACTTTAAATTTGTTAGGATAACATAACAAAAGCAGTCACACCAGAAATAAGTTAAGATGAAAAAGATCTTTTTGTTTGGAAATCAGGAGGTAGGGAAAGAAGCTGTCATAAAGGCTATTAATTGGTCTATTAATCACAACAATCAGCTGTTTGTTGTTTTCCATTGTGTTCTATTCTAGAAATAGTTTGTGAGTATAATCTGGTGAAACCAAATTTAAGAGTAATAATTTGTATTTGTCTTACACAGGTTAGCAGAGATACAACCTTATCTCCACAAGTAACTCAACATTCCATTCCATTACCATTTTTGTCCTAAAACCAGCAAATTTTCATTTAGGATTTTCATTCTGAACCATTGCCTGTAAAAACTCACTTCCTAGTTATTCATAGCAAAATGATTCCTTTCCCCCCACCCCCATGTGATTCTGATGCGATGAGGTAACTTTGAACAGTTGTGTGCATAACTCATTTTTTTTCCCCCAAAGCTGGGAAAACAGAGTTGCTTGAAGGAAAAGAGAAAAAAATTTTTTTTTCAAAAAACTTAGCACTCCGTCTTTTACAAGTTCCTACATTAAAGGAAAACAGATTCAATTTGAGGTTTACTTCTTTTTTGTTTTTATTTACTTTTATTTTATTGAAAAGGATACTCAGCTAAGTGCTACAGTAAGCAGCACTTTAGAAAACAGCTATATTTGTAGAAGAATATGTGAGAAAAATAGAAGTAACACTATAAATATTTAAGAAAATTATAAAGGCAGAGATACTGCAAGGAGGTAGAAAACTTGAAGTCAAAATGAGAGAAACAACTTTTTTGAGAACATCTAACAGATGATAAAAATATTGTTTAAAACCAAGGCAAGCAGGTTCTGTTAACATATTGAAAATATTCTTTCCTGCTTCCAAATTTTTCCTTTTCCTGGGTCCCTAAAATGCCTAGCCCTCCGGAGAATGGACACTAAAAAGGATATTCAACAGGAGTTACCTGAGCTGACAATCCTCACAGGAAAGGTGACAAGTGCCAGGACAGAAGTCAAAAAACTATACAAAGCACCACACAGTAAATTGACACCTTTGTGCCAGGCCTCTGCTGATCTCACTGAAAGAAACATCACCTAGAGAACCAGGCAAAGTGTTTCACACTTTCAAGTCCTCATTTGTTTCTGTGAGCACTTATCTTTCTGCCTGTGAACTATTATCTTCCTTCTTCCTCATACTCAAATTCATCACCTCATCTGTCTAGTTATTTCACTTTGTCACGTTCTCTCTCTCTCTCTTTCTCTCTGTGTCTCTCTGTTTTTTATTATTGATTTCTAGTTCTTTTATATATCTCACCATTTCAGGTTTTCTATCTTGCCAGGGCACTCTCTGTTCTATAAATGTTTCAATGCCTATAAGTAGAAAGAACAGAGAAGGAGTGTTCTTGGATCTAATTTAGTATCTCAGCTCTCTCACTCAATGACCCTTGTGTTGATCCCCCAAACATTGGTGGAGTTCCATGCCTACCTTAAGAAGGAAGAATATAGGTAGAGCATACAAGAAGCTTGCTAATGCATAAATTCTGAATAAATAAAAGTTGCAAGAGTTATTTTAATATATAGTATATATTATATACTATAAATTTTCATATGTGTGCTAATGGTTGACTCATCTTCCTCTTTGAAAGAAAGTGGAGAGGTATCTATTCACTGGGTTATTTCATCTTGAAAAAAAAACCAGCTATTTTTCATTTAAGCCAGTAATCAGTAAAATACAAGAATTCTCACTGAACCTTTATTGGAAGGTATCCCCTTACTTTAGCATTTTTTTAAATGCCGAAATAAACGAATAAAATAAAAAAAATAAATAGAATTAAAAAAACTCAATTTTTAAGTTCTCCTTGCAATTCCAAGCTTTCAAATATTACATATGAGTAAACTTGGTAGTAAATATTTGCAACTTTAACACCATAGATTATTTTTTTTAATATTTGGAAATTGGTTTTCTGGAAAGTAGGAGAAAAAGAAAAGGAAACACCTCAACTGAGGAGGAACGTAGTATAAGACTAAGTCCAATACTATAGATCTTGATATTAGCTTATTATAAAAATTATCTTGCTACGTATATAAATGTCCTTCAAACAAAACAATTTGAACTGCTTGGGTTCTATTTATAAAGAGATTTTCTTTGTAGGCACATAAAGTATGTGTAGAAAATCAAATAGAGTGGAGTATTATAAAATACAAATTATGCTTTTGAGATTTTTTCAATAACATCTTTTTCTCTAGAATGTGGTCAGATATATGCATATAGGATTGTATATAAGAGCATAGTACATATTACAACACACAAAAGTGTGTTCATCAATAATGCTTCATGGCAGCAGCAGGCTATATTTGGAGTTATATTTTGGAGGGAGGTGGAAGTCAAAGTTTAATGATTGCTCAGCTATGGTCTAAAAGGATTTTTAATACTTGCCTTCCTAATAGGGTCTTCTAAATCTATATAGCAATATAATAATTATAGCCAAGGATACAAAATCAAAAATTAAAGCATATTATAATTTTATACTATAACTATATTATAATTTTATAGTGTAAAATTATAATATAGTATAGTATAGTATACTCTCAAGTATTTCCCAAGGAGTTTGTGAAGAAAAGATCGTGAAAAGGGTTGGATACCCAATGACTTAAATTTAGACCATAGTACAGACACATTGTAGAGTAATTTTATTCACTTTTCAGTGTGAACAGTATCTAGCAACTTGCAATCCTTTTGATTATGTTTTGGACAAATCATACAGGTAAGCATAAAGATTGCAAGATTCATAAAAAAAAATTAGGGAACCAAAGAGAGTACAGAGACACCACTTGCCTTCAACGTGGGCACAAGTTTGATACCTGGCACCATATATAGTCCCTTGAGCACTGAAGTGATCCCTGAGGGCAGAGTTAGGAAATGTTGGGTGTGACTCAAAAATTGTTTAAAAAAATTAGAAGTTTGGTGGCAGCAAAATTCTTCCCAATCAACCACAGTCTTCAATTTTGTTTTCAAAACCAATACGGTAAAACATGATACAGAAGAGCTTTTTGAATTCTATATTTGAACTGCAATAGGTTTTGAAAATAATATTTTTATTGAATGCTATAGCTATTCATCAAAATGGCAAATTAATATAATATAAACCCCTTAAAATCATCACTTTCCTAAAAGTTTAGTCAAATAAGATATTGTATTTATCTGTTTATGTAATATATGATTATAACATGAAGCTCATGGCAATTTGAAAAAGTATATATTGTACTCAGGAAAAATGTCTGCCTTTAATTCCTTCCATGTGCTTCTTTTCATAATAAGTATTAAACAAGTAGTTCAATAATTATAAGAACTTTTTGTATTTTGGTCTTTTTATTCCCCCCTAATGATCATGAAATAGTTTGGAGATTTTCTCAGCTCAATTAAGCAGAATGACCCAAAATGGAAAGACTATTTAGGAAGTCACTCATTATTATATGCCATTTTAAAATAACAAATGAAAAGTCACATCTGAGTAACAAGGTGCTTCTTTCTGAATTTTAATGCCTAAGATAAGTCCTATCTGCATTTTTTTCCTACTCCATTGGCGTCTAAACTGAAGGCTCAGGCTGACTTTCAAACTTCACACTCTTTTCCAGGCATGGAAAGTGTTGAACATCTGATTCCTACACAATAAAGTCAATATGTAATATTTATCTTTCTATAGCCTTCATACTAACCCAAAATAACTTGAAATCATACATAGATTAAAATTTTCACTTCTGCATGCATAGCTCCATGGGGAGGCAGGAGTTTATATATATATAAAAGAAAAGAAAATATTCCTTTTTATTAAGATATATAATTATTTTTTGAAGTTTCAGAGACAGTAGTTAAATAATTAAATTTGATACAAAGCACAAATGTTCATACATTTTAATGTCCATGTGCCTTAAACTGTATGAACGTGTTGATCAATAATCATACTACCTGCAACATTCTTTAAGGCAAAACAAATGAGGAAGCCATCTTGTTTTCTACATCACTGGCTCCAGCATGCTATATAAGATCTCCATGACAACAGGAGCTGGTGTATCTTGTGTGAAGACAAAAGTGTAGGCCTCATTTCCTAAATGCATATTTCTACTGAAGCTGAATCACCAATTAAAAGACTCCTTTCTGTCCTTGGGGGCTTCAGAGATGCAAATAGTGTTGGGAGGTTCTGCTGGTCAGCTGTTACATCTGGAACTCCTGATTATCTGAAAATAAAGTGGCTCTGTTTAAAGGTGTCTCTGAATCACACAGCATGGGAACTAATTGTCAAAATTAGAAGACTTGTTTGAAGTTCTGAGTTACCATCCTAAGTTTAACAGGTGCTTTCTTTTTACATGCCCCTCCCCATGAATTTTAAATATCTAGGTACATTATTATGATATACATAAACTTAACAACAAAGTAAGTGCTACCTTTTTTCAATAATTTATGAATATCAAGCATAGTTATAATGAAAATGGATTTTGATTCTTTAAATTATTTGAAAAATGGTATGGTTATAAGCATTTTAAAAAATTAATTCTGTGGAATGGCTTTGGGATTTAAAGAAATTATGTATAAAAGAATTTTTTAAACACCCGGAATCCCAAAAGTATGTTTTTGATAATCTATAAATAAACGGCAATGCCACTAATGAGTTTTGACTTTTTAAAAAAATCACTTTGGTATATAAATAAACTAGGAAGTTTACAGACATGATGTAGTAAGTATAGTAATTTAAATATATAGATCAGTTATTCTTTGGTACAATGATAAATGATAACTAAAGTTTGTCATTGACTTTATGCAGACTGTCTATAATCTCAGTTGCATACATATTTCAGTTTTTATATTTTACTATCCTTGTTTGCAAATGAAACTCAAAAAAATGTCCAGATTGTGTTTCTGAGTGTATTTAAAATGGTTAATAGTAAGGAAACAGAATATAAAAGATTTAACAAAACTCATTTTCAAGTAAAATTGCATATTTTCACTAATGAGCATATGATAATATCATATAGCATCAAATGATGTTATTTAGAAATTGTGTGCACAAAGTTTCCAATACACACTAGCCAATTTCCTGTAACCTATGTTTGTATATTTAACTGTTTCTTTGTATAGCTAATTAAATGTTTGTTGCAAAGTCTCATGGGAAGATCATTTGCATATACCTTGTTATAATGGCTAAACACATTCTCACTAAGTATTGCCTGATGAATAGATATCTCACAAATGCCTGGCATAGACACAACAACAAACTATGGACACATGTCATTATTACTGTAGTTCATCAACACAACTCTCCATGGTTCTCTCTGCATAATTGACTCATTTAGGAGTCACTCATTTGCTTATGAGAGGTAACAAGTGCAGCATTGAATTTGAATTTTAAAAGTTTAATTAAAATATAAATGCATTTAACTTTAAAGGTTTTGGAATATGTAGAATTATTTTAAAAAGAGTTCACACGCAAGTCTATTCTGGGGAGAAAATGTTGCTTCAGAAAGTTAACTGTTGAGATATCAATAAAATAAAAAATGCATAACAAAGAGATTCACATTATATTCACAGAGGTCTAATCAAAATTATAGGGGAGCATAGAGCAGGATCAGTGCGTAAGAAATTAATTCAGAGTCTCGCAAGGTACATTGGTGTGGATATGAACAAAACTGGATTAATTCTGGCACAATTTTAGTTTTGCAGTCATGCAATACTATAAAAGCTGAATCCATATGTCTCTTCCCATTTCCTATTAGTAATTGGTGGGCTGGTTAATAAGTCTTTAACACATTCAATTAATTTTCTTGCAATTTAAATATCATTTTGCTCTTTCTTATATACTTCTGACTTCTTTAAATATCTGTCCTCATGGAGCTTCTTAATATCTCCCAATTTAGCTGCAAATATAAATGTAATTAAGGGTTTTTTCCAATCTCTTCTTATAGATCATTTAAAAAGTGTGCTAAATTAAATTATGGTGCACTCCATCTAGACCCCACATTGTCTTGTCATGCAAAGCATTTGCCTCATAAAGCACCTAAATTACTCATGAAGCTTTCAAAATGTTAGAGTTATATGGATATTTCATTTCTGCCAGTAAAAAGGCACTGAGCAATTCTATAAGGAAGACTAGTGAAAATCATAGTAATGGCAATACCATAATTTTGAAAATGCTATATTAAATTTGGCCTGGAGAGAAAAGCTCAGGTAAGGAGTTCACCTCGCATGTGTAAAACCTGAGTTCAGTCTCAGGCTTTACATATGCATATGTGGTTTCTGAAAGTCTGAGAGGAGGTCAAGAATGATCCCTGAGCAAAGAACCTGAACACAGCTACGTCTGGTACCAATATACCTTGTGACTCTCTGAACTAATTTCTTATGCACTGATTCTTCTCTGTGCTCTCCTGTAATTTTTATTAGACTTCTGTGAATATAATGTGAATCTCTTTGTTATTAATGTTTTATTTTATTGATATCTCAATTCAACAGTTAACTTTCTGAAGCAACATTTTCTCCCCAAAGACTAAAACCAAAAGGAAAAAAAAGGAAAAATCTATATTCAATCAACCTTATTTAAAGTACTTAAATCAACAGTTGCGCATCATGAGCTTAGAGTGTCTGGATGTATTTGTAAACATATTCTTTTTTATCCACGAATTTCACATCCACGAATTCAACTAACTTCAGAATTCTGCTGGTTGAATTTCTGGAATCCTTGGATACTGATAAGGTGGGCCAGCTGCAAAAGTTCTCAGTATCAGAAGATATTAGTATAGGATGTTTTAAACAAATGCTCCAAGAGTCAGCAGTATATACATAAAAATCTTCTTGTAGGTATGTATGTGAATAACTTTACTGTGTCTTTGCAGATAAGAAACAGATTCAACTGACAGAAATTAAGACTTTTATAACTTTTGATATTCTATATATGAACATGCCTTATTTGTGTGCTTAAGAAGTAAGCATAGGGGTCAGAGCAATAGTACAGTAAATAGGGCATTTGTCTTGCATGGGTTCAATTCCAGACATCCCATATGGTCCCCCGAGCACAACCATGAGTAATTCCTGAGTGCCAAGCCAGAAGTAGCCTCTGAGCATCAACAAATAGGACCCCCTCCAGAATATATATATTCTGGAGGGGGTCCTATTTCCTGTCCTGTCCTGTCCTCACATTGTTCATCGATTTGCTCGAGCGGGCCCAGTAACGTCTCTATTTTTTTTGAGACTTGTTGTTACTGTGTTTGGCATATTGAATACGTCACGGGTAGCTTGCCAGGCTCTGCTGTGCGAGCGAGACACTCTCTGTAGCTTGCCCGACTCTCCGAAAGGGGCAGAGGAATTGAACCCGGCTCAGCCGGGCTGGCTGCGTGCAAGGCAAACGCCTTACCGCTGTGCTATTGCTCCAGGAGGGGGTCCTATTTAAATAATTAAAAAGAGTAAGCATACATGTAAATTCCTGTATGTATATCTGTCACTGTTACTGTCCTCCCGTTGTTCATCAATTTGCTCAAGCTGGCCCAGTAATGTTTCCATTGTGACACTTGTTACTGTGTTTGGCATATCGAATACATCATGGGTAGCTTGCCAGGCTTTGCCATGCAGGCGAGATACTCTTGGTAGCGTGCTGGGCTCTCCGAGAGGGGCAGAGGAATCGAACCTGGGTCGGCCAGGTTGGCCGCGTGCAAGGCAAATGTCCTACCTACTGTGCTATCGCTCCAACCCATATATATAGATATATATATATGCATTAATATGTTATGGACTATATAAATGCCCTCACTACCTCAATAAATGTCAAATTTTCTTCATTCATCCTATCACCATGTCTACCTAGAGAATATTCTGCTAGGTACTACCTCAAATACAGACTTTAGTCATCTGGAAATTGTGCTTAGTGATAATTATGTACAGTTATTAGTTAGCAACATGGCCTTTTCAGCAAATTAATTGACCTATCTGAGCATCAATGTTCTCAACCTGCAAGTGAGGAATGATATTTCATAGTAGTACTTATTTCATGTGCAATTGGGAAGATAATTAAATGAACTTTTTTTTTTACTTTTTTCAAAGCCCTGGTACAGTGCATTTACTAAGTAAAAACACTATTGATGCACTGTTTAATTTTCTGTTTCAATATGAGTTATTGAGAGTTGGTCCCAGCTACCATATGCTTGATAGGAATAAGCAGAATTATAAGTGCAATAGTGAAAACACTTGTGTTTTCCTAAAATTCTGTACTGAATCTTAATTGCAAACATGTTAATATTTAGAACTAGGATCTCTGAGGTTGCTTAGGTATTGAGAGTAGGGTCTTTGTGAATAGGACTAGTACCCATATAAAAGAACCCCCAGAAAGCCATTTGTCTCTCTCTTATTATGAGGAATAGTGCAGAGAGAAGACAACTATGTATAAAACAGATCCAAGTGAACACCCAATCAGCTAGCATCTTGGTCTTCAATGTTTCAGTCTCCAGAACTTTCTGAGATAAATTATTTTCCTTTATAAGCCACCAGTCTAAAACTAAGATAGCAAGTCCACTATAAAAATTATAATAAATAAGAGCACGTAAGGAAAATATAATGAGTGATGTTTTGATACAGTTTATGCTCCAATTAAATAGAGAAACAAACCAGGTAAGCTGTGTGATATAATGTGATACAGTACAATGCTCCTCTGAATAAAGACAAGTAGAAGTGGAACACTGTATGACTGAAATCCAATCATGAACATCTTTTAAGGGTTTTTTTCTCACAGTGATTCAAAAGAAAAGCTAAAAAAATAAAAAATTAAAAAATACAAGTAGAGGGGCTGGAGAGATAGCACAGTGGGTAGGGCGTTTGCCTTGCATGCAGCCGACCCGGGTTCGATTCCCAGCATCCCATATGGTCCCCTGGGCACCGCCAGGAGTAACTCCTGAGTGCAGAGCCAGGAGTAACCCCTGAGCATCGCTGGGTGTGACCCAAAAAGCAAAAAAAAAAAAAAAAATACAAGTAGAAATAGAATGAAGTGATCGATTCTATTAGAAAGGCAAGAGAACTCTGGGAAAGATGACATTTTTACTAGAGAAAAAAAATTATTTAAGATACAGACCTCACTCAATCTTTCATGTGGACTCTGTTTGTGGGTTCAAATTGAAACTGATTAGGCCTGGATAAAATACTCTACACATCCAAAAATAATCTTTTCTGTTTCAAACTTTTCAATTAAACTGAACAGCCTTTAGGATGTGTTTTGATATTTTCATATCCCTTATCCAAAAGGTGTGTGAACAGCTCTGTCATAAAATTCAGAAATTTTCAGATTAAAATAAAAGTAATATTCATTAGGATGGGAAATGACTCAGTTGCAAGCACATAAGGTCACAAGTTCAATCCTAGTGCCACCATTCAACTTAGTGTAATTTTTGCTGTTTATGTTCTCTGGTATCACAGGAGATTTCTGTCCACACTACACCAAAGTGTGTCAGAGCACTCCAACTAAAAAGATGTATAAGCACTACGGTCAGAAGCATAATGTCTGGGGGCTGAAGCAATAGCACAGTGGGTAGGGCATTTGCCTTGCATGCGGCCGACCCAGGTGTGATTCCCAGCATCCCATATGGTCCCCCTGAGCACGGCCAGGAGTAATTCCTGAGTTCATGAGCTAGGAGTAACCCCTGTGCATTGCCAGGTATGACCCAAAAAGGAAAAAAAAAGAAAAAAAGTATAATGTCTGGTGAGTATTACATCCAGAGTTAAATGAGCGCAATTTTTGAGAAATACATGTGCAAGCACAACTAAAAGGAATGTTCTGCATTCCCCAGCAAGCGCCTCAGCTGAATGTGCAAGACTGCAACCTGCTGTGCAACCACAACAAAAACTGCGTAACAAGTATGTGTGTTTGGTCATCACAGTAACTGTATCCATTGCAGAGGGGAGGGTAATGAGCAGAGACAAGAAGCGGAGCAAATAAATCAACTAAATAAAACAAAAATAGAAGAGTCATTGCCCAGCTTCTTATGATTTATTACAAGTCTAGGGCAAAACCAAGTGGTCATACACTGCAATACATCCGTAACAAAACAAAATAATTCATATCATGTCAGTTCAAATGAGGGTCTCTTGAAAAATAGCACGTAAAGATCAGAGAGATAGCTCAGTGAGCTGAGCACATATGTCACACAGAGAAGCCCAAGTTTCATCCCAGGTTATGGACTCTTGAGCACCATGTAAGTAAGCTCCCAATCCCCAAGCCAGAGCTACAAATAGCTCCTGAGCACTGCTAAGTGTAGCCTTCCAATAAAAGAAAGAAAAGAAAAATGAAATAAAGTTAGATAGGTGTAAGTGCTAAACTACAAATGTCTTACAATTTGGGGAACGTTTTGGACTATGAAATTGTGAAAAATTATTTATTCATTTCTGTCCCCAACACTTACTATTTACTTTTTCTATAAAATATGTATATATCACCATTTTGTTGTACCTATAATATCTGTGATACCTCTCTGGGTCTCTGGGTTTCATTAATATTTTGTGAACTATTTTGATGGCATAGCACAATATTTATTTAAGTATTGCAATATTTATTTAAGCATTGCAATCCCCCTTCTTTGGGGGGAGGGGATAGGAGGGTAGCTGAGCCATATCCAGCCATGTTTAGAGGCGATTTCTTTATCTCTAGTGGTTCTTGGGGAACCTCATGTGTACCAGGAATTGAATCAAGGTTGGCTGCATTAAGGGCAAGAGACTTACTTCCTGTACTATCTCTCTGGCCCTTGTCATTACCTCTTAACTACACGTGTTCAATAACTACAAACTCTTTTCCGTAACTTCTTTTCATAATATAGCATTTAGAATAGATGTTCATTATAGCATCTAGGTAGATACTCAACATTTGTGGTAGAATATAGTGAATCTATAAAGATTTACAAATGTAACTAGTGTGAGCTGAATTTAAACACCTTCCTATGATGCTTTATGAGATAGAAACCATACAATTGGTTTAAAGTAAGGCACATAACAAAAACAATCAGGAAAATAATCTTCCCTGCATCTGTACATTGAGATATGTATCTAGGAGACAGTGACTAGAGAACTGTGCTTATGAAGGGTAATCCAGGCTGAAAACACAGAGTAAGGGAGCAGGGAAGGATTCATGTTAGGGATAAATAGGAGATAAGGGTACAAAAGGTGAACGCTGCCCAAATTGAAGAGAACTGGAAACTGTAATAACAGTCTTTTCTCATCTTGTAGCACATCAGACACTGGTATTTTTAGGCTTCTGTATTGGACAAGGGAAAACCCAGTAGAATGAAATTGGGCAATAAATCCTTCTACTCTGCTATGTTATATTTTGGTAGGAAAACAATTTATACTGACTAATAAGCAAAACAATTTTAGGTGGATGGTTGATGAAGGAAATCATTGCTCATTCCTGCACACTGAACCATGAAAAAAAAATACAGGTAAGTTGATTAGACTGTGAGGCAGTGGAATCAATGAAAAAGTGCTTAATAGTTTTCTAAAGGAAAACGGATAATTGATGGATGAATTTTTAAAATACTTTAGCATTTTATTCCAACAGTAGGAAGAAAATACATTTGCCAATTTGATGAAAACAAGGAGACGGGGACGAGAGAGGAATCCAACTGAAGGTGAGAGGAAATACAAAATTTTGCAAAATTGCCACCACTGATACTGCTTATGAATATTTTTGGAAAAGGGAAATATAGTGTTTTGTAGAAACACACTATTTAAAAATGATATGTATTTATGCTCATTCTGATTTATAATCTCTAATATTAATGGCTTCTTTTACTAGATTAAAGGTTAGTAAAAATTCATTATTTCCACTACAATAGACCTGAGAGCAGAACTCAGCATTTCTGTGATGTAATTTTGATGACTCCATCATATAAATTTCTCTTCTCCTCTCCATCATCAATAATTGGTTTATCACAAAACTAAATATAGACCTGGAAAGATCATTCAACTAGGTTTTATCAACTGATTTTTCTGATTCAAATGCAGATCTACTTCTAAAGGTAATCCTTACCAGCTTCAGTAATTTAGCATTTGTTCACAGCTAGTCAGCTACAAAGTTAAAGGTAGAGGGAAATAATATAGCCTTCCTCATCTAGAATGAAACAAAAGGTAAGAAGAAGGGTAGAAAAGAGACAAACTTCATGGTGTCAAAGGGAATTATGCACACATGAAAGTACATTCTTGAAATTCCACCTCCTTTTCCCTTGCAGTACCTGGTTTCACAGCAAACAGAGTTGACCTTCAGTTAATCATAAAATGGCAAAAAAACGGAGCCTGAATCTCTAAACCATACCTGTTAAATCTAGTATTACCCTACTTGACCCTATAAACTCTTTTGAACTGCTCTCTTTCAGAAACCATCTTGATTTCTAAGCAACACATTAAGAGATTCCATTGTTAAGTCACTAAGCAAAAGGTATAGAGCACATTACAACAGAAATTATTTGTATCTAAAATAGTAATAAACACTCTAAACGAGTGTTCACATTAACTTAATGAAGGAGGTTCCATTCTTAAGTATAAGTCACAGTGTTAAGCATCTCAGAAGTAACACAAATATGTTAAGGATATATTAAACTCAATATTATTCATGTTGGTAGTGAGTGTTAATATAATTAAAAGACAATTAGATATGCTCTTCATATTAACGTAGCAGTCTCAATCCTTGTCCCAAACCCAGACTAATAAAAGTAATTCAATATTTCTTTACAAATGTGTTTATTGAAGTAGCAATGATATATCAATAATGTTGTAAATAACATTAAATTTTTACCTGCACAGTTTTGCAAGTCAACTTTTGTATAAAAAACACTGTGTTCACCACCAAAGTTCAAGTTTCCATTATTTTCCTGGTAATTGATACCATTTGCTTGATTTAAATATTCTATTTAACCCTTCCAATCTGGTAAACACTATTTTGTTCAGGCCTCCCAAGCAGTGCTCAGGTCACTTAGTACCGGGACAGTAGTACTGGACAGTTGACTATTCAGACCAGCCATACAATGCTGATTTGGCCAGCTCTGTTAGATGTCACCAGGGCAAACTCAACAGTGTGCAGGATCTCAAGGGCTATATTTGGCAGTGCCAGGGTTGTGTGTGATGACGTGGTTTAAACTTAGGTTCCAATGAAGCCAGGCACAAATCCCTGACTGTTAAACTATCTCAGGGGCCTTGACACTATTTGATTCTCACTGTGGAAGAGTTTACTTTTGGATTGTTGGTTTTAATTTATCTTATACATAAGTGAACTCATTTGGTGTTTGACTCTTCAGTCTAATTTGTGTTCTTTAGTATAAAGCTTTCTAGATTCATTAAACATCAGAATTTTCAAATGGGAGGACTTGATTGTTTTTCTTCTTACACTTTTCATATTTATTTGTTGAGCCCCCATGTAGTTATGTAGTTTACAATTCTCAGCTATTGTGAATACTGCTGAGATGAATAGGGAGAGTGCATATATATCTTCGAACCATTGAATTTATATTCTTTGGATACATGAAACACAATTACTATATCATATATACTTTCTTCCTTGAATTTTTTTAGACTCCACACTGCTTTTCATAATGGCTGTACAAATTTATACTCCCAGCAACAGCATATGAAAGTTCCTTTCCTCCAAAGCCTTTGCCAATACTTTTTCATTTCTTCTTTTTGGATAATAGTCATTGTCATCAGGGCGAGGTAATATTTCACCGTTGTTTTGATTTTCTTTTCCCTAATAATTAAAGATGACAAACATCATTCATGTGCCTGTTGACCATCTGTATGCCTTCTTGGGTGAAATTTTTAATCAGACCATCCACTTTTTATAAATTGGGTTGCTTATTAATTGGATTGTATATTTAAATTTTTTTATACTGTGGAGTAGTGGAGGTTCTCTCTATATTTTTTGATACTAGTCCTTAATCGGTTATACAATTTGCAATTACCTTCTATTCTGTAGGTTGACTTTTAGTTTTATTGAATTTCTTTTAGTATATAAAATTTAATGAAGTGCACACAGAAATATTTGATCCTCTACTTTATCTCTCTAAGTCCATATATTTGTACATTTTTCTATGAAAGAACCTGAAATTTTAAAGAATTAGAACAATTTTAAATCTTCTTATGGAATTCAATTTAACAGATTCAGACTATTATTATTATATTTTCTTTTGTACATCTAGTTCAGTGTCATGGTTACCATTGAATATGAATAATTTTATGATGATTGCTTGAGAATATCAATATAGTTTGTGAGTCTAAAGTAATAGATCTGTCTGTCTCATTTTCTCTCATACAAACACCTAACATATACACAAATACTGCAAACACAAATAAGTCTGTTAACTTATTTATACTCTACCCAATCCCAAAAGGAATCAAATAAAGCTATTTGTAGAATGCATAAATAAAGTGTGATAAAAATTGACAGTCAACCACTACATGACCCAAAAGTAAATCCGAAAGGGAAAATCAGAAGAATGCAAGCAGGAAATCCTACCTGAGGGACACAGCTGTCGTTAGGCCAAATCTTAGAGGATCATTTCCTAACAGCCTAAGCAAAGAGACAACATGATGGATTACCAGGGCTATCATTTTCTACAAAAAGAAAACAAGCCAGTTCATCAACAGAGGCAAACTTTCCTATCCCTGAGTTTGAAGATGAATTTGTCAAAACAATCTTTATATAAGGGACAGTGAGCTCCATAATGTCCCCCATAGCAATTTTACAAGCAATATAGAGACGTTCCACATGGCTATTCCTTATATTGCTCTGACCCTGAAGCCAAGTGCATGTTAAAAGTTGTGGTTCTGTAAAGGCAGTATGGGAGATGAATTTAAAGAATAGAGAAAAATGGAAGAAGTGCTCAGAGAAAAAGGTTTGTTTCTGCAACCTACTGTAATAAAAATTTATACTAAAAATTATTGAAAATTGAATAGTCACTAGTTAGAATGGCTTTCTTGAAATTGTTATCTTCCCCAATTTCTAGTAGGAGTTATGTGACAGATTATTTATATACATAGAGTTGTCAGTCAAGTATTCAGAACATGGATTTTTTAAAAATAGCATTTTATTATGAAAATTGAATAAACTATTCCATATTTGCCATATTAAGTAGCTAAATCACACACACAAGAAGTGGTCTGCAGACAGCATCATTTTTTAATTTCACTTTGCTTTTTGTCAAGAAAATAGCTCTGTGTTTTTAATAAGTACTAGGTAAAAATCTGAATGTTCTGCTGCAGTAGTGGCAGAAGCAAACTCTCACTTCATTCACGTGTTTAATTGGCTTCATAGAGATTGTAGAACATCAAACTGTATTCCGAAGCTCTGACATTTTCCGAGAGATGTGTTAAATATGTAAACTATAAAGGTGATATTGCTGCCCGTCACCTTATAAAAGAAGCTATTAGCAAGGTCTGAAGCTTTCCTTTTTGATAATATATAACTGAACATGGTGAAAACATTGGCTTTTAATCGCATCTTCTATAAATATTATGTAAGAGATATTGGACAAGCAGTTCAAACCTTTATTAGTTTTAGTTTCCTCATCTGCAAAGTATTGATGTTACTCCCTTGGAGTTCATCTGGATGAGAAGTCATATAATGAAAGCACTATCTTTAACAGACAATGAATCCAGAATTTAATCGCTCAACAAATTAATCAAACATCCATAGCTAGTAAGAAATTTGAGTTTTACAACCCCAGATTGATAACTGAGTTCTTCATTCTTCTCTAGAAGCAGAGGTTTTCATTCATTCCATAGAATTTTTGCTAAAATATTCATTGTTAAGGTCATAAATAGCACAGCGGTAGGGCGTTTGCCTTGCACGCAGCCAACATGGCCGACCCGAGTTCGATTCCTGCGCCCCTCTCGGAGAGCCCGGCAAGCTGCCGCGAGTGTCTCGCCCGCAGGGCAGAGCCTGGCAAGCTCCCTGTGACATATTCGATATGCCAAACACAGTAACAACAAAGTCTCCAATGGAGACGTTACTGGGCCCGCTCGAGCAAATCGATGATCAACGGGAGGGCCTTTACTTTACTTTAAGGCCATAAAGACAGTGCAGGACCCAAGATACTTGTCCTCTATGTAGATCACCCTGGTTATATCCCTGCACTCATGAAAGATTGGGTATGAGAAGAGCCATGAATAGCCCTGAATACTATTGGGTGTGGTCCCAAAACCCCACAGATAAATAAAATAAAATACCTATGGTCTCTAAAATTCAAACACTATAAAAAGAAGTACATCCTAAATAAAATAGGGAAGAAAATAGTTTAGTTGCAAAATACCCCAAACTTTGGATAGACATGTGAGAATAAAAATCGTGTTTACTCTATTCATGAGCTTAAAGGAACTAATATATTTTTTAATTCAACTATATTTTGGAGAACTAGATTTTATAAAGTTTATCTAGGACATTTTTTCCTAGGAAAAAATTAGCCTTCCTAATGTGATGTCAATTTTTTGGAGATAAATTTATATTTAAATTAAAATCAAGTGAGTCGATTAATCCAGATTCTAATGCAATGAGTAAAACCAATTGATTTATCTATGGCAATGAGCCACCAGTAATTTCTTAATAGACTACCACTTGACTCCGTCAGTTCACTTACTAACATTAGCAGATGGAGTCTTAAAATGTAAAGCAACATCTCAAGAAGCCGAAGGTATCCTCAGAGAATTGCACTTCACAAGAGTTTATCATGAAATTGTACTGATTTTAGTGTGTACATTTATATTTATAAATAAAAGTGAGTGATTCTTTATGGCTATCTCCTTGTCTCTCATTCCTTCTCTACATCTTTCTAGCAAATTACATAGATAAAAAGCATTTAAATCAATTCTTCAGGTCACCTATTATTTTTCTTTTATCACGTTTATTATCTACAAGAATGGGATAATATTGACTCTCTCTTTTTATCTCCTTCCATGTAAAGAGAGTTGGGTACAGACCATGAGTATGTGAATTAGTGTAATCCGTGTTTTAATTCTATTTTCTTCTGTTTATAAGCTAAGAAACTGTTAAAACAAGCATACACACACATAAGTCTTCAAACATTGGTTTTTAAACCATGGTTTCTTCCTATGTAAATAGGACTGATAACTATCTCATTGTTTAAAGTAGATCTTTCTATTTTAGGAGAAGTAAACAAACTTTGCTTTCCCCTACCATTCATGTACCATTATATAGAGGCTGTTGCTTATAGCATAGGAATAAAAACTCAAGCAGGTTTTAATGCCTGCTTTCCCCTCCAATATTAGGTAGATAAGGAAAAGGAAGGAATTCAATCAGTTAGGATGTGAAGGGTTACACTGTTTCACCATTTCAGGCATGCATGGAACACACTAACAGCAAAGAAGGTCTGGGGTGTTATCTTGACAGTCACTCACCCTTGAAAACCCTGTGCTTTTCTCACAAGCCAGAAGAATAACAGAACGTCTATCAGTAAATCCCAGGAGGGACATAAGCAACAGGTTAGACCAAATTCATGTCTGAAGCCTCAGACTATCTCAGAGAAAAGCCCTAAGTAACCCCCCGGTTTTAAAGGCGCAATGAAATGGGGTAAGCCTGGTTCCTTTGAGTCCAGGGGAGATGGGAAGTAAGGAGATAAGGAAGCCTAATCACATCCAGAGTGAAGAAATATTTAAAGGTGGATTTTATCAAGTGTAGCCAGGAAGATAGAGCCTTTGGCTTTTATCCAGGCAACTCCAGTCAATCTTTTTTTTTAATAATTGCTAAAATTTAATCCTAATTTTTTTGGTGGGGCGAGGGAGTGTGTTGGATGACACTTAGCAATGCCAAGGGCTTATTCCTGGCTCTGCGCTCATTCCTGACAGTGCTTAGGCACCATATTATAATATCCTGCACTATTTCTCTGACTCCCTCCTCTACTCTTTTATCTGCTTTACACACACACACACACACACACACACACACACACACACACACACATATATATATATATATATGTTCTTCTTCTGGGATAGAGTGATAGCACAACAGTTGGGCCTTTGCCTTGCGTGCAGCCAGCCCAGCTGAGTCAGGTTCGATTCCTCCACCCCTCTCAGAGAGTCCAGCAAGCTATCGAGAGTATCTCGCCCGCGTGGCAAGGCCTGGCAAGCTACCCGTGACGTATTCAATATGCCAAACACGGTAACAGCAAATCTCAAAATGGAGACGTTACTGGGCCCACTCAAGTAAATCGATGTACAATGGGAGGACAGTGACAGTGACAGTGATATGTTCTTCTATAAAGAATGGTTTTGTAGCCAGATAAAATATAATTAGAAACTGGATCCTGCCAGAAAGCAATTTAAGTGAGATATATGAAATATGTTTGGTCTGTGGAAGGTAGTCAATACATTCTAGTTCCTTACCGTAGATTAATTCCTCCTTTCTACAGAAAGACACATGCAGTAAATATCTTCTTTAACTCTGAGGTTAACCTATAACTATGAAAGGCAAATCCGTGGACCAGAGAGATAATAGAACAGGTGTGCAAGCAGCTTAAACCTTAAACCACTTGTCTTGCATGTGGACATCCTGCATTGAATCCTCCACCCGCACCCCTCCACACTGACTCCATCAGTTAAGGTCCCCTGAGCTCTGCCAAATGTAGTCTCATAACAAAAACAAAGACAAAAAGTAAGACAAATTCAAGCCCTCATAGAATGTAAGTCTAGCCTTGACTTATCTTTATATCATTTCTTTCTAAAATGATCTTGGCACTGTGATTTGTTAGAATGAGCCCTTGACCAGCAGATTTTTTTGTAGGGGGATCCTATTTCTACTATTATTTATCCATAACTTTGGATAAGCCATGTAATGGTCCTAGATGTTTCAGTGAAGAAGAGAAGTCCTACACTGTGTTTTTTTCTGAACCTAGATAATAGCATAAATATGCATCCATGGCCTTGGTCATACCATTCATCTACCAACCAAGCTCACTCAGCCTCTCAACAGTGATCTTTTTCATGCTTCCTTTAGCCCATATTTAGTTTGGTTCCTGCAGCATAACAGTTTGCAAATCAAAAGCTTGAAGAGCAATCATTGATAAACAGGTCTCAGGGCACCCTCTCCAGCAGTGGACAGCTGCTAGGAAGCTGTCTACACCATGATTTAACACTGTGAACTTGTTTTGAAACAGCTTTTTTCGACACCAGATGTCCAACAAAGGCTATTTTCACAGACCTTACACGGCCCCTGCAATGCTCACACATGTCATTTTGTTCCAAAGTGTGCTGTATCAATGACATGTCTCGACACCATCTCCTATCTCAGGTTTCCTGAGAAAGGAAGGTGCCGGGGTGAAATGCGGTGACTCCTTTGGACTGATTGGCAAGCCTCAGCTTTATCTGGATTCCCCCATGTTTCAGGGTACTTTTGTGCACTTTGGTGATGCTGAGAACAGATTGATGCCAATAAGCCATTTGAGATAAGAACTAATTGGAAACAGAAGGTTGAAGAATGATGATGTTGGGAATGAGCAAAGGGGACAGACAAGTAATTATTCAGGCAGAATTTCTTTACACAAAAGGCAGATGGAAAAGGGAACAAAATTCCAAAGTCTGTGGCAGAAGTAAGCAGCTGCACATTTCTTTTTTGTGGAAAAGCAAACAGAGTGATTCACTGGGTTGGTAATGGGCTCCAGGTTCCCTAGGGATTCACAATGTGCTGGCAGCCCACAGCATGTAAAATCACTCAGTGGTCTCAATCTAGTTCACCTCTTCCACTGACTCTAATTGTGAGGCATAGGAGTTGAGCTTTAAGGGAATGACTGAGAAGAAACAGCCTCCTAGTTGTGCATGAATCACATTAGAGGTGACCTGTGATGAAGACAGGAAGATCAGCACATACCTGTTCCACATTTGTTAAGAGCCGTAGATCAGATTTTATTGAGTCTTTCCATTCAGAAGTATAAAGTCACTATAAAATAGAAATCATGAGGAAGTGGAATCTTATAAATATTCCCAAAATTATCATAGCATTGTATTAGGTTGCAGTTAAATAAAGCTTTAGGATCTCAAGACTGAATTGGAAAGACAAAGGGAATGAAAATTAGTAATCAGGGTGGGAAAAAGCCTCACAACTTCTCCCCAAAACAAAATTCATTAACAAAAAACTGATTCAGCAGGACGAATTTAGAAACTGTTTAACACACACAGTTTACAGAATGAAAAAGAAACAAATAAAGCAAATAAAGCCCCCTACTCCAAAATCTTCCATAGATTTTGTCTCAGGCTCAAACTATCTCCTGTATATCTTTCTCATCACACATCTACATATATTTTCATGTACATGGAAATATGACTTAAGGACAAATTCATTGAGACAATATTCTTCAAGGTCATCCCACGATCTCCAAAGAATAAAATGAAAGGAAAGTTAGAGTCTCCATTAGCTCAGATCATAAACAAGATCCCAGGCTTCATAGTGATGAAAGGAAGCTTTAATATATAGAAAATTCACGGTCACGGTCCTCCTGTTGTTCATCAATTTGCTCGAGCGGGTCCAGTAACGTCTCCATCATGAGACCTGTTGTTACTGTGTTTGGCATATCGAATACATCACGGGTAGCTTGCCAGGCTCTGCCGTGCGGGCGAGATACTCTCGGTAGCTTGCCGGGCTCTCCCAGAGGGGTGGAGGAATTGAACTCAGGTCAGCCATGTTGGCTGCTTATAAGGCAAACGCCCTACCGCTGTGCTATCGCTCCAGCCCTTAAACAAAGGAAAAAGAAAGAAAGAAGATCATGTACGAGCGAAGAGCAAAACTTTGCTAATAATGGATAAGAGAAAGGTTAAATACAGTTATTATAGATAACAAGAAAGGGCAGTAATAGATACCAGAGCAAGAACAATAATAAACTTCAGAATAACAGATTTTAGGATCAGATGCTGTATGAATTATGCCTGGTTGGTTGGGGAATTTTATAAATCTAACTGCAACTTCTTTGCTGCCACAATTCCCTCTTCTTTCTCCCCTCAAGTATTAAAAATTCTTCCTGCTTCTATTCAGACACCCATAGTTCCACTCGTCTGACCTTGATTGTCCTTTTTTCTAGCTAAGCACCCTCAAACAAACCCAGAGATGTGAGTTTTACTGTTCTCCCCACACTCCGTACAATAATTCTAGATTACTCTCCCATAAAACTCATGTTTAACTGCACATGACACGATGCAACTTGCAATTGTATATTTGTTTCTGCATGGTTTATCTTCCTCACTACCCTGTGAGCTCTCTTAAATAGGGGCTTATCTGTTTTGTTGATATCAGCAGAGAGTCTGGCATAGAGTTGGTGCTCAATAAAACTAGTTGCTGAATTAACAGACAGAACTTAGAGAGTTGAAAATTAGAAGCAAAGAATTAAAAATGACTGATACTTACAAAGAAAATATTCAAATATAAAAAAATCAAGTAAAGCAACCTATTGTTACCTATAGTTAAAAAGAGACAGGAATTTTTTCACTCTGGAGAAGCCTGTGCTTTCTCTTGAGCAAGAACTTTTTCTTTCTCCTCACACTTGTCTAAATTTCTTTCAATAAAAAATTAAAAATAAGTGATAATAATATAGCTATTTGTGTATATACTTGTATATATAATAATAATAGCATGTAGGGTTTGTATGGTGCTCAACCATGTGTTAGGCACTGTTTTGAGAAATTTTCTATTAATTCACTTAACCATCATGCTACATCAATAATGCTGGTACTACGATGATACTCATTCCAGAAAAAAAGAAATTGAAGCAGAATGTTATATATGTGCTCAAGGCATATAGTTATTGAATGATTGAAACTGTTTTAGCCATGGTTCTCCAAAGCAATAGAAGCAACATGATGCAGATTTGTTTAGTAAGATATAATTTGAAGGAATTGGCATATGAGACTGTTGGGCTATCATATTCAAAATGTGCTGGGTAGAATCCTAGGAAAGGTTGATATTGCTGTGGAATGACTTCAGTGCTAAAGACAGTCTACTGGCCTAATGTGCCCTTCCCACAGAGCAATTGAAATAAGACTATGAGATCTCTTCCTGTCTGAGAGAACCATCTTGACTCAAAGTCTACTGATTTAAGCATGACACACATTTTTAAAAATAGCTCCAATCAGCCTCTAGATTGGTATTTAATCAAAACTGGAAACCAAGCCTAGACAAATTAATAAAGAAAATTAGCCATCTTGAAACCAAAATACAAATTCAGTCCACTCTCCAATTCAAAATACTTAAGGGATATTCTCCCCAGTCATTTAAGGAGTCCCTTCAGATTCATTTTCTACACCATGATAACATGTGTTTGTGTGACTTTGTTTCAATAATTTCTGCAGATAAAACTATTTCCTCATTTTATTGGGATAACTTTGAAGTATTATCATAGCAAAAAGAAACTGCATGACATGTAGCAGAGATAAGATAGTATGTCTTTTGTGGTTTTAAGAGGTTTTAAGTGGCAGGAAAAGATCTGTGCACTTCAAAGCAAGTCTTGTACCAAGTCTTCCAGTCTCCCAAGATGGCAGAACAAGCAAAGTGACAGGTTTTCAGTGTAGATCAGTGAATGGAAGTGACAACCTCAGAGGTATAGCTATGAATCTGCCAGGAACCGCAGTTTTCTTGGATCTGCTGATTCATCACCTCGACTGTGGTTTATACCCCAAAGTGGGGATGGCAGGGGAAGGGAGTGAAGTAAAACTTCGTCCTCGCCAGCCTTCAGGGTGTCTATTTTAATGATGAATAAAACTTCTCAGTAAATAGTTTTTGTTATCCTCAGCTCTTCAAATCAATCCAAAGAACACAAGATACCTGTAAATTCCCCACCATAATACCTTCACCAACAAATCTAATAGCCCAGTTCTTTTTGGAGCTGGAGCAAAGAACTAGCTCTACAACACCAGGTTAAATAGAGATTGTGTCATTTTGTGACTAATAAATATTTGATCATGGGCATATGTTCTTATTAGAACATAAATATAGGTTATAATTATCTTGCTCAAAATATAGGTTATTATTATCTTGATCTGTTTCTTAGGACACACCGGTGGTGTTCATGCCTTACTCCTGGTTCTGCTCTTTGGAATCACTTTTGGTGGTACTCGAGTGTAATAATAGGTGCTGGGAATGAACCCGGATTTACCCTGTGCAAGACGAGTGTCTTACCCACTATATTATCTCTCCAGCCTTATAGTTTATTATTTATATGCCGCCAGAGTGGAGACCCAAGTCTTCTTATAAGGGAACATAAAGCCATCTGCTGTACTTTCTCCATCAATAATGCAGGAAGAAAATTTCCAATTTTGAATTTTTACACATTATAAAGAACTAGTGAAGCATTTCAAAGGCATACTTTTCACAGAGCAGCTTTTTCTTTTAAAGTAGAGTCTGACTTCGTAAAGGATGGCCACTAGAGACTTGGAGTAAATATTTGCAAGGATTTTTTGTTTTTGAAGAGCTGAGGATAACAAAAACTATTTGCTGAGAAGTTTTATCCATCATTAAAATAGACACCCTGAAGGCTGGCAAGGACAAAGTTCCACTTCACCCCCTTCCCCTGCCATCCCCACTTTTGGGTATAAACCACAGTCGAGGTGATGAATCAGCAGATCCAAGAAAAATGCCAACTGTGCAGGTCAGTTCCTTCAGGGAAGAGCATCCAAACAGAATGATAGCTATATTATTCATCAGAAAGAGACATCAGCTCATCTAACACATTCCACTTAGAGGCCCAAGTGAGGGATCTAACTTTTATGTATAACTAGAGGCACCGTAATTGATGATTTGGAACACCATGACACAATGTTTACATTTCAAATGCAGAAAGCTTGATTCCCTGGCACGAACATGAAAAATGCAGGAAGGATACACACAGTCACACAGGAGGAAATGTTTCAGCTCTGAACATTTCACCAGAAGTGACATAAAGAACCTATGAGAAAATCCCACAGACAAGAGCACTAAGTGAACGAGACAGGGAGTTCCACATCACAGTAATAGTCAAGGCCTTGTATGCTTCTGACTCGGGTTCAATCCCTGGCACATCATATAGTTCCCAGAAGTCTGGGAGTGGTTCCTGAGCACAGAGACAGATATAAGCCCTGAGTACCACTGGTGTGCCCACCCCACCTCCCCCCAAAAAGAAGTGATATTCAAGATAGGAAAGCCAAAGCTTTAAAGTAGAGAGCAAATACCGTTTCAAAATGTCCCACTTTTCCTGGTTTTTCCAGCTTCTTACAGGAAAAAAAAATTTTGACTAATCTGTTTCATCCTACCCAGAAAAATGACTCGATAAGGTAGTTCTGTAGGACTCAACATCAGAAACAAAGCAGATAAAGTTCAAGAGGATATTAGGAGAAAGAGATGACAAATACACAGAGTCTTGAGAGAATATTCGAGAGGAAGAGGTAGTCTGTGAAGTTGATCTGGGCAAAGGCAAGACTTAGAGTCAGGAGATTGTGTAAACAAGGGAAAGTGAAATGCTCTTTGAAACTGTCACTGTCAGTGTCCTCCCATTGTTCATTTGCTTGAGCGGGCCCAGTAACATCTCCATTGTGAGACTTTTTGCTATTGTGTTTGGCATATCCAATATGCCACGGGTAGCTTTCCAGGCTTTGCCGACCAGGCGAGATACTCTCGGTCAGCTTGCTAGGCTCTCTGAGAGGAGCAGAGGAATAAAACTCGGGTCAGCTGTGTGCAAGGCAAATGCCATACCTGCTGTACTATCACTCTAGCCCACTTCAGAACTTAAGTGAGATATTGCAGTACAAAGCAACACGGGCCGCCTGAACAGAAAACCAGCTAGGAAGACCTGTCTTGGGGAAGAAAGATCAAAAATAACCAGTTTTAGAAAGCACACTCACTTGTGCATCTGGGGCATATTACTCTCATCCAGCATGCAGGTGGCCATGTCAGGGAGGCAGGAGAATAGAAGAAACGTGCAACAGGGCAAAGGCAGGAAGCGGGAGGGGTCATTAACATGCTCAGCAGGTGGCTGCGGAGCCTGTGAGTTAATAGGATCCCCCAGGTAAAACAGCAGATGAAGACAACCAAATGGGAAGGCAGAAAGATGAGGGTGGGGTGAGGGCTGGGAGGCCAGGCACTGGGATAAATGGTGAAGCAATAAAACAAAGAATTGGTTTATAAAGTGGGTTAGCGTGAGGAAATAGCAAATGTAATACAAAGGGGAAGAGAAGGCCTATAAAATAAAATAGGAAATTGATGAGGAGAGGGGACGCCGAAGAGAAGAGGGAGAAGTTTCAGTGTGGATGGCACAAAATGATTTAAATTAGAGCCAATCCAATGATCCTAAGTGAGTCGATTAGCACACATGCTAACAAGGCTAAGTTGGAAGGTGGTCTCAACCCCTGCTCTGGAGCACTTTTACTGAGGGAGAGATTGCTCTGGGAGGTGTCTTTTGATCTTGATCTAACAGGGCATGTTCTTGTCAGCCAAGGAGGAGACAGTGTCTGAGCTAAGCTTCAAGTGGTCCCCAAAGCCAGTCAGACATCTTTCTGTTTTACAGCATCATCATTGATGAGATCATTCACAAATCCTATAGACAATTAAACACCCGAAACTCTGGGTTGCAAGAAACTACTTTGAAAGAACATTTCTGAGTGGGATAGCAGTCAAAATTGGCTTCCTTGACGTGCCATTCACATCCCACTTTAGCACATGTCAATTCTCTCCTCTCCTGTTTGGAAAGCTATTGGAATGTCCCTAAAGTTATCCCTGCCTTTGGCTTGATTAGCATCTTGGAACTCTGCATAGTCAAGTATGAGAGTTTGTATTTAATCATTGCTGAAATAGCAGCTGCATGTCTGGAGTATTCACCTTTCTGAGAACTGCCTTTTCAAAATTTCAAAATACCTTTCCCTTGGTTCTTTGACTTTTCAACATTCTCATAAATTATCTGCCTTCCTGGGTTCTGAAAACGAATGGTTTGAGAAACTGACATCCATAAGTCAGAGGCAGGACTGGGGTGGAAGCACTTCTCCTTTAGCCTGTCCACTCCAATCTTTTTAAAGTCCATTATTCTTCATGTTTGTAGAAGGAACTACATTTCAATTTTCCCTCTATGCCATCGCTCATGGCTGAAGATTTTGCAATAGTTTATGGAGGTGACAGTATGCTGCAGTTAGCTTTTGTGGTATATACTGTTGTGTTTGTGTGCGTGCATGCATGCTGTATGTGTGTGTGTGTGTGTGTGTGTGTGTGTGTGTGTCCCCTTTCAAAAGGAAGGTGTCCTTTTTACCTCTTCAGGCTGCCATAAAGAAGAAAGCCTCTACAGTTTGGGTTCGCTTTGTCAGCCCGGTAAGCAACCATCTGTCTCAGCTGCAGAGCGCGATCTGTCAGTTTTGTTTTGGGTTGGGATACAGGGCCAGGAGCCTGCTCATTGTTGCTTCTTCAAGAAGTGCAAAGTAATTAACCATTCCAGTACTGGCCACAAAAGAGATGGCCATTCTCAACATTGGGCCAGATTTTTGCTTTATCCAGAGCTGGAAGTTCTACAAAAAAATTCAATAGCTATTCATCGTGTTTCATTGTTCCCTGAAGAGGCAACATGCTCTTTGTTATAAAGGCAACCTGGATTTTCCGACATACCATTTCATTTTCAATGTCTGTGTGCCAGAGATGGAACAAAGTCTGGGTGCTGTCGACAAACAATCGAAACATGACAGTGACAAACACCCTGAGAGACCCCATTTGCCACCACGTGAACAATCAAATTGTTCAGATGATGGGAAGTGTGAGCTGGGGCTGTGAAAAAAAAAAGAGGGGGTGGGTTAGAGTTTTATTGCTAATATGTTTGGAGATACAATGCTTTGCCAAGTGTGTATAATTTTAGATGGCACAGTTCTCCTACATCAAAGATGGAAGGGAAGAGATAAGGTCAACAGACTTTTGATTTTTGTTCTATCTTTCTCCTTCCTCTGTTTTTCTCCACCTTTCTCTGCCGTCTTGATGTTTTCTTTCTTTTTTCTATCCATAAATGGGACTGGAAGTATAAAATCTGAATTATCTGAACTTTTGGAGATAGTTACCTCTCAAGAGAAAAGTAAGGAGAAATAGGGAATTAATTGCTTTATTTGTGTTTAAGTTCAAGAGGGCAAATAAACATAAATGCCATTTCTATTTTCAACTGAAATTTTTTTTATCTCTTCCAGCTAATTAAAAAGTTTGATGAGACAAGTTGGCTATTATACAAAATGAGGAAATAATGCATAATAGTATGATTTAAATATGGCACATGTGTAGTAATTCTACCAATGTGTACCATAATCAAGACTGGAACAATTGCATAATCATCTTCTGAATATATCCTGAAATATATATATATATATATAAACTAGAAAGTCTCTCCAGAAAATTTCTGATAGCTTAATAGATTTCTTGTGTTCATTCTAATCAACATGTGTTATGCTTTAAATAATAATTTATAAAAATATTTCACCTTGCAATTAACTATAACAATGAGAGGAATGCATTCATGTTTAGTTGTCAATGACGCTATCATATTTCTTGGTAGATTCAAAATCTTCCCCTCTACTTCTTTCTGCATAACTTAATTATCAACATTGTTTGATTTTATAGCACTTAATGTATCCATTTTTTGTTTGTTATTTTAATTGTTCCTCCCTTGAAACATAACCATGTTGGAACTAGGTACACTTACCCCTTATTTTTCAGAAAGCTCAGAAAGCTTGAGGTCATGAATGTGGTTCATGGGGTAGCGCACATGGCATTTAGGTATAAGAAAGTGGATTGGGTTCTGGTGCCACATACCGCCCCTCCAGCAAACAAACAAACAAAAATGTTCATAGTAAAACTTCAAAACTTTGAAACTTTTTATGTGATTGATTATAATTAACATCATGCAAATGCCTGAATAAAATTCAAGTTTAGAGCATCTTGTTACTCCTTACAGCAAGAGAGAAAATGCACCATCTGACCTCAGGGCTAAAGCAGCATGGTGGCCGCAGTACTTAAGACATTTTGACTGAATGCATCATAATTTTACAGATTATATTTATCATGGTACTATCTTCCAGGGAAAACAGAATGTCTAGTCAAAGAACAAGCTCTTGGAAAAATTCAAGTAGGTGATGATTGAAACTATATCGTTAACCCTCTTCAAGATCTGCAAAAATGAGGCAAAGTTTGTGTTCAGTTTTGCAGGTCTTTCCTCTCCCCTGCCTTGGCCCCAGCCTTTGGTCTAAGAGAAGTTTTAAGAGTATACAACATGTGCTATCTAAAACGTTTGCCTGTATTCCATACTTTCTTTGTATTTATTTTCCCCGAGTATAGAAACAGAATTACCCAGAAAGATAGATATATTTGGTAAGGGTGGGAGAGATCAGGGTGCTTGCCTTGCATGAAGCCAAGCCTGTTAGTAACTCTCTCTTTCACTGTCCTCAGGTTGTTCATCGATTTGCTCGAGCAGGCCCAGTAACATCTGCATTGTGACACTTGTTACTGTGTTTGGCATATTGAGTACGATGTTAGTAACTGAAAGCTCCGGTTTACTCACTGCCAGGGTGATTTCTGAGCACAGAGTAATAAGAATTTCTAAGGACTGCTGAGTGCGCCCCCAAAACAACACAATAACAACAGAAAAACATGGTCTGTGCAAAATATTTACATATTCTTGAAACAAGAGTTATCAAAATCTTTTGATAGGGTAATCACTTACTGCCAGCAATACCATCTTAAGATTAACATAATCTATATACTTAAAGTTCTGTACTCAATTTAGATTCCAATGTATGAATTTGTGTCCCACCATCAAGTTATTATCTCAGTGGCTCTCTCTATATAAAGATAACATTGAATTTTAAAGAAGGACCCAGTCCACTCAAAATCTCAATTGTCACCTATATATCTGACCAGTTAGCTGTAGATCAGGATTCTATTTATTTTAGTTATTATTATGTTTTTAATTGAATCACTGAGAGATAAACAGTTACAAAGATGTTTGTGGTTGGGTTTCAGTCATACAACGTTCCAAAATCCTGCCTTGACTAGTACACATTTCCCACCAACAATGTCCCCAGTTTTCCTCCCCCCACAACTCATCTCTATGGCAGGCACTTTTCTCCTTGTTCTCTCTGTCTCTTTCTGTCTCTGTGTCTCTCTGTCTCTTTTGTTTATCTTTTCTGTATCCCATCCATGTCCAAATCTGTGTTCTAGCTTCTCATATTCTATAGCACTTACCACTGCTAAAATTTCAACTTGTATATAATCATTTAATCAGTATTTAATAACCTCAATATATGCATGCTTCTTTTAAATTGAATCACAGTGTTATACACAGTTAAAGTTGTTCATGATTTGATTTCATCCATACAGTGTTACAATACCCACCCCTTCACCAGTATACATTTCCAGCTAACAATGGTTCCAGTTTCCCTCCCACCCCCTACCCCCACTTGCCTCTATGACAAGTGCTCTCTCTGTCTCTGTCTCTCTGTCTCTGTCTCTCTGTCCTTCTCTCTCCCCTTTTGGGCATCATGGTTTGCAAAATAGATACTGAGAGGTTATCATATTTGTTTCTTGACATACTTACAGCACTCAGTTCCTACTCAGAGTAGATCAGATTTTTAGGAGGTTCCCAGGACCTCTTGCCCAGGTTAGGTAAATTTGAAAGAAAATTCACAAAACTCGAAGAAACTTACTTATTTTATTACTAGTTTATTATAAAAAATATAATTCCAGGAAAGCCAGGTAGAGGTGATGCATATATAAGAAGAGACGAGGCAATTAATGTACATGCTCTTTCCGAATCACCAAAGTTGAGTCCAAAAGCTCTTCTACTCCACTCAATCCTTTCAGGTTTGACATAGGAATGTTTGATTAAATCATTGACCATTATTGATTGTACTCAGTCTCTAGCTCCTTTGCCCTTTCTGTGTATACACCAACAGATACTTTAATAGAAGAAATAATGGAGAAATACATATTCTTGAAAATGTTTATATTGATTGCTGGTGTATAGAAGGTTTTGGTTTCAGAAAAATTTATGATTTTATCATAATAAATATAAATATAAATAGACAGAGAGACACACAGAAACTTATTATTTGATTACTAGTTTACTATAAAAAATACAGTTCCAGGAAAGCCAGAGAGAGGTGATGCATAGGGCAACATATATAAGAAGAGATGAGGCAATTAATGTATATGCTCTTCACGAATCACCAACATTGAGTCCAAAAGCTCTTATGATGTTACAAAAGCTCTTATGAAAATACATGATCTCAAGCTCGAGAGATTGTATAGTAGGTAAGGTGTTTGCCTTGCATGTAACTGACCCAAGTTTGATTTTTGGCACCCCATGAGACTTCCCAAGCCAGCCGCCTGAGCTCAGAGTCATGAATAAACCTTAAGCAGAGCCAGGTGTACCTCCAAACAAACAAATAAAAAACACACAAAAAATAAAATATATGATGTATTAAAAAAAAAGACCTGGAGGGAACCAGAAAGATACTTAAGCAGGTAGTAAACTTACTCAAATGTTGATGATGTGGGTTTGATTCTTGCCCCACATATGGTACCCTGAGCACCGCACCACTGTGCAAGAACCAAAAAGAAAACAACAAAATGGGTTTTTTTTGTAGAACTATGTTGAAAATGCATCCTCCTCTTATAAACTTTGGGTTATGGGTGGCTGGAGAGATAGTACTGAAGCAGGTGCTTGCCTTGCCTGCGGTCAATCCAAGTTTGATCCCCAGTATCCTATGTGGTCCCCCAAGTATTGCCCAAGTGACCCCTCAATGCAGAACAAGGACTAGACCCTGAGCACTGTTGGTGTGACCCAAAAATAAGCAAACAAAAATTGTAACAAGCAAACTGAAAACAACAAAACACAACTTTTGTTTAACAATATGCATACTAATTTAAAAGTATGGTGAAAATTTTGATTATTTTCATTTTCTACTTTCCTGACTGGTTTCAAAAGTAAGTACATTTGTAGTTATCATTGGATATTACTTTATCTAACAGGACGATGCATTGATAACTTTGGAATTAATCTAGCTAACAGGCATGAATTGATGATAAAACAGAATAATGTTAAATTTTTTATGCTTTATGAGAATTCTGTTCTACCAGTTCCCATAGCCTTTGCCTCAATTTTTTATTTTGTATTTTGTTTAATCTTTTATGAAGTGTTCTTTCCCTCTGCTATTCTAGGAAGGATGGGCTTCAAGTGCTATAGATATCAAACCCAGAACAACAAACACGTAAGGCATGTTCTCTATCACATTCAGTCTCAACCACAAGCCCAATTCTATTAAATTGATACTTTGCAATTTTTTTAACCTACCTATTAATATCACAGTGGGTAAGGCATTTGCCTTGCACGTGGCCAACATGGCCTACCCGGTTTCGATTCCTCCGCCCCTCTCGGAGAGCACTGCAAGCTACTAAGAGTAACCTGCTCACATGGCAAAGCCTGGCAAGCTCCCCGTGACCTATTCAATATGCCAAAAAACAGTAACAACAATTCTCACAGTTTGTTGTGAGATGTTACTGGTGCCCGCTCAAGCAAATCGATAAAAAACGGGAGGACAGTGCTACAGTGCTGCAGTGCTACCTATTAAGATTGCATGGGATGCAAGTCCTAATAAGTTCTATTTTTCATTATCAGGGTAGCATGGGCATATATTTAGAATGACATTAAATAAAGAAATTGCACGGCATGGTCCTCCCGTTGTTCATCGATTTGCTCGAGCGGGCCCAGTAATGTCTCTATCATGAGACTTGCTGTTACTGTGTTTGGCATATCAAATACATCACGGGTAGCTTGCGAGGCTCTGCCGTGAGAGCGAGATACTCTCAGTAGCTTGCTGGGATCTCCAAGAGGGGCCGAGCAATCGAACTCGCGTCAGCCATGTGGGCTGCGTGCAAGGCAAACACCCTACCCACTGTGCTATCAGTCCAGCCCAAATAAAGACATAAATAATAAAAATATTAAGACACTTGTAAGGAAAAAGTTGATGACTATTTTACTTATTAAAGTATATTATCTTTCTAACTGCACCCAATAACTCTACAAGAGACTTTGCTGAGATTTGACTAGTATATTTGCATCTTCACTAGTGTCATTTAATCAGTTGTTCTAGGAAATAAATTGAGGTTGTTATAATTTTACACTTTTAAGGAGTAGACACAGTTGGAAGTTCTGCAGCTGTAGTATGTTAAAGCAGGTTTGGAAACTCTTTCCTAAAATTTGTAAATGTTCAGATGCAAGATTTTAAACAGATGACATAATTTAATTGTTTTGGCTACAAAATAATTCCAAATTTTCTGAGCATGCATATTTAAGATTTCTCTATGGCATAAGTGTCTTTCAAAAGTGATTGCTTTCTCATCCTCTCATGTCACATTTACAAATATATATGCCAAACCCCTTATGACTGATAGCAATTTTCTCATAACTTAGATAATAAAGAGTATTTATTATAGACACAATTTTCAACTGTGTTGTTTTCGCTCATCTTTTAAGTAGTTTCTTAATTACAATTTCCTTTACAAGAAACTGTTTAATATACTTGCATACTTTGTCCATTGCTTGAACTGGATAATGTAATGAATTAGTCAAATTAATGTGACTTCACATTAATGAAATTAATAAATTTCAAATTCATGAAATTTAGTGTACTACATTAATAAAATCAAATGAGGGTATGAGAAAAGAATGAAATATTTCTAATTCATATGCCTAATGAGACTTGAATCCAGAATATGCAAAAGAATATCCAACAATAACAAAAATTAATGACTCAGATATAGGACAGGAAGCAAAGTAGATATTTTTCCCAAAAGCCCATATAAGATTGCAACTAAGAGCATAAAGCACACTGATGTCATTAGCCATCATAAAAGGCAACTTAAAATGATGACTATATAGCTATTTGAATGAAAATGAATTGACAAGTTTAAGTGCAGACAAGAATATGGAGCTAAAATTCTCATGTATTGTCCATAGATAGGCAAAATGGCACATCCTGCAAAGCATTTTTATGCTTTCTTATAAAATCAAGAACATCACTTTACCCAATATTTCCACTCTTGAATGTTTACCTTAACTGAAACTTATGCTCACAAGAAAACATGGATAAAAATGTTTAATGTTCATAATTTCCTGGCTGGAGAGATAGCACAGCAGTAGGGCATTTGCCTTGCACGCAGCCAACATGGCCGACCCGAGTTCGATTCCTCCGCCCCTCTCGGAGAGCCTGGCAAGCTACCGAGAGTATCGTGCCAGCACGGCAGAGCCTGGCAAGCTACCCGTGATGTATTCGATATGCCAAACACAGTAACAACTAAGTCTCCAATGGAGACGTTACTGGGCCCGCTCATGCAAATCGATGAACAATGGGAGGACAGTGACAGTGACATGAATGTTCATAATTTCCAAAACTGGAAACAGTTCAAATGGGTTTTATTGAGAAATGCAACTATGATATAGTCTCACATAATTTAAGCAACAAACATAAATAAGCTATTGATATGCATAATAACATGAATGAACTTAAAATGAATTATTCTGAAATGTCAGTCTCCATTTGTCACATATTGTATGGCTTCATTTTTAATGATATTTTGCACAAAAAATAATACAAGAAAGTGGAAAATAGATTGATATTTATGATCCTATTTAATATGAGAAAATAATTGTATAACATGTATTTAACAAAGAGCTAATATTCAAAATACATAAATAACTTGAAAACAACAATAAAAATATAAAAATATAAAAGATGGGAAGAAGATTTATACAGATATTTCCCCCCAAAAAAACAGATGGCTAACTGGCACGTGAAAATACTGCACATCATCACCAATTATCAAAGAAATGAAAATGAGACATCACTTCACACCAGTGAGAATAACCTCTATTTAAAAATTCAGAAACAAATGCTAGAAGGAAGTAGAGGAAGAGGAACAGTCATTCACTGTTTGTGGGGCAGGGATTTTTCCTCATTCTATATATTTTTATGATTTTACATTTCTTTAGAAATCAAAGATAGAATCATCATATGATTTAGTAATTTGACTCCTAGATCTCTATCCAAAAATTAGGGAAACACAATTTCAAAAAGACATATACAAACCAGCCCTACTTACAAACAAAATTCTGGAAAGAACCCAACTGCCCAAGGACAAATGAGTAGATAAAAACATCAAAGAAATACTCAATGGAATACTACCTACTATTTAAAAATCATGAAACCTTGTCTTTTGCAACAATATGCTTGTAACTTGTTGGGATCCATGCTAAATAAAATAATCCAGTCAAAGAAAGATAAATACCAGATGATCTCACTCATATGTGGTATATAAAGAAATAAACCGTGGCAATAGACTATGTCCAATGAAAACAAGTCCTTAAAATCTGACCACAGATGTGAGATTGTCCAGGGGAAAGTGGTGCTGAAAGAGCCCAATGGACCGTAGTAAAAGTCTAATAGCACTTAGGTGATGTGTGTATCATGGTAATCTTGTCCCCATGAAACATAAATGCATTTCACTCTTGTAAACCAACGTAATAACAACAACAAAAAGATGCTAGAGCGATAGTATAGAGAGTAGGGTTCTTTCCTTACACACAGAACCATCCCTGAGTGCAGAACCAGGAGCAAGCCCTGAACACAGACAGGAGATTCGGCCCAAAATTAAACAAACAAACAAAACCTTGGAGCCCAGAGAGACAGTACAGCAGGTAGGGCACTTGCCTCGCATGGGGGCAAACCCCAGTTCAATCCTCAATATCCTGGTCCTCCAAGCACCGCCAGGAGGAGTCTGGTATAGAGCCAGAAGTAACCCCTGAACACTGCCAGGTGTGGCACCACCACCCCCCCAAAAAAAGAAAAAAAAAGACAATAAAAAATTAGAAAAGAGAAAATATGAACACTACTGAGAAATATATCTACATACATTTCTAAAAGTGTGCCCTTTGTGGCTAGAGAGAGATCTCTGCACATACTTTGTTTGGAAGAGCCCTAGGTTTATTTCAGAGTGACCCTTGAACATTGAGATATGAGTAGTGCCTGAGCACTGTTGATTGACCCTTAAAAGTCCTACAAATATATGTCAGCAGCTCAGTAGAAATTTGGGGGTAGATGGTATGAATCCATACACAAGTTGTAATTTATGAATTTATGTATCACTGTCATCCTGTTGTTCATTGAAATCCTGAAGCAGGCACCAGTAACGTCTCCTTCGTCCTAGCCCTAAGATTTTAGAAACTGCCACATTCGAGGGTCTTTCAGGGTCAGGAGAATGAGACCCATCATTGTTACTGGTTCTTGGCATACTGAATACGCCATGCAGAGTGTGCCAGACTCTGCCATGTGGGAAGGATACTTTCGGTAGAATTAAAAAACAGTGTGTTAAAAATCACCATAGGATTAGGGCTGGAGCAATAGTATAGTAGGTAGGGAGTTTGCCTTACATGCGGCTGACCCAGGTTCAATTCCCAGCATCCCATATGGTCCATGAGCACCGCCAGGAGTAATTCCTGAGTACAAAGCCAGGAGTAACCCGTAAGCATAGCTGGGTGTGACCTAAAAGGCAAAGAATAAATAAATAAATATTTTTTAAAAAATCATTGTATGACAAGTTCTAAAGACAATAGATAATTAAAAATTAAATTACATGGGGCTGGAGTGATAGCACAGCAGGTAGGTCATTTGCCTTGCATGCAACCAACCTGGCCAACCTGAGTTCGATTCCTCCCCCCCTCTCGGAGAGCCTGGTCAGCTATCAAAAATATCTCACCCACACAGCAAAGCCTGGCAAGCTCCCCATGATGTAATCGATATGTGAAACACAATATCAAGTCTCACAATGCAGACATTACTGGGTCTGCTCCAATAAATCGATGAACAACGGGAGGACAGTACAGTATAGTACAATGCAGAAATTACATGAGACTACAGTGAACCGATCAGCATTATGAGCATTTGCCTTTTAATTTTACTATGTTGTCCTATAGTTAGTTCAATGGATTGTCTAGGCACACAGATGGCTTTGCAAACCACTACTGCCTTAGATCCTTGTCATTTAAAATATGATCCATAGAGTAGAAACATGTTGCTTCCTTTAGTTAGAACTCTGATACGAACTTGAGCCATCTGGACTCCAATAGGTTTACCAGATGAGCTGATGTATGTTAAGCTTTGGAAACTGCTTGTCTAAGAGTTTCTTGGATCTCCATCAAGGCAGCTTCTGTTTAGCTAGAACAAGAAATTTTATTTCTTTGTTTTGTTTATTCTATTTATTAATTTGAATTTGGACTGTACTTAGCAGTGCTCTGAGAGTGCTCCATTACCCAGGAGTCATTCCAGGCAGTACTCAGTAAACCATGTGTTGTGTCAGAGATTGAACTAGGATCCACTGAGCACAAGGAAGTACAATGTCAGCACCTTACTCTCTGTATGATATCTCTGGCTCAAGAATTTTTTCCGAGTTAGCAATTGGTGATGCTGTTAGCCTGGGGTAACAATTTACAAATCACTTCTCTAGCCCACTCATCGATTGCAGAATCTATTAACCACAAATAATTATTTTATATAATTAAATAAGATAATAATTAGAACTTCAATTTTGATTTGCATATCTATATTTAAATTGATCCAGCTTTCTGAAGACCATGCTTTCTCCCTCTCTCAGGTCAGTGAATGATTGGAGGACCTGCGATGTCACTTCCCCCGCACCTGCACCCCCCACGGGGCACCTGTAGGAGGCGAGGCCTCTTCAGAAGTGGACGTGGCCTACTTTGGAGGCAACCACAGTTGTTTTCCCTTTACCCAGCACCCTGAACTCATATCTTCATCTTTATCACCTAATTCTGTGGAAAATATCCTGGCCATCTCAAATACTCTAGACCAATAATTCAGTAGCTTCTTCCAATTGTACCAAAATACTGGAGGTTACAAGAAGCTCTATAAGCCCACTATAAAACACATCCCCTGAAAAGCTTCACTAATGACCTAATATAAGCCTCTAAGGAGCACTTGAGAGGAAGGTGAAACTCTAGAAGTAGGAAAAGGTAACCACCATCGACTGAACTCACCTAGAACTCTTTCTCGCAACTAGAAGGGATTACTGATATTGAACTGGAAGGTCCCATCCCCATACTACTACAAAAACATGAAGAAAGGGCGAAAATGCCCACCACGAGGAGAGGATGATGAAAAGGGTCCAGATGCCTCAACAAGAATTACCCACATAAACAATCTTCTGGATAAAGAATTCAGAGACAAAATGTTGAAGATGCTTAATGAACTCAAAGAAACGATAAGACAGACATCCAATAAATTAAAGGAGACATGCAAGAAACAGTGGAACAGGCAGCCAAGAAAATACAGGAATAAATGAGAGCAGAAATTAAAAAGCTACAAAATGAAGTGTCATGAATAAAGACTCGGTAAAGGAAATTTAAAACACCAAATAAAGGGTGTTTGGAGGATCCTCCCAGGAGGGGAGATGCATGTTGAAAGTAGACTATGGATTGAACATGTTTGCTACTCAATGCCTCTTTTGCAGACCATAACACCCAAAAGGAGAGAGAGAACAAAAGAGAATGCCCTGCCACAGAGGGGTATGAGGGTGGGAGGGATATTATCCATGGTGGTGGAAAATGGGCACTGGTGGAGGAATGGGTATTTGATCATTGTATAACCGAAACCCAAGAACAAAAATTTGTAAATCTACAACTGTACCTCATGGTGTTTCACTAATAATAAAAAAAAGCCTCAATGGGTTCCCTCAATAGTAGAATGGCTATAGCCAAAGACAGAATCAGTGAGCTTGAAGATGAACTTTATAGGTTTATAGGCAAAAACCTATGAAGAAGTTTATAGGCAACAAAAAACGATGGGAAAAGACCTCAAATTAGCTCTTAGGTGAATCAGATACCTAGGGGATGATTTCAAGAGAAACAATATTATAATCAGAAGGACAGGGATATAATCCCAATGAAAAAGCGACAGTTAAAAATATCATTGCTGACCCTGAAAACCAGCCGCCACAGCAGTAGATGGACCCTGGCCTGGGGCATCTGCCTCCACTTCTGCAGCGAGCAACAGCCTAACTAGTTGCTGCCCCTCGCAAACAGGTACTCGCTGGGCGCCCACTCCCCACCCTACTTGGAATCCCTAAAACCGGCCGCCACAGCTGGGACCCCGACCTGAGGCATCTGCCTTCACTTTCGCAGCAAGTGCCAGCCCAACTAGTAGCTGCCCCTCCCCAACAGGTCTGTGGACTAGCATTCGAACTGGCTGGGGGCTTGCGTGGTCACCACTGTAGGGGTGTGACCTCCTCATAAGTGGGCATGGCCTCATCATAAGTCGGCGTGGCCTTCTCCGGGGCATGCTGCCACTCATGCGGCCGCAGTTATATTCCCCATTCCCAGCACTCTGGACTTTCATACTAGCCTTTATCACCTAAATCTGTGGAAAAAATTCTGGCCACCTCAAATACTTAATCACTTAAACACTTCCCGTTAGTCATCGATTTGCTCGAGCAGGCGCCAGTAACGTCTCCATTTGTCCCTGTCGCGTACTAGTGTAGCCCAATGGCATCTGTTCGCTCTGGGAACATGAAGAGCCTCAAACCGATCGTTCATGATCTTGACAAAGAAGTCTGACCATCTGATAGGTGGGCGGCCACGTGGTCTTTTGACATCCCGTGGAATCCAGTCAATAACAGCTCTAGTCCAGCAGTCGTCTTTAAATCTCATTAGGTGACCAGCCCATCTGATTTTTGACACCTTGGCAAATGAGACAGCGTCCCTAATTCTTGATCGTCGACGGATGTCGGAACTCCAGATTTTTTTCTCTCATTTGAGAGAAACGTGATATTCCAAGCATAGCTCTTTCTATTCTTCTTTGGGAGACCTGAATAGCGTTCTCATCCTGTTTGCGTAGGGTCCAGGTCTCTGAGGCATATGTTAATGCAGGAAGAACAGTGGAATCTAAGAGATGTGCCCGGAGCCGGAGGTTCTTCGTCCTCTTAGCTATTTCTTCGACGTTCTTGAAGGCGTTCCAAGCCGCTCTCTTCCTCCTGCGCAGCTCGGGTGCCAGGTCATTTGTCATGTTGACTTCTCGACCTAGGTACACATAGCTGTTGCATTCGGAGATGGTTGTTCCATTGAGAGTGAATGGGGCGTCAGGAACAAGGCTGTTTCTCATAAACATTGTCTTCGTAAGATTCAGCTGTAGTCCTACCTTTCCACACTCACGGTCAAAGTCGGCCAGCGTTTGTGCCGCTTGGCTGATGTTTGGTGTTATTAAAACAATGTCATCAGCAAAGAGGAGGTGGTGTAATTGCCGACCATCTATCTTCACTCCCATTCCTTCCCATTCCAGTCATCGCATGATGTTCTCGAGGGTGGCACTGAAGAGTTTCGGTGAAATGCTATCACCCTGCCGAACCCCTGTCTTGACATCAATGATCACTTCTTTGTAGAATGGTGAGATCCTGGTAGTGAATCCGCAATACAGCTCACGGAGGATCCTGATGTATTGGGCTTGAGTGCCCTGATTGGCTAAGGCTTCAATGACCGCTTCTGTCTCAGCAGAATCAAAGACCTTTAAATCAATGAACATTAAACAGAGCGGCAAGAAACCTCAATGAGTTTGGTTATTGTGTGGATATGGTCGATGGTGCTGAATCCTTTGCGGAACCCTGCTTGCTCGCATGGTTGTCCTTCATCTAGTGTTCTGCCAATCCTATTCAGGATGACTCGAGTGAACAACTTGTAGATGACAGACAATAGGCAGATCGGGCGATAGTTGCCAATGTCATGGATGTCTCCCTTCTTGAACAGTAGTACGGTCCTGCTGGTTTTCCATTGGGACGGAACCTTGCATTCAGACAGGTAGCGAGTGAAGAACCGAGCCAGTGTATTGATGAGTACTGACGGCAGGTTCTTCAGGTGTTCAGGTCTGACCTTGTCTGGGCCGGGTGCTGTTTGTTTCTTTACCGACGAAATGGCGTGTCGGATTTCGGAAGGGAGAACTTTGGGAACGACATATCCATCCTGTGAAATTTGGTATGTCGGCAAGTGGACATGGCTATCAAAGAGATTTGAGTAGAAGTCATGGATAATCTTCTCCATTGCTGTTCTGGAGGATGTGATGGATCTATCAGGACGTCGGAGGGCAGTCATCTTGGTCTTGTAGTTGGCGAAGGACAGGCGGGCGTAACAAATACTTTTCCCAGCTTCTGCCACATCTACCAGTACTTCTGCTCTTCTCTCTTTGAGGTCTTCTTTGATCGCATCTCTGCACTGTTTTGCGAGCTCGGACATTAGCTCGCGGTTGCCTGAGGCATGCGCCAAACCACGCTGGCGAATTAGCTCAAGAGTTTTCGAAGACAGGCTTTTTTTTTGTGGCTATCTCTCTCTTGGCGTTCCTCGCACATTCATGGAGGTGCTGAACCAGTCGATTGTATTCCTCGTTAATGTTGTCAACAATGGCATCTTCCCATGTTGCCGCAATAGTGCCAAAGAGTTCCCAGTTGGTAGTCGTTCTGGGAGTTCTCTTTTTGAACTTTGCAGCCCTTTCTCCCCACTCTGTGAAGTAGAATTTTGCACTAAGGAGACAGTGGTCTGATCCCATTCGGAATTTTGGGACAACAGTGACATCGGTCAGGCAAAACTGTCAATTGAATATGATGTGGTCTATTTCATTGTGGAATCGTCCATCGGGAGACTCCCATGTCCAACGTTTAGATTCTGCCTTCTGGAACTCAAATACAATACAACAATAATCTACTGGCCTACTCCAATTCTAACAAAAGACCAGTACGCAATGAAGCTGTACAAGCCCAATATCATAAGAGCACCTCCTCCAAACCTTCACTAGATGCCTGTCATAAGCCAAAGAAAAATGCCTGAGAGGATGGTCAGACTATAGAAAGAGAGAAGGGTGACCACCATCGACCGAACTTATCCAGAATCCTTTCCCACAATAAGAGGGAACAGTACTAGTGAATTTCAGGGTTTGGCCACTAGACAACCAAAACAACATGAAGAAACAGCAAAAATCTCCACTACGAGGAGAAGACAAAGAAAAGAGTCCCAAATCCTCAACCAGGGTTATCCACAAATATGCTCTCTCTGATAAAAAATTCTGAGACAAAATGCAGAGGATGTTCAAGGATCTACTCAAAGAATCAATGAAGGAGATATCCAGAAAACTAAAGGAAGAAATGAAAGAAACAAAAGAACAGATAAAATACAGAAAGAAATGAGAGCAGAAATAAAAAAGCTACAAAAAGAAGTCTCACAAATAAAGGATTTGGTAGATGAAATTAAAAACTCAGTAAGTTCCCTTAGCAGTAGATGAATACAGCTGAAGACAAGATCAGTGAGACTAAAAATGAGCAACAGAAATCCCATAGGCAACAACAAGCAATGGGGAAAGACCTCAAAATGGCCCTAAGGAGAATCAAGACCTAGGGGATGACACCAAGAGGAACAATATTAGATTCATTGGAGTACCAGAAGAACAAGGAGGCAACCCCAATGAAAAAGCCACAGTCAAAGAAATCATTGCTGAAAAGTTCCCAGAGTTAAATAATGCAGATATCCAGATCCAAGGAGCCAGAAAGGTGCCAGCTAAAAGAGACCCAAATAAAAACACTCTAAGGCATATCATAGAATGATGGATGCTGTGGACAGAGACACAATACTATAAGCAGCAAGGTCAAAGAAGAAAACCACATACAAAGGAGCACCCCTTAGATTTACAGCAGACCTATCAGAGGAAAGCTTCCAAGCCCGAAGCCTATGGTGGGTTATAGTGAAAAAATCTCAATGAAACGAACGCCTCACCAAGAATACTTTATCCAGCTAAACTCTCACTCAAACTCGGTGGAATAATACACCATTTTGTAGATAAACAACAGCTCAGGAATTTTATAGACTCAAAAACAAATCTAAAAGAAGGATTAAAGGGGCTCCTTTAAGATAAGAAGGAAAACACTTATAAACACAACCAACCCCTACAGAAAGATGGCACAGAACCCCATGATAATAATCTCTCTCAATGTCAATGGTCTAAATGCACCAATCAGAGACACAGAGTGGCGAAATGGATCCAGAAACTGAAACCAACATTCTGCTGTCTACAAAAAACTCATCTTATCAATCAGAGCAAACACAGACTCAAAGTTAAAGGATGGAAAACAATTCTGCAAACAAACAGTTCCCTCAAAAAAGCTGGGGTGGCCATACTAGTATCTGACAATATAAATTTCAGGTTGAAAAAGATTAGAAGGGACAGCCAAGGTCATTTTCTATTTATCAAAGGACACATACAACAGGAAGAAATCACACTCTTAAATGTATACACACCTAATGAGGGACCAGCTATGTACTTAAAACAACTGCTAACAGATTTTAAGGAGGACATTTCTAGCAACACAATAGTAGTTGCAACTTCAACATCACCTTATCACCTCTGGATAGATAAACAAGAACAAAACTCAACAAGGAAACATTGGCTTTGAAGGAAGAACTAGAAGAGAGAGGGCTAATAGACCTATACAGGGCTTCACACCCCAAAAATAAAGATTACACATTCCTCTCGAGTGCACACGAAACATTCTCTAAAATAGACCATGTGCTTGGCCACAAAACATACCTCAATAGAATCAGAAAGATAGAAATAGTATCAACAATCTTTTCAGATCACAATGCACTCAAGATAGAAATGAATCACACAAAGACATCAACAAACAAATCAAACACCTGGAAATTAAACAATTCAATGTTGAACAACGAGTAGGTCAGGAAGGAAGTCAAAGACAAAATCAGAAGATACCTGGAAACAAATGAGAATGAAGACACAAGCTACCAGAACCTATGCAGCTAAAGCCCTTAAGATGAAAATTTATAGTGTTGCAAGCATTCCTAAGGAAAGAAGAAAGGGCCTGCATAGATAACCTTGACCACACAACTCAAGATTATAGAAAAAGACCAACAGAAGGAACCCAAAAATGACTGAAGGAAAGAAATAATAAAACTTAGAGCAGAAATTAATGACATGGAAACCAAAGAAACAATCCGAAAGGTCAATGAAACCAAGAGCTGGTTCTTTGAGAAAATAAATAAGATTGATAAACCACTAGCAAGACTCACAAAGAAAGAAAGAGAGAGACCCCTAATAAACCAAATAAGAAATGAAAAAGGGTACATTGCAACAGAAACCAATGAAATCCAAAAGATCATCAGAGACTACTTTGAGAGTCTACATGCCATGAAACAAGAGAACCTCGAAGAAATGGAGAAATTCCTGGATTCCTATAATCTCCCAAAACTGAACCAGGAAGACCTGGGATACCTGAATAGACCCATTCAAGACACATTCTGATCAAAATGACCAAAACCTTAGACAGAGACAAAATTCTGAAAGCAGCAAGATCGAAGAAAGAAATCTCTTACAAAGGAGCATCCTTAAAATTCACAGCTGATTTTTCTGATGAAACCCTCATGGCCCGAAAACAGTGGTGGGACATAGTAAAAAAACTCAATGAAATAAATGCCTCCCCAAAAATACTTTTCCCAGCAAGACTCTCATTCATAATAGAAGGAACAACACACAGTTTCACAGACAAACAACAGCTCAGGAACTTCATAGACTCAAAACCATGGTTACAAGAACAACTAAATGGGCTACTTTAAGGCAAGAAAGGCCCCTCAAATACACCAAATTTTAACAGAACAATGGGACAAAATCCCATAACAATAATCTCTCTCAATGTCAATGGGCTAAACGCACCAATTAAAAGACATAGAGTGGCAGGATGGATTAGAAAATTGAACCCAACATTCTGCTGCCTGCAAGAAACGCATCTCAATAGTCAAAGCAAACACAGACTCAGAGTCAAAGGCTGGAAAACAATCCTACAGGCAAACAGCTCCCATAAAACAGCTGGGGTAGCCATCCTTATATCAGACCACATCGATTTCAGAGTGAGGAAGGTCATAAGAGACAGTGAAGGCCATTTCTTATTGATCAAAGGATCTGTACAACAGGAAGAACTTACAATAATAAATGTATATGCACCTAATGAGAGACCAGCAAAGTACTTAAAACAACTACTCATAGATTTGGAAAAAGACATCAATAGCAACACAATACTAGTGGGAGACTTCAACACTGCTTTGTCACCTCTTGATAGATCAACCAGACTCAAGCTTAGCAAGGACATACTTCATTTGAGGGAAACAATGGAAGAAAGGGACTTAGTAGATATATACAGGACACTTCATCCACAAAAAGCTGAATACACATTCTTCTCAAGCGTACATGGAACATTCTCCAAGATAGACCACATGCTGAGCCACAAAACATGCCTCCATAAAATTAAGAAGGTAGAGATTGTATCAACAATCTTCTCAGACCATAATGCGCTGAAATTAGAAGTAAATCACACACGAAAACAGAAAACTAAATCAAACACCTGGAAAATAAACAGTGCACTATTGAACAACGAGTGGATTAGACAGGAAATCAAAGAGGAAATCAAAAGATTCCTAGAAACGAATGAAAATGAGAACACGAGTTACCAAAACTTATGGGACACAGCAAAGGCTGTGTTAAGAGGAAAGTTTATAGCTCTACAAGCATTCCTCAGGAAGGAGGAGCGAGCACACATAAGTAACCTAACCTCACAGCTTAAGAGCTTGGAGAAGGACCAAAAAAAGGAGCACAACCCGAACAGGAGAAAGGAAATAATAAAACTCAGAGCAGAGATTAACGAGATGGAAACCCAAAAAACAATCCGAAAGATCAATGAAACCAAAAGCTGGTTCTTTGAGAAAATTAACAAGATCGATAAGCCTCTAGCAAAACTCACAAAGAAAGGGAGAGAGAAAACCCTAATAAACCGAATCAGAAATGAAAAGGGGGTCATTAAAACAGAAACCACAGAAATTCAGAGGATCCTCAGGGAGTACTTTGAGAAGCTTTATGCCATGGAACATCAAAACCTCGAGGAAATGGATAAATTCCTAGACTCCTACAGACTCCCAAGGCTGAACCAAGAAGACCTGGAATACCTGAACAGACCTATCACCATCAAGGAAATTGAAATGGTAATAAAAAGTCTCCCCAAGCACAAAAGTCCTGGCCCGGATGGATTCACTAGTGAATTCTTCCAAATCTTTAAAGAGGACTTACTCCCGATGCTCTTTAAGCTTTTCCATGAAATTGAAATATCAAAAACACTTCTGAACAGTTTCTACGAAGCAAATATCACACTGATACCAAAAGCAGACAGAGATACCACAAAGAAAGAGAATTATAGGCCGATATCCCTGATGAACACAGATGCAAAGATCCTCAACAAACTACTAGCAAATAGAATCCAACTACTCATCAAAAAGATCATACACCATGACCAAGTAGGATTCATCCCAGGGATGCAAGGATGGTTTAACATTCGGAAATCAATCAACATAATCCACCATATCAACAAAAGAAAAGATAAAAATCATATGATCATATCAATAGATGCAGAGAAAGCATTTGACAAGTTCCAGCACCCCTTTATGATGAAAACCCTAGCCAAAATGGGTGTAGAGGGTACCTTCCTCAACATAATTAAAGCCCTCTACCACAAGCCTACAGCAAGCATCATCCTCAATGGGGAAAAACTGAGAGCCTTCCCTCTAAGATCAGGGACGAGACAGGGATGCCCACTCTCTCCACTGCTGTTCAATATAGTACTGGAAGTACTTGCAATAGCGATTAGGCAGGAAAAAGATATTAAGGGCATTCAGGTAGGAAAGGAAGAAATCAAGCTCTCACTATTCGCAGATGATATGATACTCTACTTAGAGAACCCAATAACTTCCACCAAAAAACTCTTAGAAACAATAGACTCGTATAGTAAAGTTGCAGGTTATAAAATCAATACCCAAAAGTCCATGGCTTTCCTATACGCAAACAGTGAGAGAGAAGAAAGCAACATGAAAAAAACAATCCCGTTCACAATTGTGCCCCAGAAAATCAAGTACCTAGGAATCAGCTTAACTAAGGAAGTAAAGGAACTGTACAAAGAAAACTACAAAACGCTACTTCAGGAAATAAAAGAGGACATGAGGAAATGGAAAGATATCCCCTGCTCATGGGTCGGGAGACTTAACATTGTCAAAATGGCAATACTACCGAAAGCATTGTATAAATTCAATGCAATCCCTATAAGGATACCCATGACATTCTTCAAAGAAATGGAGCAAACACTCCTGAAATTTATATGGAACAATAAGCCCCCACGAATAGCTAAAGCAATTCTTGGGAAAAAGAAAACGGGAGGAATCAACCTCCCGAACTTCAAACTGTACTACAAAGCAGTAATAATTAAAACAGCATGGTACTGGAACAAAGGCAGAACTGCAGACCAGTGGAACAGGGTTGAATACACTGACATCTCCCCTCAATCATACGATCATCTAATCTTTGATAAAGGTGCAAGTAATGTGAAGTGGAGTAAGGAAAGCCTCTTTAATAAATTGTGTTGGCATCACTGGACAGCTACATGCAAAAAAATAGGCTCAGAACTCTGCCTAATACCATGTACAAAAGTAAGATCAAAATGGATTAAAGACCTCAACATCAGACCAGAAACCATAAGGTACATTGAACATAAAGTTGGCAAAACCCTCCATGACATTGAAGCTAATGGTATCTTCAAAGATGCCACGCCACTGGCCGAGCAAGTGAAAACAGAGATAGATAAATGGGACTATCTTAAACTAAGAAGCTTCTGCACCTCCAAAGAAACAGTGACCAAAATACAAAGACAGTCTACAGAATGGGAAAGGATATTCACCGAATACACATCTGACAAGGGGTTGATATCCAGGATATACAAAATACTGGTTAAACTCCACAAGAAGAAAACATCCAACCCCATCCAAAAATGGGGCAATGAAATGAACAGAAACTTTCTCAAAGAAGAAATCCGAATGGCAAAGAAGCACATGAGAAAATGCTCTACATCATTAATCATCAGGGAGATGCAGATCAAAACCACAATGAGATACCATCTCACACCTCAGAGACTGGCCCACATTCAAAAGAACAAAAGCAACCGATGCTGGCGTGGATGTGGCGAGAAAGGGACACTCCTTCACTGTTGGTGGGAATGTCCACTGGTTCAGCCCTTCTGGAAAACAGTATGGACGATTCTCAAAAAATTAGAAATTGAGCTCCCATTTGACCCAGCAATACCACTCCTGGGAATATATCCCAGAGAGGCAAAAATGTATAGTCGAAGTGACATCTGCACTTGTTTGTTCATTGCAGCACTCTTTACAATAGCCAGAAACTGGAAGAAACCTGAATGCCCAAGAACAGATGACTGGTTAAAGAAACTTTGGTACATCTACACAATGGAGTACTATGTAGCTGTTAGAAAAGATGAAGTCATGAAATTTACATACAAGTGGTACAATATGGAAAGTATCATGCTAAGCGAAATGAGTCAGAAAGAGAGGGATAGACATAGAAAGATTGCATTCATCTGGGGGATATAAAGTAACAAAGTATGAGATTAATACCCAAGAATAGCTGAAATCAGCACCAGGAGGATTACTCCATAACTTAGAGGCCAGCCGGGTATCCTAGAGGAAAGGGCAGTTCAGATAGAGAAGGGAGCACCAAATAAAGGGTGTTTGGAGGATCCTCCCAGGAGGGGAGATGCATGTCGAAAGTAGACTATGGACTGAACTTGTTTGCCACTCAATGCCTCTTTTGCAGACCACAACACCCAAAAGGAGAGAGAGAACACAGGGGATTGCCCTGCCACAGAGACAGGGGGGATGGGGGGATGGGGGTGGGAGGAATATTATCCATGGTGGTGGAAAATGGGCACTGGTGGAGGGATGGGTATCTGATCATTGTATAATTGAAACCAAAGCACAAAAAATTGTAAATCTACAACTTTAAAAAAAATAAAATAAAATAAAGGGAAAAAAAAGATACAATAACCAGAATACAAAGACAACCTACAGAGTGGGATAGGATATTTACCCAATACCCATCTGATAAAGGGTTGATATCAAGGACATACAAAGCACTGGTTGAACTCTACAAGAAGAAAACATCAAAAAATGGGGTCATGAAATTTACAGAAATTTTCCCAAAGAAGAAATCCGAATGGCTAAAAGGCACATAAGAAAATGCTCTACATCACTAATCATCAGGGAGAGGCAGATCAAAACAACAATGAGATATCATCTCACACCACAGAGACTGGCCCACATCCAAAAGAACAAAAGCAACTGGTGTGGGCGTGGATGTGGCGAGAAAGGAACTCTCCCTCACTGTTGGTGAGAATGCAGACTGGTTCAGCCCTATTAGAAAACAGTATGGACGATTCTCAAAAAATTAGAAATTGAGCTCCTATTTAACCCAGCAATACCACTCCTGGGAATATATCCCAGCGAGGCAAAAAAGTACAGTCGAAATGACATCTGCACTTCTATGTTCATTGCTGCACTATTCACAATAGCCAAAATCTGGAAAAAACACAAGTGCCCAAGAACAGATGACTGGTTAAAGAAACTTTGGTACATTTACATAATGGAGTACTATGCAGCTGTTAGAAAAGATGAAGTCATGAAATTTACATACAAGTGCTACTACATGAAAAGTATCATGCTAAGCGAAATGAGTCAGAGAGGGATAGACCTAGAAAGATTGAATTCATTTGGAGAATATAAAGTAAGAAATTGGGAGACTAACACCCAAGAGTAGTCAAGATAAGTATCAGGAGGGTCACTCCACTGCTTGGAGGCTGGTCTCACATGCTGAGGGAGAAGGCAGCTCAGATAGAGAGGGGAGCACCAAGTAAAGGGTGTTGGGAGGACCCTCCAAGGATGAGAGATGCATGCTGAAAATAGACTATAGACCGAACATGATAGTCACTCAATGCCTCTTTTGCAAACGACACCACCCAAAAGGATAGAGAGAATAAAAAGGAATGCCCTGCCACAGAGGTTGGAGGGGGTGGGGGTGGGGGTTTGGGAGGGATGCTGGGAGCACTGGAGGTGGGGAATGGGTACCGGTGCAGGGATGGGTACTCAATCATTGTATAACTGAAACCCAAGCACAAAAATTTGTAAGTTTACAACTTACCTCATGGTGTTTCACTAATTAAAAAAATATCGTTGCTGAAAAGTTCTCAGAGCTGGACAATGCAGGCATCCAGATCCAAGGAGTCCGAAGAGTGATAGTAAAAAGACTCCAAGACATATCATAGTCAGAATGATAGATGCCATGGATAGAGACAATATTGCAAGCAGCAAAGTCAAAGAAGAAAATCACATACAAAGGAGCACCCCTTAGATTTACAGCAGACCTATCAGAGGAAACCCTCCAAGCCCAAAGTCAATGGTGGGATATAGAGAAAAACTCAATGAAATGAATGCCTCACCAAGAATACTTTATCCGGCTGAACTCTCACTCAAACTTGAAGGAATGATACACTATTTCATGGATAAATAACAGCTCAGGAACATCATAGACTCAAAACCAAACTTAAAAGATGGACTAAAGGGGCTACTGTAAAAAAAAAAACCCTACAACACAACAAACCCCTAGAGACAGACGGCACAAAACCCCATGATAATAATCTCTCTCTCTCAATGTCAATGGTCCAAATGAACCAATTAAGCGACACAGAGTGGCAAAATGGATTCAGAAACTAACTAAACTTTGCTGCCTACAAGAAACACATCTGAACAGTTAGAGCAAACAGACTCGAAGTCAAAGGATGGAAAACAATTCTGCAAGCAAACAACTCCCTCAAAAAAGCCGAGATGGCCATACTAATATCCGACAACATAGATTTCAGGTTGGAAAAGACTAAAAGGGACAGCGAAGGCCATTTTTTTGCTAATCAAGGGACCTGTACAGCAGGAAGAAATCATACTCTTAAATGGGTATGCACCTAATAAGGGACCAGCTAAGCACTTAAAACAACTTCTAACAGATTTTAACAAGGGCGTTGTTAGCAACACAATAGTGATTGGAAAATTCAACACTGCCCTATCACATCTACATAGATCAACAAGATTAAAACTCAGCAAGGATACATTGGCTTTGAAGAAAAAGATAGAAGAGAGAGGGCTAATTGATCTATACAGGGTTTCTGCAACTCAAAAAAGAAAGAATACACTTCTTTTTTCCAGTGCACATGGATCATTTTTCGAAATAGACCACGTGCTGGGTCACAGAACATACCTCAATAGAATCAGGAAGATAGAAAGTGTAACAACTATCTTTTCAGACCACGATGCACTGAAGATAGAAGTTAATCACACACTGACACGAAAAACCAAATCAAATAAAATTAGAAATTGAACTCCTATTTGACTCAGAAATACCACTTCTGGGAATATATCCCAGAAATGGAAAAAGGTGTAGTAGAATTGATATCTGCACTTATATGTTCATTGCAGCACCGTTTACAATAGCCAAAATCTGGAAAAAACCTGAGAACAGATAATTGGTTAAGTAAACTTTGGTACATTTACACAATGGAATACTATGCAGTGGTTAGAAAAGATGAAGTCATGAAATTTGCATATAGGTGGTTCAAAATGGAAGGTATCATGTTGAGTGAAGTGAGTCCAAAAGAGAGGGGCAGACATAGAAAGATTACACTTACGTGTGGAATATAAAGTAACAGAATGGGAGAGTAACACCCAAGAACAGTGGAGATAAGTACCAGGAGGATTACTCCACAGCCTAGAAGCCCGCCTCACATGCTGGTGAGTGGGGGGGGGGGGGGTGAGGGGGTGGGGGAACAGCTCAGATAGAGAAGGGACCACCAAGTAAAGGGTACTAGGAGGGCCTGCTCAGGATGGGAGATATGGGCTAAAAGTGAACTGTGGACCAAACATGATAGCCACTTAATACCTCTATTGCAAACTACAACACCCGAAAGGAGAGAGAGAGCAAAAGAGAATGCCCAGCCACAGAGGTGGAGTGGGGTGGGGGGGGTGTACTGGGATTATCGGTGGTGAGGAATGGGCACTGGTGGACGGATGGGTACTTGATCATTGTGTAACTGAAATGCAAGCATGAAAGTCTGTACCTCATGGTGTTTCACTAATTAAAAAAATTTTAAAAATGTCAGAGAAAGACAAAAAATATATAATAAAATGCATGCTCTCTAAAAAAAAGTTTATATGACTCAAGCCCCTAAAATCTTATGGAAAAACGGCGATAAAAAGAAATGTGCCAGAATTCAAGCTAATGAAAGCTGAGCAGTAATGCAAAAGAAATTCATAAGTAACTATGCAATAGTTAAATTACTAATCAAGTCTGTGTATTTTGACCTACTAGGGAAAAATACCAAAATTATTATTAGGGGGGAGCGATAGCATAGCGGGTAGGGCGTTTGCCTTACAAGCGGCCAACATGGCCGACCCAAGTTCGATTCCTCCGCCCCTCTCGGAGAGCCCGGCAAGCTACCGAGAGTATTCGATATGCCAGACACAGTAACAACAAAGTCTCCAATGGAGACGTTACTGGGCCCGCTCGAGCAAATCGACGATCAACGGGAGGGCCTTTACCTTTACCTTATTATTAGGGAGAAGAAAATGTTGGTAAGAAAAACATGTCTGTTGCTCTTAAATGTCATTTAACATTTTTCTATGACTATATATTGTGAATCTCTAGTGAAAATATTTCATTTAAGAAACTGATTATAAAAATGCATAGCAAATGTGGAGTTTTGAGAAAATTTAGTATATGCAAAAACATATAAAAAGCTTCTGTTTCTCATGGGACTAGCCATTCTTATCAATGAACAGGCAAGTAACAGATACTTAGAAAATGTTTGTAAAATGAATGTAAATTGAATTCAGAATTAAGTTAGTGAAAGTGTGAGGTTGCCTGTGAGAGCTTTTACAGCTCATTGGAATACAGAAGACAAATGATCACACTTCTGTGGGACAGAGTTGAATAATCCACCAGGGGCAAAAGGTAAATATATGGAGCAAGAGGAGCTGGTATTTGAGAAAGGAGTTCATCAAAGTTTACAGACCAATTACATTTTCAATTTGCAGAACATTCTTTAAACTCATATTATTTTCCAGATTTTTCTATTTCCGCCACAGATTTCATTCTCAATCTTCTGATTGGCAGTTGATTAATCCTGTCTCTTGCAATCACATGCTGATTTATCTTGATCTTTCCACATAAACATAAGAAGAGGACTTACTAATTTACAGTGAAATACGTTTACAGTGAAATACAATTGATTTTGCAAATCCTTTTCTCACTGAGCAATGATTTTTCAAGAGTAACAAATTCTAGCAAGTTGTAATTGGCATCATTGTAATTGCCATCACAATGAAAAAATTGTAAAGGAAATCGTCCAAAGAATTATGCCCAAATTAAAATTTTTATATTTAAGTAATTTAAAATTTATTTTTAGGTAATACATGTTTCAGTGGAACTAGAACACTGAAGCATAGTTTATCAATATACCTATTATGAGAACATTTACCCTAGGAATATTTTGTGGGAATCTTTTTAAAGGGAATATTAATTTTATTAAGTGTGGTTTATAGTCTCCTGAATTAGTCATATTAGTTTTGAATAAACAAAATTAACTTGTCATATTATAGGTTTTTCTGGAAAATATTTAGAACTAGCAAATTAAAGGTTACTAAATCATTTGGAAATCCTATGTAAATTAATATTCCAGAGAATTCAAGAACACTATACATTGGGTTTAATGAAAGTTAAGATGGATTTTAACTTACAGCAGGAACCAGCTCATTTAGTAAAAAGTCTAGACCCACTTTCACAGATATAGTCATTATGGTTATAAAAATGAAGTATGGTGAAGCCAACATCTAAAAACTCAAGTGTAAATGTGTTAACAACTAAAAATTACAGGTGAAACTGCCAAAAGTTTTTGGTATGTTCCATTATACCTCATGTGGCAGAAATCTAAATGATAAAAATGAAGGTTTCTGTGTTTTCTTTTTAAAAATCCTGCTTAATTGGACAACTCCAAAGCCTCTTACTTGTTAAAGTATACAGCTGAACAAACCTTTCTTCGCAAGTTCAGATATTGTTAGTTTTAAGTGCTAGCGCACAATGTCAAAAGCAGACGTGCAGTTCTTTACAGTAAGTAGAAAATTAATTGAGTATTTGAAAATTATATCTATTTTTCAACATTTGCCACTACTTGATCCACAATTCACAATTCTCCACACAGAAATCTTATCTCAGATTTTTACCAGTATCTTATCCATAGTGCTATGTTATTATCTAATTTATATGTTATTGCACACTTCGAGGAGAAGAGTTCCCGAGAGGTGCTAGGGAGACAGAGGGGGCGGTGCTGGAGGATGCTCCAGAGAAACACCAAATGGTGCGGCCGAGACCTTGAGGTCCCTCGGATCAAACCAGGGTCCGCCAGGTGCAGAAGAAGCTCTTTAACTCTGTAACTAACGCTCCATCTGTACTGCGCACCTTTTTATGCCTTAGAAATAAACCTTTTTTTTTCCAGACTCAGGTAAATTATTCTATTGAAAATGAAGGTGTATATTTAGTTCAGCTGGTGTTTTCCTTTCCTCCAGTTATTCCCTGTTTCACTGTTTCCTTGTTGGAGACACAGCAAACTGTGAGAAACAAGGAAAATGAAAATTTCTGTTTAAAATTATTTAAGCAAAAGCCCCCAGTAAACAGTGAGCCACTCGTGCTGTCAGGAAACTATAGTTACTTTAAAACACTTTCCCCTTACAACACTTAGAGACAATTTTTTTTGCAAAAAGTACTTAGGCACTTCAAATTTGTGTATTGACATTATTCTTAATAGATAGGCATTGCCATTTTGCTAAAGTAATTAGAAAAATATTCTAGTGTTAAATGCTTGTTATTTATTAAGTGAATTGCAAAGTTACCTTAGTGGGATTGAGCATAAATAAAAGCTATAATTTCATTATGGGACGAATAATATTTTTAAAGTATCAAACATTAACTCATTGTTGGGACCAGAGCAAAAGTACAGCAGGTAGGCCACTTGCCTTGCTCATGGTCAATCCAGGTTCAACACCTGGCATTCAACATAGTCCCACATACACCACCAGGGTAATTCTTGAGTGAGTGCAGAGCCGAAGAAACCCAACAGCACCACAGGTGTGGAACCCCGAAAAAGAAAAAAAATAACTCATGGCATATTTTAAACAAAAAATAAAGTTCGTATAACATTTTCAATTAAGAAATGAAATCTTGTAAATAGTGTTTATTTAGGACTATTATCCTTTTGTTTTTTAATAAAATTTTATGTTTATCATATATAGAAAATACATTTAGTTGTACCGAAGTGATAGTGCAACAGGATTGCCTTGCACACAGTTCACTTGGTTTGGTCCCTGGCATTTCAGATGGTCTCCAAGGCTGCCAAGAGTAATTCCTGAGTGCAAAGCCAAGAATAAGCCCTGAGCACCTTCGGGTGTGGCCCCAAAGCAAAAAAAATGAAAAGTAATAATAAAATAAAAATATACTTAGGCCTTTGTGATTTCAATATTTGTATTTTTATATAAATATATCTATTTCCTTTTCATTATGCATGATCTGTTTCACTTTGTAATTAGTAATTCTTGAGATAATGGTTTTTAAGAGTATAGATGTTTACATGTTGTAAGAGTAGAATGCTATATACAATACATACCAACCACACCACAAAAGGACCAACAACTGTCATCACAGTTCACCAGACACTTCCTTGCACTATCGTCCCCTAACTTTTTCAGGTTACCTTAGCTCTTTTGTCAGACTAAGGGTTTGTTTTTATTGTACATCATCTTCTCCCTTGCTTTGTTACTTTCTCTGTATTCCACATGCAAGTAATCTTATCTAGTTGTCTTTATTTTTCTGACCTAGTTCACTTAGCCTGATACCCTCCAGTTCAATCCATGTTGTAGCACTGGAGCATTGGAGCACTGTTGTCCCATTGTTCATCAATTTGCTCGAGCGGGCACCAGTAAAGTCTTCATTGCGAGACTCGTTGTTACTGTTTTTGGCATAACGAATATGCCGCGAGAGCTTGCCAGGCTCTGCTGTGCAGGCGGGATACTCTCGGTAGCTTGCCAGGCTTTCCAAGAGGGACGGAGGAATCGAACTGCATGCAAGGCAACCACCCTACCAACTGTGCTGTCACTCCAGCCCATCCATGTTGTACTGAAAAGTAAATAAATACATAAATATCGTTTCTTATGGCTGAGTAGTATTCCATTTTACATATATATGTGTGTCTACTTTCAATATAAGCTTTTCATTTTAGTATAAGGTGTTATTTCATTTTGATTTTTATTTTCATTTCCTTAGTAATAATCAGTGATAACATTTTTCATATGCTTGTAGGCTAGCTCTTTATTTTTGTTAAGAAGTGGTCTACTCATGGAGTTCTTTGTGTTCTAGAGAGCTTCTTTTATGCTGCAAATGATTTTATTGATTTCATTTTTAATCCTTCCGATGCCTTGCCATTAGTTTTAAGACCCAAAGATATCAACAGAAACAGTATTATGGAATATTTTGTCTACATATTTTCTTCAACATAGTTTATAATTTTGTGTATAATCTATGTCAATAACTCATTTTGAATTACTTTTTGAGGTAGTCTAATTTTGATCTCCTTTCATATTACTATTTTTTTCCTCAGCACTATTAATTTATTTGAATTTGGAACCATCTGGCCAGGGCTTATTCCTGGTTCTGTGGTCAGAAATAACTCCTAGTAGTGCTTGGGGAAACACATGCTATGCCAAGAATCAAACTATGATTGGTTATATGCTAAACAAGAGCCTTAAAACCCATACTATCTCTCCAGCAACATTTATTGAGTTGGATTTTCTTCTTCATCTTATATTCTTGGCTCTCTTCTCATAAGTAAGTCAGCCTAAGAGGTGACATTTTATTTCTTGCTTCTCAGTTTTATTTTGTTGAGATTAATTCTGAATTTTTTTCCAAGATATTACAGTTCTTATTACTATAGTGTTATTTACCATTTAAAATCAGGGTATAAAATGCCACTTATCTCCATTTTCCTCAGTATTTCTTTGGCTATTTGGGAGATTTTGTGATTCCATACACAGACTTGAGTAATATTTTTTCTATAGTTCACAAAACATATCATTGGAAATTTGATAGGAATTGTATTAAATATGTAATTTTGGGGTAGAATGATTGTATTAACAGTGTTAATTCTTCCAATTTTTTCATTTCATTTCATCATCCTGTTATTCGTCGATTGCCTCGAGCAGGCCCCAGTAATGTCTCTTTCATCCTAACCCTGAGATTATATCCAAGGCTCTTTAGGAGAATGAGACCCATCATTGTTACTGGTATTTGGCATATTTGGTACGCCACGGGGAGTTTGCCAGACTCTGCCCTGTGGGCAGGCTACATTCGATAGCCTGCAAGTTTGTCCAAAGTAGGAATGAGATAATAAGATGTCATAAAAAGATGTCCTGATAAGATGTTCCGGGAGCTGGATTTTATAGTCTCTGAGTCTTGGCCTTTGATGGGATTACACGGCGCCAGGGGGCCAGGTGGTGGGTGTGACCCCCGCCTACTGGAATTTGGAGGATCTGGGTGGAGGATGCTTGACTCCAATCCGAGTAGGCTGGGAGATCTCGGCCCCGGAACACGTGTGGATTTGTCCCTCTGCCAGTACCTTCATGTGTGCGGAGAGTGGTCTCAGCATGATGGTGGCTGGTCCTGGAGGTCTTTGGCTGCCGGAGCCCTGGTCGGGGCGGGGAGGAGAGCTCAACCCGCTCCCCTCCGACGGGCCCCGGCGAGGAACAGCCAGGGTGGGGGGGCAGACTGCACTTCCAATTATGAGTATGGAATATATTTCCATTTTATCATGTCCTCTTTATTGCTTTCCTAGTGGCATAGTCTGGGATGCACATCTTTTTCCTTCTTTTCTAGCTTGATTCCTATATATTTGATTGTAAATGGTTTACAATATAAATGTCTTTTATTGTAGCACTGCACTGTAGCATGTCCTCCCTTTGTTCATGGATTTGCTCGAGCAGGCACCAGTAATGTCTCCATTGTAAGACTTGCTGTTTCTGTGTTTGGCATATGGAATATGCCACAGGGAACTTGCCAGATTCTGCTGTGTGGGCAGGATACTCTTGGTAGCTTGCCGGGCTCTCCAAGAGGGGCAGAGGAATAGAACCCGGGTCAGCCACGTGCAAGGCAAATGTTCTACCCACTGTGCTATTTTATTGTAAACAGGCTTGAATTTTTTTTATCTCCTGATTTGTTCTTTGAATACGGAGTGCAACTGATATCAATGTTAATTTTATGGCCTGCTACTTTACTCTAGTGGTTTGTTGTATCCAGTAGTTGCTCCCTACTCCCACCCCTAGAATTGGTTTTATTTCTTAATTCAAATGTCTTCCATCTTAAGGACCAAATATAATTGAAAACTTCGTCCCCCTCTGTCCATATATGTCCACTGCACACTCTCCAATGATGTTCAAGAAAGATGCAACAAACAAACAAACCCTATCCTCCCGTTGTTCATGGATTTTCTCGAGAGGGCCCAGTAACGTCTCCATTGTGAGACTTTGTTGTTACTGTGTTTGGCATATTGAATACTTCACGAGTAGCTTGCCAGGCTCTGCTGTGTGGGCAAGATACTCTCGGTAGCTTGCCGGGCTCTCCGAGAGGGGCAGAGAATCAAACTCGGGTTGGCCAGGTTAGCCGTGTGCAAGGCAAACACCCTACTGCTGTGCTATTGCTCCAGCCCAAGAGAGATGATTAACCTAAAAAGGAAGAACTGTTTTCTTTTCTGCCATGTAATCATTTGCATTGTGGAAAGCTCCTTAACAACAGAATCTTAGTTTCTACAACTTCAAAAGGAATTAGACACTTTTTAACCAATGCGCAATGGAAAATAATCTCACACACAGAACTATGTTCATGATTACCTCTATGAGGAGCATGCAGCCTAATCTACATAATTTCTCATTTATTGTGGTGGGACATGGTGAAATTAGTGCATCAAAGGAAATTTATAGCATTCAATAAATATAGTTTTTTAAAGATCTAAAAATTAATATGTTTTAGCCTTAGATAGAGACAAAGAATAAATTAATTCCAATAGAAGAAGAAAAATAATAATTATTGGAGCAAAAATCAATGAAATTGAAAACAGGAGATCAATGAAGAAAATAACACGAAAGCTAATTTTTTGAAAAGATCAATAAAATGCCGCTAGCCAAGAAAACTAAGTAAAAAGCGGATGACACTAACTGCTGATGCCTAAAATGAAGGAGAAGGTATTGGTACAAACCCTCTGGAATTTGAAAAAATGCTATGGTGTTGGAATGATGTATGCATGAAAACCACAATTAGAAGTATTATAAATCACAGTGCCTTAATAAAATTCATAAAAAAATAAAATAGTATGTTCTAAGAATATGCTAATAGCAGTACTAAGTATAAAAATTAATAGCATGTTCTAATACCAGTGATAAGCCTAAAAAATTAATAATATAGATGAAATGAACTAGTTCTTAGAAATATACACTCTATTAAAATGCATAGAAGAAATAGGCTATTTCTAGAGAGAAATTGAAATGTTAATTAATAATATTCTAAAGCAGAAACTACAAGGCCCAGAAAGATTCACTAGTGTATTCAGCTAAACATTTAAAGAAGAAATTACAATTATAATCGCTATAAACGCTATAATCGCCTTCAGAGAATAGTAACAGTGAATATTTCTCATTTCATTCTTTGATGCTTTAATATCCCTGATACCAAAACTAGAAAAATACATTACAAGAAAAGGAAACTAGAGATAAATATATGTGAAAAAATAGACTGAAAAGGGGCTGAAGCAGGCCCCTATTTAATAATCAGGATGACATACAGACTCCTGAATGTTCCAGGAGTGATCCCTGAGAGCAAAGCCAAGAGTAAGTACAAAGGAGGAAAAGGAAAAGGAAGGGAAGGAAAAGCGTACTGGGAATGAATAAATCTGTTGATTCACCAGTGACATGAATGTCTGTTTAAAAAAATACCATAAAGAATTTTTTTAAAAAAACCCTCCTGAAACAAATAATTAATGATAGCAAAGTAATAGGATCCAAGACATGAAAAGATTTGAAAAAATCAATCCTTTTCTAGCAATGAGAAAGCAGAATTTGAAAGTAGACATGCAGTAATATGTACATTGTCAGTCAAAAATAGGGAATATTTAAGTGTAAATCTAAAATTTGCACAAATTTATACTCAGATGTTAGAAAATAATTGATTAAAGCTAAATAAATAGATAATTCATAGTCATACTTGGGAACTTAATACTCTCAAGATGTCATTTTTCTCCAACTCTATAGATTTAGTATAATCGCTTTAAATTTTAGTAAATTATTTTGTGAATATCAGCAATGGAATTCTAAAGCTTATATGAAAAGACAAAGAGTAAGTCTAGTTAAAGTAATATTGAAGGAGAAAAATTAAGTTGGAGGTGAGTCTTACTTCGAATTTTCAGTAATTTAGATAACATGGTATTATAGAAAGAATAGGTAAATGAATGAATAGATCTCATGAGAGATTCTTTTGGAGATTTGCATAAATATATGAGGTCAGAGAGCACAGTGGTTAGGGGCTTACCTTGCACATGACAGACCTGGATTTGATCCCCAGTATCCTTTATGGTCCCCACAGCACCATCAGGAGTAATTCCTGAGTGCAGAACCAGGAGTAATGCCTGGCATTGCCAGGAGTCGCCTCAAAGTCAAACATATTCAACATATATATATGTAAATACACACATATATGTACACACCTAATACATATATACAAACTGATATATATTCTACAAATATGTTCTATGTATGATATATATGTATACATACATATAATATAGTATACATATACATTTATATATATATTTATATATTATATACATTTATGTTTATATAGGACAGCAGGTAGGGTATTTGCCTTGCATATGGCCAACCCAGGCTCAATTCCTCCATCCCTCTCGGGGGAGGAAACAAGCTACCGAGAGTATCCCGCCTGCATGGCAGAGCGTGGCAAGCTCCCTGTGGTATATTTGATATGCCAAAAACAGTAACAACAAGTCTCACAATGGAGACGTTACTGGTGCCCACTCAAGCAAATTGATGAACAAACGGAGGACAGTGCTACAGTGCTGTATATATTTATAATCAACTGATCTTTGAAAAGGGAGGAATGGCAATAAAATAATGGAGCTAAAATTGTCACTATGACAAATGGCACTGGAACAGTTGGATATCCACATGCAAAGTAAATAAATAATTTTAGACACAGACTTCACAAAACTTAGCTCAAAATGGATCACAAACTTAAATATAAAATGCAAGAAACATAAAATACCTAGAAAATAACATACTCCAAAATCTAGATGAATTTTCAGATATAAGACCAAAGGCATTATCCTCATGAAGGGCAGAACTGACAAGCAGGACTTCATTCAAATTAAAAACATCTGTTCTTCAAAAGACAATATAAAAAGAATGAGAAGACAAGCCGTAGTCTTCGTGAAAATATTTGCAAAAGACATCTGATAAAGGACTCTCATCCAAAATACACAAAGAAGTTTTACAACTTAATGATAAGAAAACAAACAACTTAATTAAAAAATGGACCAAAGATCCCAACAGACACCTCACCAAAGACTATGCACAAATGGAAAATAAGCATATAAAAAGATATTCAACATAGTCTATCATCAGGAAAATGCAAATTAAAACAGTGAGATTCTACTAAATGCCTATTAGACTAGCCAAAATCTGGAACACTGACAGCAACTGTTAACCAAAAAATGTGAAGCAATAGGAAATATCATTCACTGCAGGTAGGAATGCAAAAATGATACAGTCACTCTGAAAGAGTTTGGTGGTTTTCTAGAAAACTAAACATATTTCTACCAAAGAACCCAGCAATGTACTCCTTGATATTTACCCAGAGGAGCTGTAAATTTCTGTCCACACAAACAGCTGCACAGGGCTGTTTACAACAGCTTTATTTGTAATTCCCAAAAGCAACCAAAAAGCAAGCAAGATGTCCCTGAGAAGGTGATCTGATAAATACACTGAGGCACATCCAAACAATGAAACATTGTTCAGTATTACAAAGAAAGGGTTATCATGCCATGAAAAGTCAACCATTGATCTTAAAAAAAAAATAGATATTACTGAGTAAAAGAAGCTAATAGGAGAAGTTTGTTCCAGCTAAGGGCAGTCTGGAAGGAGCAAGACTGAAGACAATTGAAAAAAAAAAAAGGTTCACGTTTCCCAGAGGTAACTAGATAACACATAACACAACAGATCTGAAACACTGAAGATTCTCTATGTGTTAAAAGAATGAAAGAATAAAAGAAAGTAAGAGAGGAAGGAAGGAAGGAAGGAAGGAAGGAAGGAAGGAAGGAAGGAAGGAAGGAAGGAAAGGAGGGAGGGAGGGAGGGAGGGAGGGAGGGAAAGAAAGAGAGAGAAAGAAAGAGAAAAAAAGAAAGAAAGGAAGGAAGGAAGGAAGGAAGAAAGAAAGAAAGAAAGAAAGAAAGAAAGAAAGAAAGAAAGAAAGAAAGAAGGAAAGAGAAGGTGAATGCCTTTGTTCACATTTTCAGGAACTTTAACAGTAAAAATTAATATAATGTAAACTGAGGGCTTGACTGATTTGTTGATGTAAGTTCATTTCTTATATATATAAAAAAGATTCTTCTTTCCTGGGAGATGTTGAGCAGGAGATAAACTGTGTGCATATGGAGTAAGGTTTAGATGGGGAATCTCTGAATCATCCATTCAGTTTTGCTTTGAACCTAAAAATGCAGTAATAAAATTGTTACTAACAGTTCAGATTTTTGAAATTGATTCCCTCCCCTCATTTTATTCAATTTCTGTTGTTTTTGGAGTGATGGTGGGGTGGAGCTGTGCTGCAGACACTTGGACGCCAAGCTGCCATATATGCTCACCGGGGGTCAACAGCTTGTAGCTGTGGTGTTCTTGTACACTTCTTTATTGAAGTGCTTAAGCACAGTTGCTTACAGTATGTCAGAGATAGCTCATTTCGTTGTGGTGCCAGGAATCCCAAATGGCATTGCTAGGTATCCAGGCTCACACCTGGGCATGAGAGTTGATACCTGGGACTGAACTCATACTCTCACACCTGCAGGGCAGGTATTTTGTCCCTGAGCTATCTATGGGTCCATGATAATAATTTCCCCCTTCCCTTCATTTCGTTGTTGGGATAACCAGGGGTGACAGACATGCGTGGTTGTGGGGATTTGGGGGAGTTATCCACTTTCATTGTGGTGCATATGTACACCTGGCTGTGTTCTAGGGACAAGGCACCTTTGCAGTAGCTGGGACAGCATTAGAGCAGTGCCTATAAGAATAAGGCTTGGCCTATGGGGTGGTTCCAAGGATGAAACCTGTGGCCTCAGTCTTGCAAGGCAGATGCCTTTGCTGCTGAGTCACTCCTGATCCCCTAAACATTTCTATTAAAAAGTGAAAATGATGGAGGCTGTAGCGATAGCACAGTGGGTAGGACATTTGCCTTACATGCAACCAACCCAGGTGCCATTCCCAGCATCCTATATGGTCCCCTGAGCACCACCAGGAGTTATTCCTGAGTGCAGAGCCAGGAGTTATCCCTGCGCATTGCTGGGTGTGACCCAAAAAGAAAAAAAAATGTGAATGATGGGTCTAGCGGGTGACTCAGTGTTAAAAGTTTGTGCCTCACATATGTGATATCTGGGATCTACCCCCAGTGCTGCTCACATGTGCTAACATTTATGTTGTCTGTAAATATGTTCTCAGAGATTCCCAGTGCTAGCATGGAGTATACAATCTTTTGTACACAGCCAAGTTTGCAGAAGCACAACAACTAAAGATGTGGCCAGGAGAACAACCCCAGCAATTCCATGCATACCCTAATCACACTAGGTCTTAACAAGCACCCTAACTAGAACCCACATGAGCAAAACACTAAGAAGAGTGTGACCCCCGGTGAGCAATGTGGGTGAATAAGCAAGCACCACAATGAGATGTGCGATTCGTGATGAACATCACAGTCACACAGGCATGACTTCTGGCCATAGCAACAACAGTCACAACAGGAAGAGGTGGGGGAAATTTTAACTAATAAATAAACAAAAATATCAAAGGACCAGAGAGATACAGGACATAGCAGTGTTAGAAATAAGAAAACAGGTAGCATTAAATACATCTTTTGAAATTAAAAGAAAAAAAAATGGAACTGCAAGTTTCCAGTGCTGTCAAAGCTGATTTGGGCTATGCAATGTAATTGGCTCAAAGTGAATATAATTAACACTGTCATCACCAACTGAAGATCTTAATTTCTTCCGAAACAACACCAAAACAATTTCTTTCTGTCACATTGGAATCTGGAACAGAGCTCTCTAAACAAATAGGTGCTGGGCTCTAAATCATTTGTCTGTAAAAAAAGGCAACCAAACTTGCAGATGAATTTTTAGTGACCAGCAAACAAATGCAAACTCTCACTAAACCCAAAAGCAAAGTCTCTGGTCTTTGTTCTCTTTATTAAGCACAAATTATGCTGTACTGTCAAGGAGGAAAAAAATCATTGTGCTGAAATTAGCCTTTAGGTCAACAATGACACTTAGGACAAAGTAGGGAACAGAAGTTCTGGTCATGAAAGACCGTGGTATCACTGTCGCTCACTCTTCTCCTTACAGACCATTCTCGGCACCATTTTATAAACCACTAAAAAATGTCGGGTCTCCCATGACACATATAATCTCATAAAAAAAAAAAAGACGCAATCGCTAAATTACATGTGAGTTTGAATTAGCAAAGAAGAAGAAAATCAATTTGCATTCCCAGTGCAATCTCAACCGGAGCACTCTTGCTTCGCCTCTATTTCATTAGTATATTTTGTTACATGATCATGTAATATTTATGCAGTAACATAATATGCTCTGCACATCTAAGATTAGAGAAAAAGTGCAGTTCCTTTCCATTACTTTATGCCCTTTATCTGCTGAACACTCTGTAACATTACCCCGGGTTTGGCGATTATGTAATGAGGGCCCCTATTGTAATACAGGCTGCACAGTGGAGGACGGCTGTGGGAACCTAACTCGTCCAAATCCTGAGTTTTGGAACAATTAAAAGCCTGGGTTTTAATGTTACATTCACCTCATTTTCTTTTCTCAAAATATTTTGCTTCCCCCCCCCCCTCAAAAAAACCCATAAGTATTGCAGAAGAAGAAATGTAACAAGAATTGTAGGAAAAAGTTCCTCAGGAGATGAAATAACAGCTGCCATCTGGTGTATAACAGATGTGTGTTCCACCAACTTTTTTTTTCTTTCTTTTTAGTTCTCCTATCCAAGCCCTGGCCAGACCCGAGCTCTATGCCTGGCTTATGAGATCTGACAACTTTACAGCCCGAGGCTGGATGGCTCCGGGCTTGTGTTTTTCCTTGGATTCGCTGAAGTCCCAGGGAATAAACGAACAGGCTCAAGAATGATACTCAAAGGTTTCCCCATCACCACCCTCATCCTGCCCCAAAGCTGTGAAGAATTGCCATTAAGCTCAGTGATAAGGAATCAAGTCCCAGCAGTTTTGAATCAATGATCTTTAAAGATTCACCAGCTAAGAAGAGAGAGATTCATAAATTGGAGTCATTAGCAGATGCTGTCCCAGTCCCAAAGAAAGAAATCACCTGGAAGGCCACTGTTTCTTCCATCCAAGTAAAATAAGCCAAACCCGATTAACCACTAACATTTGCACAAGTGCAGCCCGAGTAAAACTGATAAAGCCACCTGCTTCCTAGCACCTGGTCACGGGCCCTGCAATTTCTGAGGCTGCCAATTTCTATTATAAAGCACTGACACCCATGAAAAGTAATTAGAAGTTTATAATGTCATCACCTTAGTTATTTTTTTTAATTGAGAGAGAGTTGTTTTCAAAGGGTCAATGGCAAAATTAAAAATAAAGTCAATTTCTTTCCAGAGTCTATGGAAATTATGTTTTCTTTATAAATTTCTGTTTCCAGTGTTCAAGATCCACTTACATCAGCAATCAAATTTTGACAGGGTTTTTGTTTTAATAGGTCAGATTTGCTCATAATATGTTATGATCATATTGTACTCGACATACCCTTAAACTTATGCCAATCCAATTTTATTTTTTTTTTCTGTGAAGGTGACTTTCTTCTAGCTTCTACTACCTGCTCTAGATATTAGAATCAAGGATGGGCTGAGGAGATATTGCTAAGGGCTGAAGCATCTGCTGGGTACACAAATCATCACAGGTTTAGTCCCTGGTTCAATTCCTGGCACTATCGTCATCATTTCAATTTATTTCTCCTCTAACTAAACCCTCAGCAATAGATTCCAATTTATGCAGTTGACAGTAATAGAATTTACTACACAGTAAAATTCATGATGATTTGCTAGGCATGAGGTTAATGTCTATAAAACACAATGTATATAAAAATCATCAAATATATAATATTTTCTCTCAAATTTGTATTTTTTTAATACAATATTAGCAGTTAAAAAAGGTTAATTTTATTGGAACCGACCGAGGTAAAGTCCATATTCACCTAAATAGAGTAGCTTTGAAGTCTGAGTCCTTCCAATTTAACATGTAACAACAATTTTATTGTATTAATATAGCAGTTTCAGTCTCTGAAAACGAGAAAGAAGTTATTTGGAGTTGAAAGAAAGGAAGAGGAATAAAAATCAAAAGAAACTTAATGTTCTGTGCCTACACAACATAACTCCAAAAGCAAAACAAATGTAGCTTTGCCACTCGCTTCATAAAGTGCACTTATTTATGGAGGAGAAGGATGTATTTTTATAAGAATAAGCTTTACTAAAGCAATATTTATTAAAGACTAGAAGATTGTTCATAAGAACATCATCAGGATCCCAGCTCCTCTAAGACCATTAATACAAAGCTATTAGTAACAAACTCTCCTCAGCACCAATTAGAACTCCATCTAGTAACACATGACATTTATAGTTTAGAACTGTCTGATTCATAGCCCTGAAACAATATTAAGTTTTTGTCAAGGTATAACTCATCCTCGACTAAGGATTTGTCTACAGAAAACAGTATGGAGATATCTAAAAAAAAGTAAAAAAAAAAAAAAAACATTTGAACCAGCAACTCCACTTATTGGCATCTACCTCCCAAATATCAAAACATTTACTTGAAAAGGTATAGGCACACTATGTTCACCACAGCCAAGATACATAAACAACTTCAAGTCCAATGGCATATGAATGGGTAAAGAAGTCATAGTACTTGTTGGAGTATTATGCAAGAAAAGATTAACTCATGCAGTTCACTGAAACATGAATGACCTTTATAGACTGGTCATCACAATTGCTTCCTAAAAAGAAACTTTGTTAAATTTCCACTGGAAGCCAAAATCTGCACTACCTCTATTCAAAGAATGAAGAGGAGTTTTGATCCCCTGAGTTGGGATAGAGAAAATGGATCCCTGTGATCACAGGAATGTGTTGTTTTCTAATTGGGTTCTGAGCTGCAATTTTCTTTGATTAATTCATACATATTAAGCTGATCTTCTCAGGGAGAGAATAAAACAGCACAGAAAGGCTTTGTTTTCCAAGGAGAAATTGTTCCTTTCCCCAGGGCACTTATATTTATATCTACCTTAGTCATGAGTCTATCAAAGAAAAGAAAAGAGTATTACCAAGAACTGAAGAATTCAGAGAGTCATATAAGAGTGCATCCTTTGAACAAATCTGTGAGTGGGAGTTGGGGCTATACCTATAGAAGTTAAAGAGCAATTATTTTTAGCTTTGT